>NC_090451.1:604171018-604891851 GCF_031143425.1 Pleurodeles waltl | reverse complement strand
CTACTTTGATCAGGGCTATAAGTGGGATGAAAAAACTGGGGTCCTCTCAAAGGGGCTTGGACAATGTAACTAAAGGCGTGGCTTAAAAACATGTAAGCTAAAAATCTGTGCTCGGCATAACGTGCGGCCAGACTGGTATTTTGCTGATTCTTTCTGCCCTTGCATCCAGATATATAATACAACGAATAATATCACACCTACAACATGCCAGGACTATTGGCTTTGTCAATGGTTATAAGATGCATAAGATAAATGAGCCACAGTAATGGCTTTTTTGTATAAAATATTTAAAATGCCTCCATTCTGAAATGATGAGACTGTGAAAGAACCATACCGAGTCCCTTTGAAGTCACATCAAAGGCAGCACAGGGTGGTACTGCTGCTGAGTTAAGATTTATATCACCCTGAGGGTGAGGGCAACAATGGAGAGCTCCATAGGAAGAACCTGCTTTTTAGAACTGCCGGTGCTCAGCAATGGCAGAACCCGGCCCACTTAAACCCCTGCCTTTGATAGGTCATTTACTCTAACGTGATCTCATTTAAGCGACCTGTTGAAATGACATAATTTTGGGTGTTTTGCATAATACAAAATGTTGGTAGTTAGGATAGATAACATTGCTTGGGGTTGCTTATATTTTATAGTGGATATTTAGCAAAGGAGACTGCTTTACTTTAACACAAAATCAGACACCATAGATACCTTTAAGATGTTTTTCAATTATAAAGTAACCAGAATGTACCCGAAATAAATTAAACAAGCATTGACATTGCCAATAGGTTTTGTCTATGATTTATTTTTACATGTTGCACAACTGAGCGAGGTGCTGTGCAACATGACTTAAAGAAAAAAAAACATAATGACACAGCCAACATTGACCGCGTCTTAGCACTTTTACTTTAAGCCATGTTGCACAGAAACCCATGCTGCTGGTCAACATGTTAAAAAGCAGTGCGGGCGGTTGGGGGAGTTACTCAAGGGATGTGGGTGGGAAACACACTGGGGAGCAGCAAGAGGGTGGGGGGTTCTTTGAAGCAAGGACTAGCAGGAGGTGACATGGGGGGGGGGGTGACACCACGGAGGACAGGGGTGAACAAGAGGGACTGCCTTGAGAGGGAGAGGAGATGTACGACTTGCAGACGTCTGCACTCTCCAAGATTGCATGGTTGTAAATTTTAAAAAAAGATTACCTGCAGGAGCCTACAGCCAGTGGACGGACATTGGTCACAGGAGGCAGTACTTGGTCCATCCTCTACAGCATGGACTAAGACTCCAAAACCCAGGGGGAAGCCAGAGGCCAGAAGGAGCTGCTGACCAATAGAAAGCAAGGGAATGAGAGTGATATAGGAGCCAACCAATGGTAAGTAAAGGTAAGTAATGGACAGGCTCTAAGCCGATTTTAAGATTTTTTTTTACAAGAGATTTTGCAAGCACAGCACAAGCGCTTTGCAGGCAAAACCTAAAAAGAGAGTGGGGAGAAACAGTGCCCGCAAGAGGCAAATAAAAGGCCAAAAAAGCTCTGGTTACTTACCAGTAATCTTTAATATCCTTGACCCCTAGTCCTTGGCACAGTCATTGGGATGGCTTCCCACTTCATCCACAGAACCAAAACCAGGAAGTATGGGTGGCCATGGCACAATACCATAATCTTACGGTGGTATAAGTCATGGCCATGCCCATCCCTCTTCCAGAACTACCAAGCTTTCCGAGGCCAGAGGCTCCAGGAAGGGTAGGAAGGCCGTTATGTCTGTGAGGAGGATTGCAGACTAATGTTAATGAAGATTACTGGTAAGTAATTGGGGCATTATCCCTATGTCCTAATATCCTTGTCCAGGTCATTTACTAGTGAGGAAAACCAAAGCTGAACTGCCAAAGGATAAGACATTTCATTAGTTCTGCCAACATGTCAAATTGTATTAAAGTAAAGCGTGATAGTTTGTTACTTCAATAATACAGATTCATGATCTTGTTAACCAAAACTGTTTTCTCCCAGACCTACACCCTGACTCCTGTAGTGCATAGGAAAGGTATGAAGAGTGGTCCAGGTGGCTCCTCATTGAATTTATGATAAGGAAATCACTCAAAATTAGCCCCAGTGCAGCTGCCCTTCACGTGGACTTGGCCTTTATTCATAAAGGTGGAGGAACATTAGAGAATTCATAAGCCAAATGCAATAGTTTCCATAACCCATTTACTGATTGTTATGGAATAAGCTTTACAACCCTGGTTCACTAAACCAAAGGTTACGAAAGGTTATCAGATTTCCTGAAGCTGTTAGTAGGATTTAGCTATGTCAAAACTGCCCTCCAAACATACAAAGAATGTAGCATAGACTCTTCCTGTGAGGAAGTATTAGGAAAGAAGGAAGGCAAGAAAACATCTTGTGCACTATAGCTCAAAAAGGGCTTCTTCATTATGAAAGGTGGATCAAGCCTTAAAATGATGCCAGCTTCTATAACTCCAAACCTGGTGGTTTACACAATAAGAAAGAATCAAGGTCTCCAAGTCTTCTAGCTGATGAAATTGCAACTAAGAAAACTACTTTGACAGTAAAGATTTTGATCTCTACCATTGTTAGAGGTTCAAAATGGACTTAAAGATCAGAGGAACACCCCAAGGGGAAAAGAATGGACGATTCACAGGTTGAGAATGGGAGAAACTCCTTAGCAGCCTCACCACTAGGTCTCCATCCTTAAAAGAACCAGCCATTGGATCCTTAAGGGCCTTGATGGCTGAGCACTGTGCTCACAACGTAACCAAAGACGGAGCCATATTATAACCATCAAGGAGGCACTGAAGTATAGAGCCAACAGTACAATATAATGGAGAGATGTGTTTCTCTAGCCATCAGCGTTGGAAATTTTTCCAAAGTTCAGCGTCTGAAGATGAAGTGCATAAGCATCAAGAATGCTGAAGCACAGAGACAAGACAATCAGGACCAACTCTATTTCTCAGTCCCCCTTTCAATCTCCAAACCAAAAGAGATAGATGTACTAGTAGACCTTTCCCCTGTTGTATTATAGAGAAAGGTGAAATTAGAATTCTGTAATGGGGACACTGAGACATTAAGAGGAGCAGAGGGAACTAAGATCATCTCAGCCAGAAAGGGACTACCACTTTCACTCTCTCTTTCTGAGTTCTCAGTAATAATTAGGGAATCAGGGAGAAAGGAGGGAAAACATGCAGAAGTTTTCGGGGCTGGATAAACCATACAGTAACACTGAGAAAACACCACAAAAAAGCACCACACAGGTTTAGAAAAATATAGGATATGTATCTGGTTAAATTAAGGTGAAAACAATAAAGATTCGATAAGCACAAGTTTAGATAACACTTTTGCAAGATTAAAAAGAGTCTTAAATCTTAGAAATCAACAGTTGTCTCTTATTTGCACAAAGTACCTGGTTTGCATCCAAAATAACACATACAGAGACCGCTGAGGAGATGCGTGAAAAACAGGGTGTGCACCAGATTTTCCCACGTGACACAGATGCATTGTTTCTTTTCACGCTGCAAGGGGCTTTGTGTTGATTTCTGATGCGCAGTTTTGGTTCCTCACTGCGATGCAGGGATCTTTTTGATGCCCAGAGACAATGCAGGGAAATCCTGGGCATGTGGGAAGAAGTCACAGGCGTTACGTCGATCCAGTATGGCAATGCATCAAATTTTCTGTCACACGGCAGGCGCTGCGTTGAATCTTCACTCGGGGAATCGGCTGCGTCATTCCGGTTCAGCTATGCGTCAATTTCTCTGTTGCAAAATGGCTGTGCGTTGTTTCTGGCAGGTTGTGCGTCGATTTGCGACGCACAGGACTTTCCTGAAGAGATGAAGTCTTTTTGGCCCTGAGACTTCAGAAAACAGGAGGCAAGCTCAATCCAAGCCCTTGAGGAGCACTTCTCAGCAAACTCAGAGGGCAGCAGGGCAGCAGTCCTTCTCAGCAAAGCAGTCCAGATGAGTCTTTTGGGCAGTCAGTAGTTCCTCTTGACAGGTTGCAGGTTCAGGTCCAGAAGTGTCTGAGTTGGTGGGGTCAGGGACCCAGTTTATATACCCAAAAATGCCTTTGAAGTGGGGGAGGCTTCAAAGAATGGTTTTGAAGTGCACAAGGTCCCCTTTCAGTACAGGTCAGTCTGCCAGAGTCCCAGTAGGAAGCCTGGCAGTCCATTCTGTGAGGGCAGGCCACTAGCCTTTGAAATGTAAGTGTCAGGATATCCACCCTCCCAGCCCAGGAAGACCCATTCAGTATGCAGATGTGTGCAGGTGTGACTTAGTATCCTGTGTTTGTGGTTGTCTGGGTGAAATGCACAAAGCAGCTGTCAGCCAGCCCAGACATTGATTGGAGACAGGCTGTAAGGCACAGATGTATTTTAAGTGCAGAGAAATGCTCACTTTCTAAAAGTGGCATTTCTAAAATAGTAATATAAAATCCAATCTCATCAATAAGCAGGATTTTCTATTACCATTCTGGCCATACTAAATATGACATGGTTACCCCTTTATGATCAGAAGCTACCACTCAAACAGTATATGAGAGTAGCCCTAAAGCTATCCTATGAAAGGAGCAGGCCTCACAGTAGTGGAAAACTAATTTAGGAGTTTTCCACCACACGTACATATAAAACACACAAGTACATGTCCTGGCTTTTACCTACATAGCACCCTGCCCTATGGGTTACCTAGGGGCTACCTTATGGGTGAATTATATGTACGAAAAGGGGAGTTTAAGGCTTGGCAAGTACTTTTAAAAGCCAAATTGAAGTGGCAGTGAAACTTCACACATAAGTCTTGCAATGGCAGGCCTGAGATATGGGTAAGGGGCTAATTATGTGCGTGGCACAACCAGTGCCGCAGGCCCACTAGTAGCATTGAATTTACAGGCCCTGTGTACATGTAGTGCACTTTACTATGGACTGACAAGCAAATCAAATATGCCAATTGGGAATAAACCAATGTTATCATGTTTAAGGGAGAGAGCATATGCACTTTAGCATTGGTTACAAGTGGTAAAGTGTGCAGAGTCCTAAGACCAGCAAAAACAGAAAAGTAGAGGGAGGCAGGCAAAAAGTTGGGGGATGGACACCCTAAGGCTGCAGGACTAACAAATAGTAGTGTTTGCTAGTTGATCAATGTTTGTTATTTATTCAGTTGTCATTTATCGTAATTTAGGATGAGCCTGTGAGCCTTCAGACAGTTCTCCATCAGAGGGAAAAGTTGTATGAGTCTTGTTCTGATTTGGCAACCAGAAGCCAATCGTCTAGATATGGGAAAACAAGAAGGCTGTGAAGATAAAGATAAGCCATTAGAGGAGCCCCCATTTTTGTAAATACCCTGGGGGCAGACGATCCTAATGGAAAACTCTTGGAACTGACAGTAGATGCCAAAAACAGAGAATCTCTATAACATCTGACACTCTTCTGCAATCAGAATGTGAAAAGCCAGTAGTTCGATTGTTTTCATGAGTCAGGAATCATTGGAATGATGTTTTGCAGAGTTTCCATCTAGAAGTGTATATCTTTTACCACTTGTTCACAAATTGAGGGCTATCACTAGATGATATCCACCCCGAACATTCTGGACTAGAAAAATTCTCAAATATGAGCATTTGCCTTGTTGGTAACGTGGCACTTGAATGATAGCTTTATTTGAAGCAGAATTGGAATTGGAGAAGTCAGAAAGTCCAGTTTCCCCGTATTTGATGGGTTTCGAGTAAGAATGGTACCAGTATCTGATGGAGTGGAAAGGAATTCTGTTTTGTACCCTTTTTCCACATCTAGAGATCCCAAGAGTCTGAAGTGGAGTTTTTCCAGGCCTCCCGAAAATTAGAAATTCGCCCGCCAACTAGCTCAGTCTAGGCATTTTAGACATAGTCAGGAACACTGGCTCTTATTCGCTGCGGAGGATCAGCCCTTGGCATCCACTTAAGGTTCAAAGCATTTGTCCTTCTGTCTTTTCGTGGGTTGATTGTATTGTCTCCTCAAAGACTGCCTAAAAGATTTATATAATAGTGCAAAAGAGGATGGAGCTTGAGACTGACGAAATGAGCAAGAGTGTTTTTTCTCTTTAAAGATTCAATGAAGTTTCTCTTCTAACTTAGGACCAAATAATTTTACCCTTTCAAATGTCATTTTTAGGGCTGCATTTGTTTATGCATAATCAGTCTGCCAGTCTTTAAAAAACATTCTTTCTTAAGGCTATTGATGCACCCTCTAATAACACTACCACTCTCACAACATTGAGCGAGATGTCAGAAACTCTGCTTCTTTTCCAGGCTCTCAATAACAGCATAACATTCATCTTCTTCTTAAACAGCTTTAAAAAGGTGCTTAAAATATGACAGCATAGACTGGCTCATATATGCACCATATACACCAGCTCTTATAGCCAAATTATATCCTGCATAAGCCTTACTGAGAGCAGAATAAATACTTGTATCTGTAGGGTCCTTTATCATATTTTCTTCAGCCACTGGGGTAGGATCTAACAGACTGACAACCAAAGCATCAACCAAACAGCTTCAGGTACTATCTTGTCAACACCCTCCAATGGGTATAATTTGGACATAAAATGAGACATAATGATCTTGTCAGGATCTCCGCATTCCTTAAAGACTACACCAGATACATAGTGATGAATGGGCACTGCTGGAGACTGAGACATTATGAATTGGTGTAAAACCGGTTCAGTAGAGGCGGAAAGGAAGTCAAATGGAAGGAAATCCATGTATGATCAAACTCTGGAGATTATTTTAGGAAGACGCTCCTTAACAAAGTATTTGGCTTCTGGATCCGAAGGCTGAGAAGACTCTTCTTTTCCATCAGAACCCAAAGAGGAGACATCCATACAACTTCTGCCTGGGGCTTTGGGAGATTCTTGGACACCCACTAGAGTTTCCAAAAGAATCTTTTTAACACTCTCTGAAAAAGAGCTGTCTTCAGCATCAGATGATCCCCTAGATTTCTTGCTAGGTGGAGATCTAGATCTGCATCTGGGATCATCAGGTGATGATCCTACATATCAGGTTTTTTGTAATGTTTCTCCATAAGGGTAATACCAGAAAACCCCAAGAGAAGAACTGCAAAAGTACACAAAATATTAAGGGAAAACCTCAGTCACAAAAAGATGTGTTACCTCTCTACCACGTTCCATTTAAAGAGAAACAAAGCTAAGTGGCACAGAAACAAAAGAAGGAGAATGCACATTGAACAATCTATACAGTGTGCATGCTCCATTCCAGAAATGCAGATCCCCTTTGCACATGCATGTTGCACCAAAAATCTAGTTTGAAAAATGTGTATATAAAGTGCTAGCTCCGGTCATGCTGGGCATAAGGTGTCCAGTACCAGAGGGGAATAAAGTCACCAGAATGCCCGCAACATCTAGGAAGGATATCTGCAGCTGAGAATACCAACCCGAAGCACTGAGAGCAAATGGGATCACCGCCAGAATGAACTGTCCCATACCTTCTGCGTGTGTTGGTCACTCCGAGGTTGAAGAAGCATATCCCGCCAAAGCCCTGCAGGGCGGGATCATGCCCCATATCCCAGTGCAGACCCCATGTCCGGCAGGGATCCCGACCCAAACATTCTGGTCCCAGGCATGAGACAGGAGCAAAATCAGGAAGAGGGATGGGCTTGGCCAGGCTTATACCACCCATAGAGGGTGGGATTCTGTCATGACCACTCTGACTTCCTTGTTTTGGTCTTGTGGATGAGGTGGGGTCGCCTCACAAGTAAATGACCGGGACGAGAACATTAGGACGTAGGTATAATGCAACAATGAAACAAGCATTTGCAATGCAATGGGTCTTGCATTTCTCTGAGTTACAGCTATTAGCAGTTGTAAACTCCGAAATGGATTTTTCTTGCCACATTAAATGGGAAAAAAAGCACGATCGAGCTGCTACTTGTAGTGAAACTTATCGGCAAAAGGGCAATTATCTACGTAACCGACAAAAGTGCAATTAACTTTGTAACAGGGTCGATGTCATGAAAAGCGCTCGACTTCTGCCAAGCGAGATCGAGCTGCGAAAAAAGATAAAAAGTAGTCCACAAACCAGATGGAAAAAAGCGAGCCTCGTATGTTTTCAGTACTTCGTTGCTGCGCTTGAGCAGGGCTAACCACCAGAAAAGGCATGACGTATGCATACCTTCCACTAATGAAAGCATCAGATTTTAAAAGGCAAGCCCACGAACCAATGAAAGACACTTGGGGGCTCCGAGCCCTTTTCCAACTAATAAAGCATCTTGCAAGTGATACGCATGCGCAAGTGCCTGCGATGCAGACTCGACCCTAAAAAGGGGGCAAGAGAGGGAAGGCAGCAGAAAGACGGACAAGGGGACAGATACAAAAAGAGAGTGACAGATAGATAAAGTGCCAGAGCTACGTGGGTAGGTGAGAAAAAGATAGAAAATGCAAAAGAGAACAGCAAGCAACAACAGAAAGAGGGGACATGAGAAGAGACAGCGAGAATGACAGCAAGGAATAGAGAGATATTTTGGGAATCATACGGGAAGTAAATACACATAAAAATCACATCGAAATTAATCAGAAATACGCTTCTAAATACCCTGAAGCGTACATTGAGTGGTGGGGAAATCAACATTTGATATAACCCGCATTTGGAGGCGTGGATGGTGGACGCCGATTGACACAGCCTCAGGCCGAAACCTTAGGCCGCACCCTTCGCCTGATGGCCGAGGCAGGGCGGGTTTGTTACAGTCGGAATCCAGTTTTCTCTAAATGTGCGTTCCCAGAGGACAGGGCGCCTACCTTTGAGCCCTGTAGTTTTACATTTCACTCTTTCAAGGAATGTTAATGGCAGGAGGGGAAGGTCAGACAGCTGTGCCCTGCGGCCTCCTTTCGGGGGCACTCCGAAGACGCACACATTCCTCTCCAGGCACCGACAGCGGTGTCCACACTCCGGCAACCATGGGGGGGTCATAAAGCTCCTGAGACAGTGGCGTTACGAGACTTGAGCCCCCCCCCCTCCGCAAAGTACCTGGAGGGGGGCCCGCCCCACTAGATCCAGTCAGAGAGCGGCCTGTCTCCCTTGGGGGGCGGGGGGGGGGGGGGGGGGGTTATGGAGCGCCACGGGACCTTTGTTACGCCACGTGTGGCGTCCTCTGAGAAGTGACTTGACTAGGTATACATAACCCGCATGGAAAGCTGAAATCCTGCAAATGTACTTCCACAATTTTTACCGCAGTGGCATACCAGACAAGAGGCTCGTGCCATGAGTAAGGACAGAATGAGTCTGAATACGAAGAGCATACTTTTCTGTGGAAAACAATGCCTTAATTTCGCAGACACTCTTCACATTTTCCAAATTACCTACAGACTGTTCACAACTTGGAAATCTGCCACACATTTTTGATATTTTGCAAACGTTCTAAAGGCATTTTACACGTTTGTTTTCTATTACCCCGGTCTGAATTTCCAGGCAGCGGCAGCCTGTGTACTGAAGCATCAACAAGCATTTGCAGAGTGAGTAGGTCTGGATCAAACATGGCCATGAAGAAACGTAAATGCCTGTGTTAGCAGATTGAAGCCGGACATGTTGGCTTGGGCTAAACTTGTTGTTGAAAACTTACTCTTTGTTCGAATTTAAAAGTACAGCCCTATTCTGTAGTATATTTTGCCAGAAGCCTCCTATCCAAAATGGTTTCTGCATCAATAAATATTCCTAGCCATGTACTGAAAACCATGCATTGCTCCAGGAACACGCCTTGAAGGCAGCATATAGTAGGTGAGAAAGCAATACTCCTCTGGTTAAACTATGATGAGATTGACAAAGTCTTATTCCAAAATGGCTGATATAAGCTGGTCAAAATAAGCCAATGGCTGGAAGGTGCAGACCCGATACTCGCCTTAGCATACTGGAATCAACAGTTTTCATCATTTCAGCCAGTGGCTCCCGAGTTGCCTACTTTATGTTCGAAGTCTAGTCTGAGTCCTTGCATGAAAGGCGCCAACCCAGGTCACTAGGTGCAGGTTAAAACAACAAGTGATGGACGGAATGCTGAACATTGTCAAACACTCACCCCCAGTCACAGATCTGGGTTTAATCCATCGTTCTTTTGCTCACCATGCCACCCCAGTTTGGACCCAGCCATATGCAAATCAGTCTTGACCCTGTTCCTCATGGGAACAGTCCAGCCCGAACTGCCAAGCCAGGTCCTCACTGGACCGGAAACAAGCATCCTGGGACCAGTTTCGGGGTTTCACCCCTCATCAGCCAGGCTAGCTTGAATCCAGTGGCATGGGAAGCACGGGACCCACGTCTGGGCATACCCTTCCCACTTAGGGCGACAAAGCAAAAACAACAAGTGATGGACGGAATGCTGAACATTGTCAAACACTCACCCCCAGTCACAGATCTGGGTTTAATCCATTGTTCCGGAGCACAACCGAGAAAAGTGCCTTTAAGTGCAAGTGCCTGTAGCTGGCAAGAGGCCCTATGGCAAGCAAGACAGCTTCAATGCTGGCTTTTCAGTCAATTTGCAGACTGTGATTTCTGAGCCTGCAATATCGATATGGAAAGCCAGACTACAAGTCCCAGAATACAACCTGCTGTAGCATTAAAAAGACAAACAGACCTATCTTGTGGTGGCGCACAAGACGTCAGGTCACCTGGATGTTATGCAGGCGCCTGAGGGGAAAATATCGGCATCGTAACACAGGAGCACGAAGAACGAGAACAGAAGCTGGTACTTCAGGAAGTAAAGATGGGCTAGGCGGGCGGTTAGGGAAAGATACATCACAGTTTTTAATCGGCGAGATTTACGGAATGCTGAAATAAATACCATGGGCATCGTTTGACGTGCGTTGCTTATTTGTTTGCTTTACATTTTGAAACATGAATATATTTTCTCTCTTTGGCTTCCTCGGATTTACTTGATTTAGTAGGTTTTCCACGGATGTTTTACTTTTTTTCAGCAGATTTCTGATAACATTTCCACGATTTCCCCATAATTTTCGAAAGATTTGGTAGACCTCTTCAAGCCCTGAAAGTGACAACCAGTCTGTTTTTTTAGGTAACAGGATTGAGCGTGCTGAGACCTGTAGACTCAAACTATGAAGGTGGACGTGAAAAGTCCCAGCATGCTTTGTGCTCTTGTCTAAAAAAAACAGAACACCGAACCCCACGATTCCGCCAAAGGCGGGATTTGCTGGACAAAACGGGAATCATGAGTGATAAGGTAAAACTGTAGTTACAGTCGTGAGTGGTCTATCCGCACAGTAAACACCCCATATTCTGACTGTGTGTCTGAGGATTTGCAATTTTGCATATGGAGTTGCTACTGTTTTCTGAGCAGACGGTGCACTTACAGACACGAAAAATTAGAATCGATCTATGGAAGTAAAGCGATTTGAGCAAGATCACAATATTACTTCAGGGGGTACCGAGGAAATTAGGAGCCTATATTGCTGGGCTCCTCTGCAGATAAGTTAACAACCTAATCAATGAACACGAAGGCATAATATCTAATTACAGATTATAAATCAAAATTATAATTTTAGATGTAATTAGTAAATTCCGATTATATAGCGCTTATTACAGCTGGCTTGACGTTGAAACGCTTTGCAGTAACAAAAGCATCACACGGTGAAGAAAAAGTACCATCAGCAGAACCCCTAAAGACACAGTACATCTCCATTTAAGGACATCTGTCTGGATTCCTGGTGAGGTCAACATCTGGACTTTACCAGATCACCTTTAATTGTCCAGTGGCACATTCCATGACTTTACGGCGCTAGACAGTAATTGCATCCTAGTCCCTCATGCTCGAATGGTGAGATTCAGTAACAAAGGGCCGACCACGTTTTGCTTGAGGCTTGCATAGTCAGGGAACCTTTTCAGAAGGGTGTGAATACCAGGATACGTTGTGTAGAGATGCATGGATTTTCTTGGCGAAAGTTTATTTTGTGCATAGTTGGGGTTTTCCCTTCTTTTATCCACCAACCTAAGGAAAGATGTATATAGTTGCCTCCCTTCTGCCCCACTGCAATTTTTTTAACAGGCCAAATCTAATGGGCCACCATCAGGTCTAATCCCTGGCATTGGTTTCTGTGGCAACCATCTCCCAAACAATATAGTTAAGGTTGACACAGGCGTGCCATGCTCCATAAATATGCTCCTCCTTTCCTCCCTCCAAATTTGGCAGACCACTGCATTACCCATTGAGACCAGTTCGTCGGCCCATAATGACTAAATCAGGTGTGTCATTACAGTGACAGCGAGGCCATCAGCTGCTGTAACACCAACAACAACCTTGCACCCATATTACTTCTTTCGGGCTCATCCATCTTCAGTTGTAGAGTTCGACTCAATTCCCACAACGCGCTCAGTTTTTCATACTGTCTCTCAATAGATCAGTATCTTCACACCTCCAAAGTTTGGTCATCAATATCAATTTTTGTCATGAGCTTAAAGGCCATAGCCCCTTCCCTTTCAAAATGGATAACAACCCTCAAGTTTTGGGCACTTTCCTCCCTCATAAAACCTATGAAACTTAAGCAAAAGAGCATGAAGCGAGCAGAGATGAAGACCATTTGGCAGCCATGAAGGCCGTTTACCCATTTAATGCTACCTGCCATCATTATTTGTGGTGTGTGAGTGGATTCACAGTGTGGCGTCCACAAAAGAATGGACGCAGAGTGTTCAACATCAGGGGAGAACTGCTACGCGTTAGTAGGTTCTACACAATTATTTGATGTGGTCTCCATGGCAACAACCAATGCAAGGCACCTCAGTGAACCTCCTAAAAATGAATCTAATGATGAATATTTAGGGATTCACTTTAGGACTTAGAAACATTAAGGTGTGCAACATTTTTTCTGAGGTGGTGCTACACTTTATGTGACCTTACCAGAAAGAACGAAATACCCAAATACATCCAGTACCAAAAGGAAAGAAATAAACTATAATTAGGAAACATAGGAAGATTTCAGATCCCAACCGTGAAATAAGGGCCTTTACATGGCACAAACCTAGGTGCTCAAGCCGGAACCAATGCCAGAGTTAAACTCCAGCGTGAGATATTTCATCTTGTTCCTTGTGATCAGATTAGAACACGAGCAACCAACCAAGTTTAAATATGTGCAGAAGGAACAAACCAGCATTTTTCTCCTTTCTCTGGGACATCTTGTGATTCTCAGAGAGGAAGCACAGCAAAACACTGGGGAATGTATGTTCAGTTCCACAGATAAACAAATCGCAGACTCTATGTTATTGAGGAGAGAATTACAGGAAAAGAAGGGCCAGGAACAAGAAACCCCATAGCAAGGTTTATGGGACAATTACGCAAACAGTGTGAACTTCTAATGGGAAGGTATTTGTGCCAATGGAAGATGCTTCCCCACCTGAAAAAAATATAACAGTGATGACCTGCAGTAAACAAATGAGCAGCACGTGCTTGCTGGTTTTGGCATTTTAACAATCTTAGGTACTAAACACATGAATAAGCCATTTACCTAAGGGGACCCTGGGTAATACTTGAAAATGAGTAAAATGGTTTCATAGGATTTATTCATGGGGAATGCGTCCCAAGATTACCCATACAACCTTCATCCAGTTTGAACAACATCGTTTCATAAAATGTGCACAGGAGACCTACTATGATTTCTACCAGTTCGCATTGTGTTAACATCCAGATAATACCAAAAAGTTGAAACAAGCATTTGCAATGCACTAGGGTCTCGCATTTGTCGGAGTTACAGCTATTCCCAGTTGTAAACTCCCAACCGGATTTTTCTTGCGTTAAAAGAAAAAAAATAGCGCATTCGCGCTGCTACAGTTCACTCCTAATAATACCTATCGGCAAAAGTGCAATTATGAACGTAACTGGCAAAAGTGCAATTAACTGTGTAACAAGGTCGATAGTATGCAAAGCGCTCGACTTCTGCCCAGCAATATCACGGTGCGAAAATAGAGAAAAAGTAGTCCACAAACCTGACGGGAAACAGCGAGCCTCGCATGTTTTCTGTACTTGGTCTCTGGGCTCGAGGAGAGCTAACCACCGGAAAAGGCATGACGTATGCGCGCCTTCCACTAATCAAAGCAAGCAGATTCTAACAGGCAAGCCAATCTGCCATTGAAAGACACTGACGTGACGTCGACGGGGCTCCGAGCCCTTTTCTAATACCTAAAGCGTCTGGCTAGCGATACGCATGCGCAAGCACATGCAACGCAGGCTCGACCCTAAAAAGGCAGGCAACAAAGTGCTCTTTGGTGATGATAATATGTACAATTAAAAACGATTAATTTAAAACAACATGAAGGGCCATATAAGAAATCTGGCTTATATTTTGGAACTATTTACCAGTGTGGTATTCTAGTGGCACAGTCCACTAATAGCCCATTATGTCTTAATATTGATGTGTAGGTCCTTAAGGCATATGTCTGAGGGCTTCATCAGGACAAAAAAGCCACCTGTCTAATTACTAATGAATGTAAACATTGCCTAAATGAAAACTCGCCGATGCAGTCAAAAGAAACTCCGATCACTCATTTTCTCTTCTCTGCCCCCTACTCCACCTCCTTCTGACTCTACATTTCTCGCTCACTTTCTCTGGCTATCTTTCCTGTTCTTGCTCTCTACTTTTTTTCTTTCCTATCTCCTCTATCTCTCTGTGCTCCCTGCGAATCAATGATGTAAAGTAAACATTTCTGTAGTGGCTACAGATGTTATAAAGACAATACTGAAAAGCAGTACCTTCAAAGGAGAACCAAAGCAGGCCCTTCACTGCTTCGTCCTTTGTTAGACATTATAAATAACCATTTATAAAGGCTGAGCCGGGACATTTACACAGGGCATAGATATAACAGCAGCCCACAGTGCTGGGAGCGCCATTAGTGCCGCAGAGGAGAGGCTGGCCAGTGTCATGGGCTTTTTGTGGTTTGAATACCCCAAAATCAAATTGCAAAATATCACAACACAGATCATTTTTTTGAGCAGAGGACAATGAGGACCCAGGCTGAGCCAGGGCCAGGCTTTAGCCTTTAGTGGCTTGATCACCTTTCCTGAAAGGTGGTCTTTTTAGAGGTTTACAAGGTTGAACTGCAAAGGTTAGAGGAAAAGATAATGCCAAATTGTTGATACTTCTTTGTTTTTTAGGATGCATAGCCTTGGATGCTGCTTATCAGTAAAATCAGAGCGCTGTAGGTAAGTGAATACAGCTTGCTTGCTGGCAGGGAACCTTAGCATCCAGTTGGGCTGGTTGAGCACCCACAACTGATATTCTTCAGTAGAATCTTTGTTCTATTTTCATTTCAGTTGAAGGTAAGTCTAAAGAGTTCAGCTTCCAGCGCGTTTCCAAACTTCATGTGGTTGGGTCCATCCTTAAGCTAGATATATGGACGTTCCACATTCTAAGACACCCAGAAATCTGACCCATTCCGTCTTGTTCAATGATTATTTGTTTATTCACTCGTCCGACCTAGATCGAAGACCTCTGGTGGGGATCTACTGGGATATCAGTTTCTGCAGATGAATAGGACCTTTGACATAACACGCTTTGTTTACAGGGGCACCAGAGCTTGAGTTTAATCCTTGCTTCCACAAGAAGACAGGAAGGAGATTTAAGGGTTGGTTTGATCAAATGTGATTGACCGCTTCTGAAATAGTTCCATCCTGGCAATGAATTTTTTGGGGATACTAGATCAGAAACTGTTACAGTAACCAGGGGACCATGACAAGATAAACTTTGAGCTCGGTTCTGTGAGCAAAGTGGAAGAATTTGTATGAAAAGGAAGAGCTGCATGTTCACACCCATTGCGGAGTAAAGGTGAGGGTTACAAATCAGCATGTCTTGAATGTTAATTAATATAATAAACAGATTTTAACCTAATGATTCCCAGGTTCTTCATTTTTGTGAGTTTTCGGGGCATCTACTAAGATCAGTAGGCCAGGTAACTAGATTGTCTGTCTTGGAACTGTTTATACACGATTAGACTTATCCAATTTTGACTCTCGGGCTGCTGGGACTGAGGAATAAATTGACCCATTGCAATGTCTGTTGGGAGATTTATACTCGGAATTCAGACCTTTACAAAGCCTTTTCTGGACAGAAGTATCATAAAGTAGGAGACAGGTCAAGGAGAGCCAGGGCATTTTTCTTTTACTCATCAAGGTAAGAAGAAGCTTTCCCTCACGTTTGCTAGTACTGTCGGCGCCCAACCTAGGAATCCAGATTAGCGGCAATGAACAATAGGATGAATTTTCAGATTCTCTTGCAGGTGTCTCAGTACTTCCATTTCCATGATTTTGCAGAGGAAGGGGAGGTTGGAGCCATAGCATTAACTGTCCACTCTTTCTGAATCAGCAAATGTTTGATTTTTCAGTAGGTTTGTGACAATGGTGTGTTTCTGTGACGTAGGAGGAGACCCAGGAAGGCGAAGGGTCTTGGTAAAAGAGGACAGCTGGTTGTTAGACACATGCAGCTAAGCATGTATCCGTGGTCACACTGGATGCTTTTGTTATGAGGACCACGTTTAAGGCGTCATAGGTTTCTTAGGGACAGAAGAAGATGAAGGATCTCACTCTAGGTCTAGGGGAATGGTGGCAAGCGCTGAGGCATGTCTGTAGAATTTGTGATGGACTTTCAGATTTTGGAAACTATGACTTAAAGTGCATGAGAAGGTCTTCAAACTGTTTTGCCGAGATGTGCTTGGATTATTTTTAAGGTATGGGAGTTCGTTATTTCCTAACAAGTTTTGAAGATTTCCTTGGTTCTATTAGGTGCTTCATGAATGTGTTTAAGTTTACGAAAATACCTTTTTGATTGCTTTATCACAGCCTTTCTTGTGTGTCTTGCAGTGGCATTGGTCCAAGACTTGCCCCATTTGTTTTCTATGCTTTCGTTTTCACTCTCCAGCTCAATGAGTTCAGCAGCACAGCACTTCATAAGGAAGTTGACACCACTGCACTATGGGTTTTCTGCATTTGCCAGAAGCTAGATTGCCTAAATCAGATTATGATGGATTGAGGTAAAACCTGTTGGGTATAAGCACTGAGGTATTTGTGTCATCCTATCTTAGTGCCAAGATCAACCAGCAGGTGTTCCGGGTTGGTTTGGGGAGAAAGATAGGAAGAGCCAAATGCATCAGTGTTATATTTCTTAAATGTACGGTGCAATTGTGGTGGTGCTGGGTACTGGGTTATTGTTTCTAAGTTGAGTTGTTGTTATATAGGTTAAGCTTAATTACAGGGCAATGCTTTCTGCTGCACAGCCATGATGGAGGTTTCAAGGTTAAATGTAAAAATGAGGTCTAGTGTGTTCCATGCTGTGTATAGGGCCACAATCCGCCTGTTTAAAATTGACGGCTGTCATGTTGTCAGCAGGTCTACAACAGGTTTGCATCAGAGATACTGACCCAAACGCTTAAGTCTCCCATGAGCACATATTTCTTGACTTTATTCTGTAGTTTTTAGGACCTTTCCAGAAAAAGGTCATCCACTTAGTTTTACTGCTGTGGAAAATTAGTCCTGGTTTCCATTTCAAATCAGTGTGTGGCTTGGAGGGTGATGGTTGCTCATGTAGAGGTCTTGTATATTCCTGGGGGAAGGGAGTCTTGGGACCTTCCTCTGTGGGGGGACATCTATGTGTTGTTGTCCACAAATTGAACGGGTGCTGCTCTCCCCTCTGATGCCACATTGACTATTGGTGGTGATTGGGCAAGGCCTGGAGCCACCATGGATGGAAGCGGGGAGGCTTGATGTGGCCTGGCTGTGCGTCCGATTACCCCGCACACACTGGAGTGGCACTGGAAACGTGACGGACTGCATCTCCACCTGAATGGTAGGACAGTATGATATATTTTGCTCCGCTGCGCCCTGAACAATAAATACCTTCAGGGCATTACTACAGGCCAGCGAGGAAGGCCTACATCATCAGGCGGTGTCTTGTGGCTCCTCCGACCTCCAGACTGCCTCGGTGTTGGGGATTTTGCTGCCTCAATTCATCACACGGAGCTACCCACCCTGCCACTCCTGGCCTGGATCTGACTCTGGAGACCTGTCTCACCCATCACACTGCCGCGACCTGGGTGTCTCAGTCTCATCCACCCTGACTCTCCATCCACCAGCAGCGAGAGCCAGAGAGGCCCACCAGGGAACCAGAGAGGGGGTGGGGGTATTTAAGACACCATACCTTCATCCTCACCTTCCAACATTGATCGAAACCAGAGGTGCCATCCCCGCGACGGCTGACGTTGGGCCCCGAACGCCAGGAGGCACAACACCCTGAAAATAACTGGCAGTGATATAAGGCCTCGCCTACCCCTGATTAATTTGCTTAGGCACAAGCAACTATTTACTGGCGCCCGCTCCAGGCGTGGTGTGTGGAGACCCAAAACAGTGCAAGTTATCCTTCTAAAAATCCAAAACAATGGGCACACCTGAAACAGTGCCTGATTTGGAGAAGGGAGCGGTGGGAGGTCCTTCTAACTGCAACTGACGCCATTGAGGCGGAATTCCACGCTGGCTTTTGTGCTAAAGATTACAGGTTCCACATGTCAGGTTCGACACTCTCACTGGCAGCCTTGATTGTATGGGAGAACGCCCAGACCGTCGACTGGACGGAGCGGAAAATCGCACACCTGGATTAGAAGTCAGAGTTGCCATGACAGATAAGTGCCTGGAGAAACTAGAACTTCTCCTCAAAGCAGTACACATCAAAAATAAAGACTTGAAAGCTTGCAGCTGCGCGCAACCACATCTACATACTGGGCATACAGAATCCACAGACACGGGCAGGCTCGATCTAATGTTAGAAAGCCCACTCTCCAAACTGTGTGGTCATCAAAATTTCACACCCACATTTTGTTGTAGAGCAGGTGCATTTGTCCCTTGGCCCACGACCCGCTACTGGCACGTTGCCACAGCCAATAGTTGACCGGCTCCTCCATTTTCGAGACTCAGACATAGCTCTACATCTAATGTCAGAGCTAATCCCACTACAGTACCAAGGGACAGCAATATCCCTCTTCCAAGACTTCATAATCGCGGTCAAGGAGGCCTGCTGCAAACTCACCGATGCCAAGGCAGCACCGCTGAAACTGGGATTACTTTATGGCATGCTTTACATGGCTCGACTCCGGATGGCGGTTAACGGCAAACCCCCCCTTTTTTTTTACACCCCAGTGGAAGCCCTCACGGTCTGTAAGCAAAATGCAAAAGAACAGACCTCACCTAGGCAAACCACACCAGATCACTCCCCTCCCAATTCATTGGATTC
This sequence comes from Pleurodeles waltl, assembly GCF_031143425.1. Lineage (NCBI taxonomy): Eukaryota > Metazoa > Chordata > Amphibia > Caudata > Salamandridae > Pleurodeles > Pleurodeles waltl. The sequence goes on along the minus strand of NC_090451.1, from coordinate 604,872,620 downwards.
TGACGGAGCAGATCTGTTCTCTAAGGATTGATTTCTCTGACTAAATTAGACACCAGTTCTCTGCTCTCCAGAACTGACCTTTGGGACTGCCTTGTGGGGGATCTGCGACTACTGACGCGTTGCCACCCCCAAGGTGTACACTGCACCGGTATTTGTGAGGGAGCTTTTTTTTGTTGGGCACCTTTCTTGGGATTACCCAGGCACATTTGTACCCGGTGTGGGAGGGGTGGAAGGGGATGGTTGTTGGTGGGTTGTTTGCTTTTGGACCTTTATATCCTTCAGTGGTAGAAGACACTTTACATACATAATATCAATGTGCTTGAGACGCAATAGTAGATGGTAGTGACACAGGATACAGGGAAGTACATAGTGGATCTTACCTTCCTGTCATGGAACATCAGAGGCCTTAATAACATCTGTAAGGGAAAACAAGTGTTACAATACCTGACTAGATATGGCATGCAGATAGCCTTCTTACAGGAGACGCACCTGCCCACCGGTAACTCACACACTTTTGCTGCATCGCAGAGCCTACACCAATATTTTTAGAGTTATAGCTCTTACTCAAGTGAAGTCTGCATGCTGATTCACAAAAAAACCTCCCTTTCCACTCCTATGCCAGATTCCTTGACAATGGTGGTAGGTATGTCTTGGTAGCTGGAACCCTAGCTGGGTAACGTATATTACTGGTTAATGTCGATGCCCCGAATATGGACACTCTTGACTTTTTCCAGACGCTTCTGTCCTTAATAGAGCGCATAACCACAGACAGCATCATACCGGTGGAAGACGTCAACATTCTCCTCGATCCCTTAATAGACACCATGGCCACTGCCCCACACAGACAAACCCAGTTCGCTGAGCATCCTCAGTGACATCTGCGACGCTTACACATTCTGAGACCCCTGGCACTTGCAACATGCGCAAGCTCTCTGACCACACTCTGGTTCAGATTGTGCTATATATTCCCCTTAGAGGAGGCCTTGAGCACCAGTGGCACTTCCCATGTATGGTGCTGCACAAGAGCTACTCTATTCTGAACTCCGCTCTAGAATCAGAGAATCTAGAATCATAGAGTATTTCAAATTCAATGCGGGCACAGTCAACTCGCACGCCACCCTATAGGAGGCATTTAAAGCCTACATCAGAGTTGTGTGTATCTCAAACACTCTGGGGTGCTACATTTGTAGAAGCCTGTCTCGCATATAGAGAACTTGCAGAACTGGACAGGCCGATGCCCAACAACACCATAACTCACAATTACACAGGTGCACTGCCTTATTAGCTGAATACCGTGATCAGGATGAGCAAGAGGCAAATTACCTGGGGAAGTATGCCAGGGCCCGACACTATGGGGAGGGAGAAGGACCAGGCCGCACACTGGGTAGATTGCTATGACTACCAAGAGGTGTCACATATATCCCAGAGTTGCAGGTAACGAATGGGACACAGGGCAATGATAATATAGACATCTATGCTGCACTATTTAACTATTATACTCACCTCTATTCCTCCCACATGGCTGGGGGATCCACTGCCTCGCAGAAGTGGCCATGGTCTGGCTCACAGATGCACACTGGCAGTACCCTCGGTGAACTGATCTCCAGTGCAGAGATAGTGCTGGCACTTGGACCGATGGATGGATCCAAGGGTTTAGGCCTGGCCGGGTTCACAGGGTGCTTTTATAAGGCTTTCAAACACATCTTGGCCCCACACCTACTCTACATGTACGCGGAGTCACTACTTGGGTATCCACCTTCACCGAGACAAAGAACAAGTAATTCGGCTGAACTATGGTCCGGCCGTGGACATGCTTACCACCCAGGTGGAGAGGTGGATCTGCCTCCCCTCTCAATGGCGGGTCACATCGCAAATACAAAAATGGTGGTTCTCCCCTGGTTTTTACATTTCTTTTTGAACATACCCACCCCGCTCAATAATTCCTTTTTTCGCTTCACTGAAGAGTCTACTACTGAGACTTATTTGGGCTGGAAGACGGCCCCAAATTGGGTGGGACACTCTTGTGCTTCCATATGAGCATGGTGGCTTTAGCATTCCACACTTCCACTAATATTTCTTAGCCACACAGTGTAAATCCCCCTACCACTAGTATCACGCTAATGTGCATCTCCCATACTCCAAACCTGAAATAGACCAGGCTGCCCAGACACTGTTGCGTTCAATACTTCCCGCAGGGCTCCCACTAGACCGACAGACATCTCTACCACTAGCTGGACTTGTAGGAAGCTTACTTGGCTCTTGAGTTGTAAGCACCTTTAATTCCCTGCATTACACTGGGTGAACAACCACTGGCTCCCAATAACGCAGGAGAAATTGGTCCAACACACGCTGGTGCCACACGCCTTACACACCTTCGGAGACCTTTTCCCAGACGGACATGTGCTCTCGCAAATAGACCATGTTAGATTTGCCAATGCCACTTACAATGGATCACTTTGTGCTGCAACACCTCAACATTGCCCTGCGAGCCTGGATTCCATCATACCCGTAACCCCCAGAAGAGTTCAGCCGACTGACACTAGTATCACAGGTAGCAATGGGGGCATGCTTGTCTCTAAACTGTACCACACTTGTGTAGCACTCCTATCGACGCACGGTGGGAAGTTAAAGACACTTGGGCTGCGGAACTAGGGCACCCTGTGACGGACAAGATTTGGTATGCCTGCTGCACTCAAACACAACGTATCTCACCCAATCACCATCATAAACTCATACACTAAATTCTAATGTAGAGCCTACGTCACGCCCACCACACTGACGTGACTTGACCCTGCGAGGGATTCTAACTGTCCTAAATGCTGTGCTGCTGGGGCTGACTTTGTCCATATGCCGTGGACATGTAGTCATTTGAATCCTTCTAGAGAGATGTATTCAGTCGGTTAGCTTTGAAGATACACACCACCCTCGAACCAGATCTCCTCCTAGTATTACTGGGCTAAGCTCACAACATACCTAAGACTGTCCAACGGTACACCGCCATTGTACTGTTACTGGCCAAACCCGAGATTGCACTCCACTGGTGGGGCAGGGCCTTGCTCACTGTCAAGGCCTGGTTAAAGAGTTTAATGTACTATGACACTACAGGCGGACTGTTGCCTCACTCCAGCCTCCAACCTCTAGACCAGAGGACATCTGGCAGCCGCTGTGAGACCACCTGCAGAGATCGGAGTCCCCAGAACTGGACTCCTGACTCTGAGCGATACTCTAGTGAGTCTCTCACGGGCTTGCAGTGCCCTATATTACTGGCTTCCTTAATTCATATATTGCTTGCACTTCATTTGCAGGTACTAGGACTTGCTGTCCACATCACGTCACTCGCTGTTCCTAGTGTCTTTTACAATGTACTGTTAAGTACTACAAATTGTATTGTTCTCCGGGTTCCCGAGTTATTGGTGTGCTGTTTATGTTACCCACTAACTGAAGTTAAGGTGTTCAGTGGTCTTGTGCGTTGGGGTTAGGGAAATGTAGTGTGTACCAAGGTATATGTTAGCCACAGGGGAGGTCCACTATCTAGGTCTGTTTTGGGAAGGGTCTGGTGTATTATCAGGATGGACGGATATTGTGATATTGTCTTTGAATGGTTTGTTATGAAGAGAAAGGAAGGTAATCGCGTGTAGTGAGTATTGATGAGTATTGATGAGTAATGTAGTGGAGAACTATGGAGTGCGATGTTTATGGTCTCTGAAATGGGACACAATGGTAAATTGTGGTAACTGCTACATTAAAATAGGACTACGGAGATATTACCACTGAATTTTGAAGTGTATCATTAATCTGCTCTGCTGAAAACAAGCTCTTACACAGTAGTTCCATCTAAATATGTATATTGTAAGGATGCTGCTGCTGTGGGTGGCAGATATCTAAATATGCCCTGGGTAAGTGAGATCAGGGCTAATTAAAATTGTAATTATAATAGTATTTATATAGCGCTTACTACCCCTGTTGAGGCGTTGAAGCGCTTTTCGGCAAGTAGCACGCTAGTCCGGAACCCAAAAAGAATTAGTGGTGGATTAGTATAGGGAAATATGAGTAACGTTTTAGCATTATTAGGAGTTAATTTGAGCCGTGGATATGTGAGTTTGTTAGTTGGATTGACTGGAGTAATGGGGGGGTAGAGGAGGGAAGACTCCAGAAGTATTAATTGGGAATTTAGAGTAATAGGATTTAGGCTTGGGAAACACTCGACAGAGATAGTTACAAACACAATTGTATGCTTTCCTTGCTGAAATATTACAAGGCATTTGAGAAAAGCGAGCATCGTTTGTCACACACACCCTTTTGCTGTCACATGGATAGATGGCATTGACAATTTTACTAAATACCGAACGTGACTGTCCACACGTGAAATTACATGTGGCAGAATTGGCTTTAGCGGGCATCGACTTGTCAGGAGAGCTCATGACTGTCCTGCAGGCAGCCTGCCTCACCTCACATGGTCTTCAAACATCAGCTGTGCTTCCAGGTCTGTCCTGGACATAGATTTAGCTGTTTCTCAAGACAGATATTTAAATATAAAATACAAATAAAAATACAGATGTATCTAAAGAGGTGCTTTTTAGCTAACCTCTCTCACCCATTCTGTTAATAGACATTCACATTTACGGGGCAAAGGTCAGCCGAAGTTATCCATTGGCTGTCTTTCACCATTTGTGAAAGCAGATTGCCTAATCACATGTGCACAGTCACCTGAAAAGGAATGGACTTTACTTAATTTCCTTTTTCAAATATTTGGCCACTATTTTTTTTCAATTTTTGGTTTCTATCGCAAATGCTTGCTGAAAAAGAAATAAGTAAATAAAACATGCCACACTTCAAATGGTTTTGCTAATGCTTTCTTATTTTTCTGTTGTTGATGGTTCTATTATTTTTCTTTCTTTTCGACTTCACTGTGATTTGGAACGTGGATTAATACCTGTGTCAAAAGTGCATATTCCTATTTATTGAGGTTCTTTTTGTCAAGTTCTGTGTACAGTTCATCAACGTCTGGGGAGCACGAATGAGAGGGTGGAATAAAAAAGACTGTGAAATGTTTGCCATGACAGCTGATCATGAATGCCAAACAGAAGCGTCCCAGAGGTGACTGTCTAGGGGTGCGGGCAGGCCTCTTCTAAATTCAAGGAGGGTAAGTCACAGATCTGTTGGTGTTCGGCAAAGAACCTCTAGATGGCAGGTTAGGGAGCTAGCCTTTGGTGCTAATCTCATGCACTTACAGCACAGAACAGTATTAAGTAGATGATACTAATGTGTTTGATACCCAGAAGATCAAAGGAACCAAACAAGGATACAGGGACTTTGATGGCACATCCACCCAGTCCTGGGTTTTTAGCAGGAGGTCATGTTATGGCTGCGATTCCAATCCCACATTTCTAACAGGAAAAGTGAAATTACAGTTCATAGAATGGAACATGATGTTGGTTAAAAAGCCAGTGCCACCTTAGGCGGCGAAGCTGCACATGTGTATTTAACCAAGACCCATCTTCATTTCCCCTCAAAAGACAGACCACCCGAATCTAAGATTAGCTGAAACAATGCCACAGATTCGGATCACATTGAGGTTAAAAGGTTCTAAATTCTACAATTGTCAGTCACCATTGGTCGGATAAATGCCTTAAGTCAGACCCAGAGACTTACTAAAAAAAACCCTTGTAAATTCAGGTTAGAACACTGGCGGCTTCCACTTCTCGGAAATGTAATTTGGAAAACTGCCTTAGACGCTTTAAAAAAAGAGACAGGATATCAAAAATAAGAAAGCGGGAACTCTGCAAATTCAGGAGAAGTGGAGCAAAGGGCCTGTTCAGGCTCAAACCCATGAAATGAACTAATATGTAATTCATGAGGCAGATGTCAAGAACACATCTAGGGATATTAAAGTTTTTAAACATAGTTATCAGTAAGTGTTTCAGTTTATTACATTAGATATATTTGTGAGTGGCGCTTCATTTAGTGGTATGCGTTATTTCTTTCTTTCAAGGCAGGATTACCATTGAATGGGGCAGTGCCTGGAATACTGGGTCCAGCTTGGATATGGCTCACCAGTGCCAGAGGCTAGGCGTGTGCCACAGCCAGAAATCTAGTGGCCGCCTGGCTCAGGCCTTGCTTAGCTCGCCCACCAATATTTTCAGGTGCTACGTATTATGTGCTATGTATTCATCATCCCTCTGACATAGACTCTTCTGCCAACGATGTTCATTCTTTCTATAGGGCACTGCACACCGAGATCCCTCCTGTTTCTACAGAACTCTAGATCCCAGAATCAACGCATGGATTGCAACGGCACAAGTTGAAGGACTGCTCTTGTTTCGTCTAAGACTCACATAGCTACATTTATGCTCTTCCCTCTTCGTTTTTGTCTCCTCAGATTGTACATTTGTGTTTACTTCTGTCTCTAGAATAATAAAGATATTTTCTTCTAACATTATCATGCATATTGAACAATAAAATGTGGGTTGTGATTGAATGGCTCCTGCACAATGTGAGTGCAATGGCAACATTTCTCTGATCTCATAGAGTGAGTGTGAGTGACACCACGCATGAGGCATTTCTATAGCATGGACAGAGCCAAAAGGCAGTGATGGTGTTTGCATATAAATAGTTCTGGTAAGAAAAAACACATGTGGTCATAAAACTTCAAAGAACAAGACGCCATTTTAAAAAGACAACCAGATTGGATACATTATTGGGGTGTCAAACCATTTAAAGGAGCTCTGACCAGAAACGCACCCTTGCTCTCCAACCTGTGACTACAGACCCCTTCATCAAGACATGACCGTATGCAAATCTGGAATCTTTTTGCAGGGGTAACCGATAACATTAATTTTAATATTTATTAATGCATACACACTAAGGGGGTCATTACAACCCTGGCGGACGGTGTTAAAGCGGCTGTAAGACCGCCAACAACCTGGCTGTCTTTTTTTCAGTACTATGACCATGGCGGTTACCGCCATGGTCATCTGCCGCTGCTCCGTTCCGCCCACCAGGGCGGAGACGACCGCTGGGCTGGAGACCTGGGTCTCCAGCCTGGCGGCCGTCACAATACCGCCACCGGTATTTTGACCCGGCTTACCGCCGTGGATTTCCAGCGGTAAGAACCGCCATGAAATCCATGGCGGTAAGCACTATCAGTGCCAGGGAATTCCTTCCCTGGCACTGATAGGGGTCTCTCCCACCCCCCACCCCGACACCCTCCCCTACACTCCCCACCACCCCTGCCACCCCCCAAAGGTGGCAGGGCCCCCCTCCCCACCCCGACTCCCAACATCACTTCACTCATACCCACGCGACACGCACGCAGGCACCACCTACACACTTACACGCACACACACCAACATACATGCCTACATCCACACACACAGTCAGACACGCACACCCATGTACAGACATACACGCACACATCCATACAGACATACATACAGACATACACGCACTCATTCCCAAAACACGCAACACCCCCGCAAGCATACACGCACTCACACACCCCCTCTACATACACACATGCACACCCCCATGCACCCACACAACACCCCCCCTCCCCTAACGGACGATCAACTTACCTGTTCCGTCGATCCTCCGGGAGGGGACGGGAGCCATGGGGGCTGCTCCGCCGACACCACACCGCTGCGCCGAATCACACTACGTGATTCGGGGGGCGGTGTTCTGTTGATGTGGCGGTGGAGGTGGAGCAACCTCCACTTCCCCGCCGCCCGCCAGTATGGCTGTTGGCGGCTCTCCATCCTAAAAAGGACGGAGAGCAGCCAACAGTCATAATACGCCGAGCGGCAAACCGCCACCACTGGCGGTCTTCCACACGGCGGTCCCTCGGCGGTCTTGTTAAAAGACCGCTGAGGTTGTAATGACCCCCTAAATGTTTTAGGGGTTACAACTAAGTAACACAATTAGTGTCCATTTACAACTAATGCAAGCCTGAATGGTTCATGTCACCCAGTGATCGCTGGCTTCGCCCTATTTCCAAAGTTGGACTCTCCAGGTTTTCTCTCTTACAGTATCATTTGATAGTTGCCTAGAGAATGGATAGTTTTTAGGCCATGTCAAAGCAAAATAAGAGGGATCCTGCTCTAAACTGTCCTCTGCTGTTAGTCTTTATTACCGATGTCACTAGTACCAGATACAAATGTACCCTTTTATACACTCTGGAATGATAAAAGCAGATTCAACCCTGTCAGTTTCAAGGCCATGATCTCCAGGTCGCACACCTCTCCCTGCAGCAAGGGCCTCTTTCCGCTGAGCTATGTTACTCGCGCTCCCTAGCCCCAGTTACAGTCCGCATCGTCTCTGCTAAGAGGGGACGTAGCCAGCACATCTGCATCTATTTTACACTGTGGAGCTCTTGAGGGAGGCAGCCTGACTAGTTCGGGGAAAGAAACAAGAAAACCTGGAAAGACTTTCCCCCACTGACCTTCTCTTCACCTGAAAAAACAATGATTGGGCAATACTTAATCAGATGCACGTTGGCTTCAGTCCCTTGTATTTTTTACTCATTGGAGATAATGTAAAGGGAGACAGAAAGGAAACAGGACTTAATATGTATACAACTATACAAAGCTTTTTTTTAGTTATTTTAATTTATTCATAAAATATAATCTATACAAATCCCTACGTTTCTTCTCTAAAACAATACATTCCAACTACATAGATTTCCAAGCCAATGACCAATATTAGGTAGCCACGTCTTTCAAACTATTTCACCATTTGCTGAAGAAGCTGTATACCATCGGACTAAAACATTCAATAGACCAAGAAAAAAATACAATATAAATTATATTTGGCATTATAGATTAAATGGGAGTAGGAGGAGCATATCTCTCTGCAGCCGTATACAACAACCGAAACCCCGAATAAGACGTCCCATGGTTTCCCCCACTCTGGAATGTCTGAGGCGCCATTTTAAGGCCCCACCTTCATGTTCAATTTGAGCGTAACTGGGTTCACAAATGTTTAAGGCAATAGTACTTTCAGAAACTTCCTATTTTTTGGGCAAAATTATACACAAAAAAAGTGCCACCAGTTAACGTGCGTGAAGTTGTGATGATTAATACCTTCAAAGAAGGGTAATACCTGTCTTATGTAAACATGTGTGTTTGAGGACAGGTGAAGGAGGTTCTTATGCAAACCGTATGATACTCTCCATGCCAAGAGTTTACAAAATGTACTGCTTGAGACATACTCCAGGTTGGACCCTCCCAAAAGATGGCACGATACCTGGATCAATAAAATAGGCCAATTTGTTTTCTTTTTCATCATCATACTGACGCAGCATTGGAAACCTGGATTTATTTTTTCTCATCAGACTTTCTCATAGCAAGAGAGAGAGAAAGGCAGAAAAAACACAAAAGAGAAGGAAGAGAAAGAAAGGAAACAGTGACAAAGCCAGATGAAAAAGATGTTGAACTAGATCGAGACAGGGAGCGTAGGGGTGGATTAAAGATGCATCGGGTGGAATCGAGAGTAGTCCGCCTTGGTATCTATCAGCCCTGCCCTTCAGCAGCGCCGCGGGGGGCTCACAAGAGAGGTGGCTGGCCATGTCGCTCTCAGGGTGACAATAGTTGGACAACCGTTAGCGTCTCCCATCAGCCGATGAAGTATGTTTTCTGCGACCACCACAGAGACATCTCGGCCGGGGCGGGAACCGTGACTAGTCACACCTGGCTGGCTCCGCGAGGTCTGGGATAGGAGCTATGTAATAGGGCTCACGGCTGCTGCACCCCTCTTTACTCCCCACGACCGACTGAAAACCACCCACCCGCCCAGCTTTGAGAGCCCGAAGCTATTAAGTAATGTTTCTGTTTTTCGGCTTCGCAAGCGGAGTTACCGGGAGATCCTAACGCAAAAAGTACAAATGGAGTTGGAGCTGCAAACCTGACGCCCTCGGGACACAGGCGGCCCTGAGAAGAGAGCGACACCTTTATCTGGTTAGAGGACAGTTGGGATCCTGACAACTGGGGCTTGGCTTTTAATCGCTCTGTCTCACGGGTGCATCAACTCAAGAACTACAAGGAGGCCGCAGGCCGACCTGAGAAAAGCAAGCACAGATGTGGATGTACTCTTGGTTGGTCTGGCTTGGTATTCAGGATTGGGTGTCAGCGATTGGATTCTAACCCAGCGCTGAACACTCATATCGACCATACACTGACCTTCCCTGTGTGTCAATGGGATTAATAAACTTGCAAAACTTTCTTCCAACCAAAAAAATGTGTGGTCTACTTCGGTGATGTATATGTAGAAACAAAGACTGGATTTCAATAAGAAACGAATCTCGGTTGGGGGAAGGGGGGACACTAAGTTCTGGCCCCCTGCAGTTAACTGTTTTATAAATTAAGCCCTGCAGGCATACTACGCTCTCTTCATACCCCCTCTCGCTTCCTTGGTGTCAAACAGTGTACTGGCCTTTCCAAAATACATTGCCTCTTTTGTGTGCTCAGTACTGATGGGAATAACCCAAAAGAAATCCTCAGGCCAAAGCCTGCCTCTAGCATGTTCACTCAGGTCAAGATAAGAGCAGCAAATATTTTAATGGCCTGTATCCGACCCTGCATACCTCAGCAGTGCGGGCACCACCCAAGCCCTAAGGCAGGAAACTTCAGGGCGCACGCGATTGATTCCGAGGAAGTCTGTAAGCACGTTTGCTCATGGAGCTATGAGGGTGGGAACACTTTTGGTGATTGATGGTAAATTGTTGTTTTATTCCTGTAAAAGTGGTTTATTTCAGCTATTATATAACTTTACTTCTTTGAGTATATGATATCTGTATATGTTGGTTCTATCTCTTGTGACTTGCAAGATTAAAATCTCTGGCTGATATCGTTATTGACTCTGGCCTCATTCAGAGTGGGACCTACTGGAGGTGTCACAGTTACCGTGGAGTAAATCCACCCCGGAACTGTCCAATGATGAGTTAAACTGCATGAAATGGGGAATTACCATGTGGGACAGTTTTTCCGGTCGTAAAACCATATGGAATTCCCAGTTACATAGGGTTTAACACATATATTTACCACTTGCTCTGAGCCTTGCTAAAATAATCCGTGGACCACTGTGTGTGATGGGTGGTGAGGGAGGTGGAGGGGGTGATAGGCCAGGAAAGGGAGGTAAAAAAGGAATGAAGCTTGGCTACTGCTGCAGCCAAAATATCATTACATTTTTCTGGGCGCAATTACAGTGAAAACATGTGAAGGAACCGTGTCCAGATGTAATCATACGAAGTGGAATTCTGCCCATTGAAATCACTCCACCCAAATTGTAATGTGGGCCTATATGTTTACCCTATTCTGTAGATTTAATCTTGAACAAAAACCATCTACTCATTTTGTCAGTGGTGGGACCTTAAACGAATTCATTCAAGTGTGACAAGAGGAACTAAATAAGTAAAAATAATAGGATTTTTGTTCTTTAAGGTTGAAATCCTGTGTGGGCCCTTGAATAAATCTGTTCTATGCCCAGTGCAGGTATGCTTGAGTCATACAACTACCTAGAATGTGGCCACTATCAGTGAACAAGGCCTACACTCCTGCTTGGGACCCCAGCCTTTCTGATCTTGGCAAATGGCCATAGAGGCCCCCCTCCGAAGAATAGGTGGCTACCTTTGGAGCAAAGCTCCACCACCTCTGGGGTTGGTTTCAGAACTCCAAAACCCTAATCTTCTCATGTCATTCAAACGAGCACAATCTGAGTGCACAAAGTCTTATGCTAACCCACTGGTAGACCTCCTTGGCTATTACAGAACAGACATTGAGAAAGGTATTTTTGCAATCAAGAAGAGCCAATGTCAATGGAACATGACATACAAAGGCAAAATGTTGGTCAGAGTTCGGATCTCACCAAATTTCTCTCCTTGTCTATGTCATGAAATCGAATTTTATTTTCTTCATCATCATAATCTTATGCCCTTAAATGGAATTCTGCCCAGTAATACGGCTCCACCTGAATTAACTCTAAGAACAGTCATTCAGAACCATAACACAATAATAGAAACACATAGCACAATTCTTCTGAAAAGGCCACAGTGGAAAGACTATTCCACAAAAACTCCAAAAGGGAATGTGCTCTTTGTTTACAGATTTGCATTGCAAAAGTTCAAGTTCATGGGACCTGCACTCAAGTTGACCACCTCCACAGGGGTTTAGCAAACAGCATAATCTATAAGAAAATACCACAATGGCTGACACAAATAAGGAAAGCAGCTCCTTTTGAGAGTAAAGACAGCGCTGGTGTACAACCATGAGTGCAGTGTCAAAGCGGGCAGGGAATAGCATATACAAGCTAGTGGATCTCATTTGTATTAAATTAGCTTAGTTAGTTACCTTCTACTGCTGAGATCTCTGTGCAACCTGTGTGCCAAGGGTTTATCTCTCACCTTTCATCCATCTAATGCAGATTTCATTGTAATAATAACATCAGCTAAATACATGCAATGAAACAGCAAGGTTGGGAGTTGAATCCTCTATTTAAGTAAAATCGCCCCTGTCTGCCTCACACATGCAGAAAACTTTACAGCCAACCTGTTTTTTAAAACTTTCTTCCAATGCATTGTTTTACTGGCAGTCCTGATTTTCTAAATTAAACGCAGAGACTTAGACAGCAAGAAAGCTGACAGCAGAGTGTGACTTTTAAAAATGACCAGGTTCAGCACTTAGGGACAGTATAATCCCAAGGCTGGTAGTCACTTCACTTGTGAAGAAATTCCAACAATACCTGTTGGCTTCTTCAGGGACCAACATTGTCCCAAACCTACTTTTTTTCCATATGTCAGGCTTCCAGTGTGGCTGGTCCTCCATTGCTTCTCGGCAGATGCCATTTGGTGCTCTCTCGGTTGATTAATATTCACCCTTGCAGTTTGGGCCTTCCGATGCATGTGGGTACACTTAATATGCCCTAGGAGGCCCAAATGAAGCACATCAATTGTAATTTCCAAATATTGTTCTTTCTGCCCCTAACCAAACTACGCACATCCATGCTGCATGGATTCACAGGCTGTCTGCTACACCCATGCATTTGTGCATTCAGTGCCCTATGCTTACACATCTTGTTCCAACTTCACCAGACGTGTCCAACTGGGACCAACTACAACTATGCACTCCAAAGGGCATCAAAGAACCTGAGGCAAATTCATCAGAGAAGATCTATATATATGAATGATACAATCTGAGTGACACCTTACTGGACAAATCAGAAAGTGATTTCAGCTTTGCAAACGGTAGTAAAGCACTATACAAACAAAACTACAAAAAATGTGTTTTGTCTCACAGACATCTTGGTCACTTTATGCGTATGTATGGAAATGACACCAAGATTCACCTCACAGTATACAGGAAACATTGAATTCATCAGCACTCCAAGGATTGCCTAACACATGCAAGAATAGATGCACCAGAACTGCCTCTATCTGGGTGCCTCCAACACAGAGGTGTTGTGCGTAGATCAGGCTCTACCTTGTTCCTATAGGAATGGCCATCCTCACAGATGTTAGGGTTTTGAGATTTTGTTTGGATAATTTTGTGTGATTTTACTGTGTCATCCTCTGTATGTCAGAATATGATGCACAACAATACCACGCTACCACAACATGGTGCCCAGATTATCGACTACCAAAATATTGTGGAAGTAATTAGACACAGGTAAGTATAGAAAATATAAGATGTATGTATGTGTGGAGTTAAGTATTAAAAAAAACCTACATATACATACATATACTTACCTTCACGATATTTAGGTAGTCAATATTCTGGCTATAATATTTTGGGAACACAATATCCCATATTCTGGTAGTATTGCCTCTTATCTGTTGTCCAACTAGTGTATGTAGGGAAACTTGACTCAAGAGCATCATTTAAAGGTTTAATGATGATGGAAATGGTGTGTGAATTTGTATCTTATATCGTAAAGATGTGTAGCCTGAAAAGGACCAACATTCAAATGTTCAGCTTGGACCTAAAAATTAGTTGAGGCCAAATAGTAAATCGTGGTTTGGAGAATACCGATTCCCGTTTTTTTTTTAAATTACTTTTTTTTAAAACATGTGCATTTTACAAAAGGAAATTAAATATTTGATTGTGAGAATCTGTTGATTCCGGTGTTTAATTGCACAAGTTGCACTGGAGACAGTAAGAGGAATGCATAACATGTAAACATCCACGAGTCTTCTCTATAAAAGTCTGTTTATTTGGAACTCGTTCTTGGAATTAAAAAAACACTTTTAGGCTCTGTATTTGCCTTTGGTCGAATAAGTGACCAAATATTTGTTATTCGGACAAATACTAAGACATGGGACTGGGTCCAAGATTGTACCGGTCATTAAATCGCAGTGAGGGAACAACTTCTGGTAGTTTATTTTGCAGAGATTTTTAAAGTGGCGCAGCCAGTGCCTTACACAGGGCAACTGTGACAAGTCTATATTATTGATCCCATATTTCTTTCTCCATACAGCACTAGTATTAGGACTATTGTCATGCACCACTTGTAGAAAGCACAGCAGAACTCTGGTCTGTGGATGCATTGGGGGGGCCTGAGTTACAGCTGTTTAGGTTGACTATTGCAGCGTGTTTCACTGGCATCTATCATCTTCTGACCTGCTGGCTGCCGCTGTAATATGCAAGCCATTTTGTATGTTGACAGCAGCTTAAACAAGCATTGGCAAAGCCACTAGATCCGGAATTCCCACCACCCATTTGCCTTTGTCAATGAGTTTTACAGGTCACTAAAAAACAGCGCATGCCAAGTCTCTTTTGAGACATCTTGTTAGCTTACAGTGGGCAGAGAGACAGCACATTCCTTACTATTGCTGTTGTCACTCTCATTTGCATGATTCTTATTGGTCAGCTTCTTTAGGCCTTGTTTCATTTGTTCCTCCCCTGGAGCATGAACGCACTACTTGTGCCCTTGCACTGCTCAGTTTTTTGGTCTGACCAAGTGCCCCATGCTGTGTGCTGTAGTGGGCGGAAACAAATGTAATTGACACAATAACATACCAACAGTTGACGTGGGCTTGCTGAAAGTCCCTATAAGTAATTACTTTACATGTAGTCTTTTAGGAAATTCAAAAGGTCTTGCCTATGCCAGACCTCAAAAAGAATTGGCAAAGCCAATAGTTCTCACATGTTGGACCCACTGTCTTAGCCAATGCCGCTTGTGATTGCAATGCAAAGTTGGTAAATAAAGGTGCAATGATGTATCCATAGCTACCAGTCACATTATTCTGATAGCACGTGCACGCATCAACACATATGTGTGCCTAAAGAAAGGTGCAGGCAACGTTTTCCTTTTTTTTTTTTTAGACTGTTTTAAAATGGAGGGGCACCACTTACATCGTTACGTAAAAATAGATATATAAGTTCGTGAAAGTGGATTTTTTGTAGCGGAGCTCCTTGAACTCAATGGCAGCTGCCAGGCTTAAAATAATGGTACAAAATGTAAATGCCGGTGAGGGGTGGGTGAGCAATGAGGACTGGGGTGGAGAAAATGAAAGTGTGGCTGAGTGGAAAGACAAGGGGAAAAGTAGCACCTAAGAGGCAGAGCAAAATGGACTGTGACGGAAAAGTATATGAAAGAGAGGAACACAACATTAGGGGATTTGACAAGGGGAGAAATACACAGAGCAGAGAGGTATAAAACAAAAGCACTCTCACAGAGAGCTTAACAAAAAAGAAAGTAGTAGTTCCCCAAAACTGAGCAGTGTAAGAACAGAAGTCAACCAAGGAAAGGGATGGTAAAGGAGCTATGCTCCACGGTGATGAACAAACATACCATGGACAAGGCAAGCCATAGAATAAGAAGCAAGCAAGTTAGAGGGACAATACACTGGAACAATGGTAAGCAGTGGGCAGGCTTTAAGCCCACTATATGTTTTGGTATACTTTGAGCTGTCTGGTGAACGAGAACTAAAAGGGTGCATCAAAATGAAAGAACTGACTTAAAATTCTGATTAATACCCCTGTGTTGATGGTTTGGGGAAAGGGTTGTGGTAATCAGCATGTGCGCTACTGTCTACCCTTTGTACATGAGGCCATGGTGTAGATCCAGCTGGTGGTGCGTGCTTTGAAACAGGGAAGGGCCTTACCTTCCTCCAGACCCAAGTCTGCAATAAGTGAGTAATGGGTTTCTAGTTGAACAGAGGTCTCTATGTGATAACCAGGTGGTGACCATTGCAGGCTACAGAAAGATTAGATTCATGTCAGGTTTTCAGGATAACTGCTATTTAATGAGTTCCAATGAGATTAAATATATATTGATTTATTTTATACTGCTATCTCAGAAACTGTAGCACTCATTCATGTCAACATTTCTGAGCAGGAAAGCATGAAATTCTGAGGAAAAATATAGGGGGAATGTATTTTCCCTATTGATATCTATTGGAACAGAAACAGCTAAAATAAAGCCAGTTTTAGCTTCCCAGGAGTCTCTCACATGAATAGGGTAGGTTGTCATGTCTGTTTAAAAAAAACAAGTATTGCGGCTACAAAACTCAGTTCTACTGATTTCATCAACTTCAGAAGTATGAAAGGCTGAGACAGCCGAATGGGATTGGATTCCCATAGGCGGCAAACAGAGCTCAGCAGCCCATGTACTGACACTTTGAGATAGCTAACTAGCCACTGTTAAATTCTACTGCTGGAAGGCGCTGGTAGGCGAGGAGCACCAGAATCTTTGTAATGAAGCACAGAAAAATGATCAATGTCTGGGTTTTTGAGAGAGCATCCCGTAATCATACCCCTTCCAGTAGGGCGATTGCCCTACTGGCACATATCGGCATGAGGAATACCATGTTTATCTCCCCTGGTCAGGAGCTATTTTTTATTTGGAGCATCTAGAACTCCGGGAGTGCATCTTTCTCCAGACATTTGTCTCAACAACAACCAGCCCCTCCAAGATGCTCACGAGGAGACATGGCATTAACTTACCTGTCAGGCTGCACAGAGGGCACTTCCGAGTCCAGGCCCAGCTCAAGCATACACGGCCTGCCATTAGATGGTCTGTGCACAGTTACTGGGGGTATGCAGTGCTCTGTTCCAGAGTTCACTTGGGGAAATTTCCACACATGGATTTTATTTTGTGCAGTGGTCATTGATCAAATATTGAATTCGTTTCATTTGGTATTGCTTCTTGTTTCCAGACTACTGTGACCAGAGAAGACAAGAGAGTCTCTGAAGGAGAGAGAATATTGTGGCATGATGGGAAGACATTGAGCGTCTCGTGGACAGACTACTGTGACCAGAGAAGACAAGAGAGTCTGTGATAGAGAGAGAAGATTGTGGTGTGATGGAAGACTTGGAGCGTCTCGTGGACAGACCAGAGGAGACAAGAGAGTCTGTGGAGAGAGAAGATTGTGGCGTGACGGAAAGACATGAGGCCTCTCGTGGACAGACCAGAGAAGACAAGGAGACAAGGGAGTCCGTGGTGGAGAAAGAAGGACGCTGCGAAGGGGAGACAGGACGGACAAGGGTCAGAAAAAGTAGAAATAGAGTCTGATGAAAAGGGACGGATATGATCAGAAAGAAATGCATGGGTGGTGTTAAAGCAAGACACAAACGGGAGGGGACGCTAGAGTTTGTGGCGCATGAGCAAAGGGTCAGAATGTGAGGCGAGTTACAGAGTGACGGATAGACACCAATGATGCGAGTAGGAGAGGGGAGTCATTATGGATAGAGAGCCAGGACAAGGGTGGACAAGAGCCTGTGATGGATAGAATAGGAGGGAGAAGGAAGAACACTGGGCTTGACGTGGACAGACATGGAGAGGAGGGAACAGAGCAAGGAACGTATAAATACGGGTCCGAAAAGGCAGAGAAGCAAGGGGGTGTCATGCCGTGATGGCGAGAGGGTGGCGGGGTCTAGGATAGCCATGAGGCAGGTGATGAAGTGACGTGGGTCAGAGGAAGTGAAGAGCCGTAAGGACGGTGTTGGAAAGGCAAGGATATAAAAAGTATGAGAATTAAAACAAGATATGGAGAGACCCAAGATCAGGGGAAAGCCTTAGAGTCCATGATTGAATAATCAGCATTGGCAAAGCCAATAGGCCTGAATTTGGCTCCCAGCCTTTCAGAAGTGTCATTGCTTGTTTTGTTTTCTATTGTTTTTGCAAAACGTTTAAGATGGAGAAGGTGCTGGGCCTCATCCACCTTAAAAAATGGCAAAAAACAAAAGTATGTTTTGGTACCAAAAAGCATACCTTCTCATAACAGTCCCTGGCACTTAAGGGAACTACTCGATGTATAGGTGTGCTCCTTATGAGAGGGAAAATGCTGTCACTCCCAGATAAGTTAAGCAAGCTCTGGAGGGACTGACGCTTGGGCCAGTGCTAAATGCTGCAGTGCTCAGAACCAAAACGTGAATGCACAGAAACACATCTGTGCATGAAAAAAGCTGGATGAAGGCCCCTATATGTACGAGCATTACATGTATGTCACTTTAATCATATCAAAAGTTATTGTCTAACTCACGATCATAAACGGGTGATGTGAGAAGTGGAGAGAGCGGAGGGTGCAGATATGAACCGGATAAGGACAGATCACGTTACTATTTGATGGTAGTGACGGATGGGGAGAGGAGATGCATGGGTCCTGTGATATGAAAGAAAAACACAGCACGTGGTGAAAGAACAACTCGGGTGGGAAAGAAGAGACCGTGACAACAGTGTAACAGGGTGAGGAGGGACCAAACTCGGTAACGAGTGCATGTGTAGGGTGAGCTGGGAACTGACACGGAGCTTGTGATGACTACTTATAATATTGCCCAGTTCCTAGTGCCTTGAAGTGGAGCCGGGGTTTACACACATTACTAGCCATTTTTAGAGAGGATCTATAAACCAGGAAGGCTCAAGCTGCCTGAGCTGATCACTGCAGATAAAGTGCCTACTCACCCAGTGCAGTTCTCCGAGGCTGGCCTGTCCTGAAAAGCTGCTCCTTTGGAATAAGAAGAAGCGACGCACACTGGTGTCCTGCGCTCGGAAGAGTTGTCGGATGCGAGAGTGCACGGGTCCTGGTGAAACACGGATGTCCCCTGGTGAAAGTGCGCTTGGGTCTTCCGGATGGAGAGACTTGGAGTGAGCCGCTGTCCTTTCCGCCCCCTCCTGTCAAAGACACCTTCTCTCACTCCTGCGCGCTGGTCTGCAGATGAGAAGACGCGGAGTGCTGTAAATGCGGCAGCCAGCGCCTCGTCTCCCTCTCCGCACGCCGTTGGCGCTTTAGCTGACAGTCAGTGGCTCTGGATGTTATTGGAGCAGAGCAGGACTCCTCTTCCACCCCTTCTCACGCCTCTCTCTCCCGCCCCCGTA
The DNA here is from genome assembly GCF_031143425.1 of Pleurodeles waltl. Classification (NCBI taxonomy): domain Eukaryota; kingdom Metazoa; phylum Chordata; class Amphibia; order Caudata; family Salamandridae; genus Pleurodeles; species Pleurodeles waltl. Next base: position 604,853,318 of record NC_090451.1, on the reverse strand, counting down.
CACACCCCTCACCTCCTTCCCCGCCCTCTCTCACCTTGTGGTCAAGTTTCTCCTTTCAGCCCTGGAGCTGTCACAACCCTCCCCGCCTGAACTTCCCCTCCCAAGTCTTTTCTCTTAATTTTTTAAGAGCTGCGCCCTCATAAGCCTCGCCCCACTTCTAGAGCGTTTCCGGGAACCCTTTACGTTGGAAATTATGTGTACCAATTCGGTCTTTTGAACTTTATGACTAAAATGTTTTGTCGGCAGCAGTGACCTTGAATAATACAGGTATTATAAACGCCACCTGGACACAGAGAGCAAGTCAGAGGCAAAAGTAAACACTACTGAGATCTACTCATCTCTGGAGGGAGTGCCCGCCTGCCTTCATGTGGGTTTTCTTTTGCTCTGGTGCAGGGCTCCCTCAGCCCCGCTTGTGGGCGCTGTTCATGTAAACAAATAGAAACAGACCACATAAAAAACACGATCCCTGGCCGAACTGTAAGCTCAATGTTAGGGCGAGAAATCACGCATTAAAATTCAAGTAATGTGTTGTGGAATATATAAATAATTAGGATGCCACGTCAAAGGCGCAGCACATCATGAGGCATTTCACCCAGAATCAAGGTATAGGGAAGAAGGCGTGGCTATGCAAATACTCACGTCTTGAACTCCCCCTCTTTACTACTGTGGATTGAGGCGACATTTTGGACTTTTGCTGATCCTCCAACCTACAAACAGGGCGTCGCTCTTTGAAAATGTACTGATCCATAAACTTTATTCTGTCTTCCAGTTTCAACAGATTGGAATGTAAAGTTGTGACCTCCAGGCTGGGAACAGTTCTTTGAAGTAAACGCATGAACCCTCTGAGGTTTCTTTTGAACAAAATAAAAGTGGTGCGTTAGTGAATGCAATAGCTGAAAAAGTGGCCCATGTTTGCAAATTGGAACAGCTTTGAACTTGAAAACAATGCTGTATAGCCGTTTGGGCAGACTGCAAGGATTGTGCTTGCTATGAAATTAATAGTAAAAAAAAGATAAGTAAACCATAAAACAGGCCTACAAAAGCCAAAAAGCGGCCCACACGCTGATCTGCCAGACTAGCCCATTGGGCGTGCCTGGTTGCCCACTAGGGCAGTCTAAGCCTGTGTATACCCTGTGGCAGGATAGGTTTTTGGTAGGATTTCTTCTGAATCCATTTTGTTTTCAGTTCTCCGTTGTGGGTAGGCTAATTTTTTTTAAAAATAACAAACATTCCCAAACGAAGTGAAAAAATAAGTCTGGCACACTACGAAACCTAAGAGACAAAGCAGTATAAATGCCAGATATATTGTCAAGCATTGGCAACGCAAATAGGTCTTACCTCTTGGAATCTATTGGTTCTGCCAATGGTTTTTGACCATGCTGCACAGCAGCAGTCCAGATGCTGCGTAGCATGTGCAAATAATTTTTTAAAATGCCTTTGACACAGCGCTTTTTTTCTGTTTAGTTACTGGTTCGAGTTAGATTGCTAACTATAATGAAAAAAAATGTGTAAAAGCATTTTTGAGAATAAAAGTTAGCTGGGGAAAGCAGTGGTGGGCCAGAAGCAACACTCAGGGTAGAAGTAACACAGGGAGCGGGAGCAGCAGGATGGTGGAATCAGCGGGGTGGTGGAAGCGGCAGGGTGGTGGAAGCAGCAGGGTGGTGGAAGCAGCAGGGAGCGGAAGCTGTAGGGTGGTGGAAGCAGCAGGGAGCGGAAGCGGCAGGGTGGTGGAAGCAATAGGGCGGTGGAGGGAAAAGCTACACTGAGGGCTCGGGTGGAAGGAGGAGAAGCAATGGGCAGAAGAGCAATGTGGAGCATTTGTGGAGAAGCAGGCAGGCGAGCAGGCAACAGCGTGCGGGGGTGGGGAGGAGAAGCAACAGGCAAGAGAGGAGGTGCTGGTGCTGGGGAAGGAACATGGAGTACGTCGTGAGGAGGAGCAGCAACGGGCAAGAGAACAATGTGGAGTGGGGTAGGAGCACATGGGCCACAAAACACTGGGGGAAGTACACAAGTGTGAGCACATTGGGTGGGGTGAGGAGAAGCACACTGATTGCAGAGAGCAACAGGTAATGCAGGAGGAGAGAAGTGCACGTGGGAGACAGGTGGAAAAAAACATGCTCTGTTATGAAGTGCTCAATCGAAAATAAAAAAGTTGGGCTTCAAAAGCCAGCAGTGGAAGAATAGAAGCCAGCCAATTAGAAGTGTTGGTAAAGAAACAATGTACCATGGGAGTGACAAACACAAGATTGACAAGCTGAGATACAAATAAAAAGCAGGAAATTAAGAGCAACAGGAAAGCCAATCAATGGTAAGTAATGGGTGGGCTCCAAGCCCCTCTAGTTTCTTGGTAAGCACTTTATAAGTCTTGAAACAGGCAGATCATGTGCTGCCTAGTAGTCAAGACCTAAAAATGCAATTTCTTGGCTGATTTTGCCTGTCTCACAGGTACATTACTAAAAAGGAAACATATTTTGGTGAGTGTCCAAGGAGTGTCCATGCAATCAAGCTTTCTACGATAAGTGTAAAAAAGAGCTTGTCAATTTCTTTGATCAGAGTTTCTGAAAACAGGGGCTCTAGGCCGATGAAAACAAGCACTGGCGAAGCCAATCGATCGCTGAACTGAAGCCTATTGACTTTGCCAATGATTTTTCTATGCACAGAGCTAGAATCCAAATTGTAAACACAGGATTTAAAGACTAAGCTTTGCAGAACAATCAATAGAAAGCTTATACCAGGAGTTAAACCACACTAAGATAAGAGCACATGGTTGAATGTTGTGAAAGCTTAAATACAGAACCTAGAAAACGTGATGTATGAAACAACACTAATTAAAATAGCATCTGTTTTTATTCAGAAGTTATGACCATAGGTTCATTACAGCTCTGACAGGACCTTCGCTCTACCCTAATTAACAGCCAGGGCTACATCCAATCTAAACTGCAGGGTATAGCTACACTCTACCTCTCTCTGTCTCTCTCTGTCTCTCGATATAGCCCTAGGGCTGTGGTGTTTCCTGTCCCTGGTGTGTGGGGGGCCACATGGACCCTCTGCTCATGTTTCGTTATTCGCCCCGGGGAGGTGGTGGTCCCCAGGGCTATGGGGAAGGCCATTGGGCCTCCCCCACACATTAACAGATTAAAAGTCACTAGGTATTCAAATTTGGATTTCCTTACATTTCTCAAAAACTACTGTATGGATTTACATCAAATAGCAAAAAGGGCTCTTTGTGGACCAAGAGCTACCTTTCTACCAAATTTGGTGTAATTCTGTCTAGTGGATTTTGCGCTACTGCTGTTCAATTTTTCCTATGGAATTAACTTTGGAAACGCTCTAAATTTCACCCACCCCTTTATCTCAGCCCCACTTGACAGATCACCCCAAAATGTTCCAGACAGCAACTCATGTGACTGTCAAATTTCTACGGAAAATTTCGTGAAGGTTTGTCAAGCGTTGCCAAAGATGTAGGCCAGCAAAAAACAGCTTTATCTATAGAAACTAGGTCCTAACTATAACTACCTAGTGGAAATCGCCACTAGGTAATATATATATGTTTATATGTAACATTTCTATCCGTCAGATACCAATATTTAAACACGATCATTGGGAGGACTCACTTCTGCAGTAGAATGTCTTACTCAGAATTCTACTGAAGGACTCAGAACTAGGGTGACAAGACATCCTGGATTTCCCTGGATAGTCCAATTTTTCAGAGGACTGTCCGGGCATCCAGACACATATGCTATATGCTAAATTTGAACAAATGTCCCAGTTTTTGGGTCACAGATAAAGTAATTCTTGCAAAGCAGAAATGAAACTATGTTCTCCTTTGAAGAGATGAAGCTAAACTTATTTAGTGTATTGTCTGTTTCTTTCAGGCAGCACAGGAGGAGGTGCCTCGTGTTTGCAACAGAGGAAAGACAGAGTTGGGAGGAGAGCAGGGGGTTGGGACAGGTTGGAGGTCCTGCCACACCTAATGTTATATAACATAGCCTTGTTAATGCGTGTGAATATATGTATATTAACGTGCATTTACAAGGTTACGTTACATAACATTAGCTGTAGCAGGACCCCCACCCTAAATATATATATTTATATTTACAAGGCTACGCAAAAAACCGGAACAGGCCAAACACATATGTAACCCAAAAGACTGTAGTCCTACTTTTATGTCTGACCTGTACCAGTTTTTACTTCACAAAATCTGGCCACCCTACTCAGAACCTTGTTCACACATTAATAATAAGAGAAGATAACACACTCACCTTACCCTTCTCTGCGCTCTGTGCTTTCTCTTACCCGAGCCTTCCTCTGAGATTGTCATAAACATGAAAGAAGCTGCACTGTTTATATCAAACAGATATTGCTTCAATCATTTGTCAAACACCACAGTATGCAGGACCTGCAGTAAACATTGACAATATCTCTGATATATATGGGCAATGTTTAAACTATCCTCAGAAAAATCATGGATCATGTTTATTTTTCTTTGAAACAATAAGAAAGTCTAAAGCGTATCTTTTATTCTACAAAACAAATAAAGTGGCAAAACTGAAAAAATGAAGTTGGGGTACAGTACAAGATGCTATTAAAGAAATAGTAGTGGTTGTAAAATGAGTGCACTTCCTATGCGTTAAAGAAGTACAATCAATGATAGTTCATGTGGAAGGTGGTCCAAAGTAGTCCGATCACGGTGCTAATCGGTGGAGTATGCTCCACTACGCAAAAGCGTAATATAGTGTTTCCAAGAAACACCATGCATATATTTTTAAAGATACCACAGCACTCCAAAATAGCTCATAATTGTAGGAAAGTACCATCTTGCCTGGCATGTTACCCCCATTTTCACTGTATGTATGTATGTTTTAGCCCCTTTGTCACTGGGATCCTGCTAGGCAGGACCCCAGTGTAGGAGGCTGGACTGGCTTGTAGTGAGTACCAAGGGGTACTTGCACCTTGCACCAGGCCCAGTTATCCCTTATTAGTGTATAGGGTGTCTAGCAGCTTAGGCTGATAGATAATGGTAGCTTAGCAGAGCAGCTTAGGCTGAACTAGGAGACGTGTGAAGCTACTACAGTACCACTTAGTGTCAGATGCACAATATCATAAGAAAACACAATACACAGTTATACTAAAAATAAAGGTACTTTATTTTTATGACAATATGCCAAAGTATCTTAGAGTGTACCCTCAGTGAGAGGATAGGAAATATACACAAGATATATATACACAATAGCAAAAATATGCAGTATAGTCTTAGAAAACAGTGCAAACAATGTATAGTTACAATAGGATGCAATGGGGAAACATAGGGATAGGGGCAACACAAACCATATACTCCAAAAGTGGAATGCGAACCACGAATGGACCCCAAACCTATGTGACCTTGTAGAGGGTCGCTGGGACTATTAGAAAATAGTGAGAGTTAGAAAAATAACCCTCCCCAAGACCCTGAAAAGTGAGTGCAAAGTGCACCAAAGTTCCCCTAAGGACAAAATAGTCGTGTTAGAGGGAAAATGCAAGGAAAACACAAATCAGCAATGCAACAACGATGGATTCCTGACTGAGGGTACCTGTGGAACAAGGGGACCAAGTCCAAAAGTCACAAGCAGCTCGGAGATGGGCAGATGCCCAAGAAATGCCAGCGGTTGGTGCAAAGAAGCTCTTACTAGGCTGAAGAACTGTGAATACTGCAGGAACGACAAGGGCTAGAGACTTCCCCTTTGGAGGATGGATCCCCCACGCCTTGGAGAGTCGTCCAGAAGTGTTTTCCCGCCGGATGAACGCCAACAAGCCTTGCTACACGCAAATCGTGCGTTTGGCGTTTTTGGACGCTGCTGGGGCCCAGGAGGGACCAGGAGGTCGCAAATTGGAACTGCAGAGAGAGGGGACGTCGAGCAAGACAAAGAGCCCTCACTGAAGCAGGTAGCACCCGGAGAAGTGCCAGAAACAGGCACTACGAGGATGCGTGAAATGGTGCTTGCCGAAGTTGCACAAAGGAGTCCCACGTCGCCGGAGACCAACTTAGAAAGTCGTGCAATGCAGGTTAGAGTGCCGTGGACCCAGGTTTGGCTGTGCACGAAGGATTTCCGCCGGAAGTGCACAGGGGCCGGAGTAGCTTGCAAAGTCGCAGTTCCCAGCAATGCAGCCCAGCGAGGTGAGGCAAGGACTTACCTCCACCAAACTTGGGCTGAAGAGTCACTGGACTGTGGGGGTCACTTGGACGGTGTCGCTGGATTCGAGGGACCTCGCTCGTCGTGCTGAGAGGAGACCCAAGGGACCGGTAATGCAGCTTTTTGGTGCCTGCGGTTGCAGGGGGAAGATTCCGTCGACCCACGGGAGATTTCTTCGGAGCTTCTGGTGCAGAGAGGAGGCAGACTACCCCCACAGCATGCACAAGCAGGAAAACAGTCGAGAAGGCGGCAGGATCAGCGTTACAGAGTTGCAGTAGTCGTCTTTGCTACTATGTTGCAGGTTTGCAGGCTTCCAGCGCGGTCAGCGGTCGATTCCTTATCAGAAGGTGAAGAGAGAGATGCAGAGGAACTCGGCTGAGCTCATGCATTCGTTATCTAAAGTTTCCCCAGAGACAGAGACCCTAAATAGCCAGAAAAGAGGGTTTGGCTACCTAGGAGAGAGGAAAGGCTACTAACACCTGAAGGAGCCTATCACAAGGAGTCTCTGACGTCACCTGGTGGCACTGGCCGCTCAGAGCAGTCCAGTGTGCCAGCAGCACCTCTGTTTCCAAGATGGCAGAGGTCTGGAGCACACTGGAGGAGCTCTGGACACCTCCCAGGGGAGGTGCAGGTCAGGGGAGTGGTCACTCCCCTTTCCTTTGTCCAGTTTCGCGCCAGAGCAGGGGCTAAGGGGTCTCTGAACCGGTGTAGACTGGCTTATGCAGAATTGGGCACATCTGTGCCCAACAAAGCATTTCCAGAGGCTGGGGGAGGCTACTCCTCCCCTGCCTTCACACCATTTTCCAGAGGGAGAGGGTGTCACACCCTCTCTCAGAGGAAGTTCTTTGTTCTGCCATCCTGGGCCAGGCCTGGCTGGACCCCAGGAGGGCAGCTGCCTCTCTGAGGGGTTGGCAGCAGCAGCAGCTGCAGAGAAACCCCAGGAAGGGCAGTCTGGCAGTACCAGGGTCTGTGCTACAGACCACTGGGATCATGGAATTGTACCAACAATGCCAGGATGGCATAGAGGGGGCAATTCCATGATCATAGACATGTTACATGGCCATATTCGGAGTTACCATGGTGAAGCTACATATAGGTAGTGACCTATATGTAGTGCACGCGTGTAATGGTGTCCCCGCACTCACAAAGTTCAGTGAATTGGCTCTGAACAATGTGGGGGCACCTTGGCTAGTGCCAGGGTGCCCTCACACTAAGTAACTTTGCACCTAACCTTTACCAGGTAAAGGTTAGACATATAGGTGACTTATAAGTTACTTAAGTGCAGTGTAAAATGGCTGTGAAATAACGTGGACGTTATTTCACTCAGGCTGCAGTGGCAGGCCTGTGTAAGAATTGTCAGAGCTCCCTATGGGTGGCAAAAGAAATGCTGCAGCCCATAGGGATCTCCTGGAACCCCAATACCCTGGGTACCTCAGTACCATATACTAGGGAATTATAAGGGTGTTCCAGTAAGCCAATGTAAATTGGTAAAAATGGTCACTAGCCTGTCAGTGACAATTTGGAAAGAAATGAGAGAGCATAACCACTGAGGTTCTGATTAGCAGAGCCTCAGTGAGACAGTTAGTCACTACACAGGTAACACATTCAGGCACACTTATGAGCACTGGGGCCCTGGGTTACCAGGGTCCCAGTGACACATACAACTAAAACAACATATATACAGTGAAAAATGGGGGTAACATGCCAGGCAAGATGGTACTTTCCTACACAACCCCCCCCAAACGAAGGACAATAAGACTAGCCATTACCTGATGAGTCTTCATTGTCTAAGTGGAAATATCTGGAGAGTCCATCTGCATTGGAGTGGCTACTCCCAGGTCTATGTTCCACTGTATAGTCCATTCCCTGTAGGGATATGGACCACCTCAACAATTTAGGATTTTCACCTTTCATTTGTTTTAGCCAAAGTAGAGGTTTGTGGTCTGTCTGAACAATGAAGTGAGTGCCAAACAGGTATGTCCTCAACTTCTTCAGAGCCCAGACCACAGCAAAGGCCTCCCTCTCAATGGCAGACCAACGCTTTTCTCTAGGGGTCAACCTTCTACTAATAAAAGCAACAGGTTGATCCTGGCCCTCAGAATTAAGTTGTGATAGGACTGCCCCTACTCCTAATTCAGATGCATCAGTTTGGACATAGAATTTTTTAGAGTAACAAGGGCTTTTCAGGACAGGTGCAGAGCACATGGCCTGCTTCAGCTCCTCAAAAGCTTTCTGACAGTTTGCTGTCCATAATACCTTTTTAGGCATTTTTTTGGATGTGAGGTCATTAAGAGGGGCTGCAATGGAGCCATAGTTCTTAATGAACCTCCTGTAATACCCAGTGAGGCCTAGGAAGGCTCTCAGCTGAGTCTGAGTGGTAGGGGGAACCCAATCAATAATAGTTTGGATTTTCCCCTGAAGTGGTGCAATCTGTTCCCCACCAACAAGGTGTCCCAGACAAACCACCTTACCCTGCCCTATCTGGCACTTTGAAGCCTTGATAGTGAGGCCTGCCTTTTGCAGGGCCTCCAAAACTTTCCATAGGTTGACCAGGTGATCATCCCAGCTGGAGCTAAAGACAGCTATATCATCCAAATATGCTGCACTGAAAGCTTCCAGCCCTTGCAGGACTGTGTTCACCAACCTCTGAAAAGTGGCAGGTGCATTTTTCAAACCAAAAGGCATTACAGTAAACTGGTAATGTCCTCCAATGGTAGAAAATGCAGTCTTAGGTTTAGCATCTTCTGACAATTTGATCTGCCAATACCCTGCAGTCAAATCAAAAGTGCTTAGATACTTGGCAGATGCCAGTGTATCTATAAGCTCATCTGCCCTGGGTATAGGGTGAGCATCAGTTTTGGTTACCAAGTTGAGACCTCTATAGTCTACACAAAACCTCATTTCCTTCTTTCCATCTTTAGAATTGGGTTTTGGTACCAGTACCACAGGAGAAGCCCATGGACTGTCAGAGTGCTCAACCACTCCTAGTTCCAACATTTTCTGAACTTCTTGCTTTATGCAGTCCCTGACATGGTCAGGCTGCCTATAGATCTTACTTTTGACAGGTAAACTGTCTCCAGTATCTATAGTGTGCTCACACCAAGAAGTGGTGCCTGGCACAATGGAGAAGAGTTCTGAAAATTGTCCTAGGAGATTTATGCAATTATCTTTCTGCTCAGCAGTAAGACAATCAGCCAAAACTACACCTTCCACAAGAGCATCTTGTTCTGTGGAAGAGAAGAGATCAGGTAGAGGATCACTGTCTTCTTCCTGTCCCTCATCTGTTGCCATGAGCAGGGTGAGATCAGCCCTGTCATAGTAGGGTTTCAGGAGGTTGACATGGAGCACCCTAAGGGGACTCCTGGCAGTGCCTAAGTCAACCAAGTAGGTGACTTCACCCTTCTTTTCAACAATTGTGTGGGGTCCACTCCATTTATCTTGGAGTGCTCTTGGGGCCACAGGCTCCAAGACCCACACTTTCTGCCCTGGTTGGTACTGAACCAAAACAGCCTTCTGATCATGCCATTGCTTCTGGAGCTCTTGGCTGGCCTGAAGGTTTTTACTGGCCTTTTTCATGTACTCAGCCATCCTTGATCTGAGGCCAAGTACATAATCCACAATATCCTGCTTAGGAGCTTTTAAAGGTTGTTCCCAACCCTCCTTTACAAGTGTGAGTGGACCCCTAACAGTGTGTCCAAAAAGAAGTTCAAAGGGGCTGAAGCCCACTCCTTTCTGGGGTACCTCCCTGTAGGCAAAAAGGAGGCATGGTAGAAGGATATCCCATCTCCTGCGGAGTTTTTCAGGGAGTCCCATAATCATGCCTTTGAGAGTTTTATTAAATCTCTCCACCAGTCCATTTGTTTGTGGATGATAGGGTGTTGTGAACTTGTAAGTTACACCACACTCCTTCCACATGGCCTTTAAGTATGCAGACATGAAATTGCTTCCCCTGTCTGATACTACTTCCTTTGGGAAGCCCACCCTGGAAAATATTCCCAGGAGGGCCTTTGCCACTGCAGGAGCTGTAGTGGTCCTTAAAGGAATAGCTTCAGGATATCTTGTGGCATGGTCCACTACCACCAAGATAAACCTATTGCCTGAAGCAGTAGGAGGGTCAAGGGGGCCAACTATGTCAACCCCTACCCTTTCAAAGGGAACCCCAACCACAGGCAGTGGGATAAGGGGTGCCTTTGGAGTGCCACCTGTTTTGCCACTGGCTTGACAGGTTTCACAGGACTTACAAAATTCTTTTGTGTCCTCAGACATCCTAGGCCAATGAAACAGTGGTACCAATCTGTCCCAAGTTTTCATTTGACCCAGGTGCCCAGCTAAGGGAATGTCATGTGCCAGTGTTAGGAGGAACTTTCTGTACTCCTGAGGAATCACTAATCTCCTGGCAGCTCCAGGTTTAGGATCCCTATGCTCAGTGTACAAGAGGTTGTCCTCCCAGTAAACTCTGTGTGAGTCACTGACATCCCCATTAGCCTGTTTGACAGCTTGCTGTCTGAGACCCTCTAATGTGGGACAGGTTTGCTGTGCCACACTCAGCTCCTCTCTGGCAGGCCCCCCTTCACCCAAAAGCTCAGCAGTGTCTGCTTCCAGCTCCTCTGGTGTAGGTTCTGCACAGGGAGGGAATTCTTCTTCCTCAGAAGTAGAATCCACTGTAGAGGGAGGGATAGTAGGAAGTGGTTTGCTTCTACTAGCCCTAGCTTTAGGGAGCACTTGGTCCATTGTTCCAGGATCCAAGCTTCCCTGTCCTTTTTGCTTTTTGGCCTGAGCCCTTGTCAAAGCAAAAATATGCCCTGGAATGCCCAGCATTGCTGCATGGGTCTCCAACTCCACATCTGACCAAGCTGATGTCTCCAAATCATTCCCTAATAGACAGTCTACAGGTAAATCTGAAGCTACCACAACTTTCTTTGGACCAGATACCCCCCCCCCAGTTGAGATTTACAACAGCCATGGGGTGGCTTTGTGTTATGTTGTGAGCATCGGTTACTTGGTACTGGTGTCCAAGTATGTGTTGTTCAGGGTGCACCAGTTTCTCAATCACCATTGTGACACTGGCACCTGTGTCCCTGTAGGCCTGGACCTCAACACCATTTATTAGGGTTAGTTGCTTGTACTTCTCCAAGTTATGGGGGCAAGCAACCAAAGTGGCTAAATCAATAGCCCCTTCAGAGACTAAAGTAGCCTCTGTGGTCTCCCTAATCAGACCAACCCCAACTAAATTACCAAAAGTGAGCCCAGCTACTCCCTTGGATTGGCTATTAGTAGGTTTGCTCCCACCACCACTGCTATTAGTAGGGACACTAGGTGTAGCAGTAGGGGTTGTAGTGGTAGGAGCTGTGGTGCCTTTCTTTGGACAACTGGGATCTGTTGTCCAATGGCCTTTTATTTTACATAAATAGCACCATGGTTTCTTTTCCTTGTTCTGATTAAAGGAGGATTTGGACCCACCACCCCCAGCAGAGTGTTTTTGTGGGCCTGATGAAGACTCATTTTTAGATTTGTCCCCACCCTTGTCAGAAGACTTACCATCCTTCTTTTTGTTGCCATCTTTGTCACCCCCTGTATGAACTTTTCTGTTCACTCTTGTTCTGACCCATTTGTCTGCCTTCTTTCCCAATTCTTGGGGAGAGGTCAGATCAGAGTCCACCAAGTACTGGTGCAACAAATCAGACACACAATTATTAAGAATATGCTCTCTCAGGATCAAGTTATACAGGCTGTCATAATCAGTAACTTTACTGCCATGTAACCACCCCTCCAAGGCCTTCACTGCCTGGTCAATGAAATCAACCCAGTCTTGTGAAGACTCCTTTTTGGTATCTCTGAACTTTATCCTGTACTGTTCAGTGGTTAAGCCATAACCATCCAGGAGTGCATTCTTAAGAACTTGGAAATTGTTAGCATCATTTTCTTTTACAGTAAGGAGCCTATCCCTACCTTTTCCAGTAAATGATAGCCATAGGATAGCAGCCCACTGCTTTTGAGGGACATCCTGTACAGCACAGGCCCTCTCAAGTGCAGCAAACCACTTGTTAATGTCATCCCCCTCCTTGTAAGGGGGAACTATCTTATGCAGATTCCTGGAATCATGCTCTTTTGCAGGATGACTATGGGGAATACTGCTGCTGCCACCATGGGTATCTAAACCCATCTTCTGTCTTTCCCTCTCTATTTCTAAAGACTGTCTATCCAAATCCAGCTGTTGCTTCTTGAGCTTCAGTCTGGTTTGCTCCACTCTCAATCTATTGAGCTCCCTTTCTAACAATCTGTCATCAGGGTGGGTGGGAGGGACATTTCTAGATACAGAGGTATGATGGGAATGAACAGAAGGAGACCTGTCCCTTACCAAGGGCACCCTAACAGCTTGGCTACCAGCATAATGTGAGAGCACATCATCAGTATGATGTGATTCAACCTCTGTACCAACTATGCTAGACTGTCTAGTAATGGGCAGGCTGAGAAGTTTCTTTCCTGAACCTTTTCCTGGGGGAGTCCCTGGATCAGATTGAGAACCATTAGCTACTTTTTCTACAGATTGGGCACTTATGGCCTTATCCTGTACTCTAAGCATATTAATTAACAGTTCTAAGGAAGGATTCTTCCCTACACTCAAACCTCTCTCTATGCAGAGACTCCTTGCTCCTTTCCAGCTAAGGTGATCATATGCAAGTTTGGACAGTTCAACTTTTTGGCCTGTGCCAGACATTTTTAGAGAGAGTTAAAGTGATAGACAAAGAGAAAAAAGTTTTCAGAACTTTTTGGAAAGACAGAAAAAACTTTTTAAACTTTTAAGAACTTTTTGAAAGTTTAGAAGTACTTTTCAGCACTTAGAAAAGAGTGAAAAGAGGAAATGCAAAACTTTTTGGCTATGTGTATATACACTGACCTTGTTTTGTATATTTTTCTCTTATGAAAAGTACAATGACAAGAGTGGTAAGTAGTCTCAAAGCACTTATCCCACCGCTGCACAACCAATGTAGGAGGCTGGACTGGCTTGTAGTGAGTACCAAGGGGTACTTGCACCTTGCACCAGGCCCAGTTATCCCTTATTAGTGTATAGGGTGTCTAGCAGCTTAGGCTGATAGATAATGGTAGCTTAGCAGAGCAGCTTAGGCTGAACTAGGAGACGTGTGAAGCTACTACAGTACCACTTATTGTCATATGCACAATATCATAAGAAAACACAATACACAGTTATACTAAAAATAAAGGTACTTTATTTTTATGACAATATGCCAAAGTATCTTAGAGTGTACCCTCAGTGAGAGGATAGGAAATATACACAAGATATATATACACAATAGCAAAAATATGCAGTATAGTCTTAGAAAACAGTGCAAACAATGTATAGTTACAATAGGATGCAATGGGGAAACATAGGGATAGGGGCAACACAAACCATATACTCCAAAAGTGGAATGCGAACCACGAATGGACCCCAAACCTATGTGACCTTGTAGAGGGTCGCTGGGACTATTAGAAAATAGTGAGAGTTAGAAAAATAACCCTCCCCAAGACCCTGAAAAGTGAGTGCAAAGTGCACCAAAGTTCCCCTAAGGACAAAATAGTCGTGTTAGAGGGAAAATGCAAGGAAAACACAAATCAGCAATGCAACAACGATGGATTCCTGACTGAGGGTACCTGTGGAACAAGGGGACCAAGTCCAAAAGTCACAAGCAGCTCGGAGATGGGCAGATGCCCAAGAAATGCCAGCGGTTGGTGCAAAGAAGCTCTTACTAGGCTGAAGAACTGTGAATACTGCAGGAACGACAAGGGCTAGAGACTTTCCCTTTGGAGGATGGATCCCCCACGCCTTGGAGAGTCGTCCAGAAGTGTTTTCCCGCCGGATGAACGCCAACAAGCCTTGCTACATGCAAATCGTGCGTTTGGCGTTTTTGGACGCTGCTGGGGCTCAGGAGGGACCAGGAGGTCGCAAATTGGACCTGCAGAGAGAGGGGACGTCGAGCAAGACAAAGAGCCCTCACTGAAGCAGGTAGCACCCGGAGAAGTGCCAGAAATAGGCACTACGAGGATGCATGAAACGGTGCTCGCCGAAGTTGCACAAAGGAGTCCCACGTCGCCGGAGACCAACTTAGAAAGTCGTGCAATGCAGGTTAGAGTGCCGTGGACCCAGGTTTGGCTGTGCACGAAGGATTTCCGCCGGAAGTGCACAGGGGCCGGAGTAGCTTGCAAAGTCGCGGTTCCCAGCAATGCAGCCCAGCGAGGTGAGGCAAGGACTTACCTCCACCAAACTTGGGCTGAAGAGTCACTGGACTGTGGGGGTCACTTGGACGGTGTCGCTGGATTCGAGGGACCTCGCTCGTCGTGCTGAGAGGAGACCCAAGGGACCGGTAATGCAGCTTTTTGGTGCCTGCGGTTGCAGGGGGAAGATTCCGTCGACCCACGGGAGATTTCTTCGGAGCTTCTGGTGCAGAGAGGAGGCAGACTACCCCCACAGCATGGAAAACAGTCGAGAAGGCGGCAGGATCAGCGTTACAGAGTTGCAGTAGTCGTCTTTGCTACTATGTTGCAGGTTTGCAGGCTTCCAGCGCGGTCAGCGGTCGATTCCTTATCAGAAGGTGAAGAGGGAGATGCAGAGGAACTCGGCTGAGCTCATGCATTCGTTATCTAAAGTTTCCCCAGAGACAGAGACCCTAAATAGCCAGAAAAGAGGGTTTGGCTACCTAGGAGAGAGGAAAGGCTACTAACACCTGAAGGAGCCTATCACAAGGAGTCTCTGACGTCACCTGGTGGCACTGGCCACTCAGAGCAGTCCAGTGTGCCAGCAGCACCTCTGTTTCCAAGATGGCAGAGATCTGGAGCACACTGGAGGAGCTCTGGACACCTCCCAGGGGAGGTGCAGGTCAGGGGAGTGGTCACTCCCCTTTCCTTTGTCCAGTTTCGCGCCAGAGCAGGGGCTAAGGGGTCCCTGAACCGGTGTAGACTGGCTTATGCAGAATTGGGCACATCTGTGCCCAACAAAGCATTTCCAGAGGCTGGGGGAGGCTACTCCTCCCCTGCCTTCACACCATTTTCCAAAGGGAGAGGGTGTCACACCCTCTCTCAGAGGAAGTTCTTTGTTCTGCCATCCTGGGCCAGGCCTGGCTGGACCCCAGGAGGGCAGCTGCCTCTCTGAGGGGTTGGCAGCAGCAGCAGCTGCAGAGAAACCCCAGGAAGGGCAGTCTGGCAGTACCAGGGTCTGTGCTACAGACCACTGGGATCATGGAATTGTACCAACAATGCCAGGATGGCATAGAGGGGGCAATTCCATGATCATAGACATGTTACATGGCCATATTCGGAGTTACCATGGTGAAGCTACATATAGGAAGTGACCTATATGTAGTGCACGCGTGTAATGGTGTCCCCGCACTCACAAAGTTCAGTGAATTGGCTCTGAACAATGTGGGGGCACCTTGGCTAGTGCCAGGGTGCCCTCACACTAAGTAACTTTGCACCTAACCTTTACCAGGTAAAGGTTAGACATATAGGTGACTTATAAGTTACTTAAGTGCAGTGTAAAATGGCTGTGAAATAACGTGGACGTTATTTCACTCAGGCTGCAGTGGCAGGCCTGTGTAAGAATTGTCAGAGCTCCCTATGGGTGGCAAAAGAAATGCTGCAGCCCATAGGGATCTCCTGGAACCCCAATACCCTGGGTACCTCAGTACCATATACTAGGGAATTATAAGGGTGTTCCAGTAAGCCAATGTAAATTGGTAAAAATGGTCACTAGCCTGTCAGTGACAATTTGGAAAGAAATGAGAGAGCATAACCACTGAGGTTCTGATTAGCAGAGCCTCAGTGAGACAGTTAGTCACTACACAGGTAACACATTCAGGCACACTTATGAGCACTGGGGCCCTGGGTTACCAGGGTCCCAGTGACACATACAACTAAAACAACATATATACAGTGAAAAATGGGGGTAACATGCCAGGCAAGATGGTACTTTCCTACACCCAGTGCTCATAGTATGTGCCCTGTATGTGTTCCCTGTGTGGTGCCTAACTGTATCACTGAGGCTCTGCTAACCAGAACCTCAGTGTTTATGCTCTCTCTGCTTTCTAAATTTGTCATTGCAGGCTAGTGACTACATTTACCAATTCTCATTGGCACACTGGTACACCCATATAATTCCTTTGTATATTGTACTTAGGTACCCAGGGTATTGGGGTTCCAGGAGATCCCTATGGGCTGCAGCATTTCTTTTGCCACCCATAGGGAGCTCTGACAATTCTTACACAGGCCTGCCACTGCAGCCTGAGTGAAATAACGTCCACGTTATTTCACAGCCATTTTTCACTGCACATAAGTAACTTATAAGTCACCTATATGTCTAACCTTCACCTGGTGACGGTTGGGTGCCAAGTTACTTAGTATGTGGGCACCCTGGCACTAGCCAAGGTGCCCCCACATCGTTCATGGCAAATTCCCCAGACTTTGTGAGTGCGGAGACACCATTAGATGCGTGCACTATACAGAGGTCACTACCTATGTATAGCGTTACAATGGTAACTCCGAACATGGCCATGTAACATGTCTAAGATCATGATCCCCCGGGTCTCTAGCACAGAACCCGGTTACTGCCAAACTGCCTTTCCGGGGTTTCCACTGCAGCGGCTGCTGCTGCCAACCCCTCAGACGGGATTCTGCCCTCCTGGGGTCCAGGCAGCCCTGGCCCAGGAAGGCAGAACAAAGGATTTCCTCTGAGAGAGGGTGTTGCACCCTCTCCCTTTGGAAATAGGTGTGAAGGGCTGGGGAGGAGTAGCCTCCCCCAGCCTCTGGAAATGCTTTGATGGGCACAGATGGTGCCCATCTCTGTATAAGCCAGTCTACACTGATTTAGCGATCCCCCAGCCCTGCTCTGGCACGAAACTGGACAAAGGAAAGGGGAGTGACCACTCCCCTGACCAGTACCTCCCAGGGGAGGTGCCCAGAGCTCCTCCAGTGTGTCCCAGACCTCTACCATCTTGGAAACAGAGGTGCTGGGGGCACACTGGGCTGCTCTGAGTGTCCAGTGTCAGCAGGTGGCATCAGAGACCCCCTCTGATAGGCTCTTACCTTTCTTGGTAGCCAATCCTCCTTTCTTGGTAGCCAAACCTCCTTTTCTAGCTATTTAGGGTCTCTCCTCTGGGGAATTCGGCAGATAACGAATGCAAGAGCTCACCAGAGTTCCTCTGCATCTCCCTCTTCGACTTCTACCAAGGATCGACCGCTGACTGCTCCAGGACGCCAGCAAAACCGCAACAGAGTAGCAAGACGACTACCAGCAATATTGTAGCGCCTCATCCTGCCGGCTTTCTCGACTGTTTCCTGGTAGTGAATGCTCTGGGGGTCATCTGCCTTCACCCTACACTGGAAGCCAAGAAGAAATCTCCTGTGGGATGACAGAATCTTCCCCCTGCTAACGCAGGCACCAAAAGACTGCATCAACAGTCCTCTGGGTCCCCTCTCATCCTGATGAGCGTGGTCCCTGGAACACAGGAACTCTATCTAAGTGACTCCCACAGTCCAGTGATCCTTCAGTCCAAGTTTGGTGGAGCTAAGTCCTTGCCTCCCCACGCTAGACTGTAAACCTCTTTATTGCGTGATTTGCAGCTGCTCCGGCTCCTGTGCACTCTTCCAGGATTTCCTTCATGCACAGCCTAGCCTGGGTCCCCAGCACTCTTTCCTGCAGTGCACAACCCTCTAAGTTGGCCTCTGGCGTCGTGGGACCCTCCTTTGTGACTCTGAGCCAGCTCCAGTTCACAAATCTTCCAAGTGCCTGTTTGGGTACTTCCGCGGGGGCTGCCTGCTTCTGTGAGGGCTCCCTGAGTTGCTGAGCTCCCCCTCTGTCTCCTCCTCCAAGGGGCGACATCCTGGTCCTGAGCAGCACCCAAAAACCTTTATCGCAACCCTTGCAGCTAGGAAGGCTTGTTTGTGGTATTTCTGCGTGGGAACACTTCTGTAACCTTCATCGCGATGTGGGACATCTTCCATCCAAAGGAGAAGTTCCCAGTCCTCTTTGTTGTTGCAAAACTCCAAGCTTCTTCCATCCGGAGGCAGCTTCCTTGCACCTTCATCTGGGGTTTTCTGGGCTCCTGCCCGCCCTGGACACTATCGCGACTCTTGGACTTGGTCCCCATGCCTTGCAGGTCCCCAGGGCCAGGAATCCACCTTCAGTACCTTGCTGGTGTTTGTTGTTCTTGCAGAATCCTCCGATCACGACTATTGTGCTCTTTTGGGGTAGTAGGTGTACTTTACTCCTACTTTTCAGGGTCTTGGGGTGGGGTATCTTGGACACCATGACTGTTTTCTTACAGTCCCAGCGACCCTCTACAAGCTCCCATAAGTCTGGGGTCCATTTGTGACTCACATTCCACTTTTGGAGTATATGGTTTGTGTTGCCCCTAGACCTATGTTCACCTATTGCAACCTATTGTAATTCTACACTGTTTGCATTACTTTTCTTACTATTACTTTCCTGTTTGGGGTTTGTGTACATATAACTTGTGTATATTACTTACCTTCTTACCGAGGGTACTCACTGAGATACTTGTGGAATATTGTCATAAAAATAAAGTATCTTTATTTTTAGTAACTCTGAGTATTGTGTTTTCTTATGATATTGTGCATATGATATAAGTGGTATAGTAGGAGCTTTGCATGTCTCCTAGTTCAGCCTAAGCTGCTTTGCCATAGCTACCTTCTATCAGCCTAAGCTGCTAGAAACACCTCTATTCTATTAATAAGGGATAACTGGACCTGGCACAGGGTGTAAGTACATCAGGGTATCCACCCACTATAAGCCAGGCCAGCCTCCTACAATAACCAACAAGTCATCCAGATCAGTTTTAGTTCTAGTAGGTTCCATTTATTTGTAGATATGGACAGCCAACACGTGTTTCGTCACAACTGGTGACTTTTTCAAGGCTCTATATTACAAAGTGTAACAGAAGTTGGATAAAAGATCGGTCACTTGTTAATGCATCAAAGCAACAGGTAGTCCCTGATACAGCAGAACATGATAAGTCTAGAGCCTATAGTATCTAGCAGAAACTGTTGCATGAACTCTGCTCCTCCGAAGCAGTCTGGGTGTCTTCTCCACACCCTCCTGCAGTGTCTGTGTTGAAGGAGGATTCCTCAAGGCTGCGGGGTATGTTAGGATCAGGTCACATCAGTCCCAGGGACCACCCAGTTCGGTCCTGGGACACCATGGCTTCAGTGGAGGGCCAGTCCCAGTAATGGTAGTCTTCTATCAAGAGTCATCCTCGGGCCACTGTTCAGACATAGCCGTAGGGAAGTGCTTCTCACAGCAGGTAGCACTGGGGCTGTCTCCGACTTGGAGCACTAGCAATACAGGCACAATGAGGTGTGACGTTTCTGCACCTGGCCGTTATGATCCCAACTGAATGAATAATCAGGTATAGACAAAACATGAGGTCTGACCTAGAAACTTCCCCACTTCAATCAATTGAAACTGCAGCCCTACCACTCACTCTTACCATCAACCAAAGAATAGTGCTTAAAAAGACTAATCTGTAGCTCCTTGCAAACAAAAGGCCTCATGGAATTTCTAAAGGGAGACCTCTCTCCATGCGCCTCACTTCAATGTCCAATTCTACCCCCTCCAGCTACTGGAATGCAGATGATACACCTCCAATGTCTGGGAAAACGGTCCACGCCCTTCATCTTGTGGTTTGCCACGCTAGGAGCATCTAGAACTGATCTCCCTAATTTTGCTACTTAGGCCTACTCACACACAGCCTATCACTACACATACGTGGCACATACTACACAGGCACACAAACTTGACATACACACGAGATGCCAGTGCAAGGTTTTAGACAGATATATTATGCCTGAACTATACAAAAGTTTGGCCAGTATGCCTCACTTCTATCGCAAAAGATAAAAAAGGTCTGGTCACCCTATTGATCATTCTAAAGCATGGTATGCTCCTACCACTCCTTGGTCTGCTCATCCAGGTCACAGGATGAGTTACAGACCTCAAGTAGTCAGAGATAGGTATATGTCTCTGTGCACATGCTTAGATTGGTGTGACTTTAGGACCAAAGTAAAACTCAGGATACCAGATCTGCATTCAGTTGGGCACCCAGGGCAGGGAGGACAACTGTATGCCACGCAGTGGACATTTCCATCCCAAAATCTGTCAATATCTTTATGTGAAAATAGCATATTACAATGTTTGTCATTATTTTAGTTTGGGGCATCATATTTGTTTTGGAGTGCTTTTGTATGATTTACACTAGTTTTGGGCCTCTTTAAAAGGACATCAAGCTTGTTTTTGATCTCCAACATATCAACTTTATCCAACCTAAATAGAGGATTATCAAATGTACCAAGCTGTTGCAGTGAGACACAGGTGGAAGAACAGGCAGGTTAGGAATGCCAGAGGAAGACATGGTTCCAGGTGGGCACCAGATGAAGTTGAGGTGGGAAACAGGGAGCAAGGAGTGAATTGGAGAGAAAATAGTTCCTCTCTGGCATGCATTGCAAGGTCTGACATCAGCAGTGAAAGGACACATCATTCAGAGCCCATGGGATTGAAATTCTTCTGGGTGGGACAAACACAAGTATAGGGAGAAAAGCCGTTAAGTCAGCAGGAGGGAAGTGAGCAAGATAACAAAGTCATCCAAACGCGAACAGGCTGTTGACCCGAAGCCCACTGTAAGTACACATTAGAAAAAATAGGTCTTGCCAAGAGTATGAAAAAGTAAAACATTCTCACTATACATTTGGCAATGGCTAACTTTGCAAGGGTAGTTCTTGTGGCAAAGACCTATTTGTCAAACTGCTGTTTGGTTATGCTAATACCATATACATCCTTCAGTTGTCTGCACTCTGCGTTCATGTAAATTAAGTATACGTAAATTAAGAAAATCTATGTGAATGATCAAAAATGAGTAAATAACACCCATGAACAAGTCCAATGTAGAATACAAAACAATCCTGAACCTGTTTCTGTCTGGCTTGACAGTGTAGCTTTCTTACATGACCTATTATTACCAATTCTTCCAACATATCTACAATTGTCTTGGCTCCACTCAGAACAGTGTTATTTCTCACCTCTGACTAGTGGCTGTTTAGTGAATCCTTCCATTCCCTATGAAGTGCTTACATTGTAATCATTCAAAGTTCATTGAATCAATATACTTGACAAAATGAATCTCATAGATGCATTGTGTAAAAATAAGCACATTTTTTGTTTCTTTTCAGCAAAGAAGCTTTATAAAATGTTTTTGTTAAGACTCAAAATGCAAACCAGCCATTTTTCAGTCAGCCACAACATATATATAGAACACAGTCGTGCATACTTGGGTATACTTACATGTACCGGTGTGTGTGAGAAAACATATATTCCAAACATAAACATAATGTAGGCAATTAAGCGTTGTCTGGTTTATGAGGTCGTGATATGTTTTTCAACTCTCATATAACCTGCTTTTTTAAATTAAGTTCATTTGAATATGTTGGGCAGGAGTGTGTATCTACATAGTGCTCATAAATCTACCGAAAGGCAAAGTGGAGTTCTTCCTCCTCAAGTCTTGCTTAGCCAAACTGGCTTAGCCACCTGGGTTGGGTTTATTTTCTCATTTTCTTATTGGATAGTCAGACTCGCAGTAAAAACCACACCTGGAATGCGAATCTATTTGTCACATAAATACCAAAAAGACAAAAGCCCTCATTCAACCATGGCGGTCAGCGGTATATTGGTGAAAAGTGCTGCCAAAAGGCTGGCGGTACCTTTCACCAAATTATAACATTGGCGGTTTGGCCAAAGCCAAACCGCCAATATCAGACCGCCAGGGTGGTAACAGCCGCTGGGCTGGAGACTTCGGTCTCCAGCCCAGCAGCCGTCACAGTCCCACCCTTGGGATTATGACCCCGCCTACAGCCATGGTTTTCGTGGCAATCCTACCGCCACGAAAACCATGGCGGTAGGCACTATCAGTGCCAGGGAATTCCTTCCCTGGCACTGATAGGGGTCTCCCCAGCCCCCCCTCCCCTTCCCCAGAGCCCTCCCTCACCATCCCCCCTCCTGACCCCCCGCACTATAACACACCCACACGCGCACACTTCCACACTCATACACACATGCATGCACACATACATTCCCACACACCGCAACACACACTAACATACATTGCATCACACGCATGCACAACACACATCATACACGTACAGTCACATTCATTCATACACACATGCATTCCACGCAACTCACACCCGCATGCACACATACAAAAACAGACAGACACACCCCCACCATTTTTTGGACGGTTCTTTTCTGTGTTTATATAGTGTTTATTAGTGTGGAAACATTGTAATTAAATTTGCGATTCTTTTGGCACTATCAACATTCTATCTAAGATAGAACTGGAATAACAGGTTCAGAATGAAATAAGGTATACTGGCACTGAAGAAAATGTTATAATGTTGCACTATACACAGCTCAACAAACCAAGCCTCTGCTTGTTCGCTATAATTAGCGGATGATAGCATTTGACACCAATGCATGTCAGGTCACCTCCATTCCTGTTTCTAAATGACAAAATGGCTCAAGGGCATGACACAAACACCTACAGCGGTACATTGTCTGTTTTGATCAGCTGCAACAAACGGAATGAGACATTGAAACAGGGATATTTATGTGATACCTGCCACTATCCAGGATGGGCGTTATGGCATTATATTTTGTTTGCGAGATTCCTTGGTTTATATTTTGCTCTAAGTCTTTCTATTCTTTTGATTGTCAACTAGAGAGGAGGAGGAGTGGTCCCCGTACCCCGTTGAAGATGTGCAGTGGGTCATTCAGTTTGTGTATTACTCGTTCATGTGCAGCCATTATCATTAGGGATTCTATCTCCTCCTCAAGTGTCCCCACATTCTTCCAGTGTCTGAGGACACCTAAGGGCAAATTTACAAGCCCCTTCTTGCACCACATTAGTGTCATTTTTTTATGCTAATGCGGCGTTAGAAAGGCATTTTCATTGCGCCATATTTACAAAGTTAGGCAATGCAACCACTGCGCCACTTTGTAACCCCTTGTGCCACATTATGCTTGCGCCAGGTATAATGTATACAAGCGGGCATTCCCCCATTGGAGGCACAGAAAAATGGCGTACTGAAATCTACAAAATTTCACTGTGACATTTTTAGTGTAATTTGTAATACATGCCTTGAGCAGGCATTAAAGTGACGCTCCCATTGTATTCAATAGACCTTCCTTGACTTTGGTGGATTAGTGCTGTAATTTTTGGCGCTAATCCACCAAAGTGCCACAATAGCATCAAAATGTTTGATGCTATTGGCTTAACATGCACCATGGTGAGGCGTATTGTAAATAAGGAGCACACATGGTGTCGAAAGGGAGGTGTAAGGGCCAGCAAGAAAAGTGGCGCATCATCTGTGATGTACCACTTTCTTCTAAATGTGCCACTTAGTTTAGCCCTGGCCAGAACGTTATCTAGCCATCTCTTCTTGTGGTTGTTCAGACCTGTCAAGTTTAGAACATCACGAAGAAGTGGCAACTCTATTGAGTGGCTGCAGGTAAATCATTTGTGCCCTGATATTTACTGCACAGTGCCATAAAAGAGTATTGTGCGCCCCCCTCCCCGCTGATTACACCTCCATAATTTTGAAGAGTGTGCTACGTCAGCTCTCTGCAGTATGACGTGACCAGTGCGAGTCCTGCAAAAGCTTGCAGAAGCTAAATTTAAGACTTGCTTTTTGCAGGCCTCTGCCAGACGGCTTAAGAAGTTTAGGCCATTCTTCGTCCGTGTACTATATTTACGATCTTACTTGCCGTCTGCATTTTTGGAAGGTCTAAGGGAGTTTAATAAATTATTCTGTAATCAAAGTTTCATAGTTGCCTGAGAACTGTTCCTTGTACTGGCCCATCCTGCTAGGGATTCATTAGAGGGGACTTTTAGGCTGTAACTCTTGGGCCTCAATAAAGCTGCCAAACAATGCCTTAATTGCAGATATTTCCAAAACTGGGTAACATTTAATTGAAATTCTCTCGACAAATACATAAAAGATTTAAGATGGACATCTGATAAAAAATGAACCAGCGCGTGCATTCCTTTGTTCATGAAGTCTGGACAGTATATTCTTTCGCGTCCTATTGTGAAGTTTTTGTTATTCCATATGGGATTAGCGAGCCAGAGGAAACCATCTTTGGCCAGCAACGTGTGCGGAAATGCCCATACGGATAATATTTACAAGAGTAATCGATTTTTAGAGTTTTGTCCGTATTTGAGTTGTTTGTAAAGAGCTTAAGGTCCTGTTGCCCCTTTCCAACTGCCTTTCCCAATTAATCTAGCCCGGCATTTCTGAATTCAGGTTTAGGTGATCTGCCACTTGAAAGAGGTGCTGTGCTTTATAATATGTCCCAATGTGTGGTAGTCTGAGCCCTCCTGAGGTAGTGGCAGCATATATATATTTGACATTGCAAGTCTTGGTGGAGTTGAACCTCGTATCTGCTTCATAACTAAATTTAAAGTAGAGATGCAATTTTGATCATAGGATACCAAAAGCTTAACTAAATCAAGTGGCCGCTGCCATCTCTACTGCTAGGACCGTGCCCAGCTGAGAAATTTTTAGTTTCTATAATTTGAATTCCTTCAACATCTGATCTATTAGGCCCACCATGTTGACAGTTGCCTTCCTATGTATATCCTTAATACCCAGCATACCCAAGTATTTTAGCTTGTGAGTTATCCATATGAATGGTAGGTCTGCTAATACACTTTCAGTTGTGGTAGGTATCATGGGCAGTGCTTCCCTCTGCAACCAGTTTATTTTACATCTCGATAATTTGGAAAACACTCAGTTTAGTCCCATCAATACAAGCAGTGATGTATCTGGTGAACTGATTGTAAGCTAAATATAATCTGCATAAAGCGTTATTTGAATTCCGCAAACCAACTTATAGATGCCTCCTATTCTCTCAGAGGACCTGATTGCTACGGCTAGGGGTTTCAACAACAGCAAGAACAATGGGGCAGAGGGTCATCCTTGTCTGGTCCCTCTGCATGTCTTGATGTTCTCAGATGTAGGACCACTTCAGACTATCCTTGCAGGGGGTTCTTTGATTGGACCATTGGTGTACATTGGTCCCCAAGTGTGACTTATTCCAGAGTTTGAAAATCATTGCCCATTCTATGAGATCGAATGCTTTTTTAGCATCCAAGGAAAGGGCTATCTCTTTGTTTTTGTCCCGTCTGGTGTCCACAATAAATACAACAATGCTCACATAAGGTTCTGTGAGGAGAAATTGGGTATAAATCCAACCTGCGAGCTATATATGAGTAAGGGTATAATCGTATTTAAGCAGGTGGCAACAGTTTTACCAGTATTTTCAGATGTCCTTCTGTGTGAAAGGAATCTCAGTTCCGAATTTCACACTTCTGGAACAGAAGATTGTGATTCCCTTTGTTTCGGTTGCACAGCGAGGAATGACCCTCCCATCTTCCCATATTCATAATTAACTCTGTAATGCAAGAGGGGGATTTTTCAGGTGTGGCAGAGATCAACATATTCAAGTTGAATTTCTTTTTCACTAATAATCTGACATTTTTATTTGATGAACGCCGGTGGTATTTGTCTTACTGTGTGTCTATTTCCCTTGTGTGGTGTAATTGTACAAGTTGCCCTGAGTCTTTCAGCATAAGACTTATAGGCCCTCATTACAACCCTGACGGTCGGTGATAAAGCGGCGGTAATACTGCTAACAGGCTAGTGGTAAAAGAAATTGAATTATGACCACGGCGGAAACCGCCAACACAGACAGCCACTTTAACACTCCGACCGCCACGGCAGTAGCAACAAGCACCGTGGCGATAACCGCCAAAAGCCAGGTGGAAGACAATGTACCTCCCACCCTATTACAACAAGCCAATCTTCCAGCTTTTCCAGGGCGGTACCAATGCCATCAAAAGCATGGCGGAAAGAGTACACAGAAGGGAGACGACTCACCTCTGGAGACTCAAGGAAGAACCACGACGCCATGGAGCCCGAGTTGCACATCTTCCCCATGCTTGTATACCTCCTCCTACACCAGGAACACGAATGGCTGCGAAGGCGACCACGGTGAGAACCGCACCTAGCACAGAAGGGAGTGGGGGAGGAAAAAGAGAGTGACACACACACACACAACACCCCCACCCCCATCCCCAACACCATACACAAAAACAGATGCAACAACATTATGGGGGTCATTTAGACCCCAGCGGGCGGCGGGAGCCGCCCGCCTGGAGGGAACCGCCATATGGCCGCGACCGCGGAGGCCATTCTGGCTTTCCCGCTGGGCTGGCGGGCGACCACCAGCAGGCTGCCCTCCAGCCCAGCGGGAAACCCCTTCCCACGAGGAAGCCGGCTCCGAATGGAGCCGGCGGAGTGGGAAGGTGCGACGGGTGCAGTTGCACCCGTCGCGAATTCCAGTGTCTGCTGAGCAGACACTGGAATTCAAAGTGGGGCCCTCTTACGGGGGCCCCGCGACACCCCTCACCGCCATCCTGTTCCTGGCGGTCGGAACCGCCAGGAACAGGATGGCGGTGAGGGGGTCGGAATCCCCCATGGCGGCGCAGCAAGCTGCGCCGCCATGGGGGATTCCCAGGGCAGCAGAAAACCGGTGGGAGACCGCCGGTTTTCCTGGTCTGACCGCGGCCAAACCGCCGCGGTCAGAATGCCCTGCGGGGCACCGCCAGCCTGTTGGCGGTGCTCCCGCATCCCCAGCCCCGGCGGTCCTTGACCGCCGGGGTCGGAATGAGCCCCTATATATCCACCCCGTAACCCTCAGGAATAATGCAAGGGCAGAAGGAATAGATTAAAGTGAGTGTAATAATATAAATTGCAAGAAATACATCCTCAAAGCACAAAACAGTATCTACAATATATACAAATGGAGGGACACTGCCCAGTCCAAATTGTCCGAGGCTCACAGGGCCATATCACAAAGGCCAAGGTCCCACTTGACTCCTGCCTCAATACAGAGAGAACACTGCTGGGGCATCAGTTTGAAAAAACACAGGAACCTCAGGGGGAAGGGAAAGTGGGGGCACCTCAGACAGAAGATGGTATAACGCCACTGCTCCTGGAAGGGGGTACATGCCCACTACTTAGTCCTGGGTAGTGCAGAGCCACAGTCTCTCAAGTGGGTGGTTTGACCACTGCTTGGTCCTGGGGAGTGCAAAGCCACAGTCTCTCAAGTGGGTGGTTTGCCCACTGCTTGGTCCTGGGAAGTGCAAAGCCACAGTCTCTCAAGTGGATGCCTTCTTCCAGTGGTTCTGGAAGGGGGCTTTGTGCCCAGTGTGCTACATCCTGGCAAGGAGGGGGTGAGTGGGTGCCTTCTTCCACTGGTTCTGGAGGGTGCTTTGTGCTAAGTGTCCTTCATCCTGGCAAGGAAGGGGTGAGTGGATGCCTTCTTCCACTGGTTCTGGAGGGGCCTTTGTGCCCTGTGATGCAGATCTTGGAGGGTGCAAGGTCACAGTCTCTCACCTGGGTGTCACACCTACAGTTGTTGCAGGGGCCAGGATGCACTACAGCCCATGGAGGCAGGACTACACACTGCCTGCCGGCAGTCACGGCTGCTCAGTGGTGGCCGTGGGGGTGCTGGTGGCGGTGCTGCTTGTGGTGGGGGGAGGCTCCAGCCCTTCCCCCACAGCCTCAAACGGCTGCCCACTGGGGCTGCTGCTGGCAGTGGTGGTGGCAGTGGTGCTGGAGGCGGTGCTGGTGGTGGTTCTGGCGGCGGTGTTGGCGGCTGGGCTGGCGGTGGTGTGGGGAGGCTCCGGCCCTTCCCCCGCAGCCTCGGACAGCTGCCCACTGGGGCTGCTGCTGCTGGCAGTAGTGGGGGCAGTGGTGCTATTGGCGGTGCTAGCGGCGGTGCTGGCGGCTGGGCTGGTGGCAGTGCGGGGAGGCTCCAGTCCTTCCCCTGCAGCCTCGGACAGCTGAAGTGTTGTGTGTCCAGATGCTGCTCCAGCACCAGGCTCCATATCCATTCTGGCTGCGGAGTCTGTGCCTTTCTCATCGTCCTAGGCAGCTGGTGTTCCCTTCCTGTCCTTGCCAGCTGGTGTTCCCTTCCTGTTCTTGGCAGCTGGTGTTCCCTTCCTGCCCTGGCCAGCTAGTGGTGTCTCCTTGCTTCTGCCAGCTGGTGGTGCCTCCTTGCTTCTGCCAGCTGGTGGTGCCTCCTTGCATTTGCCAGCTGGTGCCCACTTTTTGCCCTTGGCAGCTGGTGCAGGCACACTGGCTGTGTGGAATGGTGTCTTCACTGTGCCTCTCACAGAAGCAGTCGCTGAAGAAACTACAGTGGACGTGGACTGAGTGGCTGAGGTGCTAGCCTGGGTCCTGACCACCCTGGCCCGAATGAAGGACGGGGGAGGGGCAGGGAATAGGTCAAGGGTGGAGAGTAAAAGCTTTTTAGGGACACTGGGGCTGGAAGAGGGTGAAGGTTTGGAAGTGGAGGAAGAGGGAGTGGTGGTAGGAGGTGTCTGTCTGCTGTGTTTGGGTGCAGGTGCATGGGCTGGATGCTGTCGTGAGGTGGATGGCTGTTGGGTGTCTGAATGTTTGTGTTTGTGTACTTTGAGAGGAGGGGGTACAGACACAGTGTGAGAGGACACAGAGAACACGTGCATGGATGTGGGGGTTGCGACTGCCAGTGACGGGCGTGTAGTGATAGGCGTGACGGTGATGGGGTTGTGGATGGGGATGGAAATGGATCCAAGAACGCACACCCGACAACCTCGCCGCCCTCAAAAACGCCAACCGCGAACACCACCAACGGATCCGCACCGCCAAGCGCGCCCACTTCACCGAACGCATCAACAACAACGCCCACGATTGCAAAGAACTATTCGGCATCGTGAAGGAACTCTCCAATCCGAAAGCCAACTCCAACGACATCCCGCCCTCCCAGAAACTCTGCGACGACCTCTCCACCTTCTTCCACCAGAAAATCACCACCATCCACGACAGCTTCATCACCGGTCCACCGCCAGACCCCACCCCCGACGTCTCCTCCCGCGACTGCCGCCTCACCGCCTGGACCCACGTGGACGAGGCAGTAACCATAGCAACCATGAACACCATCCACTCAGGCTCCCCCACGGACCCCTGCCCCCACCATGTTTTCAACTCAGCAAACGCC
The DNA here is from genome assembly GCF_031143425.1 of Pleurodeles waltl. NCBI lineage: Eukaryota > Metazoa > Chordata > Amphibia > Caudata > Salamandridae > Pleurodeles > Pleurodeles waltl. Next base: position 604,823,984 of record NC_090451.1, on the reverse strand, counting down.
ACCATCGCCCCCGAACTCCGCAAGATCCTCAACCTCTCCTTCACTTCTGCCACCTTCCCGGACAGCTGGAAACACGCAGAAATCCAACCCCTCCTCAAAAAACCCAAGGCTGACCCCAACGACCTCAAAAACTTCCGTCCGATCTCTCTCCTCCCTTTTCCAGCGAAAGTCATCGAGAAGATCGTCAACACTCAGCTCACCCACTTCCTCGAAGACAATTCCATCCTGGACCCCTCACAATCCGGATTCAGACGAAACCACAGCACTGAGACCGCCCTCCTCGCCGCCACAGATGACATCAGACATCAAATGGACAACGGCGAAACCTCAGCCCTCATCCTCCTCGACCTATCAGCCGCTTTTGACACCGTCTGCCACCGCACCCTACTGACCCGCCTCCAGGAAGCCGGCATCCAAGATAAAGCCCTCCACTGGATCTCATCCTTCCTCTCCGACAGAACGCAGAGAGTCCGTCTCTCCCCTTTCCGCTCCAAAGCCACCAACCTCATCTGCGGCGTCCCCCAAGGATCCTCCCTCAGCCCCATGTTGTTCAACGTCTACATGGCCCCCCTCGCTCAACTGGCTCGCCAACATCATCTCAGCATCATCTCCTATGCCGACGATACCCAGCTCGTCCTCTCCCTGACCAAAGACCCGCTCACCGCCAAAACAAACCTCCACGAGGGACTAAAATCTATCGCCGATTGGATGAACAACAGTCGCCTGAAACTCAACTCCGACAAGACGGAAGTCCTCATCCTCGGACGCACCCCCTCGGCCTGGAACGACTCATGGTGGCCCTCCGCCCTCGGACCCCCACCCACCCCTGCCAGCCACGCAAGAAACCTCGGCTTCATCCTGGACTCCGCCCTCACCATGTCCAAACAGGTCAGCGCCGTCTCCTCCTCCTGTTTCAACACCCTCCGAATGCTCCACAGAATTTTCAAGTGGATTCCAACAGAAACCAGAAAGACGGTGACCCAGGCCCTCGTCAGCAGCAGACTTGACTACGGCAACGCACTCTACACAGGCATCCCAACCAAAGACATCAAACGCCTCCAACGTATCCAAAATGCCTCCGCCCGACTGATCCTCAACATACCCCGCCGAAGTCACATCTCCCCTCACCTAAAGGAACTCCACTGGCTCCCGGTAGACAAGAGGATCACCTTCAAACTCCTGACCCACGCTCACAAGGCACTTCACAACACCGGACCCTCCTACCTCAACACCAGACTTCACTTCTACACCCCAACACGTCAACTCCGATCCGCCAACCTCGCCCTCGCCATCGTACCCCGAATCCAGCGCAAGACATCCGGCGGCAGATCCTTCTCCTTCCTCGCCGCCAAGACCTGGAACTCTCTCCCCACATCCCTTCGCCAGACCCAGGACCTCCTCGCATTCAGAAGGCTCCTCAAGACCTGGCTCTTCGACCGATAAACCAGCAGCACTCCCCTCCCCCCCCCCCTCAGCGCCTCGAAACCCTGACGGGTACATAGCGCGCTCTATAAATACTATGATTGATTGATTGATTGATTGATGTAGTGCATGCAGGAGGGAGTGGAGACGCTACTGGGAGGTGGACGAGGAGGGGGACACAGTGGAGGCAGTGGATGTTGGTGTGTCTGCATCTGGATGGTGCTTGTGTGAGTGCCTGTGGGATGAAGTGTGGTGCTTGTGTTTGCCTGTCCAACTTCTGTGGGTTGATTTGGGTGCATGCTGGTCTGAATGTGTGCTTGGGATAGGCTGGGGTTGAGGGGGATGGGACTGGGTAGAGGAAGGTGGAGGGGGAGGCTAGAGACATGGACAATGGCTGCCATCAGGGAGTTGGCCAGAGACTGGAATGATCTCTGTTGGGCCGCCACACCAGAGTGAATGCCCTCCAAGAATGCATTTATTTGTTGCAAATGCCCTGCCAGACCCTGGATGACATTCATTATGGTTGACTGCCCAACAGAGATGGATCTCAGAAGGTCAATAGCCTCCTTACTGAGGGCAGCAGGGCTGACTGGGGCAGGGCCTGAGGTGCCTGGAGTGAAGGAGATGCCCACCCTCATGGGTGAGCGGGCACGGGAAACACGCTGAGGTGCTGCTGGGAGGGCGGTGCTGGTATGGGGGGTGTTGGCTGTACCTGCAGTTGGGGTGGCCACAGAGGTGTCCGCCACCACCAGGGAGCTTCCATCGGAGGAGGTGTTGCTGTCAGAACTGTCCCCTCCAGTCTCTGCCGTGGTGCTCCCCTCGCCCTCCGTCCCACTGGTGCCCTCACCGTCGGTGGATTCGGCCTCATGGGCCATGTGGGATGCAGCTCCCTCCGTCGCCTGTGCCTCTGCTCCTCCACCAGATGATGCTAATGCACACAAGGACAGGGTGACAAAACAAAAAGGGGGGAAATACAGGGGATACACTTGGCAAGTGCCAGCAACAACACCACCGCTGCCATACACAACACACAGGAACAGCCCTATGCACTAGGCCATGCACTACCAGTTACAATGCTAGTCCCCAGGCCATGGAGTACAATGCCTAACGCCAATAGCAGCACAGCTGAAACCCACAGGACCCTGCCTAGTAGGATATGCTCACTAGCATATTTGGGGTTGGAGTGCATCAGACCCTGCCCATCATGGAACCTACCCTTCCATGTTCGTCCTGGCCTAGGGGCACCCACAGACCCACATCCCTCACCCAGATAACACCTCAACACGCACAATTTTCTGAATCTGAAACTGTACTCACCCCCTTGTGGCTGCTGTGATGCCTTCAAGTGCCCATCCAACTCCAGATAGGCCACCGCCAGGATGCGGAACATCAGGGGGCTCAGGGTCTGACAGGGAGGCCATCCCCAGCTGGGCCTCCGCCGTCCTCCTTGCCCAGTGGCGCAGGTCCTCCCAGGTTTGCGACAGTGGGTGCTCTGCCTGTCAAAGAACCCCAGGGTCCGCACTTACCTGGCGATGGCATGCCAAATACCCTTTTTCTGATGGGCGCTAACCTGCAGAAAAAGATACATAGAAAAAGGTATGAGCCATACCGTCCGGCCTGTTACACTCATGGCCCCCATATCCCTCCCATCCCCTTACGCACAGACATTGACCACCAGACATGCAACACTATGCTCAGGACCCCTCAGCCACCCATCCTTACACGAGGCTTACACACACAGCACTCCATTCATTCATGCCCCATGCATCTTGCTCACAGTGTACTCACCTGTTGGTCTGGAGGACCGTAAAGTAAACGATGCTGGGGTAGGACCCCATCCACCAGTCTCTCCAACTCCTCCGAAGTGAAGGCAGGGGCCCTTTCCCCAGACACTCGAGCCATGGTCGCTTCCAGACACAGGTCACAGCAGCACTTGCAGTGTAGGTCCTCTCCTGTTGAAGGTCAGGTAGCAAGTAAGTGGACAGATAGAAAATGGCGGTTACGTTCGCAGCGGTGCGTACCGTCAACGCTGGCGTACATCCCTATTGGCTACTGAAACCCATAGGGCCCAATGATAACCAATGAGGTGTCGCACTGCGGTCGTCGACCTCCTCCCGCAACGGCTCACAACGCCAGTGGAATTACCTCATTTCCACTTGTCTCTCCACACAGGTCAGGCAGCCGCCATTTCAGGGGGGAACAGGCCATGGCACCTATCTGCGTCACAGCATACATAGGCACATTAACGGAACTACACGTTCACATACTGTTTCTGTCACAACATGCAAGGCATTTTACTCTGAGGACATGTATGAATATGACCATCTGCTCACTGTTTTTCATCCTAGAGTTCAACCGCTGCAGATGAATAGGAGATGGAGACATACCCCAGTGTACAGACCCCTGGTGGACCTGGCAACAATGGAGGACAGGCCCATTATCCTCACCTACAGACTTTATAGGGCCACAATCCAAGAGATGTGTGCCAAATTGGAGCCAGACCTGATCTCAGCTATCCGTCACCCCACTGGGATACCTCCTCTTGTGCAAGTCCTATCAGTGCTCCATTTATTGGCAAGTGGCTCATTCCAAGCAACAGTGAATGTAGGAGGCTGGCCTGGCTTATAGTGGGTACCTTGTGGTACTTACACCTTGTGCCAGGTCTAGTGATCCCTTATTAGTAGAATAGAGGTGTTTCTAGCAGCTTAGGCTGTTAGAGGTAGCTATGGCAAAGCAGCTTAGGCTGAACTAGGAGACTTGCAAAGCTCCTACTATACCACTTATATCATATAGCACAATATCATAACAAAACTCAATACTCAAGAGTTACTAAAAATAAAGGTACTTTATTTTAGTGACAATATGCCAAAAGTATCTCAGAGGATACCCTCACTTAGGAGGTAAGTAATATACACAAATTATATGTACACAAACCCAAAACAGGTAAGTAACAGTAAGAAAAGTTGTGCAAACAATGTAGAATCACAATAGGATGCAATAGGTAGACATAGGCCTAGGAGCAACACAAACCATATACTCCAAAAGTGGAATGCGAATCACGAATGGACCCCAGGCCTATGGGAGATTGTAGAGGGTCGCTGGGACTGTGAGAAAACAGTAAGGGTGTCCAAAATACCCCACCCCAAGACCCTGAAAAGTAGGAGTAAAGTTACCCTACTACCCCAGAAAGACAGTACAGTCGTGATAGGGGATTCTGCAAGAACCACAACCGCTACCAAAGCACTGAAAACAGATTCCTGGACCTGAGGACCTGTAAAAGAAGGGGACCAAGTCCAAGAGTCACACAAGTGTCCAGGGGGTGCAGGAGCCCACTAAACCCCGGATGAAGGTGCAAAAAGGCTGCCTCCGGGTGGAAGAAGCCAAAGTTTCTGCAACACCGGATGGTGCCAGGAAATTCCTCTTTGGTGAGCAGATGTCCCATGGCGTGCTGGAGGTTGCAGAAGTGTTTCCATGCAGAAATACCGCAAACAAGCCTTGCTAGCTGCAGGAGTCGCGGTTAAGGATTTTGGGTGCTGCTGGGGCCCAAGAAGGACCAGGATGTCGCCCCTTGGAGGAGGAGACAGAGGGGGCACTCAGCAACTCAGAGAGCCCCAACAGAAGCAGGTAGCACCTGCAGAAGTACCAGAACAGGCACTTAGAATACCTGAGGACAGCGGTTGACTCAGAGTCACAAAGGAGGGTCCCACGACGTCGGAGTCCAACTCAGTGAGTTGTGCAATGCAGGAAGGAGTGCTGGGGACCCAGGCTTGGCTGTGCACAAAGGAAGTCTTGGAAATGTGCACAGGAGCTGGAGCAGCTGCAAATCATGCAGTGCACAGGTTTGCTGTCTGGCGTTGGGAGGCAAGGACTTACCTCCACCAAATTTGGACAGAAGGGCCACTGGACTGTGGGAGATACTTGGACCCAGCTCCTGTGTTCCAGGAAACACGCTCATCAGGATGAGAGGGGACCCAGAGGACCAGTGATGCAGAGGTTTGGTGCCTGCGTTGGCAGGGGGAAGATTCCGTCGACCCACTGGAGATTTCTTCTTGGATTCCAGTGCAGGGTGAAGGCAGACAGCCCTCAGAGCATGCACCACCAGGAAACAGTCAAGAAAGCCGGCAGGATGAGGCGCTACAATGTTGCTGGTAGTCGTATTGCTACTTTGTTGCGGTCTTGCAGGCGTCCTGGAGCAGTCAGCGGTCGATCCTTGGCAGAAGTCAAAGAGGGAAGTGCAGAGAAACTCTGGTGAGCTCTTGCATTCGTTATCTGAGGAATAGCCCAGAGGAGAGAGCCTAAATAGCCAAAAAAGGAGGCTTGGCTACTAAGAAAGGAGGCTTGGCTACTGAAAGAGGTAAGCACCTATCAGGAGGGGTCTCTGACGTCACCTGCTGGCACTGGCCACTCAGAGCTGTCCATTGTGCCCCAACACCTCTGAATCCAAGATGGCAGAGGTCTGGGACACACTGGAGGAGCTCTGGGCACCTCCCCTGGGAGGTGCAGGTCAGGGGAGTGGTCACTCCCCTTTCCTTTGTCCAGTTTCGTGCCAGAGCAGGGCTGGTGAATCCCTGAACCGGTGTAGACTGGCTTATGCATAGATGGGCACCATCTGTGCCCATCAAAGCATTTCCAGAGGCTGGGAAGGCTACTCCTCCCCAGCCCTTCACACCTATTTCCAAAGGGAGAGGGTGTAACAACCTCTCTCAGAGGAAATCCTTTGTTCTGCCATCCTGGGACTGGGCTGCCCAGGCCCCAGGGGGGCAGAAACCTGTCTGAGGGGTTGGCAGCAGCAGCAGCTGCAGTGGAGACCCCGGAAAGGCACTTTGGCAGTACCCGGGTTCTGTGCTAGAGACCCAGGGATGCATGGAATTGTCCCCCCAATACCAGAATGGTATTGGGATGACGATTCCATGATCCTAGACATGTTACATGGCCGTGTTCGGAGTTACCATTGTGACGCTACATATAGGTAGTGACCTATATGTAGTGCATGCGTGTAATGGTGTCCCCGCACTCACAAAGTCTGAGGAATTTGCCCTGAACAATGTGGAGGCACCTTGGCTAGTGCCAGGGTGCCCACACACTAAGTAACTTGGCACCTAACCTTCACCAAGTGAGGGTTAGACATATAGGTGACTTATAAGTTACTTATGTGCAGTGAAAAATGGCTGTGAAATAACATGGACGTTATTTCATTCAGGCTGCAGTGGCAGTCCTGTGTAAGAATTGTCTGAGCTCCCTGTGGGTGGCAAAAGAAATGCTGCAGCCCATAGGGATTTCCTAGAACCCCAATACCCTGGGTACCTAGGTACCATATGCAAGGGAATTATAACGGTGTTCCAGTGTGCCAATGAGAATTGGTAAAATTAGTCACTTGCCTGCAGTGACAATTTTAAAGCAGAGAGAGAGCATAAACACTGAGGTTCTGGTTAGCAGAGCCTCAGTGATACAGTAAGGCACCACACAGGGAACACATATAGACCACAAACATATGAGCACTGGAGTCCTGGCTAGCAGGATCCCAGTGACACATATCAAACACACTGACAACATAGGGTTTTCACTATGAGCACTGGGCCCTGGCTAGCAGGATCCCAGTGACACATATCAAACACCCTGACATATACTCACAAACAGGCCAAAAGTGGGGGTAACAAGGCTAGAAAGAGGCTACCTTCCTACACAACCCCCACCCCCCATACGAAGGACAATAAGGCTAACCTTGGCCAGTTGAGTCTTTATTGTCTAAGTGGTGATAAGTGGAGAGTAGCTCTGCAATAGATTGGTTACTCCCGTTATCATCCACTATATGGTTACTTCCCTGTGGGGATGTAAACCACCCTGTGTGAAGTTTTTAGCTAGCCAACAATGTGAAGTTATATTCTCAGAGTTCCTATTAGTATGTTTTAGTTTAGAGCAGTGGGAATTGTCCACTGGACCTATATCAAATGATGAGAATGCCAGACAGGGATGCTGTCTCAGTAAAGCCATAGCTGGGCAAAAACTTTGTCCATATGGCTGTAAGAGAGAACAGGGTTGCTGTTTCTCTTGAGTTGGAGCAGAGCAGGGATGCTGTCCTATGAGCTCCACACTAGGGCAGGGCTGCTGTCCTAAGTGTTGTGAGGCAGTACAGGGTTGCTGCACTAAAGTTTCTCTGGGAGGGTTGGAGGGATGCTCCATGTTAACTAAAATGGTGCACTTTTTCTCACCAATATTAGTTATCCCACAGAGAGGCACTTCCACCTCAGGGAGTACAGCTGTGCTAGCTGATGGTTCCCTTGGTACAGGTGCCACCCCAGGAGAGGTTTCTCCCACCACAGGAATGGTATCCTGAATGGCAGGGTGGGTAGGGAATACTTTGATACCCTTTTTACCTGTTGTTGGAGAAGGATCCTGAGTTTTCAGGCCTTTTTCTCTCCTTTGCTTTTTCATTTCAGCTGAAATGAGAAGAAGCAATCCCTCAGGGATACCCAGCATGGCTGCATGGGTATTAAACTCTACCTCAGCCCAACCTGAGGCCTCTAGGTCATTACCTAAGAGACAGTCTACAGGTAAGCTAGGTGATACTACCACCTGCTTAGGGCCAGTAACCCCACTCCAACTAAACTGAATTATAGCTAAGGGAAGGAACTTAGTGGAGTTATGGACATCAATAATTTTGTACTGTTGTCCGATGATGTGTTGTGCAGGAGACACTAGGTTTTCAGTCACCAAAGTGATACTGGCACCTGTGTTCCTGTAGGCCTGAGCCTCAACACCATTTATTGAAACTGTCTGCCTTTACTTATCCATTGTAAGGGGACACGCAGTCTGTGTGGCAAGGCCAATGCCACCAGGTATGACAGAAACTGGCTTGGGACTGACTACCCCAGTTTCTATGATGGACCCATAAGTGAACCCAACTACACCCTTATTTTGACTGTTGCCAGAAGTCCCACCACTATGACCACTACTGCTAGGGGCACTAGAGTTTGATGTATTAGCGGTGGTAGGCTCAGGGGGTTTACCGGGGCAGGATTTATCCCCTGGCCTGTGGGCTTTATTTTTACACACATAGCACCAAGGATTTTTAATGTGTGTGGGTTGTGAAGAAGAGGAAGACGTTGATTTATCCCCACACCCTGAAGAGTGTTTGGGATTTGAAGAAGGATCTTTATTTTTACCCTTATCCCCATGCTTATCCTGAGATTTCTCACCATCTTTCTTCTTGCCATCCTTGTCACCTCCTGTATGAACTTTTCTGTTCACTCTTGTTCTGACCCATTTGTCTGCCTTCTTTCCCAATTCTTGGGGAGAGGTCAGATCTGAGTCTACCAAGTACTGGTGCAACAAATCAGACACACAATTGTTAAGAATATGCTCTCTCAGGATCAGATTATACAGGCTTTCATAGTCAGATACTTTACTGCCATGCAACCAACCCTCCAAGGCCTTCACTGAACAGTCAACAAAATCTGTCCAGTCTTGAGAGGACTCTTTTCTGGTGTCTCTGAACGTAATCCGGTATTGTTCAGTGGTTAAGCCAAATCCATCCAAGAGTGCATCGTTCAAAACTTTGTAGTTATTGGCATCACTTTCTCTGACAGTAAGGAGCCTATCCCTACCCTTTCATGTGAAAGATAGCCACAAGATAGCAGCCCACTGCCTTTGAGGGACCAACTGTACCATACAGACCCTCTCAAGTGCAGTAAACCACTTATTATTGTCATCCCCCTCCTTGTAAGGGGGGACTATCTTATGCAGGTTTCTGGAATCTTGCTCTCTAACAGGATTACTATCTGAAACACTGCTGCTGCCACCATGGGGTCCTAACCCCATTCTCTGTCTTTCCCTCTCTATATCTAGGGATTACATGTCTAAGGCCAGCTGCTGCTGTTTAAGCTTCAGTCTGGTCTCTTTCAACCTCAGCTTTCTGAGTTCCCTTTCCATTAAGTTATCCTCAGGGTGGAAGGGTTCGGAATGTTTGGATACAGAGGAGATTTGGGAATTGGCAGAGAGAGACCTGTCCCTAACTGGCTGGATCCTAGTAACCTGGCCTTTAGGAGTGAAAGATGCTCTACTAATGTATGAACCTCTCCTATTACCAGTGTCACTAGGGGGCCTGCTAGAGGGCAGGAGTTTGTAAGAACCCTCCCCAGCATCTTCAGGGACCTCCTCTGAGTCTGACTGGAAAGCCTCCCTATTTTCTTCTCTTTCCTGGGATGGGCCAGACTGGTTCTGGTCATCCTGTAAGAGCAGGTTAAAGAGAAACTCTTTTGTTGGATTCTTACCTATGCTTAAACCTCTATCCAGGCAGAGACCCCTCAAACGTTTGTAGTTTAAACTCTTATAAATTGTCTGAACAACTTTGGGAGTGACCTCTATTAAAGACATGATAGAAAAAGGTTTAAGGATAGTGAGAGAAAAAGTTTTAGAACTTTAGAAAGCACAGAGAAAAAACTTTTTCAAACTTTTGGAAAACTTTTTTAAGTTTTCAGAAACTTAGTAAAAAGTTTTAGAGCAGATAAGTAAACTGTTTTGGTTCAATGTACATATACTTAGCTATTTGGTATATGATTTTCTTATGAAAAGCACCAAATGACAAAGTGGTAAAGCAGTTACAAGTACTTATCCCACCGCTGCACCACCAATGTAGGAGCCTGGCCTGGCTTATAGTGGGTACCTTGTGGTACTTACACCTTGTGCCAGGTCCAGTGATCCCTTATTAGTAGAATAGAGGTGTTTCTAGCAGCTTAGGCTGTTAGAGGTAGCTATGGCAAAGCAGCTTAGGCTGAACTAGGAGACATGCAAAACTCCTACTATACCACTTATATCATATAGCACAATATCATAACAAAACACAATACTCAGAGTTACTAAAAATAAAGGTACTTTATTTTAGTGACAATATGCCAAAAGTATCTCAGAGGATACCCTCACTTAAGAGGTAAGTAATATACACAAATTATATGTACACAAACCCAAAACAGGTAAGTAACAGTAAGAAAAGTAGTGCAAACAATGTAGAATCACAATAGGATGCAATAGGTAGACATAGTCCTAGGGGCAACACAAACCATATACTCCAAAAGTGGAATGGGAATCACGAATGGACCCCAGGCCTATGGGAGATTGTGGAGGGTCGCTGGGACTGTGAGAAAACAGTAAGGGTGTCCAAAATACCCCACCCCAGGACCCTGAAAAGTAGGAGTAAAGTTACCCTACTACCCCTGAAAGACAGTATAGTCGTGATGGGGGATTCTGCAAGAACCACAACTGCTACCAAAGCACTGAAAACGGATTCCTGGACCTGAGGACCTGTAAAAGAAGGGGACCAAGTCCAAGAGTCACGCAAGTATCCACGGGGGCAGGAGCCCACTAAACCCCGGATGAAGGTGCAAAAGGGCCGCCTCTGGGTGAAAGAAGCCAAAGATTCTGCAACAACGGATGGTGCCAGGAACTTCCCCTTTGGTGAGAAGATGTCCCATGGCGTGCTGGAGGTTGCAAAAGTGTTTCCACGCAGAAATACTGCAAACAAGCCTTGCTAGCTGCAAGAGTCACAGTTGAGGATTTTGGGTGCTGCTAATGCCCAGGAAGGACCAGGATGTCGCCCTTTGGAGGAGGAGACAGAGGGGGTGCTCAGCAACTCAGAGATCCCCCACAAAAGCAGGAAGCACCCACAGAAGTACTGGAACAGGCACTTAGAAGATCTGAGGACAGCAGTCGACTCAGAGTCACAAAGGAGGGTCCCACGACGTCGGAGTCCAACTCAGCGAGTTGGGCAATGCAGGACGGAGTGCTGGGGACCCAGGCTAGGCTGTACATGAAGGAAGTCCTGGAAAAGTGCACAGAAGCCAGAGCAGCTGCAAATCATGCAGTACACAGGTTTGCTGTCTGGCGTGGGGAGGCAAGGACTTACCTCCACCAAATTTGGACAGAAGGGCCACTGGACTGTGGGAGACACTTGGACCCAGCTCCTGTGTTCCAGGGACCGCGCTCGTCAGGATGATAGGGGACCCAGAGGACCGGTGATGCAGAAGTTTGGTGCCTGCGTTGGCAGGGGGACGATTCTGTCGACTCACTGGAGATTTCTTCTTGGCTTCCAGTGCAGGGTGAAGGCAGACAGCCCTCAGAGCATGCACCACCAGGAAACAGTCGAGAAAGCCGGCAGGATGAGGCGCTACAATGTTGCTGGTAGTCGTCTTGCTACTTTGTTGCGGTTTGCAGGCGTCCTGGAGCAGTCAGCGGTCGATCCTTGGCAGAAGTCAAAGAGGGAAGTGCAGAGGAACTCTGGTGAGCTCTTGCATTCGTTATCTGAGGAATAGCCCAGAGGAAAGAATCTAAATCTCTGCGCAGCTACATCGGTTTCCCCCAGGTGGAGGATTTGGCCACAGTGAAGGTTGACTTCTATGCACTGGGACATATCCCCAACATCATTGGTGCTATTGATGGTACACATATTGCCTGTGTTCCCCCCCCCCGGAGAAATGAACAGGTGTTCAGAAATCGAAAGAGCTTTTACTCTATGAATGTTGCGATTGTGTGCCTGGCAGACCAGTACATCTCCCATGTCAATGCAAAGTATCCTGGGTCTGTGCATGATGCCTATATCCTGAGGAATAGCAGTATCCCATATGTGATGGCTCAACTCCAGAGGCACCGGGTGTGGCTAATAGGTGGGCCTATGGTCCCCATCAAGTGGATGATGGTATATGGGTGTGGGGTTGGCCCCACGGGTCAGTGTCTGGCTAAATGGTATCCCTCGGTATTTGCAGGTGACTCTGGTTACCCCAACCTCTCATGGCTACTGACCCCAGTGAGGAATGCCAGGACAAGGGCAGAGGAACGTTACAATGAGGCACATGGGTGAACAAGGAGGATCATTGACCGCACCTTTGGCCTCCTGAAGGCCAGGTTCAGGTGCCTCCATCTGACAGGTGGATCCCTGTGCTACTCACCCAAGAAGGTCTGCCAGATCATCGTTGCATGTTGCACAAACTGGTCTTGATACGCCAGGTGCCTTTTCTGCAGGAGGATGAGGCTGGAGACTGTCGTGTGGCAGCGGTGTAGCCTTTGGACAGTGACGAAGAGGAGGCAGAGGAAGAGGATGTGGGCAACAGAACAACTATAATACAGCAGTACTTCCAGTGACACACAGCTAAGACACTGTAATCTCACCTTCCATTGCTTTTTTGTGAAGTGAATTTGTTTTGGCTGGCTGCTGTTCCCACTACACAGCCCACTTATTGCACCCTTTAACATGTCTATTTGCAGATATTTGTGCCCTCCAGTGGTTCCTGGTGCATTGACTGCAGCACATTACAGGTCATAACTATGTTTACATCGCTGTACTGTCTATTTGCAATGTCCACAGATTGTTAAACAACTACATCCTTAAATCATTTGACATACTCCATGTGTTTATTCCAAGGGTGTTTATTTCAGTGCTGAGAAGTCAATGGGAATGTGCAATGGGCTTGGGTGATGGTGGAGGGGAGTCCATGATAGGGTACAGTCTACTGGTATCACAGGTGCATTGTCCAAGGGGGCATAGGAAGTGGAGCAATGGCAGTTCAAGGTGGACACGTGACAGTGTGGGACAGTAGGGTGACAATCAGGAGAGTCCAATTTCCTGGCGGGGTCTTGGCAATGTTGTCTGGCTTCTGCCAGAATTGCAGGGACCGTTTGCGGGTGGTTCTCCTTCTGCGGGGGTGAGGTGCTGGTGGCTTGTTGTTCCTGTGGCGGGGCCTCCTGTCCACTAGCTTTAGCAGAGGTGGAGGGCTGTTCATCGGTGTAGCTAGTGTCAGGTGCCTGATGGTGTGCCACTGCCTCCCTCACGGTGTTGGCCATGTCTGCCAGCACCCCTGCAATGGAGGCCGTGGTGGTGTAGATGTCCTTCAGGTCCTCCCTGATCCCCAGGTACTGTCCCTCCTGCAGCCGCTGGGTCTTCTGCAACTTGGCCAGTATCCGGCCCATCGTCTCCTGGGAATGGTGGTATGATCCATGCAACTGCCTCGTGGAGGGTCAGTTCACTTGGCCTGTCCTCCCCCTGTCGCACAGCAGTCCTCCCAGCTTCACTGTTGTCCTGTGCCTCTGTCCCCTGAACCGTGTGCCCACTGCCACTGACCCCAGGTCCCTGATCGTCCTATATGTGGGGGGTTGTCTGGGGTCCCTGCAGTGGTGGACATCATGCTGATTGATGTGTCCTGGGGACAGTGGTATGAGCCCACTGGGTGGGTGCTGTGGTGTTGTTTCCTGAGGGGGGAGGCTCTGTGGTGATAACGGACTATGGCACCTCCTCTCCGGTGACATTATGTGGGGGTCCTTTGGGTATGTAAATGCAGTGTTATTGTTTCTGCGTGTGACATATGGTGCATGGGTCTGTTTCCTTCTTTGGTTGTTATTACCAAGGCAGCATTGGCTTGTGTGAGTTGTGGTTTGGTTGACTAAGTGATTGTCACTACTGTGCATGCTGTGGTGATGGGTGTCCATGCATTGGTGTAGCATGCAGGGCTTGGTTGTGGGAGGGGTGGGTTGTGATGGTGGGGTGTGTGGGAGGTGGTGGAGTGATGGGAGTGAGGGTGAGGGTGGGGCCGATCTGTGCGCTGTACCGCCTCTTGGCCTTTCAGCTGGACTTCTTCCCAAAGGTGGAGTCATCCTTCCCTCTCTTCTCCACTTGGCATCTTCTCTCTGTTTCCTCCTGTCCCTGGAACGTACCAGCTGATGTTCTGGTCCAGACAGCCTTCCGCTCCTCTTACTCGCTCTGCCATCTGTCTGCTGCTCCTGTTGCTGCCGACGCTCCCCTTTTCCGGCATTCGCCCTAGATGTCTGACAGCTGCGTCCCTGAATTCAGCCAGCTCAGGATTGGTCCGTCACTGAACTACGTCCGGGTCATTCCCCTGAGACGCAGCAGTGCCCCCGGGGCACTGATGTGCCAGATTCGGGAGGATCAACCCAGCACATTCACCTCCCCTTGACAGTGGCTGTTGAAGCCACGTTGAAGACGGATACCAGGATAGGTAATCTGCATTCGATAAAAGGGAGCCCGGCGAATGCTGAACCTGGAAGGAGAAAGATTGGAGTGACAAAAACCACCGGAGCACACATGCATTGGTATCCTTATGGCGTGCCAACCATGTTAAAGAAGCGTGATCAGTAAGTAAAGTGAAGTAATATCGTAAGGAACCTATAGCCCATTTGATCGAGAGACACTCCTTCTCAAGGGTGGGATATTGTTTCTCATGAGGCAAAAGCTTTCTACTTGATAGACTATGGGGTGGTAGTGTCTGTTATCATCTTGTTGTGACAGCCCTGCTCCTAACCCCTGGTCCGAGGCATCTGTCTGGACCTGAAATGATTTCTGGAACTCTGGACAGCACAGCACGGGTTTGGTTATTAGCAGTTGTTTTAGTTGTTGGAATATTTGCAATTCTATATCAGTGATTTGAGTAATATGATTAGGTTTATTCTTTCCCAATAAGTCAGTGAGGGGGGGGCGCTATTTCTGAAAAATGTGGGATAAACCGTCTGTAATAACCTACCATCCCTAGAAAAGCCCTGACATCCTTTTTTCTGAGTGGTAGGGGTATTTGGGTGATGGCCTGAACTTTCTTGGTCTGTGTTCGCACCATTCCATGTCCTATTACATAACCCAGGTAATTGATCTGATCATGTCCAGTTTTACACTTTTCAGGGTTGGCAGTTAGGCCGGCTTTCCTAAGGGCATGTATTACATGGGTTATATGCGAGGTATGTTCTTCCCAAGTAGTACTATAGATGACAATGTCATCTAAGTAAGCAGCTGCATAATCCTGAAAAGGACGCAGTACCATATCAATTAGATGTTGAAAGGTAGCTGGGGCCCCATGTAGACCACAGGGAAGAACAGTAAAGTGGTAAAGTCCTGAAGGGGTAGCAAACGCTGTTTTTTCTTTGTCTTCCTCTCTCAGTGGAATCTGCCAATAACCTTTCGTTAAATCTAGGGTGGCCATATATTTGGCTTTTCCCAACCGCTCCAATAGATCATCAATTCGAGGCATTGGGTAGGTGTCAAAGTGAGAAAGAGCATTTACTTGCCTAAAATCAATGCAAAATCTGATATTCCCATCCGGTTTTGGTACTAACCCTATGGGGGAGCACCAAGGGCTAGAAGAGGGTTCAATTATACCCGCCTGTAGCATGTCTGTCACTTCTTGTTCTACTACCTTCCGTTTGGCCTCTGGTATTCTATATGGCAGTTGTTGGGAAACTTTATCACGTATAGTACGGATATGATGTTGTATCATGTGGGTTCTTCCTGGAGTTTTTGAAAAAACATCTAGGTTAGCTCTCACCATATTGTTTAAATGGTATTGTTGTTCGGGAGAGAGATGTTCACTTATTTGGGGCATAATTATCTCTTTCCCTTCCTTTGCATCTGTGGGATACATGGGGATGTCGCCCTCACCCCCGGTGGAGATATATCTACTGTTGTGAGGTACATCAGGGTAATTCCATGGTTTTAAGAGGTTGATATGGTATATTTGCTCTCTCCCAGACCCAGTGGGTATTTCAAGTTTGTAAGTCACCGGTGTAACCTGTTCAAGGACAGTGATCGGCCCTTGCCAATGGGCCAGCAATTTATTTTCTGTTGTGGGTAATAGTGTTAGTACTTTTTGCCCTACTGCTACTGTGCGATGTCTTCTGTGAGCATCATAATACGTTTTTTGTTTTTCCTGGGCTTCTTTTAGGCTCTTATGGGCTTCTTCCCATACTGTGTGTAAGTTTTCTTTTAATTCTATAGTGTAGCTCAAAACATCTCTGATCTCCTCTTCTGTCTCCTCCCATTGTTCTACCAACATGTCTAATAGTGTTTGGGGCTGCCTACCAAAAAAAAAATCTCAAAGGGGCTATGGCCAGTGGATGACTGTACATGAGTTCGAAGTGCGTATAGAACGAGGGGCAATTCCTTTTCCCAGTTTTTTCCTGAGTCAATAATGATCTTCCGCAGGTGGTTCTTGATTGTTTTATTATAGCGTTCCACAAGACCATCTGTTTGGGGGTGATAGACTGAGGTTCTAATTTGTTTTACCCCTAGTGCTTGACACACTTCGGCCATCAAACGAGACATAAATGGAGTTCCTTGATCTGTAAGAATCTCTTTGGGGAATCCTACCCTTGAGAAAAATTCTATCATGGCTTGTGCGATAGTCTTGGTGGTCATGCTGGCCAGTGTAATTGCCTCAGGGTATCGGGTAGCATAATTGACTAGAACTAGTAAATATTGGTTGTCTTTTACAGAAGGAATTAGAGGATCCACCAAATCCATTCATACTCTTGTGAAGGGAACTTCTATTATAGGTAATGGATGAAAGGGAATGGTGGGATTAGAGGAAGGGTTTCTCAACTGACATTTGGGACAGACCTGACAATGCTTTCTAATATCACCATAAACTCCTGGCCAATAAAACCTTTTGATTATAGCCTCTTCTGTTTTTCCCTACCTAGATGACCCTCACCAGTATCCCCATGAGCTAGGTGGAGCACTTGTTCTCAATAGGCCTGCGGAATCACGAGCTGTGGACCTCGATTAGCAGAGGTAGGACAGACCCTATATAATAAATAATTAGTGAGCTGGAAAGTTGGACCTACCGCAGAGTTATCGAATGACAGTGCTATCTGCCAGGCATTCTTCAGGGTTGGATCTTCTCTTTGAGCCTGTTGAAATTGGCCTGCAATAGACATTATAGCTTTAGGGGAACCCTGCGTAAACGGAGTAGATCAGGTGACTTCTGTTTCATACAGTCGTTTCTGGTCTCGCTTTTGTTTTTTTAAGAGGCGTCTTCTTGGGGTACATTCCTCTATGTTGGAGGATACAAAAGGATCCTCCTCCCACCATGAGGCAGAAGGTTGATTTTGATTTACTGAGTTTAACAGTTCAGGGAATACCTCATAGTCGGTCCCTATGATAAGATCCTCTCCTAATTCAGGGATCACCCCCACAGAGAGGTACTTCTCTTGTCCTCTCCAATTTATCACCATGGTGGTGACAGGATAGGTCCTCCTGTCCCCTTGTACACAAGTGATCACCACTTTGGTATTTGGCTCCTACTGATCGGATCTTACATATGCTTGATTCACTACACTTTGGCTACATCCGAAATCGATAAGTATAGTCCTTTCCTCCTTATTTACTAACATAGGCATGGTACACCTTTCCATGCTTTGTCCTGACCATAAGACTCGACCTTTCGTCATTCCTATTTCCATTGGTTCATCCTGCTCTCTCTTGAGGGGACAATGTCTTGCTTTATGGCCCCATTCGCCACAATGGAAGCATTGTGGTCCTGTCATGCCCTCTTTGGAGGAGAGGTGTGGAAGATTACCGGTCTTTTCTGTCCTTATACCCGGTACTGTTTTGGGAAGGAGAGGTTTATGATTAGTGCCTCGTGAGGGTACAGAAAAGGGTTTCGAGTGAACTCCTCTGAACTCAGGAGTTTGGTGGAAGGCACATGCAAGGTCAATAGCGGTGTGGTTATTAAGACCGGGATGTTGTCGGATCCAGTTTCTTGTGCTGGGCGGTAGGGCATCTAGTTACTGCTCTAACACTATAGTTTAAAACATGTCCTCTTTAGTGGTTTCTGTGGGATTTAACCATGTTCCTGCGGCATGATGCACTCTGTAATAAAGAGTATGGGGATTATCTTGGGAGTTCCTCTGTGTTTGTCGAAATCGAACTCGATAACTTTCTTGGTCCAGACCTACACATTCGAGAGTGTTTTTTTTTTATTTCGGTGTACGGAGTTACCCCTCCAGGGTTTACTGCCTGATAGGCCGCTTGTAGATTACCTGTTAATAATGGAGCAGTATACCGGCCCCATTTATCTGTTGTACAATTAGCAGAACTCACCACTCTCTCAAAATTTGTAAAGAAAGAGACAGGGTCTTCGTTTTCCTGGTACATTTGGAGAACACTACTAGGGACATTGGGGTGTACCCTAGTGCTTGCGATGGTCTCCATCAACTTTCCAATGGCTGTTTCATATACGAGTTGGTTATTCGCAATGATCGTTGCCTGATTCTTTAGGGCAGTCTGTAACGCTTCTCGTTCTTCCTTAGCTTCTTTTAATTGCTCTTCCCACACCAGCTGAAGATGTCTTTGCCCTTCTGCAAGTGATGGTTTTTCTTCCATTACTGACCCAGGCACGTTACGGGATTGAATATAGTGTAAAATCCCACTTCTGACACCACTGTCGTAGGATTTGAGTAATGGAGACTCGTAGGTGCTTTCGTTTGTATGCTTTTAATTAAGTTTAGGTACTCAAATAATAGGATTTTTGATCTTTTCTTTTTCTTAGATTTGATTGTTAACGTGTTTTGCCTTCTGTCTTCTTCACTCATGGGGATTTTCATCTGCTGTTCTTCTTCTTCTTCCCAGATGGTGACTCAGGAGGCGTGTGGGAGAAAAGAAGAAGACAAGATCGTTGGTGGACTGGTAAATGGTATTATTTACTCTTCCCCTGTTCTGTCTCACTCTTCTTCCTTTCTTTTTTTTTCTTCTTACTCTTACTGTTGCGCCGCGGCGGGCCGCGGCGTCTTCCCAGCTGGGCCGCGGGGGAGGTCGCGGCGTCTCCCTGCCGGGCCGCGGGGGAAGCCGCAGCCCGTGTCAAAGGTGGCCCTTTTCTCCGGCCGAGCGCTGTTTTCTGGATGCGGCGAGGACGAAGGCCCAGAATTGGGCATTGGTCCTCGCCACGCACAGCGCGCGTCGAGAGTGTTGTCGTGGGGTGACATTTACTGGTTCTTTTCCTCTTCTTCCTTTCGGTTCTTTGCTTTCTTTTCCTTGTTTATCTCTTCTCCTATCTTGGCTGTCTTTTCCCCTCTCTTTGTAAGAGTTCTGGCGCTTCAGACTAAACACATCAGAATAAATATCCCCACACTCTGGGAGGGAAAATAGAAAAATAGAAAAAAACACAAATGTAAATACCTGTGGTGGCCAGCAGCTTTAGGAGGGAGGGGGGCGCGCGGGGCACACACACACACACACACACACATTCTTTCACACACAGACACGCACGCACGCACATCCATTAACAACACTCATACCATTCAAACATGCACGCACGCACCAAACATTCATTTTAAAACATCACACACACTCATTCTTTCACACACGCAGGCACGCACGCACATCCATTAACAACAGTCATACCATTCAAACATGCACGCATGCACCAAACATTCAATTTGAAACATCACACACATACACACACACACACTTCCTTCGGCCTCCAGGTCCCAGGAGGATTGGGACTGCTGCCTTCCCTCATTGGCTGACCTTAGGTCAGCCAATGAGGGAAGGCAGCAGTCCCAGCCTCGTCACAGAGTGGGATGGGGTCAGTGAGACTGCTGACCCCACCCCACTCTGTGACGAAGTGTCACCGATTGACACTCGCCCTGGGCACTTCAGGGCTTAAACTGAAGCGCCCAGGGAGAGAGTCAATTGGTGACGCTTTCCTCATCACCCAGGGGAGGGCCTCGAGGCACCTTTGCTGGGCTGAGGAGGTCACGCCCATAGAAGCTGTGATCTCCTCAGCCCAGCAAAGTTCAGCTCAGGCAGCCAGGAGTCTGCGCAAATCGCGCATGTCTGCTCCTGGCTGCCTGACCTGAACATGAAGAGTGTCTGTCAGGCTGACCTTTGTTCAGCCTGACAGACACTCTTCATGGGGGGGCAAAAGGTGGGGGGGGGGGTGGCCCCTCAGCCCTAAAGGACAGGCCGCCACTGGTAAATACCCCAATGTTCTTTCTCTGGCTCAGTTGTCCCTCCTCCCACCATCCACGTTTCCAATCTCTGGGCTTCCCCTAGGTTTTGTTAGCGGGACATACCTGGTGAGGCCATGCTCTCCCCGGAGCCTGGCCGGTCTGTACGCTGTACCGCCTCCTGGCCTTTCAGCTAGAAGTCTTCCCAAAGGTGGAGTCGTCCTTCCCGCTCTTCCCCACTTGGCGTCTTTTCTCTGTTTCCCCCTGTCTGTGGAACGCACCAGACGAAGTTCCGGTCCAGACAGCCTTCCGCTCATCTTACTCGCTCTGCCATCCGTCTGCTCCTCCTGTTGCTGCTGATGCTCCCCTTTTCCGGCATTCGGTCCGGATGCCTGACAGCTGCGTCCCTGAATTCAGCCGGCTCGGTATTGGTCTGTCGCTGAACTACGTCTGGGTCATTCCCCTGAGACGCGGCAGTGCCCTCAGGGCACTGATGTGCCGGATTAGGGAGGATCAACCCGGCACAGATACCAAACAACCCATGGTTCAGAGTGGCCATCTTGTACCTGGCAAACTTGTGTCGATCGGTGTCCAGCATATATATTTAAAATGGCTGCTCTGTTCACTCACTATGTCCCAGGTTTGGCAAGGACACAGTGGGGCATCTTGCTCATGCAGCTATGCCATCACATATGATATGGTGCACCCTGCCTTAGGGCTGTAAAGACTGCCAGAGGGGGTCTTACCCATAGTATATGCAGTGTGTATGGTAGACAGGGCACATGACGAGCTTGTGTTTTAGGTTTGCACCAGTACACCCAGCCTGCAATGGCAGTGCTGGGGGCATCTGGACGCTTCTCCCTAGAGGGTGGCACAACCAGTGCTGCTGCCCTCAGAGGCCTATCCATAGTACCCCATGCCCTGGGTACCTAAGTACCTTTTACTAGGGACTTATAGTGGTAGCTAAAGGTGTCCAATTGTGCCAATGCATCAAAACCGTTTTAGGGAAAGAGCTGTGGCCCAGAGAACCTGGTTAGCAGGGGCCATGGGCACTACAATTTCTAGGCTACATCATGCATTGGGCATAAAGTGGGGGCCTTTTCTAATAGAGTAATATTACCACTGTCACTGAGGTGACTTCCTGGCCAATGATCCATTATAATAAACAAATAAAAATCAAAACCAGACACAACGTTTGTTCAATAAAACAAAAAGCATACTAATGCTTTATTTTCCACTTTTCACTTTTTCAAAACATTTTCCTTTATCTATGCCAACATGTGTCACTCAGCTGGGCTGTTAGAAAACTACTTTTCATATAAGGTAGACTTTCTGTGGTAACTACCAATGACCATTAGATGTGTAATATTTTTAATGTTTCATCCTAAACAAAATCCTAAACAAACACTATAAGAAAAAGAGAAAAAAGACAATGAAATAGGAAAAAATCAGTATACACCATTAGTAATATGGCGACCATTTTGTAACTTAAGTCAGTTGTATAACTGCAAATTTGTATTAGTTCATTACCTATCTTATTACAATGAGTATTACTTAAGACCACCAAGGAAAGGGAAATGGTCTGTAACATAATTTAAGTTTGCATGCAAAAAATAAAATATAAGATATAATAATATTTAAAGTTATAAAGTAAGTAGAAAATGGCAGTGGACATTTTGCTTTTCCTGTAAATTATACTTTTAATTCATTATGTCCGGCAAACTCTACATTTTATATCCATTTTATGAGTGGATTTGAGCTGTGTTATACCTCGGATAACTATTTGATTATTTTCATACAGTGACTACTTTCGTAAGAGGACCATGTTTATAAAAAAAGGTTTTGGGCTTCTTTAGAGATTAATAGGCAGGGTACTCCCTCAAAATGTGGCAGATGTGCTGTCTGCATATTAGTCAAAGTCACTTGTAATATGGTGGATAGGACGCCTGCTGTAATTCTGAAGGAGTCCCTATCCACCAAATTTTAATTAAGGCCTTTTATTATTACTCATCGTGGACACTGATGAGCTTCCTGGTGCCCTTGTTCCATGCAAGTGTTTTCTGAGAAACTTACCTCTTTGTCTAGAGATTTAAATAGGTTTCAATGAGTACGGCCTTGGCTCTCTGGCGGCAGCTTTGCCTGTGCATCATGGTGGCATCAAACAATGTGTGTTTATGCATTGTGCGCAATAAACCTACTTGCAAATTTTTAGTCAATAACACAACAATGCAAGTTTTCACTGGTAAAACCCTAATTTGATCAACTAACTTCTCCCCTCTATAAATCATGAACACCTTGGTTTTGCTGGACATTTTATAGTGACACCCACCCATAGCATTGTCTTGAAATGCTTGCCAATTCTAACATTTCCCACACTTAACTAAATTTCACACCAGATGGAGTAATATCAAAGCGTGTGCAAGAGCACACTTCCTGTACTTCTAAAACATGTATGCCAAGTACTCAACAGTTTTTGGGGATCTCAAGCATCATTTATAAAGAGATAATTCCTTCAGAGGAGATTCGAATTTTTAAGCTGAAAATAAACAAGTATACTGCAAAAGAACGCAACATTTGTATAGATTGATATCATGATCAGAAAAAATATATTTTCCCTAAGTCACGGTTGTCATCAGGATGGCTGACAAATATTGAGATTGCGACTTTCCATTACATACCGAAATAATCGTAACACAATTTGATGTGGCCTTTCAAATTTATTAGATGACTAAAGCTAGCGAATTACTGTTCATTTAGGCAAGTGACATGCCAACACTTTAGACCATGAGGTACAGAATATTCCAACAGAGAGCAAAATAAATCTCAGTGCAAGGTTAGTACGTTTGATTGCACCGTTGAAATTGGCATATTACGTAACGATCAACATAATGTTCCAAGTTTTTAAACATTAAAATGTCATATATTTCTGTGACCAAGTTCAAAAAAGAAAACCAAAACCTAAATCCCTATTTTCGTCTCTGATGGAATGAACCGAGGTTGTAAATTTTTGGAGGATTAAGAATAGTGATGACTAACATCCATCACAGAACTCAGTGAACAATCACAGACATCTATAAGGGGCTTAGAAACTGATATCAGATAAAGGTGGTCTTTCAGGATGACACCAAGGGCATAATGCAAGCCCCTGTGGCACGGGGAGGGTGGGGGAAGGGAGACACCTTCAGAAGCCTCAAACCTCCGTAGGGCCAATGAACAGCTATGAGATATGGGATCATGGGCCCCTCATTACAGTCTGCGGGGTGGGACGCAGTCGCTGCTTGCGGTAATTCCTGGGGGTGGGCGGGGCAGCGCACGGTGGTGAGGGGTGGGGGGAATTAATAACATTTTTAAAAAGCAATAATGTATATTTTTTAAACGTACCACCCCACTGGGACGGGGCATCAATTTTGCGTTACACTGGATGCCTTGGGGAATAAACGAAAGTGGAACATCAGCTCAATGATATAGTACGTAACAAACATTTTTTTTAAATCTCACAGGGGAATCAAAATAGACAGATATTAAATCCTGTGTTTAAAGGGGAAAGTTATAACATAAATAATGTTTGGAGTGAAGTTCATATTACTTGCATGTTGCAGGAGTAATGCTCATTTAGTTTGGGCAGAGGTCTTTGTTCTTTAAGGTGCAAGGTGGCCTCATTTAAACGGATAGACAAAAGACCTGCAATGGAAGGGCTCTGTGAGGATAATGAGCAGGAACAAAGTACATACTGGCCCGTATTTATACTTTTTTAGCGCCGCATTTGCGTCGTTTTTTTGACGCAAAACGGCGCAAACTTGCAAAATACCATTGTATTTTGTAGGTTTGCGCCGTTTTGCGTCAAAAAGCGGGCAAATGCGGCGCTAAAAAAAAGTATAAATACGGGCCTATGTTATAGGGTTTTCAAAGACATGTGATTGCGGTGTCCTGCTCTAGGGACCAGGCACTATGGTGACAAAAGTAAAACAGTCTTGAGAAATAAACCTGGTATCGGGAAAATGAAGGGTCTAGACCACGGAGTGGCTGGTGGCTGGAATTGGCTCCCGCGATAAGAAACCTGCGTATAAAATAATTTAGCCAAATCGTTGCTCTCAAAAGCAACATTAAGGGCCGTATTTATACTCTGGTTGCGCCGAATTTGCGTCGTTTTTTTCGACGCAAATTCGACGCTAAACTAACGCCAACTAACGCCATATTTATACTATGGCGTTAGACGCTTCGGGCGCCAAAGTGCCCGGAGTGTGCGTCATTTTTTAGCGTGAACCCCTTCCTTGCGTTAATGATATGCAAGGGAGGCGTTCCCGTCTTAAAAAATGACTCCCAGGCCTTTACGTGGTATTTATACTCCCGGGCAAAAATGACGCCCGGGAGTGGGCGTGGCCAAAAACGGCGCATTTGCGCCGCTTTTTAACGCCTGGGTCAGGCATGGCGTTAGGGGACAAGTGGGCTCAAAATGAGCCCAGAGTGCCCTCCCCTGCCCCCAGGGACCCCCCCTGCCACCCTTGGCCACCCCAGGAGGACACCCAAGGATGGAGGGACCCATCCCATGGACATTAAGGTAAGTTCAGGTAAGTTTTTTTTTTTTTTTTTTTTGTGGCATAGGGGGGCCTGATTTGTGCCCCCCTACATGCCACTATGCCCAATGACCATGCCCAGGGGACAGAAGTCCCCTGGGCATGGCCATTGGGCAAGGGGGCATGACTCCTATCTTTACAATGATAGGAGTCATGTTGATGGGGGATGGGCGTCGAAAAAAAATGGCGCAAGTCGGGTTACGACGATTTTTTCGACGTAACCTGACTTGCCCCATTTTAAGACGCCCATACGCCATTTTCCCCCTACGCCGGCGCTGTCTGGTGTACGTGGCTTTTTTCCACGCAAACCAGGCAGCGCCGGTCTGCTTGCGCCGGCTAACGCCATTCCATAAATACGGCGCCCGCATGGCGCTTCAGAATGGCGTTAGACGGCGCAAAATTTTTTGACGCTAAACTGCGTTAGCGCAGTTTAGCGTCAAAAAGTATAAATATGGGCCTAAAGCCCTTATTTATACTTTTTAGCGCCGCATTTGCGTCATTTTTTGATGCAAAAGCGGGGCAAACGCACAAAATATAATTGTATTTTGTAAGTTTGCGCTGCTTTTGCGTCAAAAAATGACGTAAATGCGGCGCTAAAATAGTATAAATATGAGCCTAAGTCTTTGTCAGTTTATGGGACTTACATTAAACCTCTGTCCTAGGCATATCTCTGGCACGGAGACTTTGTAGAGTAGTTTCCAGACAAACTCACATTAAACTTCTCTACGGTTAAACTAACTTTCGAGCTGTCTGGGATTGAAGACGTTTTGACCTGGCTGTTTCTTCTTGCTCCACTCTCTTTTACTCCTGTGATGCTTCTGAAAGGTGGACCAGGATGAACACGAGCCGTATTACAGTTCTTAGTTAGAGCTGCAGGCGGTTTAATGTTCAGCAAGCACAGACATTGTCCACTGAGACACGGCCTAGGCTCTGACTAGGGAATGAACAGTTTGGGGCACGCTTCAGGAGAAGTTGTCTGCCTCTGTCTAAACTGATAGCGCTGTCACTTGGAGCAGGCTGAGAGAAACTACGAGAATGAGGAGAGTATAAACCTCTGCATCTTTTCTTATATCAGAATCTCTCCGAATGGCTTTGAACCACGGGGGTCTCCTAAACAGTACCCCCTCCTTAGATCTAGGTTGTCATCAAGGAGCCAGACAATGAGAAGTGAAATCACTCCAGCACTTCTTTGGCAAACTCTTGTCTCCTCACTATGGATAGTGGGTAGGGTGACCAGATTTTTAAAGCCAAAAACTGGAACATTTCACGAACAACAGAAGAAAGACTGCAATTTTACTTTAACCGAGTGCACAGAATGACAGCGCTCATCAGCATAGAGCTAAACTCTGCTACAAGGGACTACATATTCCAGACTGCTTTGTGGCCCCAGGAGGCGGCCATTTTCAACATCACCTGCTCCCACTTGCCATTTCCAATGAGCACAATAAAGCGCGAGGGGCCACACCACTGCGCGGGAAGCACTAAACTCTGCTACAAGGGACAATATATCCCAGACTGCTTTGTAGCCCCAGGAAGTGGCCCTTTTCGGCATCACCTGCTCCCACTTGCCATTTCCAACAAGCACTATAAAGCGCGAGGGGGCTCACCATTGCACGGGAAGCGCTAAACTCTCCTACAAGGGACTACATACCCCAGACTGCTTTGTGGCCCCAGGAGGTGGCCATTTTCAAAATCACCTGCTCCCACTTGCCATTTCCAACGATCGCTATAAAGTGTGAGGGGGCACACCGCTGCGCGGGAAGCCCACAGGGTTCGCACGGGCCGTGCCCGGGCAAAGCCCAGCCCAAGGCAGACCCCTCCACGCCCATCGGAGCCCGAAGGAGGCTGGGATGGGCCTGCCCTCTTGGTTTTGGCTCCGTCCTTATTTTATCATGTATGTTTTGATGTAAGGTATAAGCTAATAGGTGGGCCTGCCCTCTCCATAATCTCATTCTTATTTTCATAGAGGTTTATCAAGGCTTTTAGAGCCCATTGCCACAATATGGGAAGACGCAAACTGCAGGAGAGTAAGGTAGCATCCCTAAAACCTCAAAAGGGATCTACAATTGACTCCTTCCTAACCCTGGCTATGGGCGTGATTGCAAAAGAAATCCACGTGGCTGAAAGGAGGTTATCTTTGAAGCCGGGGGAGGGCCCGAGTGGCAGGCCACTTGAGGGTCCTTTCACAGTCCCACGTTCCCTCCACTACTGCATAGGGTCCTCTGATTTTTTGCCCTTGGGACCCCCTCATGACTCCCATCCAAAAGAGGTAGTAGCTGGGAGGAAGTACTTTGTGGACTCTTTAGTACAGACCCCACCTATAACCAAAAAGAGAGCTCCACCAGGTAAAGGGAAGCGACAGCCCAAGAAGCCAGAGTGAAGAGGTTTTATGAGCAGCAAGGTCGGGGTCCCGGATGGTAGCCAGGAGTGGGATCTTGTACTGGATACATTTAAAAACATTATCGAGCAATGTCTGGCTCCAGTTCTAGAAAGGTTATCCAAATTGGAGACATTGATCTCCACTTTCAATAGGCCAGATCCCGCGCTGACCACTCATGGGTCCCCGGTGCTGGAGGAAATAATATGTGAGGATAGTCGTCTGCAGGGAGAAGCCGTTAGTAATCTAGAGTTCAGAAAGGTGGGGCCATCCTCTCTCAGGACTTCTGCCTTCTGCTCCTTCTAATGTTCAACCCTCACAATCTTGTGCTGCGGGATCCTCATTAGGTATAATAAGGGGTCCCTTGTTTCGTGAAGTTGGGAGGGAAATGGTGATTCAGGAGCAATCCATAGAGAGGGTCCCTAGAAATAGCAGGGGTAAGGTTCCTCGATTTGCACAATCCAGAAGACTGTTTCATCTGAATCTGCCGCCTTATTGCTGTCCCATATGTGGCAGTATTAGCTGGTGTTCCCCCCCCCCTTGAGCTTCCCTATGGTGAGTCAACTGAAAACCTGCAGAACAAGGTCTGTCACTGGCTGAGCCAAAACACTACTTTTCACCCCATGGAATCTAGGAATATACTATTTGTGCGAAGAGTTGAGTGGATTGGTACTACAAATAAATCCATTGAGGGTGATTAATTGTAGAACCCCGGATATGGCAGGGATGTTGATTTTCGCTGCTCGGCAACCTCCTGTGATGGGATCCGGCATTAGGATTCTGTCCCTAGGATTTTTCTATAAACCCACCACCCCGTCGGTAGCTAGAGGTTTAATTATCCAGAGCAGAGATTATGGCTGTGCTCCGCTCCCACGATATCAACCAGAAATAGATTCACCCTCCTGTCTGATCTTGTTAGATTAGATTGACAAACTATCACTGTGCTCATGGGGGTTCCAGCTGGGGTTAAGCCAGATGGTTGCTCTCGTCAGGAGGGTATTCCCTCATGTGCGTCCAGGGAACTAAATTTCCTTTCATGGAACTGTGCGGGTCTGGGGAATAAACTCTCCGACCCTCAGTGGATTACGTTCATCTCCCAGTATGACATCATATTACTTAAACACGGGCACAGGAGCTGTTTTCTGTAGAGGATTTTGATACCCACGTTCTATTAGCAACTCTTTCACCAGGGTCAAGAGCTAGTGGTGGTTTGGCTCTATTATTTTGAGTAACTGCACAGCTGCGAGTTGTTCCAATCCATCTTAGACATAGTGGTATACAGATATCTTGGGCTGTGGTTCCTGAAAAGTTTAATTTCTTTGTTGTAAAGTTTTATTACTCGGGTTGTCAGATCAGGTCTCTATTCCAAGCACTTCTGATGTTGGAAAAGAGGGTGGCCCCTAAGATGGGGTGTTTTAATGTCCTTTCAGTGGGAGATTTTAATACCAAGATAGGAACGGCACCCTTGGGTGTAGATCCCCTCCTTATGGTTGATTGAGTATTGCCCGCAAAACCCCTGGACTCTAGAGGTAAACTTCTGGTGACTGAAGTGAGACGTGCCGGTCTCTGTAATATGCTGGAGAGAGTGGTAAGCGGTGACTTACTCAAACCCACTTTTGTTGGGTGGAGAAAAGGGACTGTAATTGATTATATTTTTATTTCTTATAGTTTTGCTGAGTGTTTTACCGAAGGGCTGATCCACAACCAACCATTTAGTGACCATAATGCATAGAAGCTAGAATGGTTACTTCTGCTACTGGGACTGTGAACTTGACTTCAGGTGTTTTTGGGCTGATTCCAAAAGACCAAGGTAGGAGGCTCAGCTGGCGGAAAGTTTTGATTCCCATCCTATTGGTGGAGGTTGTTAAGAGATGCAGGAATGTGTTTTCTAGCTCCCTCTTACTATTTGAGGGCCCACCAGTGGCCATTCTGGCTGATTTTCAGTCACTGAATAGCAGCCTCAGATCCATTATGTTGGATCTTCAAGGACCGTTAAAAGACCATAAAGATGGATGGTTTGATAAGATTAGCCATATTGCCAGTAAACGCCTCCACAAAGTCCTTAAGGACCACCCAAATAACCCCCACTCTATCAGTGAAGCTAGGGCTGCTTATAAGGAGGCAATAAAACTTGGGAAGCAATGTCTCAAAGAAGAGAGGTGGGAGCAGTTAGTGGGTGCCTGTAAACTCAGGGATGTGTGCTCCTTCAGCCGTATAGTGAATCAGAAGCCTGCTTATCAAGCTTCCCCAGAAATTGTAGGGACAACCATACCCGCCCAAAAATGGGTTGCCCACTTCAAGAGGGTTTACTCACTGAACAGTGTAGAACAATTGGGGGAGGTGGACATGGCTGCTCCTTCTCCGTTGCGCTTAGATTTTAAATTGGAGGAAGTTCAGATTGCCATCATGGGAAGCTCTTCAAATAAATCCCCCGGCCCGAATGGCATCCCTATGGACTTATATAAGGAAAACGTTGCCCTGTGGGCTCCGCTATTGACGAATGTTCTTAAATCTGCATCGCAAACTGGCATCCCTAGCTCATGGAAGTCAGCAGTAATAGTGCCGTTTTTTTAAAAAGGTTGTAGACAGGACCCAGCGTGTTACCGCACCATCTCTTTGCTGGACTCCACGGTTAAGATAGTGGGACGCATTGTCTTCCTTCATATCAAAGAATGGATCCAAGCAAATAATATTATCTGCCCGGCCCAATATAGTTTTAGAGAGGGCATAGGGACAATGGAACAGTGCCTCAATCTTAATCTATTGGTGGAGAAATATGTGGTAGCCAAGAAGGGCACTGTCTACCTGGCCTTTATGGACATGAGCTGTGCCTTTGATAGGGTTGTTCTATCAAAGCTGTGGTCAATCCTGGAAGGTCTTGGGCTGCCCCAACCTTTGGTAAATTTTCTTCAGCCGCTTTACCAAGAAGTTAATGCCTCAGTTCGATTTAGAAAGGCTGGGGAATGCTCTAAAGTCTTTAAACTAGATAGGGGAGTCAGGCAGGGGTGTGTTATGGCACCAGTCCTATTTTTATTACATATCAATGGCCTGAATTCACATCTAGTTACCCATGGCAAAGATTTTTTAAAAGTCAAAAATAATCCAGTCCCCTCTTTATTATATGCAGATGACCCTGTCATCCTTTCTCGCACACTGAATGGTCTTAAAGTTCTGGTGGATCTGTTTGTTGATTTTATGGGTGACCTGCAACTGGATGTTAACACTTCTCAGACACATTTTATGGTTTGTGGGAAGCGGAACCCGAAACTCAGACCAGTCTTAATTAAGGATCAGGTGGTAACAAGGGTAACCTCCTTCTCATATCTGGGTGTCACCTTTGATGAGCTCTGTACATAGACCAAATGTCTCGCAAACCGCTGCCTGCGCTTTGACCAGTCATGTGGGGGGCTCTTTAGATTTGCTCATATAGTTGGGAGCAAGGCTGTTTTACCGCTGCTGCAGATCTACAAGATTAAATGTTTACCTGTACTATTATATGGTGCTGAAATCTGGGTGTATTCCAACTGTTTATCTATTCAGCGCGAAGAAAATCATTTTTGCAGAAAGCTATTAGGGGTGGGACCGGCTAGCTCAAGCCTGTTTATGCATGAGGAGTGGGTCTGGTCTTTGCAGAAGATCATGCTAAAATTGGGCCTATATTGTTGTGGACATCTGTCTGGAGTGGGGAAATGGCAATTTTAACAGGGAAATCATTGAGGACTGCCTCAGTTGTGACTTAAGCCTTAAAATCCCCTTGCTTAACTATATTAGATCTTTAGTTTTATCATCGGGCTTCCAGAATTATTTTTTAATCCTGAAGCGTTGAAACGGGCTGACAAAAAGACTGTGAAGGAACTGCTATTAACGCAGCTCAGTGAAAGTAGAGAAAACGCGGCCTTGGGTAGTAAGTCAGCCGGTACCCTGATGATTTTAAATATTACTCTTGGCCCAGAACCCTGTCTTTCCTTTGTTAGAAATCCATGGGAAAGAGTCCTTCCCGCCAGGTTCAGACTAGGTTCCATCCGTTGCAACTTATGCTTCCCGCCTGGCCAATAGGAGCCATCTGCGATAAAAATGTGCCCATGTGACACCGCTTTGCTCCAGACCTTAGAACACTTGGTCTTGTTCTGTAATTTTTATGATTCTCTTAGAAGAAGATTTCTTCTGCCCATTCTTAAAACCAAGGGTTTTTATCAATATCGTCCTGCTTTCTTATATTTACAACTGCTGAATGATTCCGTGGTTGCAGGGGCAGTTTCTAACTTTTTAAAAAATGCCTTGCATTGGAACAAGATTATGAACTTTGGGCCTTAGATTTTTATGGCTTCTGTAGATAGAATATATGATTTTTTATTTAAGAACCTATGGTCGCATTATGGCCTTGGTTCTTTTTAACATTTTAAGGTTTTTAACATGTCTGATTGCTCATCATATGAATTATGTGAATTGTAATGTTTTGTACTTTTATGATTTTGTTTTTATAATTGAAATAAAGGAATTCCAATCAATCAATCAGCATAGAGTTACAAAAGAGGAACCAAGAACATAAATCAAATGCAATTTTTAAAGCCACTGTCATGCTTGTTAATTTAATTGCTTGCTTATAACAGCTACTAACTATCCCTGCTTTGGAATACATAAAAACACACCTCCCACTGTTTTCAGTCGATCCTCTTCAAAGACCGGGACATGAGCTAAATTTCCCAAAATTTGCTGGGACAACTGGAGAAATAACGGGACTGTCCCTGCAAATCTGGGACCCCTTATAGTGGGAGAACATTGCTGTCATATTTGGTGGCCCAGCCAGAAAGGGCCTAGTTACCCAGTCCTTACTTAATTTCCCATGCCCTTTTGTGTAGGACTAAATCAAAGAGGAAAATGGTTCATGCTAGCTGCCCAGGTTTCCCTCCCATATTGATTTTGGGAAAGTGTATCGTCTCCAGCATGGCAACAAATCATATAGGAAAAAATCTTCAAAATCAGGACCTTGGGATCCTGGCTTTATACTAGCAAATACATTTTGGGTCGATTACATTGTTCATGCCTTTGCAATGCTTGCTTTTGCAACCTAACATGTTGGTCACTCTGTACATGCAAAATGTGCTGTGACAAACTGGTTACATCATTCTTGCTAACTCCAATGATTTAACTAGTAGGCTACTGTTTTTAGCAATTCCTGTTGTCTACAGAATGACAATTTCCTTAGGATTTGTAAGGCCTGCAGCGATGGCTAGTTCAATTGCAGAGTGGCCTTGTGTCCCCAGCTCTGGGCTGGAAACAGCTAGTCCATCCTGAGAGGCTAAGCTGAGCCAACAATAATAGATCCAACTTTTGACCAACCAGATCTCTCTCAATCACTTGCAAGCCTGCCTTAAGGAGCCCATGGAGATGTAGGGGATAGGGCAGCTCATGTGTGTGGGAGGAACTGAGCTCTCAGCATCAGCACGTTGTTGGCCATCACAGAGGTCCACCATGCACCAGTACTGTTCAGTCAGTGTTCCCACGCAGATGTGAGCACTAAAATGCACAAAGCACTGGAGTGCTTTCTGTGCACACCTAAGTCAATGAGAAGTCTAGCTAAGCCTGGTCTAGCTAAGCTGTCTCAGTGACGATGGTGAAAGTCCTTCCTGCACTAAGCTGGATCACAAGCCTTTCAGCGACGTTCTTTCCCATTTGTCATCTATGGTATCTGGCGATCCCACTTTAAAATCCTGCAGACTGACAGGGGGGCCGGACCCGGGTCAGATCCTTTCAGCATCCAGTTCTTCACCTTGGCTAAGGCAGCCAGGTGCTGGGCATTGAGGGGAAGCTGGACCTGCTTTGGATAGACACCCGAATGCAGTGCCAGCTGCTTCAAAGCGCAGCCTTCTAACACTCCACCCCGAATGAGAGTCTGCATCTATTGAAACATTGCGAATGCATTTTCAACTGTTGCAAATGTCACCCTAAACACCTTACCAGGTGAGAACAATCAAAAGCATTATTCAGTAAGTTCATGAAGCAGCGTTAGGGATTTCAAGCCCCTTCCTCACCTAGCTAAAGGTTTGCTTGGCACAGTCTCCCACCAAACATTACATCACTCTTTCTCTTGAAGTATCAGTAGCATTCCTACTAGAGTAAACTTTATTTTAATAAAGGTAAGCCAGCTCCCTACGATGGTTTGCACGTGCGATTGCAAGTGGTTAGTCTATTTGCAAGGATACCTCTTGTGAGTTGAACTCAGCTCCCTATCCAGGAAAAAGATTACCAACAACCTGTTTCAAATCCAATCAATATCTCTAAATGCATGTCTTGTAGCTCATACCTGGGTTATTAACAGGCTACACTTCATTCCTGGGTTGTGACGTTAAGGCTGAATGCATATGCACACCTCAGACAAAGCCCATCGCTCACCATCTTCAGGAAGAACTTCAAAACTTGGCTCTTCGGGTGAGGCCCCTCCCCTCCCAGTGCCTTGACACCCTCACAGGTGGGTAGCCGCACTTTACAAATACTGATTGATTGACTGATTGATTGATATTTTTAGGGCACTATTATGACATGTTGCCAAGTAAGTTAAACAAATAGGCATAAACAGTTATTTCCATTGACACAGGTTGGGCAGAGCACAAATCAAGCACCAGACTAGAAACCAAAAGTAGCAGTTGCAAAAATGTTCAAACCTGTTCTGAACGTTTTTTTGGTCTCACCAGCAGGCAGCGCGCATGCTCTTTTACTTGCCAATGATACATTGTGTATAATTATAACCTCTAAAGAGGGCTTTTTAGCCCACCCATTACTTACAGTTCCTGAGGATCACATCACTCCTTGACACCACCTAATTTGGCAGCGCGTTCCAGGCGGCGCTTACTGTCACTTTCATTTCTATGTGTGGAGCATGGGCCAAATACAGATTGATTTAAGTTAATTAGAGTGCATCCATGCAGGGCCAGATTGGGAATCTAAAACAGCCTTGGCAATTTTGTTAAACCAGCCTCGGGTCGTGGGAAGGGGTGCAGGTGCAAAGCACTGCTGCTTTTGTCACTGGGGGCCGATGTTGCAGCACCTGTATAAAACCGTCCCTCACTGCTTCAAAACCGCATCCCCCCACCCTTCCAGCCTCCCAAGAAAATGCCCGATGCCTGCTATGGCTAGTCTGGCCCTGCATCCCTTCTCGCACTGTGATTGAGGTACTATTTTTTTTGCATTTTATATAGGCAGCTACGCCCTCTAGTGATCGAATCTCATTACTTCAAACCAAAACTTTGAAAAGCCAAATAATAGAGCTTATTTTGCTTTGTCAATGTTTTTTTTTGCTATATTATATAGCTGTGTGGCTGCTGTGCAGCATGGTTAAAAGTAAAAAAAAAAGGGCTATAAAGCAGCCAGTGTGACCACGTCATAACTCTTTTTTTTTTTTTTACTTTTAGCCATGCTACACAACATGGCGGAAAAATTGACAAATAGCAATAGCTACCGTAGGCGAAACCTATTGGCTTTGTCAATGCTTGTTTTTCTTTCTTTGCCAGAAGAGAAGGATGGATGATGAGGAGGATAGAGAGATGATAGATGGGTGCAGGGATGGTATGCTGAGGAGGATGTAGTGATGGATGGTGAGAAGGACTGATGGAGACAAGTATGGAGGGAAAGAAGGATGGATGGTAGACAAAAAATAGAATAATGAATGAAAGGGAAGAAGGGAGGGAAGATGGTAGATAGATGCATAGAGAAGGATCAATAGAGAGAAGGATGGATGAATGAATGGCAAGAATGAAGGATGGATGATAACTGAAATGAGAAGGAAGGAAAGAAAAGTGGGATGCAGAGAAGGAAGATGGATGGAAAAGGTACATAAACAACGAGCGAAGAAGGTGCAAAAGACTGAAAGGAGAATGGAGAAAAGAAGAGAAAGAAATGTAATAATTTCAGAATTCCTTTATGGGAAGCAATCTCCTGAACAACCGACGAGCTAGCGTGCCTCATCCGCTCGCTCACAGAAATTTGGGACATGGCTCAAACTGGGCGTTATTTTATTTTCTGGCAACTCCCTTGCTCCAATTCCTCCAACCTTCGGAGAAACTCCCAGTCGTTTTGGCTCGTCGTAAACTACTAAACAGCCAGCATGGACTGCTACCAAGAGACAGCTAGCTATGTGCTCGCTTTCAGGAAGCGGAGGGATCGGAGTGGGAGGATGGTTTTCGGTCATGGAAATATATAGCCGATGTTAGTAGCTCTTGCAGCCGAAATAGACATAAAGTGACTCACTCGCCTAACTTACATATGTTCACGATTAGCAGGGTCCAGAAATTTAGATTAGTAGTGACATCTCGTGGCCAGAGGCATTTTTGCAGCTCAACACATTCATAGTCTGGTTAATGCAATGAAGGGCAGACACTGTTACCGGGTCAGAAACACCGCCATTTAGTTATTATAGCCTAGTTGCGGTTTATGCTCCCCATTGTGGATTTCCCATACAAAGGTGAACGCCGTTTGGCAATGGTCTTGGTAACCACGTTTAGTCCTTCAAGCATTGCTTTAGACCATGGTTACGACAAACATTTCCCCAGGGACGAAAGAGTATGTTTTCTGGTGTGGCCAATGGCAGCAATGATGCCGGCAGGGTTGGGGTGGGGCAAAGGGGATGTACGTTGGACATATGTGGCTAAGCGTGTACGTGGTTTGGACTGTGAGTTGAGTTATTTTGAGGGTTACATCATATACTGCCCTCTACATTAAGCCCCTAATCTCTAAAAGAGACATAGATTTGGTAATATAGCTTTAAGATGCAATGGAATTGCTGTCCCTCCACCACAGCGTGGAGTGAGCCTCCTCCGCTTATTATCACTACATTCGTAGAGTCAAGTGTACAAAAGAATCTTAGTTCTCTTAATCTCGTTATGCCTATAGTCTCTTGTAAGCATTAGGAGTTCTTAGAAACAGGCTCACTTAACAAACTGAGGGGCATATTTATGAAAAATGACACACAACTGCACAACATTTTTCTTAACGAAAGCTAGTGACATTCCTTAGTGCCATCCTTGCGCCATATTAATGAAATGACATAGGATGGCTCTAAGGAATGTTTAGCGTAAAAAAATAGCCCTAACATCTGCGACAAGGAAAAATGATGCTAATGCTGCAAAAGTGGCACTACACCATTTTTCAACACGTAAATATGTCGCAAAAGGCTTAGCACCATTTAAACACTGAATTAGCATTAAAACAAAACACACAAGCAGGAAGGAGTGCAATTGCAAGACAAGATGGAATCATCAGGCCAGGAGAGACCCCAGGAAGACCCCAAACACCCAAGTACCAGCCAGGATGATACAGAAAAATCACAGGAGAAGGAGAAGAGAAAGCGCAAGTGTTGTTTTAGCGAGGAGGAGCATGACATCCAGTTCAGAGAGGTGACGAAGCACCAACATCAGCTATTCATCACCTCCAAATTGCCAGTTGATAGGAGAGACGCAATACGGCAGGCAATAGTGGACAAAATCAACAGCGTCGCAGAGGTGAAGAGGACTGTCACAGAGGTCAAGAAGCACTAGCACGATTGCAAGCACAGGACTAAGGAGAAATTTGCCAGTAACCATAATATAGCACTGTAGACTGGAGGTGGAAGTCCTGCACCACAGGAGGACCTGGATGAGCTCGAGGAGATGGTTGCAGCGGTCATCCCAGAGGAGCTGGTCACAGGAATCGCAAAACATGACAGTGCAGAACACCATGCACCACCGCTAATGCATGGTAAGTTGCAGGGGTGGGATTTGTGGAACTCCACTAATGGCAGAAGGGGATGGCACATAGGATATACCCAATGCAGGCTAAAGGGTTGCATCAGGACACATAGGCCTTGAATCAAGATGCACCATCCCCACCCAAGCCACACATGTACTGACGCTTTGGTTGTGCAATGCACTCCAGCATATACACAAAGTCAACATATGCCACTCGCTATGGCTGTACTCCACCATATCAATATGCACCACATTGCCTGGTAGGCATGTGAAAATAGTGTGGCTGTGGCTGTGCCATTACAACACCCATTGCATATAGTCAAAGCCCCAATACCAACACAAAGTAGACATCAGAGACTAGGATGGAAGTCAATACCACCCCAGGGGTAGTGTCAGGGTGGTGTCTTTGGCCAAAATGCTTCCCTTCTTCAATGTTGCATTGCAGCACACATTGAAATGGCTTCTCAGCAAAAATAGCTGGTACATGTGCAGGAAGGGACAACTCCCTGCACATGAACAAATGATCTCTTCAAGGCAGGCACCCTGTCATCATGTTGCAACAATGCCCGTGTTGGTGTAAGGAGCACTCATCTGTGCAGGCGCAGTGGGAATTGCAGGGCTGTACTGTATTCAAGTAAATATGGCACATCAATGCATATCTAAACTGCTGCAGTGTACTGCAACACATCTTGCAGCTGCCCGGAGCCATGCCAAATAAGAAAAAATCTGCAGTAAAAGCTTGCAACCTGTGGAACACAACCCATACAGAGTGAACCCACAACAACTCACACACAACCATATGCGTCATATGGGAATGGCCACAGAATAAAATGCATATAACACATAATGCATGTATGTGAAGATCAGGTGTACAGCTGTACAAGTGGCCACAATCTCACCATTTGACAAGATAAAGGGCCAGATCAAATAGAAAATGATGGTACATGCTGCGGTGCAAATTTAGGCAGCATCACGCACTGTCATATTCAAAACGCAGGGATGCGCCATATACATAAGAATACAGCACACCCCTGTGTACTCCGCTGCACAAGTGGAAATTAAGTGTCATGCGCCAACGCTGCCACCCTTGCACCATAGTGCAAGGATGGCTGCGTTGAGGGGGAGAATGTTTATGTGGCGGAAGGAACACCGTCCTGCACAACAACAAACTCAATGTGTGATTTGCTCTTACTCCCTGAGCAGCAGAATTCAGCAAACATAATAGACGCAAGAAATCCAGTAGAAATGTAAGCATTAGTCCTAGATTTTGCTATGCTAAACCAACCCCTGGGCCTGTGTCGGATATATGCCTAGCGTCCAGTGTATTAATAGTCTAAAATCTGAGGCAGTGTCAAAACGCAATGGGTGTTGCCGTGGTACGCCCACAGCAACACCCATTACACACACCTTCCACGCAAAGTGCTGGGTGTGAAGGGGATATATATATAAGGTGGCGTCAAGGCACAAAAAGTGGCTTCATGCCACCTAGTACATACAGGGCAGGGCATTGTGCCACTTGAGCCTCACCAAAAGTTACACTCAGGTGGCACTTGGGGCACCTACATATGCCCCAAAATACCTAGGGGCATATTTATGCACCCTTAGCGCCACCCGAGCATTACTTTTTGTGAAGCTCCGTGGGCGCAATGCCCTGTGCCGTATTCATAAGGTGGCATAAAGCCACCCTGTAACACGGGCCCTTCACACGCGAGCCCATTGCATGGAAGAGGGTCGTGCAATGGGTGTTGCTGTGGGTGTGCTACAGCAACACCCATTGCATTTTGTCGCTGCCTCAGATTTACGATTTTTATTAAACCTGAGGCAGCGGCAAAATCTAATGCCACCCCAGGGGTGGCATTAGCAAGACGCAATGAGGAGCAATACTTTTTATCTTCCTCCTTTTTGCTTTTTCTATGTGTGCTGCATTCTACAGCACACATAGAAAGAGCAAAATGCCAGACATGATTGTCAATGTGCGGGAAGGTGTCTATTACTGTTGCGCCGCGGCCCGTGTTAGGGGTCGCGGGGCCCGCGGCTGCCCTTTTCTTCGGCCGCGTGCTGTTCTTCTGCTGCAGCGAGACCTGAGGCCCAGGATTGGGCGTCGGTCCTCGCCGCGCACAGCGCTCGACGCGGGTGCTGCCGTGGTGTGTCTGCACCCCCCCC
Source organism: Pleurodeles waltl (assembly GCF_031143425.1). Classification (NCBI taxonomy): domain Eukaryota; kingdom Metazoa; phylum Chordata; class Amphibia; order Caudata; family Salamandridae; genus Pleurodeles; species Pleurodeles waltl. The sequence continues at coordinate 604,785,015 of NC_090451.1, read as the reverse complement.
CCCTAGCATCACACTTACCGGGTGCCCCGTTTCAGGGCCTTCCTTTCCTCCTTCATGATTCCTGGAGCCATGCCTTCTCCTTCCCAGCACACCTTGCACCTCTCTTTTCCCTGCATGCATCTGTTCCCTTTTTTACTATGGTGCATTTTCCTATCTATTGCTGTAGCCCCTTCCCAATCCAAAATGGTGGTGTTACTTCTTCCTGTCTATCACTTCCTGTCTAGGGGTATATAAGGGGAATCAATTCTTCTTCTCATTGCGTTGCAACACTTCTGCTGTGGTGGTCACGCTCCGGCTGGTCTTTGCTTGGAATCCAGTTGTTCCTGTTTTTTCCTCTGCTTTCCAGTATTTCCAGGCTTCTGATTCCTTGTGTCCTCCTTCTGTTCCAGGGAGTTCCTGTTGGAGGTTTTTACCCCTTGGGGTTTTTCCTCTGGGACTCCTTCTGGAGGGCACGGACTGTGGTGGCGTACTATTGTCAACAGCACCGTGGCTACCGGAAGGGGTCGCCCCTACCTCAGTCAGAGTAGGACTTGCAGGAACCGGGGTCGCACACCATCCCTCTCCGATACAGACAGTAAGCCCAGGGTGAATCGTGACAATTACTGCACATAAAAAATAATGTAAAATTGACGCTTTGGCACTTCTGTTTGTGTTGCATTCTGCAGCACACACAGAAGTGGCAAATCGCCATTACTGATTGTGTATGTGCAGGAAAGGACACCTTCCCACACATAAACAATAAAACCTTTCAACGCAGACATCCTTGCACGATGGTGCAAGGATGCCTGCATTGGTGCTAGGCATCTGAATTTAGCGCCAACACGGGGGTTGCACAGGATACAATTAAATACGGCGCATCCTTCCGTTGTTGAAATGACGCAGTCGGGGCTGCCACTTTTGGCCAAGTATTGCACTCCATCATTTTCTGTTACTAGTGAGCTTTACCCATGTGTGATGCACAATGCTACACATAAGAACAACCATAACCTTGGGTCAGTGACATGTCACTAAGCCTCCAGTGGCAAATAGATGATGTCCCATGTCAACAGCCCACACTATCAAATATTGATTTTCCATTATCTCATTGTAGAGGATGATGGCTTACCTCCTGCCGACCTGCCTGTCCTGGATTTTCCTGATGACATTGATGACCAGCTGCCATCCATCAATGAACAGACTCTCCAGGATCACTCCATACACCACCTCCAGTCACAGGGAGGACCCTCAGTGTTCCGGGGTCTCCACATTAACCCCCCAGCCGCCGACACACGCCACCAGCCAGTACGGACACAGCCCTGGTCTCCGAGGTCCCAGAGATCAGCTTTCAGAGGACAGTGACAGAAGTCCAGTGGGAGCTGGCCAAGCAGGTGCGGGTGGGAATGGAGCCCATGGCAGGCAGCCTAGAGGGAGTGCGGACATGCCTCAGTCCAAATAAGGACAACTCAGGACAACTCAGCTGCCATCAGAGGCACCCACTCCCGCTACGTGGACTCCAACAGTCTCTGGCAGACATAGCTGCTGTCATAAAGCAGAGGCTACAACAAACGCCCCCCCTAAATGCCAGCAGCATGCAGAATACCTTAGAGTCCATACAGCGGGAAGTGGCCTCCCTCAGTAAAAATATGGCTGCCTACCAACGTGATGTTTCTGTGGTCTTGAAAAATCAGCAGTTCCTTCTTGCAGCAGTGATGCCCTATGTGTTGCCACAAATGGCAGCTTCTGGGACCTTTGACTCCACATCTCTACCCCCTGAAATGTATGTGGCCCCCTCCACCTCTACAACAGCATCAGCCATGGCAAAAGAGGCACCACACACATCGGAGGATGAAAATGTGGAAGAAATAACATTCACAAGAAAAAGCACCCGGTAGCACCAGTCTGTGCCACATGGACAATTTCTCCTTAGTTCTGGGCTTAAGATCATGCCAGTGCTGTGACAGTAGGAAATGTGCCCTCTTCACCTAAGCACTGTTGATTGTCTAGTACAACGGTACTCAAAGTACGGCCCGCGGGCCGCCAGCGGCCCCACGGACCTAGCTTGGCGGCCCGCGAGACGCACACCAAACGCCACATCATAATGGCAGCAGTATGTAAACATAGAAGAGGGCCCTCCTCTATGTTTACATACGGCGGCCATTGTTTATGGCGTTGCCCTGACGATCCTGGAAGCCAAAGCCCCATAAAAGTCAGCGCTTGCAGCTAACTTTTATGGGGCTTTGGTCGTCTGCTTCCTGTCACCGGCTCCACGTCTGCTGCCCGCCTGCCTGCCTGCTGTTCCACATTTGTGGCATCTTTACAGTGCTTTGAGTCAGGTAAGGCTCTTTGGTTATTTATTTATTTGTTTTTAATGTAGTGTGTGTTACTGGGGTAGGCGTGAGAGCAGATTGCGCTGTGTGTGTGCGCTGTGTGTGTGTGTTACTGGGGTAGGGGTGAGAGCAGATGGCGCTGTATGTGTGCGCGCTGTGTGTGTTACTGGGGTAGGGGTGAGAGCAGATGGCGCTGTATGTGTGCGCGCTGTGTGTGTTACTGGGGTAGGGGTGAGAGTAGATGGCGCTGTGTGTGTCCGCGCTGTGTGTGTTACTGGGGTAGGGGTGAGAGCAGATGGCGCTGTGTGTGTGCGCTGTGTGTGTGTGTTACTGGGGTAGGGGTGGGAGCAGATGGCGCTGTGTGCAGATGGCGCAGTGTGTGTTACTGGGGTAGGGGTGAGAGCAGATGGCGCTGTGTGTGTTACTGGGGTAGGGGTGAGAGCAGATGGCGCTGTGTGTGTGCGCGCTGTGTGTGTTACTGGGGTAGGGGCATTGTTTTGAAAAAGGGGGTGGGGTGGTTGTTCCCCCTCTAAGCCCCGCCCCCTCTAAGCCCCGCCCCCCGCTGTCACTTCAGTGCGGCCCTCGGCCGCAAACCATACTGCAATTTTGGCCCCTGAGAAAAAGTTTGTGAGTACCCATGGTCTAGTATGTATTTTCATTGTCTCTTTCATACCAATTGGCAATTTTCTAAACTCCTCACTAATGTACACTCTTCCTAACCATGTCTCATGACATGTCCCTCAACCCTGGACTCTGATTGTGCTACATATGGCTAACGTTCATTCATGGGGTCTGTGAAATGGATATTGTATAGAAATCACAATTACAATTGCACCTGTAAGTAAACACCTTGTACACATGTAGCATTTTTATGTTTACTCTTATCCATCCACTCAGCTAAAAGATAGCATTGTGTCAATCCATGTCAATGTGTACAGAATATCAGCACATGAGTGTATGACTGTCAGACACTAAGCCACACACTAGGATCCTAACATGAGAAAGCTGAGTGATGGTGTTGTTGGCTACAACCAACTTACTGAGTATACTATATTCTTTTGAACCCATATCCTTTGAAGTAGACATACAGCATGTATGGCTCAGAACCAATTCAATGGTAATTTACCGTGATGGGAGTACCAGTACAACTAATTTGTGTGGTACAGGAAAAACTAACCTTATCAGTGATGGCCACCTGTCAGTGTTGCAGGATATAGTTCAAAATTTGCCTGCTGTCAGATGTACCACACTTGCCAGCAATGAACTTGCAGGACCCCACCAACGACAGGTGAAGTACCATATTTACGTGTCCAAGATGAGGTTTACATACACATTGTGAATGGCTGAAACACTGGATGGCAAATGTGTGCACTAGTAGACAGTATGTAGCAGACATTCTGACAGCCCCTTGGTCTTAGGGGATGCACACGGGAAACCTGGAAAATCAAGACAGTAAGCATACCCTAGGCCATTCCCCCTACTTGGCCAGTGCACTCATGAGAACCCCCAGATTCTCAATCAACTTACAAAATTATTAGGCTAAGATGAACAGGATTTACTGTAAAACCATATGACAAAATATTACCTAAAACCTACCCTATGCTAAACTAACCTACACTAACTAAACCTAACTAACGTCTACATCTATCTAACCTATTCTGATCTTATCTTACACATGTAACACCACACTCTAAACATTGGCCCCTTACTCCCCTTAAGAGACAAGATACAAGTAGGACAACATAAACTTTGATTACATATGTACTAACCTAACCTAAGGCCTAAACAAATATATTTTGGGGGGGATTTTTTTATTGTATTATTTTTTACACACAAATACCTCAATATGACCCCCCATTCAAACCCCTAACAATAAAAAAATGTAGAACCACCCCCAACCACTATACTTAATCTAAACTATGCCTACCCTTCACTAACCTAAAACTACCCATCTAAAACCCAATCTAAAACTATGTAAAACATTAAAAGGGAGGGGAAGGAACTGGGAGATTGTACAACACAAAAGTTAATTTCCTGCTTTTCATCTTCTTGATGTATTGCAACATCCTCCGGTTCTCTTCACTTTCCACTCCCAGTTTTTTAGTCTGGCTAAAATCTTGCCCATGTCCCGTCTCATGTCTTGTTCAAACTGGGTTGGAACAACTGCAGCAGGTGGCTTAACTGGTGGCTGGGTTGTGGCTGATGCAGCTGACGTGGATGGCTTGGCTGTGGTCCCCTGCACCCCTGATGGTTTAGCTCCAGTGTCCTTGTGTGGCTGTGGCTGCTGTGGAGGTCCACCATGTGCAAATGCACACCATTCCCCTGATGCCTTCTCACTGTGGAACCTCCTTCCCATTCAGAGGTATCCAGTGTCAGCCTCCATTATGTGGCAGTAGCGTTCAGCCCTCTGGTCTTGTGTCATATTGGCAGCTGAAATATGAGTAGAAGCAAACATCAGTATCAGCATTGGGTGGAGGTTGTAAAGACATATTATGTACACTGCAACTGCAGATAACACATACAATCCACCACACATTCCTCAAATTTGACTTACTCCTCTTCTATGACTATTTCCTACCAGCCATCAACAGTATCATGTACATGTCACTGGGATGAGGGGAATCCATTGTAAATCAACAGGGCCCAGAGCTGATTGGACAAAATTGTCCATGATCAACATTTGTGTCATCAAACTTGTGAGGATCACGTGCCCCAACAAGTTTAATTTCCTGTGTCCCTGTGCATAAGGGGGGCTGTGCATTCAATCCATCACCTCGACTCCCCTGGTGAAACATCAATGCTTGCCCAGTCATCACGGATGACTCCCACCGGCTATTCTAAGGTTTGGTAAATAAGCATTCATGTGTCCTGGTGTAAGATCTGGCCTGAGCACATGTTACAAGGGGGCACACCATTGCCCATGATGTGCCCACATGTACAACTTATGTAATGCTCCCAGAAATATGGCCAAAGTCTGAGCAGCACATCAAAGTTGTCAACACATTATAGAACTGAAGCCCCCTACCCTGTGCTATGTTATGCTACATGTGTTAAAGGGCACACAGATGATGACTGTATGGGTGCCCTTAGGCCCACAGTGAGTTTGGCACTGCACTGGGTGCTGCAACAGTATCTTGATACATTGTACATCATTTGCACATGCATGTCATACTTCATCAAAGTAGCAGATACGCACACAGAATTCACATCATATGCATATGTGATGTGACTGATATCACTCACAAATGTCATGGTGGCAGCACTATGTGTGAAAACTGCTGAGATCTGGCGTGGAAAGAATCATAGACTTTTCCCACAACCATCTGGAGCTGAGTTGTCTAAAAAGTGTGTGCACTACTGACTGTTGTGCAGCAAAATAGGGCTCCTTGCAGTACTACAGACTCATTATATCTGAAGGGTACTGAGGCACCTGTGGTGCATGTTTCTCGTAAATAAGCCCCCTAGAGACATCTGCAGGTATAACCCACATTTGTACCGTCTTGTCAGTAAGTGTAAGGTATGTGTGGCACACAGTGCTGACAATGGTGCTGTGACAAAGTGGTTGTCAACAGGCATGCTATGTCTCACTGCCCTGAGACCTATCAAGATAGACATCTATGAATAAGTGGCCAGCCATTACAATTCCTATTACAATCAATTCCATGCCAGCACACGTTGCCCCTTGAACTACAAGCAAGTCATTCTTATAGCACAACATTCCAACAGATAAGATATCACCATCCGTTCTCCAATGATATAATATCATTGGTCAGCCAAAACCATCTTTCATACCATTCCACGCTTCAGACTGACTAACACCAAACCCTGGATTAGCACACATGATGCACACAATGACACTTACTGGCTGCATCGGGGTCTTCAAATCGGGCCACCTCACCTACGGTGTAGGGCAAAGGTCCACCTGCAAGACATGAATGGAAAACATTGCTTAGTGTAATTTGTACATATCAGTTAAGTCATCCTACTGGTAGATCAGAGCAACTGACAAACATCTATGATCAGTCAATCACACATTGTCTCAGATAATGTAGACCCATTCATCTATAAACCACCACTGTCCCCAACACTCCTGTGGTACTTCTCACTGCACCATTTATACATGGCATTGTCGTGCAGGTGTCTGTTAGCTCTACACCTCCATGACCATGTGAGACTGCTTGACACTGTATACTGCATCTGAGGGGCATTCTATGGTTGTTGCAGTTGCCATCCCATTGTGACACCCATAGCAGTTGAGTCTGCTTCAGATGTTGTAGACATCTACCTTATTGTCACAGTAAACTGACAAACTTCCGCCCAGGGGTTTTGTGGGTATTTCAAAGTGTTGAGGAATGCCATGATACATCCTTCAGTGAAGTAAGTAGTTTGTGTGTGTCATCACAAGGCACACACACAATCAATAATGCAATGGGAGTTTACTCATGTGAAAAATAGTTGTACCTACCTGCACATTGACTGATTGAAAGCATGGATATATTGCTAATAGTGTGTGGCCAGCCATTGTTGGCATTGTATACCATTATTTGTCCAGGGAGGGATAAGAACATGGGCATAGACATATGCCTCAACACAAACACACTTGCTATGTGGTTCAAGGATGCATTTGTTGGTGCAGGTTACTGAGTGATGAGCCTGTGATGGAGCAGATGCAGGGCAGCCCCATACTGTTAGTGAGAAGCGTCAGGCCTGTGGAACTGACTCTGCACATGTGTGTGTGGCAATAGACGTAGTACACGGTGTATGTGATACACAATGTACAGGAACAGGGAAGTGCCAGTGTTCTGGACCCAGTGCGTGGTCAAGCTCCCTTCATGCCTTGGCCAATGATACAAAGGGGCTGATAGAACAACAGCTGTGCAGTCAATTGCATCCAAACACGCCTTGTGGCCCTCACTGCACCCCTTACTCCAGCCATGTGTGCACCTAATGAGAATTAAGGCACAGCATTGTACAGGTAGGGTCCAACTGCATTTATTTGTGTGTAGAAAAATTCTGTTTTCAGCAGGAGTTGTAACATATCATCACAACTTCTGCTGAGTGGATAGGGGTCCATCACATACATTTCTATGCCCCTTATCACACCGGCTCTCAGCAGCCGTTCAAAGTGCATGATAAATAGAAATAAGGTATTTTTCATTTTTCCCAGTGGCTTATACATTAGCCTCCCAAACAGTTTTTGGGACCCCCTTCTATACATGATGCATGGCACAGGCCTCACTTGGTGCTGCTCAATACTGGGTTGCCCTATGCATGCATCACAACACTTTGTAATGGTTGTGCATGGAAAATGGTACAGCTGCCCTGCATCAGCTTCATTGTTGTACATTTGAATTCAGGCCTAAGGTATCTTCATCTCCAGATACACAACCATTACATGCAGCACTCAACCATATCTGCAACTGGCATGCACATGCAAAATAAAGAACTTTGGGCCAGATGTAGCAAGAAGGCAAATTGCGAGTTGCAATTTGCGAGTCCTTCCGACTAGCAAATTGCAACTCGCACTTTGCTATGCAGAACGGTGTCTCAGACACCGTCTGCGAGTCGCTATGGGATTGCAAAGACCCACCTCATTAATATTAATGAGGTGGGTCGCAATTTGCGACCCCATAGCGATTCAGGGCACTCACGGGGATGGAGGCCTGCTGTAGTCAGCAGACCTCCATGTCCGTGACTGCTTTTAAATAAAGCAGTTTCTTTTTTTTTCAAAGTGCAACCCGTTTTCCTTGAAGGAAAATGAGCTGCACTTTGAAAAATAAACCAAAACCTTTTGTTTCGGTATTTTTCAGGGCAGGTAGTGGTCCATTGGACCACTGCCTGCTCTGAAAAATTATTTTTTGGTCCAGTCACAAAGGGGCCATCCCGTTTGCGACTGGATTACCATCCACTTCAAGTGGATGGTAACTGCGAGTCCATTTGCGACCGCTTTCGCGGTCGCAAATGGAATTGCATACCAGTGTGACTCGCAAATAAGAAGGTAACACCCCTTCATATTTGCGACTCTAAATGCATTTTGCGAGTCGGTTCCGACTCGCAAAATGCATTTCTACATACCAGATGGGCTTTAGCGACTCGCAAACGGCGTTTTTCGCCGTTTGCGAGTCGCTAAAGCTTTCCTACATCTGGCCCTTTGTATAGAAATGGGAGACTTACCAACTGCTCCACCAATATCTATGTCCAGATGATCCAGCAGATCTTGCTCCTTTGTAACGAGGTCTGCCCAGCAGTGCTTAAGTTGGTGATCATTCCTTCCTGTCCCAAATATCTGTGTTAGGTGGTGGAGCACCTTGCCCCACCACAGCCTCCTTGCCTCTGTAGGGTAGCCAAGAATGACATGGACACCCAGTTCCAGCATCATGGGGTGGTAGTGCTGAACCAGCCATATAAACCCCCCAAGCTCATCGGCCGACATCCTACCTTTCCCAGACATACTGGACTGCAAATGCAGTTCACCCAACAAATAAATAAATCAAATTCCTAACACCTAAGCCAACTCCCACAACTACTCCAACAACTATCACAGACAAACACCCCACAATACAGATACAGAAACAGTACACTTACAATAAAAAAGACAGGTTGAAATACAAATAAAACCCAACACCTACAGGACACAGCACCATGCTCCAAACACTTCAAACACTCCCAAACACCTATGGCACCAGCTCCACACACCCTCACACAGTCACAGACAATAAGACTGCGAAGTGATAGTTAACTCACTGTACCATGTTTGCAGGCAGGATGTCCTGTTTCATCACTTCCTGGGCGTCTGCGTCCCGTTTTCAGTCATGCGTAGTTTTTTTAACGCATGACAGTCATGCGTTGATTTTCCCACCTTTTGCGTGAAATTGACTGTGGATGTGCGATAGACGTTCAGGGGCTAGGCATCTTTTAGCTTTAGTTGAATTCTATGTTATATGTGCCTGCGTGAAACATTTTGACACATGACGGTCATGCATCAAGTTTTTCACCATGGTGCGTTAAAAGGCGTGTGAACGTGTGATTGCCGCTCAGGGCGCAGGCATCATTTTACCTACGTTGCAGTGTGGATTTAATGCGTTTGAGTCATTTTTTTTTACGCATGACAGAATGCTTGGATTTTTGCACTGCAGGCCTTGAGTGCACCCTGATTCACTTAACATGTCACTAGGGCTGTGCTACAATGTTGTATATGTGGTATGGCTACATGTGCATGTCTATCCAGTAATGTCATTACGGTGACATGGGTATGTCGACGAGTCTGCTGCATGCGATTACTCAAACCTTGTGCATATGTGCTTGTGTAGCTACACTGTGTCCACATACATGTTGGCAGATGTGCGCAATGTGTCTACATATGTGTATGAATACACATTTCTGGGTGGACTACATTGTTACGTCTGACATACAAATGTACACATACCTACAACACAATTTTTAGGATGGCCTATGTCCAACAAATGGTAAGGCATGTGACAAACATTACAATTTGTACTCCGATTATTCAGTGGACATGGACTGCATTGACATCACGTTACCCCTGGCAATTTGCGTGTGCATGTGTGTCCACTCTGTGGTGTGTTGTATTTCACTTCATGTTGCTCTGCTACACATGTGCCATTTGGTTCCCCTTACATCTTAGTTGCAGAAGATGCTATGTACACATGTGTTAGTGAAGGTTGGTATATGCCATGTGTGTAAAGACATGTGTAGTGTCATTTCTGTAAAATATGACGACAGTGGAGTGTTCATGGGATGTAAAACCTCACATTACTATCACATTTTCCTCAGCAGTACTTGATGTCAGCCTCCCCCTCTCATGTACAGAGCTCTGTGTGTTGCACACGTAGGACATGTCTCATTATTTGATGCCCATAGTTGTTTACGTGGGCAGCTTGGTTAGGGGTTGTATATCTGTTGTGACTTCAATATTGGAAACGTGCCAGGTACAGGTGGTGTTGTCTGTCACTGCCTTCTGTCATGGTTGCATGCAATGGGCAAATACTGTGGCATGCTAGTGGCCAACATGACTGGGTCATGTACTGACCTGGCCACCCTCTCTGTACATATGTTAAATGTTGCCATGTAGATATTGATGTGTTGTACAGTCAGTATTGGTCTATGTGTGTCCCTTGTCCATGTTTTCCTGCATTACTAGTAAGGTATGTATTGCCTCCTACATTGCTCCCATTCTTTAGGCTACTTGCAATTCGTACACATCTCCAACAGCAACATTGTCTGGTCATACATGGACAGAATGCAACATGTGACTTGTGTAATTTGTAGAAGAACACATCTCCTACTATTGGCTACTTGTTTATTTGACAGTTTTGTGAGATGTTATGAGTGCCACGCACACGACATTACACCTCCCACAGCACTTGTGTTGTCTCCAAGTGCCCTGCCGTGTTGTATTTGCAAGTATCTGTGGGTGTTTCAAAGCTGTCCATCCACATCCTCCGGTGAACATGGGTATGCATTTCTTCCAGCATACCACAACCTAGGTAACTCTTATCATGACTGAATGATGTTGAGGTGTGAAATCATCTTAGTGCTGTACTTTTCATTAGCCAGATGCAACATATTGCTAGGTCTACTCCCACTCAGTTTGATGTTGTGTCTCTGATATTATTCAACAGTGCTGTACATAGTAGCACATCCCACACCTGATTGTGATGTTGGAGCCCAAAACATGTATGGGATAAATTGTTACTGTTGCTAGCATGCACTTGTTCTGTCATGTGAGTGACAATGAGTGGTGTGTATTGCTATGTGCTGTGTGATGTTGTTATACATAGCATACTAGGTAAATAGGCTGACACATGTCAAGCATTGTTGATACTGGGAAAAACCGTTGCTGCCTAGGGCATACACCTGTTTATCAGTCTTCACATGTTTATCTGTATTTGCTAGAGGCATATGTCAAGACAGCAGATTTGTGTGAGAAGTGTGCAGCTCACGTACATAGTGAGTGTAACACACTCTGCCTACATTCCACCCAGACTATTATTTGGTGGTGCATTGTCTCTTATAAATTCTTAGGGCATATTTAAGAAAAGTGGCGCTGCACACATGCTGCTTCATTTTTCATGCGTCCTTTAGCACCCCTCTACTGCCACTCTGTGTGCACCGTATTTAAAATACGGCACACCATGGTGCAGGGTAGGGGACAATAGCATTATTTTGATTGACGCTATTGATGTACTTTTCAGGAATAGTGTCAAAATATTGACACTACTCCTGCTGAGTACTTAGGGGCCCATTGTATTCAATGGCATGCCCCTTTTAACATCTGCTCTGAGCAGACGTTAAAAGTACTGAAACAATGACACAAGGAAATCTGTTAGATGTCCTTGCGCCATTGTTTTGGCCCAATAACGGTGGAATGCCCCCTTTGCATACATTATGCCTGGTGCAGGCATAATGTAGTGCAAAGGGTTATAAAGTGGCGCAATACTTGCTTTGTAAATATGGCGCGGGGATTTGGCACTCTAACATCCATTAGTAGAAATGTATGCTAATGTGTCTGCAAATGGAGCTAGGGGCTCTTAAATATGCCCCTTAGAACCTGACAATGGGTCATTTGTTTGGATAGTGATTCTGCACCCATAGCTGCTTATTTTGTCTGGCAACCATTGCGAACTCCACATCCAACATGTGTGGCAAACATGAAGTACAGTCCACCATGTGTCAGGGTTGTGCCCAAGGGCAGTGCCAGGACATAATTCCATGGATACACTGTGCAGGCTCAGCATCGGGCATTGGTTACAATCCCTGGACAATTACTGAAGGTCCATAGTTACCTATGATGTTCCACCCTTGTCACACATGTACCTTGCAGGGAAAGCTGCAATGACCGTGAGTTGTGACAGTGTTCTGTTCCATCATTACTTAATATCCATTTGTTGACAGCCCCTACCTACCTTATGTGTGCCCCCTGTGCATACATTCTTTTAGGCATGGTGTTGTTGTGGTGAATTGGCTAGGTTTTAGCACCTTGCCTACTTGACAGCACAATATATGTAGGGCTGCATGGATCTAGGCCTTCAGGAGTCACGTGCCCGTGAATTGCGTGTCACTGATATGTGAGATGGAGGCAGTAAACCCTCTTACATCAAAAACTATGTTGCTATCACACATGTCACCTTTGTGTTTCCTAACTGTTCCCTGAGGTTTGAGTCACATTCCAACGGTATATGTAGTGGAGAATGTTCTGTTTTACCCCCTCCAAATTATCTGCTCCATCATCTTCCTCCTCCTCGTTGGTGTCGTCTATCTGATCATCCCAGGGGACATTTGTTCTGACACAGATGTTGTGGAGGATTGCACATGCCAGTATTATTTTGCATACGAGTGGTGGAGAATACAAGAGGCTTTCTCCTATCAGGCCCAGGAACCTGAACCTTGATTTTAGGAGCCCAAATGTCCTTTCCACCACATTGCGTGTTCTTATGTGCCCTTCGTTGTAGGCCCGCAGTTCCACCGTTGTGGGATTGGCAAATGGAGTCTTAACCCATGGCTTTATGCCATACCCTTGATCAGCTGCAAAGGAAAGAGAGAAGATGTGTTGGTAAAGCGTGATAGAGGTTTAGAACATACCATGGTAGTTGTTAGTTTTAGTTGGAGTGGTGACTCAGACTTACTTGTGGTATCGTGTATGTTCCTGTTCTTGTGAAATGGTTTCATTGGACTGTGTTGATGGCCTTGACAATCTTGGGTAGTGGCTCAAGGCCCTGGGATTTTTAATATAGAACCCAAAATGATGGTTATAATTTTGAAAATGTGTTTTGTAGTCCATATATGGAGCAGTGTTCTTTTCTTAGATGGAACCTTCCACCTCCTTGACTCACACTAGTGTCCTATGTTGAGACACCATAGTTGCCCTACAAAGCCTGACTGTGCCGTCCATGTTACTATGTGGCTGTAGGAAAGTCCTCCTTTTTTGCCTGATCACCTCCACACTTGTTGGATAGGTACTGGTGGTTACTGACTCTTGGCTGTGCCCTGGGTACTGCTTAACAGTCCCAGGGCCAGTGCTCTGTGTAAAATGGATATGCAAATTAGGCTAATTATAGTTGGCTAAGTTAACCTACCTATAAGTCCCTAGTATATGGTAGGGCATGTAGGTTAAGGGACCACAGCATAGGTGGTGCACACCTAGGTGCACTGCTGAAGTGCCCAGTGTCATTTTAAAAGCAAGCCTGCCTTGCTGGCTGCTTTTAAATTAAAGTTATATGCAAATTCGACTTTGGAATTAAAAGTACTTCCAAAGTCTTAAACTACCTTATTTTTACATATAAGTCACCCCTAAGGTGTGCCCTATGTGCCCCTAGGGCTGGGTGCCATGTAACTATAAGCAGGGACTTTATAAAAATAGATTTATAAGCCCTGGTGAGGTAAAAACAGCCAAATTCGTTTTTCCCTCATTGAAGTAAATGGCCTTCATAGGCTAGAATGGGGAGACTTTATTTTTAATTTTAAAGTCTCCTTAAATGTTGCATACCAAGAATTTGGTATCAAATTAATTGTTGTAATAAATCCCACAACTTCCAGTTGTTGGATTTAATATAACTTGTTCAGGTAAAAAGTTTAGACTTTACCTAAAAAGTTGCCAATTTCAGCTCTGCATTGTTTTTGCTGCTGTGCTGTGATTGGCCAGCCTGCAGCAGCTTTTGCCAAGCTGCCTTGATGAGGTGTGAAGTGGCCTGGCTTCACACAAAGGAATGTGCTTGGGGGAGAGAATCTCCCCTCAGCAGATGGTGAGGCAGGAAGGGGGAGGGCTGCCGAACTGGTCTTCAAAGGCAGAGAAGGACATCTGGAGCACCCAGCAACACCCCCACATCCTGCAACCCCAGACAACTAGGTGCCCCCTTGATTAGATTAGGAGAGGGCAGGAGAGGGGTGTGTTTATGATTTTTAGCCACACCAGTGGGTGGGCTTAGCCAGATGTAACCTCCAAAAATCAGATTCAGCCATGTTGGATTTTTAGAGACTGTTGCCTTTTGGGATGGATTTTTGCCACACTTCCCAGGAAGTGGTCATCACAGGGGGACGACCCTGTTCCTGATTGGAGGACCAGGACCCCCCTGCTTTTCACCCAGGAGCAAGGATAAAACTGGCAGACCTGCCCCCACACCTCAGATCCCCGCCAGATTTCAAGAAGAAAAGAACTAAAGGAGAAGAAGGACTGCCCTGCTGGACCCCTGGCCTGCACCTGGAACCTGCACTCAGAAGGACTGCACCAGCTGCACACTTGGGCTTCACCACAAGAAGGACTTTGCCTGGCTTCAACTGGTTCAAGGAGGGACTCCCTGTTTGCTACAGGTGAAAAATTGCTACCCAGAGTCCCCCTGCACCAACTCCTGAAAAGTGACCAGCTGACCACTGTCCAGTGGCCAAAAAGGAGGTTGCGCCAGGTGCATTCTGGGAGTTGAAGTCCGCACCCCCCAAGGACCATCACAGAACTTCTGGACCCTTGGGGTGAGCTGTGGACACCAAAAGAACCTTAAAAGAACATCTGGGTGAAGCCCCAGAAGTTTGGAAAAGATTTGAGAATTTTTGAAAAAAAGCTCCAGAGAGGGACCGACCCGCCGCGGAAATTCTAGCCGGCTTGCCTCAACCGCGACCCGGCCTGACTTGGTGGTTCGTCCCGGTAAAGAAAAACCTCTGAAAAAGAGACTAAGTCCGAAGGTAAAAAGTTGACCGGGACCTCCCAGCCATCGTATCCGAGAAGGGCTCCACGGACGTCGGATCAAGATCCAGGTTTACCCCGGTCGAAGGATTTTCATCTCGAAAAAACGACTAAGTCCGAAGGTAAAAGTCTCCACCGAAGAAACCCACATCGCGTATCCGGACAAGGGCTCCAGGAGGTCGGATTCAACTGGCAGGTTCGTCCCGGTGAAGAAAAACTTCAAAATAAAGACTAAGTCAGAAGGTAACTTTTTAACCGAGGCCTCCCGCGACTTGTAGCCGAGCAGGGCTCCATCGCGGTCGGCCTGAAACTTTGACTTTGTCCCGGTCCTGGTGCAACCAGATGACCCGATTGGCGCTTTTTGTTTCTAAGCGCTAGAAAAATAATAATTCTTTAAAAATTCATATCTCCGGTTCCCTTTATCCGATTTTATTTGTTTTTGTGTCATTTTAAAGATAAAAATATAAACTATTTTTATAAATTGGTTTTGGATTTTTAAACTGTTTCCTGTGTTTTATTTAATTACTGTTTTGTGATATTTGAATGCTTTACACACTGTCTCCTAAGTTAAGCCTTGACGCTCGTTGCCAAGCTACCAAGGGTTGAGCTGGGATTAATTTACTGAGACCTAACTCTACCTAGGTGGAGGATGGTGGCTTGTTGCTAAGTGTAGATACCTACCTGCCCTTACCAATAACCCATTTTCCAACATTTTTGGTGGCAGCGGTGGGATCCTGTACTTGTGTTCATTATCACGTTACAGTTTTGAGTAAAACAAATTAAAAATCCTTTAAATTGTCTTAGTGCAAAAACATATATTTTTTATTTTTTATTTTTATTTTTTATTAATTTGGATTAATTTCAATTATTGAATATTTGTAATTTTTCTAAATTCTTGTTTCCAATTTTTGCAAAAAGTTTTTGTTGACACAAAAGTAGGGAACCATGGAGCTTGATCTGGCTAGCCTACCCACACTGACAGTAGTCCAGCTTAGGGGGTTGTGTATTGAAAGAGGGTTGCCTGCAACCACTGATCTCAGGAAGCAAATCCTGATTAAATCCCTGACAGCATGGGCTGAGGCCCAAGAGCTAGGCACAGAGGAAGCTCCAGAGGAGGAAGAAAAAGGGGAGGATGCTAACTCTAACCTCTCAGGGGAGGGAAGGCATCTGAGCCCAAGTGAGGATGAGGAAGAACGGTCCTCAGTAGATACAGTCACTAGGGGCAGACCCAAAGCTAGTGGTAGGAAGGGGGTCCTTTCAGGAGGAGTGAACCCATCCATCAGAGAAAGAGAGCTGGAGGCCCAGCTAGCATACATAGCTTTGGAAGCAGATAAGCTGGCCCTAGAAAAGAAAAAGTGGGCAAACAAAGAAAAAAGAGATGGTGGCAGCGATAAAGAAGCTGAGGTGTCCCTGGGTGGGGGTTTTTCTCCCAGATTACCCAAAGGGGTGGTTCCTGCCTATGTAGAAGGGGATGACATAGATAAGTGGCTGGGGGCCTTTGAGAGGGCCCTCAAGATGAGGAGAGTCAAGCCTCAGTACTGGGGTTCACTTCTTTGGGAGTTAGTTCCCAACTCTGGGAGGGATAGGCTCCTAACCATGAGTGGGGAAGATGCAGACTCATACCCCAGTATGAAGAGTTGCTTGACTAAAAAGTTTGGTCTGACCCCAGAGCAGTATAGGCTCAAGTTTAGGGACACCCAAAAGACAAGCACCCAGTCCTGGGTGGACTTTGTGGACATTTCAGTAAAGGCACTGGAGGGCTGGATACAGGGCAACAGGGTAAGTACCTTTGAGGGGCTGTACAATTTGATTATGAGGGAGCACCTTCTAACTAATTGTGTCCAAGAGAAGCTCCGCCAGTATCTAGTTGACTCTAGGTTGACCAACCCCAGAGAGCTGGGGGAGGCAGCTGATGACTGGTTAAGAACTAGGGTTAACCAGAAACCCCCAGGGGGTGATCAGAAAAAGGGAGGACATGGTTCTTCTCAGGGGAATAACCAGGGGAAAGATGATAAAAAGCCCAAAGAGTCCTCACAAGAGTCCCCAAAAACTTCTCAGGGAGGGGGAGCCCCGAGCCAATTCACTTTTAAAGGGAAAGGGTATCAGGGAAAGAATTATGATCCTGCTAAAGCAGGAAGGTTTCAGGAGCTTGCTAAGGCCGGCAAGTGTTTTGATTATCATCAACCTGGACATAAAAGAGGAGATGCTATCTGCTCCAAGAAGCCCCCCACTGGTGGGCAATCCCAGGGGATTGCTAGTGTAGGGTTGGGGGTGGAAGTTGGCCCAGGGGTGGAATCAGGGTACACAGAGGTCACCTTAGTATCCGTGGGTGGGGTGGACATTGCAACTATGGCCACCTTACCTCCCATCATGGAGAGGTATAGGCAGAGGCCTAAAGTCAATGGGACTGAAGTGGAAGCTCTGAGAGATATAGGAGCCAGTGTGACAATGGTCACAGAAAAGCTGGTTTCTCCAGAGCAGGTCTTACCTGGTGTCTTCCACCAGGTGACTTATTCAGATAGCAGAACCAAACTCCATCCCATGGCTATGGTGAGTCTGGAATGGGGAGGTGTGACTGGCCCTAAAAAGGTAGCTGTAGCTCCTGCCCTCCCAGTAGAGTGTCTGCTGGGAAATGATCTTGAAGCATCTGAATGGTCAGAAGTGGAGAGAAGGGTCCATGCACAGATGCTGGACCTCCCTGAATGGGTGTGTGCTGTGACCAGGTCACAGGCAGCACAACAGGGAAATGCTGGACACTTGGACCCTGGAACAATGGGCCAAGCCTCCAAGAAAAAGAGAAAGGGCACTGGGTCTGGATCGCCAGCCCCAACAAGTACAGAGGGTCAGGAAGAATCCAACCCTGAGGGGGAGGATCTGAACTCTGAGGGAGGGACACTTTCCCTGCAAACTATGCCTGATTTGGCAGAACTGCAAGGGGCAGGTGGGCCCACCAGAGAAGATTTGTGCCAGGGACAAAGAGAGTGTCCCACTCTTGAGGGCCTGAGGCAGACTGCTGCCAGGCAAGAACAAGGGGATACCAGTGGGACCCACAAGGTTTACTGGGAGGATGGAGTTCTCTACACTGAGGCAAGGGCCCTCAAACCAGGGGCTACTAGGAGAGTAGTGGTCCCCCAGAAGTATAGAGAATTCCTCCTTACCTTAAGCCATGATATCCCCTTAGCTGGACATTTGGGACAGACCAAGACCTGGAACAGGCTGGTCAACCATTTTTATTGGCCCCAAATGTCAGAAAAAGTCAGGGAGTTTTGCAGCTCCTGTGTCACCTGTCAAGCCAGTGGCAAGACAGGAGGCAAACCAAAGGCTCCCCTGATACCACTGCCAGTGGTTGGGACTCCCTTTGAGCGGGTGGGGATTGACATTGTTGGTCCCCTAGACCCACCAACTGCTTCAGGTAACAGGTACATTGTGGTGGTAGTGGACCATGCCACCAGGTACCCTGAGGCAATACCCCTCCGGACAGTCACTGCTCCCACAGTGGCTAGGGCCCTACTTGGTGTGTTCACCAGAGTGGGATTCCCAAAGGAGGTGGTCTCAGATAGGGGCACAAACTTTATGTCAGCCTATTTGAAAGCCATGTGGGATGAGTGTGGTGTTACTTATAAGTTCACCACCCCCTACCACCCACAGACCAATGGTCTGGTGGAAAGATTTAATAAGACCCTGAAGGGCATGATCATGGGTTTGTCTGACAAACTCAGGAGGAGATGGGATGTCCTCCTCCCTTGCCTGCTGTTTGCCTACAGAGAGGTGCCACAGAAGGGAGTTGGATTCAGCCCCTTTGAGTTACTGTTTGGGCACCCTGTAAGAGGCCCATTGTGCTTGGTGAGAGAGTCTTGGGAAAAGCCTCTCAAAGAATCCAAGGAGAATGTGCTAGATTATGTGCTAGGCCTGCGGTCACGCATGGCTGAGTATATGAAGAAGGCAAGCAGAAACCTGGAAGCCAGCCAGGAGCTCATGAAGCTCTGGCATGATCAAAAGGCTACCATGCCTGAGTATCACCCAGGACAGCTGGTGTGGGTTTTGGAGCCCATAGCTCCTAGGTCACTTCAGGCCAAATGGACTGGGCCCTATCCAATTCTAGAGAAAAAAGGTGAGGTCACCTACTTGGTGGACCTTGGCACTCCCAGGAATCCTCACAGGATCCTGCATGTAAACAGGATGAAACCCCACCAGGACAGGGCAGACATGACCATGCTAATGGTCACTGATGAAGGGAAGGAGGAGGAGGGTGAACCTCTGCCAGACCTCCTGTCCTCAAAGGCAAAAGATGGGTCAGTGGAGGGAGTGGTACTCTCTCCCAAATTGACAGATCAGCAACAAAAAGACTGTAAGCAAGTTTTGGGACAGTTTGCTAGTCTGTTCTCCCTGACCCCAGGACTCACCAATTGATGTGTCCATGATGTTGACACTGGTGACAGCTTGCCTGTCAAGAACAAGCTGTACAGGCTGTCTGACCAGGTCAAGGCCAACATCAAAGCTGAAGTGGCTAAGATGTTGGACCTCAAGGTAATTGAGCCCTCTGATAGTCCTTGGTCCAGCCCAGTGGTACTGGTCCCCAAACCTAATCCCCAAGGTGGGAAGAAAGAATTGAGATTCTGTGTGGAGTACAGAGGTCTAAACGCAGTCACTAGGACTGATGCTCACCCCTTACCTAGAGCTGATGAGCTCATTGACAGGTTGGGGGCTGCCAAATTCCTGAGCACATTTGATCTGACCTCAGGATATTGGCAGATTGCCTTAAGTCCAAGAGCTAAGGAGAGGTCAGCATTTTCCACACCAGAGGGCCACTTTCAGTTCAAGGTAATGCCCTTTGGCATGAAAAATGCTCCTGCCACCTTCCAACGGTTGGTGAACAGAGTCCTATCTGGGTTGGAATCTTTCAGTGCAGCTTATCTGGATGATATAGCTGTATTTAGTTCCACCTGGAGGGACCACCTGGTCCACCTGAAGGAAGTGCTTCAGGCCCTGCTCCAAGCAGGCCTGACTATCAAGGCAAGCAAGTGCCAGATAGGGCAAAGCTCTGTTGTGTACCTGGGCCACCTTGTTGGTGGAGGCCATGTACAACCTCTCCAGCCCAAGATCCAGACTATTCTGGATTGGGAGGCTCCAAAAACCCAGACTCAGGTCAGGGCCTTTCTTGGCCTGACCGGGTACTACAGGAGGTTTGTTCAGAATTTTGGGACCATAGTGGCCCCTCTGACTGAGCTTACCTCCAAGAAACAGCCCAAGAAGGTCATTTGGACCCCAGAGTGTCAAAAAGCTTTTGACACCCTAAAACAGGCTATGTGTTCAGCACCAGTGTTACTGGCCCCTGACCATAGCAAGGAGTTTGTAGTGCAAACAGATGCTTCAGAGGAAGGGATTGGGGCAGTGTTAGCACAAGTTAATGAAGAGGGCCATGATCACCCAGTTGCCTTCATCAGCAGGCGACTACTCCCCAGAGAGAAAAAAATGAGTGCCATTGAGAGGGAGGCCTTTGCTGTGGTCTGGTCCCTGAAGAAGTTGAGGCCTTACTTGTTTGGCACTCACTTCCGTGTACAAACTGACCACAGACCTCTCAGGTGGTTGATGCAGATGAGGGGGGAGAACCCAAAACTGTTAAGGTGGTCCATTTCCCTACAGGGGATGGACTTCACAGTGGAGCACAGACCTGGGACTGCTCATGCCAATGCAGATGGCCTTTCCAGGTTTTTCCACTTAACTGATGAGGACTACCAGGGTGTAGGTTAGTACCCATCACCTTTCATCTGGGGGGGGGGGCAGTGTAGGAAAGTCCTCCTTTTTTGCCTGATCACCTCCACACTTTTTGGATAGGTACTGGTGGTTACTGACTCTTGGCTGTGCCCTGGGTACTGCTTAACAGTCCCAGGGCCAGTGCTCTGTGTAAAATGGATATGCAAATTAGGCTAATTATAGTTGGCTAAGTTAACCTACCTATAAGTCCCTAGTATATGGTAGGGCATGTAGGTTAAGGGACCACAGCATAGGTGGTGCACACCTAGGTGCACTGCTGAAGTGCCCAGTGTCATTTTAAAAGCAAGCCTGCCTTGCTGGCTGCTTTTAAATTAAAGTTATATGCAAATTCGACTTTGGAATTAAAAGTACTTCCAAAGTCTTAAACTACCTTATTTTTACATATAAGTCACCCCTAAGGTGTGCCCTATGTGCCCCTAGGGCTGGGTGCCATGTAACTATAAGCAGGGACTTTATAAAAATAGATTTATAAGCCCTGGTGAGGTAAAAACAGCCAAATTCGTTTTTCCCTCATTGAAGTAAATGGCCTTCATAGGCTAGAATGGGGAGACTTTATTTTTAATTTTAAAGTCTCCTTAAATGTTGCATACCAAGAATTTGGTATCAAATTAATTGTTGTAATAAATCCCACAACTTCCAGTTGTTGGATTTAATATAACTTGTTCAGGTAAAAAGTTTAGACTTTACCTAAAAAGTTGCCAATTTCAGCTCTGCATTGTTTTTGCTGCTGTGCTGTGATTGGCCAGCCTGCAGCAGCTTTTGCCAAGCTGCCTTGATGAGGTGTGAAGTGGCCTGGCTTCACACAAAGGAATGTGCTTGGGGGAGAGAATCTCCCCTCAGCAGATGGTGAGGCAGGAAGGGGGAGGGCTGCCGAACTGGTCTTCAAAGGCAGAGAAGGACATCTGGAGCACCCAGCAACACCCCCACATCCTGCAACCCCAGACAACTAGGTGCCCCCTTGATTAGATTAGGAGAGGGCAGGAGAGGGGTGTGTTTATGATTTTTAGCCACACCAGTGGGTGGGCTTAGCCAGATGTAACCTCCAAAAATCAGATTCAGCCATGTTGGATTTTTAGAGACTGTTGCCTTTTGGGATGGATTTTTGCCACACTTCCCAGGAAGTGGTCATCACAGGGGGACGACCCTGTACCTGATTGGAGGACCAGGACCCCCCTGCTTTTCACCCAGGAGCAAGGATAAAACTGGCAGACCTGCCCCCACACCTCAGATCCCCGCCAGATTTCAAGAAGAAAAGAACTAAAGGAGAAGAAGGACTGCCCTGCTGGACCCCTGGCCTGCACCTGGAACCTGCACTCAGAAGGACTGCACCAGCTGCACACTTGGGCTTCACCACAAGAAGGACTTTGCCTGGCTTCAACTGGTTCAAGGAGGGACTCCCTGTTTGCTACAGGTGAAAAATTGCTATCCAGAGTCCCCCTGCACCAACTCCTGAAAAGTGACCAGCTGACCACTGTCCAGTGGCCAAAAAGGAGGTTGCGCCAGGTGCATTCTGGGAGTTGAAGTCTGCACCCCCCAAGGACCATCACAGAACTTCTGGACCCTTGGGGTGAGCTGTGGACCCCAAAAGAACCTTAAAAGAACATCTGGGTGGAGCCCCAGAAGTTTGGAAAAGATTTGAGAATTTTAGAAAAAAAGCTCCAGAGAGGGACCGACCCGCCGCGGAAATTCTAGCCGGCTTGCCTCAACCGCGACCCGGCCTGACTTGGTGGTTCGTCCCGGTAAAGAAAAACCTCTGAAAAAGAGACTAAGTCCGAAGGTAAAAAGTTGACCGGGACCTCCCAGCCATCGTATCCGAGAAGGGCTCCACGGACGTCGGATCAAGATCCAGGTTTACCCCGGTCGAAGGATTTTCATCTCGAAAAAACGACTAAGTCCGAAGGTAAAAGTCTCCACCGAGGAAACCCACATCGCGTATCCGGACAAGGGCTCCAGGAGGTCGGATTCAACTGGCAGGTTCGTCCCGGTGAAGAAAAACTTCAAAATAAAGACTAAGTCAGAAGGTAACTTTTTAACCGAGGCCTCCCGCGACTTGTAGCCGAGCAGGGCTCCATCGCGGTTGGCCTGAAACTTTGACTTTGCCCCGGTCCTGGTGCAACCAGATGACCCGATTGGCGCTTTTTGTTTCTAAGCGCTAGAAAAATAATCATTCTTTAAAAATTCATATCTCCGTTTCCCTTTATCCGATTTTATTCGTTTTTGTGTCATTTTAAAGATAAAAATATAAACTATTTTTATAAATTGTTTTTGGATTTTTAAACTGTTTCCTGTGTTTTATTTAATTACTGTTTTGTGATATTTGAATGCTTTACACACTGTCTCCTAAGTTAAGCCTTGACGCTCGTTGCCAAGCTACCAAGGGTTGAGCTGGGATTAATTTACTGAGACCTAACTGTACCTAGGTGGAGGATGGTGGCTTGTTGCTAGGTGTAGGTACCTACCTGCCCTTATCAATAACCCATTTTCCAACAGTGGCACTATGCATGCAGTGAGACACTTTGTGACCCTTTGTGCCAGATGATGCTTGTGGCAGCCATCAAGTGTTCGAGGGTGTGTATCACACATTATTAGGATGTTGTAATGTGGTGCAATAGTATCTCCTAGCTTCCAATACATGATTTATCACACATACTTTCTACACATGCAGAGTGCAGGCTTTGGGAGGGGGCACAGCTATTTTTCTCATGGGTCCCTTAGTACGGTGCACCCTGGGTCAGGTATGTACTCTACACTGCTCCTGAGTCCTACTATGGCATCCATGATTGTTACAGTTTTTTAATTAAACCTGCACCATGGTGGGCCATTTTTGGTATACGGAACAGACATGGTAGTGTTAGGGGGACTAGGGGCACATGTGAGGTGGCACTGGAGTAGATGCTGCCCCATTTATCATGATTCTGCACCACGGTCTTTAGTGGCAGATAATTCTGTATTTGTATGTGTGCGACACAATGCAGCAGACAGGTGTACGTGCACACTACAGATTTGTCAGGTATGTGTAGACGATATGTAGTTGGTTATGGCACCACTTGGGTGGCATTTGATTTAGGTTCTGCCAGAGGCTTGCACACCATGATTTACGGGGAGCTGTGCCTATGTGTGACTTTCTTAAAATGGCCATGGCCTATGCCATTGACATGCCTGGTTCATTCTTTGTTTGGTGTAATGAGTGAGTGATCTCTATTTAGTTGTCAACCTGCGCACACTTGTGGTGGTTTGTGAACAGCTTCTGTATGCAAAGGGGACTTGGCTCCACCTGTCCACATGTGGTGTGGCAGTCAGGGTGTGGTTGTGTTATATACATGTGGGTGTATGCGTTTGTGAAGTGCAGTGCATGCGGTGTTGTGTGGCATGTTGCATATGTGTTGTTGCCTGTACATCTATATACCCCTGCCCATGTGGAATTAGTGTGGTGTTTGTATTGTTTGAACTAGATGGTTGGTGTGTTGTGTGTTTTATGATTAGTATGGTGGCTTACCTATGAGTAGACCACTGCCATATTGGCCAACCTGGAATCGCTCGTTGATGGAGCAATGGTGAAATATGTATGCATCATGGAAGCTGCCGGGATATTTAGCAAGGATGTTGGTGAAGAGCCCACTGTGGTCCACAATGGCCTGCACATTGATTGAATGTGTGTGCTTGCGGTTCCAATATAGGTGTTCCGTTGCTGCAGGTGGCACCAGTTGTACATGGGTGAAGTCCATTGCACCCAGCACATGCGGAAACCCAGCAATTTGATAGAAACCTTGCTTGGTCTCCTGCTGCAGATGCTGGGTGTTGGAAAGCAGATGTGGTGGGGTGTGAGGCGTATGATAGAGTCCAGAACCTTAGGTAGGAGGACCGAGAGGATGGCTGGAACATACCAGCCACTTGTGCATCCGTTATCTGAAAAGATCCAGACGCCAGCATATGGAGGACAGCGAGGAATTTGGTCATGGGTGGAATGGTAGTGGGAGTTTGCACCCTTGCTATGATGTGTGGCTCAATATGGTGCAGCAGGCGTACAATGGACTCCTGGTTCAGTCTGTACATCCTGATGAAATTATGGTCCCTGAGGCAAAGGATGGTTGTGCACTGTCTGAAGATCCTCTCCTGCCTTCTGCGCTACCTTTGAGGCTGCTGTGGTGGTGTTTGTAGTTGCTGCGGTGGTGGTGGAGGGACCTGCTGTCTTCGCTGACGTCTGCAGCGTGAGCCAAGCTGGAGCAGTACCACTTCCATGTTTTCCTGGAGGTTTCAATAACTCCTTCTCGTGTTTTCCTTGAGTGGTGGTGTGTGGGCTTGTTTTTAACATCTGGTCTGACCAGGCATTAAAATTTGACGCTAATCGGACTTAGCGCTATTTTTAGGGCTGCATCCTTGGATTGCGTCGTGTTTGTGTTGGTAGGTAAATATGGCGCTAGAGGGCTAGCGTCATTTTTTGGTAGGGAACGCCTACCTTGCATCTCATTGGCGCAATGAGACGTAAGGTGGATTAGCGATCCCTACAAATGGCGCTAACTCCAACGTTTTGACTTTAGACGGGTCTAGCGTCAAAATATAAATATCTAGTTATGTTTGCGCCGCCTTAGCATAAAAAAGAATTATGCTATGGTGAGGCAAACATTTCATAAATATGGGCCTGAGTGCTATAAAAAATCTTGACCAAGGTGACAAGGTGTGCAGTTCACCAAGGTAGCAAGACACAAATACCCAACCTCCACCAACAGGCGTGGTACAATGGGAACATTTAAGTCATGAACTGGGAGATTTGATGTTTAGTTTAATCATGACATTACCACTTTGCCAAAAATACGCTGGTATAAATAGGCTGGGCAAGTTCCATAACCCAGTGACATTTAACCCAGTGATGCTTATTGAGAATGGTCCCTGAGTCTCAAAATGTAAATCACTCACAACAGTGTTGTTGAGTAATGCACAAGGTGAAAATTATGTTACCATAAGACATGGCTTTATTAACCCTCTTGGTGTGGGTGTCGGCCATTTTCAGACACTCACAACCTATCCTCAGTGTGCCTGTCAACCACTGGCTGACAATGTGCAGGGCTGTAAAGGATCAGATACCTTTTTTCAAAACAAAGGGAGGGGGATATGCAGATTAATTTCTATGTTGGCCCTTGCCCCCCCCCCCGCCCAGCTGTTAAGTCAGCATGACATCACTGATTCCTCACTGATTCCTCACCAAAGTGGCCGAAAAGAGCAGTTGAGTTCTCTCGCTTCAGTGGGAAAAAATGCCTCAAATGATATCCCCACATTTCAGGGAGGCCTTGTTGGAACGAGTAGAGTCTCCCCTATCCAACAAGGCCTTTGTGAAGCTGATTCCTGGCTGTGAATTGTGATTACTCTGAAATCCACAGCCAGGAATCCCAATAGGCCACCAAGGGCCAGTGTTTGGGAGGTCAGCCCTTGTGGTTAGGGGCTGAACCCCCTCGACCTGGGACAAAGGGAAAATGTTTCTTTTAAAAAAGTGTTGTGTCCCCTGTGGGGTGCAATCATGCCCCCAGGGAGAGGTAAAGATTTTTTTTTTAATGGTGAAATTGTCAGATGGCCAGTTTCGTGCTGCGTTATCCTGACACCCATCGCCCCATACAAAGGAGGAACAGGACAGTCCCAAACCACGTCCAGCACACAATTAAAATCCCCACCCCAGAGACCCAGCATTGCTCACCCCAGCCCAGGGGTGAGGGCGTCAAAAGATTCTGATGGATTGGGATTAGGTGCATAGATCCCTACCAATGTCAGATGGGGCCCATCTAATTGTCCCTTTAATACCACTTATCTGCAACCCATGTCTGTGATGTTCCACCACACACACAACCCCTGGCATGATCCATATTTCACCCCCCCCAAAGTGCGAACTTCAATGAGGATGTGCCATATTCCTGTCCTCACTATTTCGCTTGGGCTTTTCGAAGTTACCGGGTCGTGAATTGAAGTTCTTGCTGCATGGCAATATGTGTATAGCGGCACATAAGATATGCATGAATAGAATAGTGTTTGGTAGAGGTAGCCATGCCGCCCACGTTCCAGGGTAACCATATTGTATTGCGGGGTAACATTGTCAGTACACGTGCCCACAGTTTTAGTGATAGTGTGTATGCCAGTTGACGGATGGAATACACAAGTTGCCACCCACTCCATGTACCCAACAGAAGGCATGTAAATATTGTGTCTCTCTCTCCAGCCAGAACATCCTCCACCAATATCGGTATCCATACAAGGCTTCACATACACAAACTTAAAGTAACTAACATAACTTTGTAAAAGTGTTACACCCAGGTCAGGTGACATTCAGGTCCCCAGCCAAACACCCCTACACAAAAAACATAGAGTAAAGATACTGTATAACGGGCAAAATGTGTTCACTTTGGAGTCTCTCAGTGGAGCGTGGGAGTACGGTTGTTTCTCATACCCATTATTTAAGATTTGGACATTTCAGCATCCAGTTCTCTTAAGTGTGGCATCTTTCTGTCGGAATGTCCAGTTGCCCCAGAAGTCCAGATGCACAAGTTCGTACATGTTGGGGCCTACAGTACTTGTAGTGTAAGTTATCCGCAGGTCATAGAATGAGTCCAAGCTCCAGCAGGCACCAGCCAACGATGATACAGAGCCATTCAAGCCCGAGCCAGGATCCCGCGGGCGATCAGGGAATTGAAGAGCAAACAATTTTGCGCTGGGTTGCAGGGCTTCCATCATTATTTACACCTGCTCCACAGCCTCTATGTGTTGTTACACAGGTTTTGTTGTTAATTTCAAATTTCCATAACCACAGGAGCATTCCAGTAATGTTCAGCTGCAGTTCCTGTGGTAGACAGCAAGTGTTGATCCATAATATCCAAGTGTACGCTCCCTACAGGTCATCAGCAGAACGTTGAACAACTTTCAGGCCCAAGTGGATATCCATTGTTGATGATCCAGAACCTCCCCTGTCAGAACCAGTTTCCAAGGGATGCTCAATCTGTAGTAGTGCAAAGGGATTTTGGCTGTGCTGCGATGCCTCCTGCACCACCCTAGCCTGTTTTTCTGCCGCCTGATCCCTGGAGGGTGGAGATCTTGGGGTTTTTCACCTGTATCAGTGAGTTCAGGGTGTCAGCAATTCTGCAACATTGGAACCCTCCTGAGAGGGCTGAGCCATGCCTATGGTATGTAACCAGGTTCAGATGTCTTCCGGAATGGAAAAGATATGAGATGTCTCTCCATCCACCACTCACAATTTCACTGGGAACAAGAGGGCGTATTGAAAATTTAGTTCTAAGAGACATTGGGGGTGATTCAGACCTTGGCGGACGGCGGAGGCCTTCCGCCAAGGTTCCGCCGCCGAATGAACGTGCCGCGGTCAAAAGACCGCGGCGGCCATTCAGACATTTCCGCTGGGCCGGCGGGCGCTCTCCAAAAGAGCGCCCGCCGGCCCAGCAGAAATGCCCCTGCAACGAGGACGCCGGCTCAGA
Source organism: Pleurodeles waltl (assembly GCF_031143425.1). Taxonomy (NCBI): domain Eukaryota; kingdom Metazoa; phylum Chordata; class Amphibia; order Caudata; family Salamandridae; genus Pleurodeles; species Pleurodeles waltl. The sequence goes on along the minus strand of NC_090451.1, from coordinate 604,756,774 downwards.
ATTGAGCCGGCGTAGTTGCAGGGGTGCGACGGGTGCAGTTGCACCCGTCGCGTATTTCAGTGTCTGCAAAGCAGACACTGAAATACTTTGCGGGGCCCTCTTACAGGGGCCCCTGCAGTGCCCATGCCATTGGCATGGGCACTGCAGGGGCCCCCAGGGGCCCCGCGGCACCCCCTACCGCCATCCTGTTCATGCCGGGTTTCCCGCCATGAACAGGATGGCGGTAGGGGGTGTCTGAATCCCCATTGCGGCGTAGCGCACTCCGCCGCCATGGAGGATTCATTGGGGCAGCGGTAAACCGGCGGGAGACCGCCGGTTTACCCTTTCTGACCGCGGCTGAACCGCCGCGGTCAGAATGCCCTCGGGAGCACCGCCAGCCTGTTGGCGGTGCTCCCGTGGTCGGTGACCCTGGCGGTCACCGGCCGCCAGGGTCAGAATGACCCCCATTGTTTGACATTGGCGTAGGATCCTCGAAGGTGCTGAACCTGCGCTGTGAAGTCAGGATATGCAGTTAAGGAAGCATGCTCATATCTCCAGGGACTGTTTCCTTGAAACAGTTGGAGCACCAGGTCTTAGTCTCTAAAAGTGAGGAGCTGGGCAAAAATGGGTCACAGTGCAGTTGCTGGGAAAGTGGCCTGCCAGGCATCCGATGCCCCCTCTCCACCAAGAAGTATTTAGGGATCATGTCAGCCAAAACAGTTTCCATCAACCACTTTTTGACAAAGAGTTCCATACTATTGGGGCCTCTCTTCATTCAGGAAATCCTGGTAGGCAAATATTGCTGCGTCTGGATCGCCCCTCAGTGTCCCCTGCTCTGCGGTATAGGAAGGCCACCTCCAAACTCATCAATTTCAGTTGGTCTTGCAATTCCTGCACCGTATGCCTCAGGTCAGTCAGGGAGGACTCTGTCTCATTCACCCGGTCAGATAACTTGCGATGATCAGCCGAGAGCAGTTAAACATCTAGGGAAACCGTGTTGATCTTAGTTTGTAGTGTTGCCTTAATGTTGAGAAGTGCTTGTCATACCTTCTTGAACTGTGTGGAGTGTGCTTGCAGGGTGATCTCTCGGTGACCCAGGGCATCTGAGGTTCGATCTGCAGGAGCGAGAGAGGGTGCCAGGCCGCTGATATCCTGTGACAAAGGTTTTGGGATTTGGGTTTCACCATCATGATATCATGCAGTGCGGTTCCCAGTGTGGATGGGAAGAAGGGGTAATGAGCACTACAGAATCTCATCTTACTCAATGAGGGTCATTCCCAGTCTCGTAAAGGAGGAGCCGCCCTTCACCAATGTTGAGTGATGTATGGACTCACCAGCCCTTAGCTGCTATGTCGGCTTTCTATGCCACGTCTGGCAGTGAGAAGCGGGTGACTCATCTCAAGTCTCCCTGGTTGGAGGGAGCATGGTAATAGGTAGTCTTCATGGCCCAGAGTGATGTACTATGGTAGGGATTTTCTCTTGGTGGACTGCGCTGGACAATATACTCTGTTTAGGATAAAGGTGGAGGCCCAAGCACCTCAAGAGCTTGAGGCAGACTTGAAGTAGGGCAGGAGGGAAGGGCACTCCAGTTCAAATAATCCACTTGCAAAGGAAATGGATTCATCAGATAATGCTTGTTTGCCTTGCACTGTGGTCCATGTATTGGGCCCTTGCAACAAGGGGCAAGGAGGCAGTCTATTAGATAGAGGTAAGCAATTGGAAGGCTAATTGGGTATTGGAGTAAGCAAGCATGCAGGGCTACTGCAGTCACTATCAAGATCAGTACATAGAGGCGAGGCCTGGGTCAAACAAGGGCGATGGATTCACTCACACCACACCTTCACAGTGTTTCTCAACAGCAAGCACTTTCCCCATGAAGTCCAAGAAAGGGTGTTGCAGGCTCAGAGAGGGATGTTGGCCCATCAGAAAGCCTCCAGGCAGTGGTGGCATCTCCCACCCCTCACTGTGAATAGAGAGAACGTGAGCTCTTGTTCCAATCAGGAGAGTTGTCAGCCGCTCCACTGGAGGCCTCTGCGGCTATTGTCCGATGGGAAGGGCAGGCAGAAAATGGGTGCTGTGTGCAGTGGATTCTTTCAGCACACTTCAGCTCCAAACACAGATGGTCCCCCGGAGAGGATCAAACATCACCCTCCAGGGCTCTGTCGGAGAGTAGAAAGCGCTGCGCAACTCCAGCATCAACAAGCAGGCCGCCTGCACTTCACTTCTTGGAGAGAGGTGGCTCCGGTGGTCCCATGCACTGCGACCTCAGGATAAACAGTACTTTAATGCCAGACCCAGCCGGGCCCGTACTCGCCCTCAGACCATCAGCACAGGGGCGGCCACCAGAACCACTGTGTCGCCTCCTAGCGGCACTAAGGCTAGTCCCAGACAAGGTGGGGGGCAATCATGGCAGGGCAGGGCACTGCGGCAACATCAACGGGTGCCAGTCACCTAGGCCTCACAGGTGTGCCTCATAGCAGCACAGGCGTAGGCGGCCTCGTGCACCGTAACTCCAGGCCAGATGACGCTCTGTTTACGGGGCAGGTTCCAGCAGCTGCAGGCTGACAGCAAGGGCGCAGCCACTTCCACCACCTCATCCTTGCACAGCAGCACCGACTTGGGTGCAGTCAATATAGGATATGTACATGAAAGGACCAGGGGCACCTCTTCAGGGCTCTGCATTTTTCAGAAGTGGCAGGCGCGGACACCTTCATCTCTCAGGACCTCTCCATTGCCAGTGGCAGTAATGCTAGCTCATGGACCCCATGTAAGTGTGGGGCCATGCAACCTGGGGCTTCAAACAAGCCCTGTCTCACTGGAGGGCGCTTCACATCTGGGACCACACCGATTCAAGAACCCTGCTCAGCACAGCCTCTAACTCTCGGAGTCCCTCAGGGCTCTGTCCTTATTCCAAAGCTGTTTAATATCTACATCCGTCCTATAGCAGATGTAGTGGAAAGATGTGGTCTGATCCTTTTTTTCGTATGCGGATGATACTCAAATTATTTTTGCTTTGTCATCCGTGCAGAATCATGGACGTTCGTATCTCCGCCTGGGCTTCAGTTTTATTGCCACTTGGATGAAAATAAACTCTCTCAAGCTAAATGGTGATAAGACCGACGTCGTGATTTTGAGAAAAAATCGACAACTCTGGAGCCCTCAACATTGGCCGGCTTCGTTAGGATCTCTTCTGGCCCCATCTTCTAAGGTCAAGAATCTGAGTTTTGTACAAGATGAAACTCTTTTCACAAAACCTTAGGTGATGAAGATCACAGCCACGTGCTTTGCTGTGCTGAAGTGGCTGGAAAAGATCATCTGGATGATTCACATATCAGCCCAAAATTCCTAATCTTATCCAGACTGGACTATGGGAACGTCCTCTATTTAGGAATTGATCAAACCTCCATTAGCCATTTCCAGACTGTTTAAATTACAGCTGCACGACTTCCACTCTGGCTCCCGGGGCATATGTCTGTCTCCCATCGTCTTCAAGAGCTTCACTAGCTCTAGTCTCAAAACGTATCAATTTTAAGGTGCTATGTTACATTTTTAAAGCCAGAGTGGGTATAGGCCCCCTCTACATACAGACATTGGTGCGGCCTTATCAGTCCATCTGAATATTAATATCACAGAACCTAGCTTTGTGTACTGTTCCCAGGTTCTGACTGACCCGCAAGGAAGGGTGCTCTTTCTCTTCTTTGGCCGATAATCTTTGGAACTCTCTCTGTACTGGTCTGAAAAACTGCATGCCACTTCTTGCATTCCTGCTTAGCACCGGGAAACCCTTTTAGCACGCTTTATAAGATTATATATAATAATAATGTCAGGCTGTGCCTCCTCACTGTGTGAGGCACCTGGGCAGCGTTAAAGGTCAATTTTGAGCTGGATGGGAAGAATAAATGCAGGATAAGAGATGGCCAGCACGCAGAGCACTTCACAATGCGTCCAATGCTTCGGCCATCTTGGCCACGCTACCCACTTCATTTTAGGAGATGAAGATATTTTTGGACTTCACGCTCAAAATGGGGTTAGTACATACACCAGGCTTGCAGTACTACTGGTTGACTCACACAGTTTGGGTAACATCCGTTTTCGTATCATACATGAGCAGATATTGGCTTTTGCTATGGAAGCGTATGCTCAATTTCAGTTACAGTACTGCTGCATTGCCCCAAGACCATCCAGACCATGAGAGGTTGTTCAAAATTCAACCTGTCGTGCAACACTTGTCTGCCAGGTTGCCAGAAATGTATACTTGTGGAAAGAACATAGCCTTTGTGAGTCCTTGATCCTGTGCAAAGGGTGGCTGCTGTTCTGGCAGTACATCACGAGCAAAAGAGCTTGCTATTGCATCAAGATGTACATGCTGTGCCAGAGCTCTACTGGCTATGTATACAGCTTGAGAGTGTATACAGGACTCCACCCTAAATCCTGTAGGTTGCCCTCCCACACTAGGGGTCATGGGAATGAATTTATGGGATCTTGTCCAGCCACTTCTACACAAAGATTATAACCTTTATGTGTACAACTGCTATATGGGAGTAGATATGTTCAGAGAACTGTATAAAGCTGGCACTGTGGCATGCGGTACAGTGCATTGTCACCACAAAGGACTCCCACAGGAGCTTGTTTCTAAGAAGCTCTAAAAATCCCAGAGCACTGCATTGCATTCCAACGAACTCCTCGCAGTCAAGGTCTCTGATAGGCATGATGTGTACTTCTCACTACAATTTATGATGATAGAACTTCCCCCGTCACAGTTTGGGGTCAGATAGCCAAAGTTCACAAGCCCAACTATATACTTGATTCCAACAAGTATATGGGCCTAGTGGACAAGAATGATCAGGTTCTTCAGCTGTACAATGCGAGTCATAAAACTGATATGGTATAAAAAGCTGTTGACTCACCCGATCCAGATGGCAACATACAATGTATATGTTGTTTATCGTCAGACCACCACGGGAAGACTCATGTCTTCTCTTGACTATTAGTTGACGGTCATTGAAAGTCTTACTGCCACATAAGCAGCAACCTCCACTTCATATGTTCGGGAGGACATGGCATGGCTACAGAATCAACACTTGGCCGACTGTATTCCTGCAACAGCTAAAATGACTCGACCATGTTGTCATTGTAGAGTCTGCTCTAAGCAAGGAAAGAGGCAGGAGAGTCATGTTTACTGTCCTCTGTGCCTATCTCAGCCAGTACTGTGTGTTCCCGCTTGCTTTATGTTGTGCCATACAAAAGTGAAGTATTGGGAAATTGACTGAGGTGGAGCTACCATAACATAAACCTTTCAATGACTGTGCATGCCTATCTACTTTCCATGGGCCACTGCTTCATTAGGCAAGCAGCTGTATCATTTTTTGACTCTGCATTAGGAAATCATGGACTTGCCTATGGCCTGCTTAACACCTTTGTCTGCCATCAGTACATGGTAAGGGGTCTGATTGCCAAATGACAAATGCATTGTCCCCAGATTACACATGATGGTGGACAGAACATATGCCACATTTTCACAGAGTACCCTATGTGACAAATATGTAAAGTCTTGACTAGTTTTTGAAGTGCTCTTTAGTGAACTTAGGCAATCTTCCCCAGCATGTTTGCTTTAGTTTCAAAGGTAGAAATGCTCACTCAGTTCGAGAACTAGAAGGAGTTGGATTTAGCACAGTGAGTGCACTAAAGCCACATGAAAAACACGTTTTCTTGACCTTCAGGTAGCTTGCAACGAAAGGCATTAGTAAAGGTTCACTTGGCAAATATACAGGACTTTGAAGGTGACAGAGACTCGAACGGGTAGGAAAATCTTAGCCTAGTTGTTCTTTCACCAGGATCACCTAGGTAGAAGGCAGATAGTCAAAGTAGTACAGATACACATGCCATCACTTCATCTTCACCAATGGACTTAAACCCACTTACACCACTCTCTCCCTGATACTGAATTAATTTGTCAGTCAACTAAGCAGATCACTCCAAACCATAGGTAATGGAGCAGGCAGCCTCCTCCCTGAACTTGAATCACACACATATCCAGCACCTCAGACAGCTTCACTGGCTCCTCATTTATAGCTCTTTTTAAACTTCTGACACACACACATTCAAAGACTTACATACACTGGCCCAGCCTACTTCAAAAGAACTTCAGATTTCAGAATCCTTCCAGATACCTCTGCTCAGTCAGACACATCCCATGCATGATGACCACCACAACAGAAAGAAGTGACATCTCTTAATTTGCTCCCAAAGGGCAGAATTACCAGCCCCTTCACAGATACAATTATTGCATTCTGCACAAATCTGAACACTTGGTTCTTCAACTGATTGCTCCTGGGTCAGTGACATGATACCCTCCCGGGTGTTATTGCACTTTCAAAACACACAATACATTACAGAGAACTATGCACCCAACACTACACTTATGGGTATCCTGCTTGACATGTTCATTCTCCCTCAGAACATAGTAGATATTCAGCTTTCCATATGACACGTGCTTTACAGTCACAACACTGCACATAACGGTGGACAACGCATATGCTGTTTTCTCACTTTCCTCCCTTGTATGTCAAAAATGACTGTTCTTCATGGTTTAGGACATGCTCTTTAAGGAACTTAGGCAGTCTTACTCAGCATGTTTGCCTTAGTGCCAAAGGTAGACATGCTCACTCAGTTCCAAGATTGTAGGCCTTACATGAAAGTCTTGGATACCCCCAAATTGTATCCACAAACATGAATTAGTTGGATTTAGCACAGTGAGAGTGGTAATGAGAGTGCTAAAGGAACATGAAATACACATCTTCCTGATCCTCATGTGGCTGTCATGGGAGCAATTAATAAAGGTTCACTAGACACGCGTTTGGTAATGGTCAGAATGCTGATGGGTGTGATACTGACAGGTAGTAAAAATGTAATCAAACTTTTTTTTCATTTGTGAAGGTTGTTAACATACCAACAGTTAATATGTCTGGCCATGTATCCCACTGTAACTCTGATCACACTTCCCTGCGGGAGGGGTTCGACATTGCTATGCTTTGGTACGAGGACCAATCTGAAACTGGAAATGTATTCTTGTTGTGGTGGCTACCTGTGGTACTTTGTTGTTTTTGCTGTTTTGTAAAAAAACTTAATAAATTTGGTTATTAAAAAACATGTCTGGCGATTTGTGTTTAGATGTTTACTTGGGGTGTATTTGTATGCAAGTTGCTTGATGACAGGGCGAGAGTTGGTTTGAGTGGGGATTCTGTTCTGTGAAGTATGAATGTGATGGGCCTTTGAATTGCACCGGTATGTTGATGCAAGTGCACTGATTTGTTGCATTTGGTCTGCGGGTGGGGACATGAAAGTCTTGTGTTTGGTGGGTGAATGGCATGTGAATGACCTATAAAGCAGTTGGTGTCTTGCGGTGGCTTTTTAGACCACCTTCAGTGTGCTTAGTTTCATTATTCTGATACTCTGATTAGTATTTGTTCTTTGAAGCTAGCACATCTGAAAGTGTCAAAACCAACCTGAAAGAAAGGTGGTTTTACTTAGAAAGTTCAGTAACAACCCCTCATTTTCCGACAACTGAACACTCACAGGAGTCCTTGGAGGTACAACAAGTATTGAACCCACTCACTTTCCCACCATGCCATGCAAAACTCGAAATATTGCGTAAATGGCTAAGATCACTTCTTAATTTACATTTTGTGATGTTATCACTTAAATTGGCTGCAATCCACAAATTCTGCAATCCACACAGCATTTCCATATGTCTCCACATCAAAATGAAATCCAATTGTTGTGGGTGACCCTAGTGCTCACAATTGCAAAGTGTTAAAAATGCACCATAAATAAATTACATTTTTCCACTGAAAAACACCCAGTTTTCATAATGTGGATAGATGTACATTTTAGGGCCGTGCTGAGGTGCCACCAGTGCAAACCTACAAACCACAGACATTTTTTAAAACTAGACAACTTGGAGATCCCAGTCTGTATTTCACAAGATTTTCTTACCCACAATGCCCTGCAAACCTCAGACATTGCCTGAAATCACCCCTTTAATTTATGTGATGGAAACTTGCAGAATCCTCAGGAATCCACAAAATTCCTACCATCTATCGTTACTCCATTTGTGCTGATAAAAACTTTGTACCACTTGTGTGGCTGGGTCTCGTGCCCGCAACAGGAACGGTTCACCCAGTCTCATACACTACTCACTAAAATGTAATAGAGTGAGAAAGTTCTGGTCCCTGAAACAAGGAGACCCGTATTGTTGTGTTGGTAGTCTTCCATCACCAAATAGTTTGATCATGGTCAAAACACATTCTTCCTCTGTCTCTCTCCTTTGACTGTCATTAAGTGGTAGAGGTGGGCAAGATACTAGAGGCTTAAGCCACGCTTGAGATAGATACTCGTTTCTCATTAAGCCAGAGGTTCTCTTGGATCCTGAAGCCCAAAATAAGTAGTACAGATACACATGCCATCACTTCATCTTCACCAATAGACTCAAAGCCACTTGCACCACTCTCTCCCGGATACTGAATTACTTTGTCAGTCAGCTAAGCAGATGACTTCAAACCATAAGGAATGCAGCAGGCAGCCTCCTCCCTGAACTTGAATCACACACATATCCAGCACCTCAGACAGCTTCACTGGCTCCTCATTCATAGCTCTTTTTAAACTTCTGACACACACACACACACATTCAAAGCCCTACATACACTGGCCCGTCTAAGTCTGAATTAGAATGTGAAGCCAGAAAACCTGTGGTCAATCAGAGCTTCCTGTATGATCCTAAACAATTGTTTTATTTCACCTTGCCTCTTTTTTCCTCAAAATTACATGAGCAGGGCCGGCTCCTTTGCATTGGTGACGGAGCGTTGCCCCGCTGTTTGAGCCAGCAGATAAAAAAATAAAACACTATTTTAATATTGTTTTATTTTTTAGCTGCTGGCTGAGGCAGCAGGTACAGGACGCTGTGGGGCTGGTCCATGGGAGGAGGGATGAAGGGGAGTGGAGTCAGCAGTATTTCAGTTGTGGGCTTTACCTTTGCCGGGGCCATACTTGTCAAATCTCGCGATGCTGCAACTGCTGCTCGCTCATTGCCAGCCATGCCAAGTTTCCCAGGTCCATGCGTGATGTGCTGCTCCATTCCATTTTTTTCTCTTTAAATTCTGGGACTTGTAGTCCTGTTTAAGCCATTGTAAAACAATACTACAAGTCCCAGAATTTAAAGGAAAAAAACTGGGCTGGAGCAGCACATCACGCATAGACCTGGGAAACTTGGCAGCTATGCATTACACATTGGCAGCATGTGGAACCACACCAAAGTTAGGCTCTGGAACATAAGCAAGGGAGAAGGGAAACCCTCGCTATACAAGCTTCAGTGGGGGTCAGAACAACTTGTTTTTATTGTCTTTTATCTGTGATATGCTGGTCACAAGATAAAAGCCGAAGATAATAAATATTAAAGGAAAGAATATGCATAGCAAAGCTGTGGGATCAGTCAAAGGTGTTCCAAAGTGGTACTGAAAAAAAAGAAATGTCAGTGGCAAAAATATGTAAGAGGCTGTAGAGTGAGAGAACAAGGAAAAGAAAGAAAAATAAGACTGCAAAGAAAGAAAAAACAGTCAGAAAGAAAGGATGCACAGCTGAAAGAATGCACAAATGAAGAAAGGAAGGAAATTAAGGTGGAAAGAAGGAGCGATAACAAGAAAGGGAGAAGAAAGAGTGGAAAGGAGTTAAAAGAGAGTGGAAATAAGGAAAGAAAGACCACTATAAAGTAGAAAAGAGAACGCTATAAAGAAGGAAACAAAGCTAAAAAGACAGAAGGTATAAATAAAAGGCAGAGGAAAATAGAAAAGGGAAAAATAATGAAGAAAAAAAGGAAAGAAAGACCATAGACGAAAGGATAGAGTAATTGTAAAAAGGTGGGGAAGAAAGAAGGAAAGGCTGGTAAACATGCAGTTTTTTGGCCACATTTTTTTAAAATTCAGCTCTAAAAGTATCTTTTTGCACCATTTTCTCCACGGCCGAAGTTAGGACAACTCTCACAGGACTGCACAGAAATGGTCGGGATTTCTCACTTTGCTCGCATATTTAGTGCATGTGGTTCAAAGTGGGGGGCGTTTTATTTTTCTGGCTGCTGGACGTTTTCTTGTTCCCTTCCTACATGTTCAGCTGTTCTTCTTATACGCCATGTCCACAGTAGGAGTGGGGTTGCAGGTGGCGTACGTCCAACACACTATGGGGATCCCATTGGGATGAGAAGTAAGGGTTTAGTAGAACCCCATTATTTTAGAAGAGTGTGCTATTTGACATATTTCAGTTTGGGATTCACACTGAGTCAACTCCTATCATACAAACTAACTGACAGGACCTGCCAATGAATCATTTAGGTAAGACACTATGCCAACATTGCAACACAACATGAAATCAGTGATTATCAACTTGTGGAATTTTTAAAACTTCCTTTCAGTAAGGATGCTAGAAACATGTCTAATTAGACTCAGTTACTTTTAATGTGTCAATTACAATAGTTCATCTTCCTGCGCATCGGTAGTTATTTTTTCTTAATGAATTTGGATGAGTTAATGACAAAAAATGTAATATTTTCTCACATTAGAGTGATGTGGACTATTTGCAGGGGATTTAGGAGACATCATTTTTTTTAGTCACTTGTATCAAACATATCACTCAAACCTGAAACTTGGACTGACCTTTTGAAAACTTTTTAGGTGCATCCTTGGAGCAGTAGATTATATCAGTGATAATTCTTATTTAAGGCCTGAGTGAACAGCTTTCGTTTCGGCAATTAAACATCTCTCTTACACTCTGGCATTTGTAGTATGCAAGAAGGTATCAAGAAACACGCAAAAAGGCTACCCGCACTGCATCATGGTTGTCTTGTATCTGCCAATGAAATCTCTACTCTTTCACCACTTCACTGATTAACCTTTGATTGCTTCCAATACTAAAGGCCAAAAATACCAAACTGAAACTTGATTTTTTCTATGGCCGCTAAGTGGTCCATTGTTTAGTGTCTGCTCTGGTCTCAGGCCTGTACTGGAGTTATTACCTGGGGCTGAGATTAATTAAAGCGTTGCACCCATCCCAGGCTTTTCCCTCAGTGAGACGCCCTTTCTTCAATGAGCCTGAACCACAAAGCTAAATTTAAACTTTTGTGTAAGTTTGTTTGTTTTAAAAATCATAAAATCTGATTTAATATTAAGTTTATGACTGCGGCGACTCCCTAAACTTAGTATTAAACCGGCAGTTGATGGTGTTATTTCCATATATCTTATTACAGGTGGCTTGCTTAAAACACATGCTATCCTTGGTTCCTCGCTATTAGACTGGTATAGTTCGATTACCCCCGCTTTGCTGTTTACAGTAATTTGTACTGGGTTTTATATATTTATATAGGCTATCCATGGAAGTGACGCACTATTACCAAATTTCAGGCAAGCGGCCACGACTCGTCTGATAAAAACAGCCCGGGGCCGCCCCATATTTTTACCCATAAAAGGCAAGGTGCCATCTTAACGCGATCCTCAACATAACCTACCCCCAATTCAGTATAGGTAATGAAACTGGAGGAGCTCTAGAAATGGCTAAGAGCATACAACGAAAACCATTTTCCTCAAACTGGAATTTCTTTGTCTCAAAGTACCCCCCACACTCCAGCTCCATGGGTCCCCACTGTTGGGCACTTACTATTAAACTATCTGCCCTAGTCTTTTCGAAAACCTCAATATAGCATCACACATAACCCTCATTTTCTCAGCCCTCAGGGATACTAACGTGTCCCATTTCATATTCGAGTCAAAAAGTATACCTAAATAATTGAAAATCTGCATTTTGTTTTATAGGTTTTCTCCCCATAAAAAATCCCTTATGCTTATTCTTATTGGGGCCATAAGACATTGTAAAGGACTTTTGGCCATTGACCTTAAGCTTGAGTCCAATCATAAAATTATTAAAATCTTCCAGAAGTTTTTGCAGGCCAACAGTTGTCCGTACCAACAAAAGCGCGTTGTCTGCATATAATAATACTGGCACTGGTTGGCCACCTATTATAGGGGAATCTTCTGTACACCCAGTTAATACCTTATCTAAGGCATTAATGTAGAACAAAAACTAAAAAAGCTTTCACATCTGTAGAGTTGCTCCATAGAGGTAGATGACAAAGTTTAACTTGTCTGTCTTGCATCAGGAATTGGAACTAATTGCAGTGATACTAGTACTCATCATCTGTGGAGGATGGTGATGCCAGGGCGTGATTGAAGCTGTGGCAGTCCCAATCGCAGATGAATAAAACAGAGGTGGGGTAAGAAGTTACACCTGCAGCTGTTAGATCACTTCATGAAGTGACACTGAATGCATCTGAAAATGGTGAGTTTGCAATGCGACCCATCAGCAGATGTGACAGCACAAATAGGTATGCAAAGGAAGCAGGTTTGATTATGGGCAATTGTATTGCATTGCAAAATGCCTGATGCACTCTGATCAGTCAAGTCAATTCCCATCAGTTAACAGAAAGCACAGCCTGTTGTTGTTCCAACAGAATATTCAAGAAGACAGCCTGGAAACAGTTCAAGCATGGAAAGATAGGTAACTCGTGAGAAGGCTGAAACTTGCAAAAACACCGAGTCCAGAGTGCATTTAAATTAGCAAGCAGCTGTCCAGCAAGTCATAATGCAATAGCTTAGTGACGTTGATATTCATTTGGAGAGGGCATGTAACCACATGTGTTGATCTTGATCACTTCAGCAAAACAAAAACAAATAAGCATTGCAATGCAATAGGTCTCGCATATTTCAAACAAGTTAATTGTCATCTTTTGACAACAGCGCCCACGAGCAAATACAAAAGAAAACATAAGAAGAAACTAAGAAAAGACAACTCGACAAAATACAATAAAGTTAGCTTTAAAAAATAAAATGTTGCAATTTTGTGCCTGCTGGGCACGTTTTTGCCAGTCACAAGACTTCTGTTTGCGGGGCACTCGGAGTTAAAAACAACAAATAGTACCTCGATCACGTCGAGAGCAGCGGACTGGCCATTTAAGTTGCATCAATTAGTGCTTGATTCCTGCTCCGCACAGAGAAACGGAATTGATGCCAGGCGTGCCTTGACTGAGGCTGTAAAGAAGAGGCCATGAAAACCAACAAATGGTGAGCGACAGACAGGCTCCAAGCCCTGTACTAAACAAAGCAGACTCTCGCAAGGGGCACACATGAGCTAGCGCATGCATTCGCAGGCTCAACCCTAAAAAGGTATACCTACAATGGTAATGGCTGTTAATATTTTATCAACAGGCTTGCACATAAAGAACTGAAAAAGGAAAGAATGGTTTAAAAAATAGACTAAGTCAATATGTAGTTAAAAAACCTGAGTCAGTCAGTTTTTTTCGAGTCATGGAACATAATATGCAGTAGTTCTGTAAAATGAGCCAGAAAGTGAGTTTGCAGGAATTTGCAATAGGATAATTTTGTTTAGGACTCTTTTTTTCTTGCAGATAGATTGTAAGGTAAAAAGATTAAGTAAACGTTAGCGTGAAGGAAGGTTAACACTCTGTAATGTTCCGAGGAGTGGTGTAATCTAGTTCAAAAGGTGTTTACTTTGGAACCTCTGGGTGAGCAGTTGTATCCCACTCTTTTTTTGTTTGAAGTTGTAAAGAGTAGATTATAATACTGGGCTGCAAGAATGCTTCATTGCAGATTGGAACATAGTTGTCCTCAATTTAAGAAGAGGCTTAGTGATGATGCCTTATTTGCATAAATAGAGAGTGTAGTTTTCACGGTTCCAGTCATAGGCCCTCATTACGACCTTGGCGGGCAGCTTCAGCCGCCTGCCAAGATCAGACTGCCGGGCGGCCGCCAATGCAGCCGCACTCCTGCCGCGGCCATCGGGAGATCCCCGCTGGGCCGGCGGGCGCAAACCTGCTTTCCGCCAGCTGGCCTAGCAGGGATCTCGGCCGCAACACAGGAGCTAACTCCAAATGGAGCCGGCAGTGTTGCGGCCGTGCGACGGGTGCAGTTGCACCCGTCTCGCTTTTCACTGTCTGCATAGCAGACAGTGAAAAGCTGCATGGAGCCCTGTCAGGGGGCCCCTGCACTGCCCATGCCGCCAGGAAAAGGCTGGCGGTAGGGGGACTCGTAATCCCCTGGGCAGCACTGCAAGTAGCGCTGCCCTGGAGGATTACGCCCGCCAGGACCACCGGCGGTGCGACCGCGGCAGTCAAAATACACAAGATTGCACCGCCAGCCTGTTGGCGGTGCAATCGCCAAAACAGCCCTGGCGGTCTTTGACCGCCAGGGTTGTAATGACCCCCATAGTGTCCTTGGCCGCTCCTCGCCATAAAAGGTGGCAATGATAGCTGTGCAGACTTCTTTGAGAAGGAAGCATGTTATTGGCAACAACTCTGTGAACCCCCAGCCACCACGGTGCTTAATTTGAGCCAGTGGTTTTCGGTGCGGGCCCCAGCACTCATTTTTTAGGGCTGACACTTATTTTTCTGCCTCAAGCATTTACTGCGAGCAAAAGAAACATATGGGAAAGGAGGAGGAAGAGAAAAACAAAAAAGTGTCACAAAGGGAGAAAGCTGCAAGAGTGAACTGAAGGGGCAGGGAGTGGCTGTACATTGATTTAAAAGGCAGAGATGGCTTCAGTATTACACTACCTCAGTACTCTGCGCTCGCACATTTAATTGCAGCAGCCCCATGTTTCAGAGGAGAGCTTTGGGCACCAGCATGTTTTTATTTACAAATTAAGCACTGGAAATGGGGATGTTTTTGTGGTGACATGGTAATGGTAAAGAAGTAATGAAAAACAAAAATTGTAGGTGCTTTGTGATGAGGGGGTTACGGGGAGTAAATAGAGTGATAGGGTGCAAATATGTGTTTGGAGGTGTTGTGAGGATGTGTGATATCTGCTTTGTGAGAGATGTTGGGGTGCCCAATCTATGGTTTGGTTTGCTCTGATGTTTTTACTGGCTTCTTTGTTTGGCGTGGGACATGCAAAGGTTTGTGGTGTTTTATAGTGTGGTTGTATGTATGTGTGTCAGCTGTGTTGTTTTCAAATCCATCCAATGCGGTGTGGTGTATTACTGTGGGGACCGCCAACCGCCACGGTTCACATTGCCATTGGAAGGCCACCATGGCAAGACCGCCATGGTGATTTTTGACTTGTGATAGGTTCGGTGGTTGGTTGGCGGGCTGGCGGTGCCAGTGATCGGACCGCCTCTTTCCCACCCTCCAGAGTTATGGTGGTGTTGGGATTTTAGCTGTCTTTTGGCAAGCCTGGCTGTGTAACTCGGAATATGGCATTCTGTATGACCGCCAACATGACGGTCTTTTGGCAGCAACCACTCCGGCGGTCTGGCAGTCAAACCGCCAAACTCGTAATGGGGCACTAAATATTATGATACATAAATATGGTGATGTAAGAATATCATTGACAAGAATATCGTTTTTTGAGGTATATAATATTGTTTTACATAATATCATTTTTTTAAATATTGTTTTCAGTAATAAAGTGGTTAAAATATTGTTTAATGCCTTTTAGTTGATATATTAATTTTATGTGTTACTTTTGATAGTATAAATATTATTATTTTTTACTATATAGCATGTAAATGTAAATCAATTAGAACTTTTAATAGTAATTTATAGTGTTGTAGAGGGTTGTTGAGTTTGTGAGGGGATATAGTATGAAGTCAATTATTTTATGAATAAATATTAATTATTTAATACATGTTATTTAACTATATGATTAATATTTATTATGTAAGTTATGTAACACTGATTTATTTTTGTTATGTTATTTGTGGGCTATTAGGATTTTAAGGGTATAGGGTGGGAAGTTAAGTAATAATTAGCAATTAATTATTATTTGTTAATTCATTATTTAATTGATTTTTAATTATGTAATTCATGGAATACTTATTTAGTTACTTATTTTTTAGTTGTAGTCTAAGATGGTAGGGGTCTAGGATGGGAAGTTAATTAAGCAATAATTAAGTCACAATTTATTATTAATTGTTAATTAGTTATTTAATTGAATTTTTTAATTAGGTGAAAAGGGGACTACTGATTTATTTTACTTATATTTTGTTTGCAAGATGCTATGTTTGTAGGGGTATAGGGTTGGAAAGTAACTAAGTAATAGTTAATAAACTAATAATTATTATTGGTGTGCTGATTATTTAATTGAATTTTAAATATGCAAATTATGGAATACTTATTTTTATTATATTTCAGTTGCAGCCTTCAAGATTTGTAGAGATCTAGGATGGGAAGTTAATTTAAGGCCCGATTACGAGTATGGCGGTCTGAAGACCGCCAGACTCGCGATGGGGATTGGACTGCCTCGGCTGTGGTGGTCTGACTGCCAAATTACGACCCTGGTGGTCAGACCACCGAAAGACCGCTGCCTGCGCCAGGACCTTTGATCCCAACGAGATGACGGCAGTCGTAGTTGTAATCAGCCACGGCAGCGCTGAAGTCAGCACTGCCATGCTGATTACAACCATGTTCTCCACCAGCCTTTTCATGGCGGTTCAACCTGCCATGAAAAGGCTGGCAGAGAACAAGTGCTGGCGGCCACAGGGACCCTTGTACTGCCCCCGACATTGTCGTGGGCTGTACAGGGCTCCCCCTCCTCAGCACTGTCGGAATGAGCACTGTCTACTTAGCAGACAGTGTGCATTATTTGGGTGCCAGAGGGGCTCCCTGTGCAACAGCATTGGACTTGCCTCCATGTGGAGCCAAGTCCAATGCCACACACTTTGGGCCGGTGGGAAGCCCACCAGCACCATGGCGGTTTCCTAATCAGGAGTTTAGCGGTCGGGTTTTTCCAACTCCCAAACTCATAATCAGCCCCTCAGTAATATATTATTAACAATTAATTATTAATTGTTAACTAATTATTTAATTGATTTTAAATATGTAAATCATGGAATACTTATTTTTTTCGTCATAGTTCAGGTGGGGGTAACTAGGTTTTTAGTGTATAGGATGAGAAGTAAATTAATTAATAACTGAATAACAATTAATTATCAATTGGTAATTATTGAATAGTAATTATACATATACATTTATGTTAATTAATCATTTTATATTAAGAGTTTAATATTTTTCTACATTCATGGGGTTACTCGTATATGTAAAGTGTTTGAAGTGAAGTACTTTACCTACTCTTGCTTAGCCTACTGTTGCTCTGTTTGGAGAAGGAATAGTTAATTTTACCCCTCCAGTGTCCAACACTTTCCCTACTGCTGTAGTGTTTGGACTGAGAATAGTAAATGTAACCTATCTGAAGTCCAACGCTTTCCTTAGTGTTTTACAGACTGGAGTGGGAATAGTACATTACACCCCTCGAAAGTCCAATGCTTTCCCTGTTATTGCTTAGACTGGAGTGGGAATAGTAAATGTAACTCCTCCTAAGTCCAAAAAGTCCCTACTGTTACATAAACTAGACTGGCAATAGTATATTTAATATTCTTGGAATGCAGTAGTTTTCCTAATATTGGTTACATTGATTCCATAGCATTAATTGTTTGTGTTTTATTATTATTTGTTTTTATTTTACATTTATTTTAATGTTTATAGTCTTTTTAGTAAATGTGGTTTTTGGGTTTTAAAATTTTGAAGATTAAGGGGCATATTCATACTTGTTGTGCACCACGTTTGAGTCATTTGTTTACGCAAATTCTGTGCAAAACTAACTCAATATTTATACTTTGGCACTAGACCCATCTAGCACCAAAGCTATGGAGTTAAAGTCATTTTTTTAACGTGGAAACCTACCTTGCATCAATGAGATGCAAAGTAGGCGTTCCCGGGCAAAAAATTACTCTATGGCCTTAACGCCATATTTATCCCCCCATGCTAAAATCACTCATGGAGGGGAGGAGGGGTCAAATAATAGCGCAACGCTTGCTTTGCACATTATTTAACGGCTGAGTCAGGGCAGGCGTTAGGGGACATGTTGGCCTATTTTCATGGTAGAACACCATGGAATAAGCCCACAGGTGTCCTCCCCAGGGACACCCCCACCCACACCAGAGGGACAGTGGAGGATGGGGACCCCGTCCCAGGTAAGTATAGGTAAGTACAGGTAAGTATTTTTTATTTTTAAGGGCCATTGGGGGCCCTGAAATAGGCCCCCCCTAATTGGACCTGGGTACAATGACCATGCCTTGGGGACCCTTGTCCCCTGTGCTGGCCATTGGGGTGGTGGGCATGACTCCTGTCCAAGACAGGAGTCATGTGGTGTGGATAGTTTTATGTCAGAAAATGACGTTAGGCTGGTTAGAGTCATTTATTTTTACTCTAACTTGCCCAACTTCATTTTTTGGTGCAAAACCATACCACCCCCACCCAACTAAAGTCATTTTTTTTATGCTAGCCTACCCTTTGTGCCAGCTTGCACCATTCCATAAATATGGTGCCTGGCTGGCGCTCAAGAATGGGGCAAGCCGGTGCAAAGTTTTTTGATACAAAACTGCGTTAGTGCAATTTTGCACCCAAAAGTATAAATATGCCCCTTAATTTAATGTCTACATTAATTAATAATTGCTTATATTTTTATGGTTTTATTGAGTATAGATCAGATATATATATATATATATACATATGCCTATATATATATATGTGTATGTATATAAACATATATATATATATATATATACACACACACACACATCTATGTATAATACATACATATATAGAACCTAATTAATAAAAGTATATATTTTATATTATATTATTTGTAAGTATTTTAAATGTTTTACTATGGCTATAAATGTTTATAGAGCCATATAATAAATTTAAAATAATAAATAATAATGTAAAATATATATATTTTAATTATGTTACGCTATACACATTATATATATATATATATATATATATATATATATATATATAAATATATATACAAACAATAGATATGGTTTTGTGTGTTTCTAAAAGCGTATATCTACGGGAAACGTCCGGGACAACGACTCCGGAACAACGATTGCGTTGTTAACGCAAGCGGAACCACACTTGCGTTAACAATGATTCCCTTTTTCTCTACCTTAATCACGCATGTGCTGAATAATGCACATGTGTGGTTAAGGCAGAGAAAAAGGGAGAGGACATGGTCAGGTCAAGGCAGCCTTGGGGCGGGTAGTTTTTAGGGGTGGGGCGGATTAAGAGCTTGGGACGGGGTAGTTTTTTGTTTAGGGGCAGGGGTGGGGGGATCGGGGTAGTTCTGATTTTTAGGGGCGGTAGGGATCGGGGCAGTTCTGTTTTTAGGGGCGGGTGGGGGGTCAGGGTAGTTTTGTTTTGGAGGGTCGGTACTTTTGTTTTTGGGTGGGGTGGGGTAATTTGGTTTTTGGGGGTGGGGGCTAGGGGTGGTTTGGTTTTTGGAGGTGGGGGCGGGAGGATCGTGTAGTTAGGTTTTTGGGGATGGGGGTCAGGGTACTTTTGTTTTGGGAGGTCGGAGTACTTTTGTTTTTGGGGGTGGGCAAGGTAATTTGTTTTTTGGGGGTGGGGGATCAGGGTAGTTTGTTTTTTGGGGGTGGGGGACTGTGATAGTTTGGTCATTGGGGTGGGGGGTCGGGTAGTTTGGTTTTTGGGGATTGGAGGTCAGGGTAGTTTGTTTTTTTGGGGTGGGGGATCGGGGTAGTTTGTTTTTTGGGGGCGGGGGTCGGGGCAGGTTGGTTTTTGGGGGTGGGGTGGTCGGTGTAGTTTGGTTTTTGGGTGCTGGGGTCAGGGTAGGTTGGTTTTTGGGGGTGGGGGGTCAGGGTAGTTAGGTTTTTAAGGGGAGATGGGGGATCAGGGTACTTTTGCTTTTAGGGGCGGTGGGGGATTGGGCACTTTTGTTTTTTAGGTGTAGGGGAATCGGGTAGTTTGTTTTTTGGGGGTGGGGTGAGAGGATCAGGGTTGGGGTTCTTTTAGGGGCGGGGGGGTTCGGTTGTTTTTAGGGTGGGTCGAGGGAGGTCGGGAAGGGTTTAGGGCTCAGGGTGGGTGGGAGGTATCAGGTGTGGTTTTGTTTTAGTGGTGGGGTAGTTTTAGTATTAGTGGTGGGGTACTTCTCGGCCTTAGGGCAGTTGGGGGCGCCGCATGCTAGAACCACGCATGCCGTTCCCACACATACCTTTAATAGGCATGCTTTCACAACGAAAAATTGTTGTAAAGGCATGCGTGGTAAAGGCACTTGTGGTGACAACGCAATCGTTGTTCCGACCACGTTGTTCAGGCATGCATGGCTCCAGCATTCGTTGTTCCATTATACATTCTATATCTACATATAGTAGTATATGTAGTGCAATGTGTTTACTTTATATTGGATTTATATATTAAACTTTTATTAAACTATATTTTACACCACAATATTGTGTCAATGATCCCTTGACTCCGCCTCATATCAACTGGGGTTTAACCTTAACTATCTCATCCACCATAAAAGTTAACTAATTTTTGGGGAACCTAGGTTGTCTTCTTCCAGACATTTTAAGAGAAGCTGATGTAGGTCTGTTGCTGGTATTTCATGTTGTGCATGGTAATGTTTGTGTAGTTTGAGGAGTGTGTTTTGTAGTTTGACGTTGTTGATAAGTTGCTTTTCAGCAGGCATGTTGGCAGACACGCCTGTGAACACGTGGGAGGCATCTGCCAACAGAAACCTCGTTCCCCATTGCTGTGCTTCAGCCCCGACCCTTAATAGAGCAGAGGGAATTCCATCAGCCTGACGGATGGGTAAGTCCCTCCCCGATGGAGAAGTGATGTCCCCTGTGCCACAGTCTAAATCAGACCCACGCTGCCTTTCGGCATTTGTGGATGTTTTTGTTTGCGTGCAGTTTTCCATTTTAGAAAATCTTGTATGCTTTGCCAATGCTTCTTTATTTCTTTGACTGAAAAACAACGACATTACCGCCAAGAGCTGGTATTTATTTCATTGTAAGGCCTCGTTTAAAACGTTTGCATGTCCTAATTAGAGAATGAAATTCTTGAAGAACACAACCTACATTAGATGGCGATCAGGGTGCGAGTCTGAAGTTTTACCACGGTTGAATTGCAATGTTTGTTAGCTCCCTTGAAAAACCTCAAAGTGAAAAAAATGCCGTGTCTTCGGCACTTCTATTTCCATGACGTCACTTCTCAAAGAAGATTCTCAGATTTTAACCTTTCTTAGTTCAAAGCTGGGTTTGTCGATTTGCAACTTCAGTTTGTTGCTGTGGGTTCCTTTTCACATCCTGTCTGCTGCTGGCTGTGGAAAAAGTTGAAACAACAGCTCTGAGGTGGCAGAACCGTGAAACATTTCGACTCACACGCTACTAGGGGCACTGCGCGGGTGGCAGCGTCCTGGACTCGTTGGTTGCATGCTGAGAGATCGCCCCATAGGCATGGACTTCAAACAGGACCCCAAGAAAGGTAGGGGTACTCCACCGGATGGGGGTACGTAGAGGAATTGTGTTTGTAAAGTAGGGGGGCCCCTTCCTGCACATAAACAAGCCTTGGAGGCATTTTTCTCTCCCTATGTGTGCTACAGAATGTAGAACACATAGAAAGAGAAATAAACGAGGAGAAATGAATATATTTCTCTTTGTTATGAACCTGTTGGGAAGGTGTCCCATTATGACGCTATATCAGGAAATCTGGTATTGCATCGAAATCCATGGTTGGATACATTGGAACGCCCTGGTTCCACCCATCGAACACCTTCCCAACACAGAGCAACGCAAAGCAGCAATTTTGAGCTGCCTTGATTACTCTGAATTTTCAAAGAAGCACCTAGCCAGGCAAGGTGGCTTTGCCTGGCTCAGTAACTCTCACTTAAGCCCTTGTGTTGCCTTGGATGACACATGGGCAGTGCATGAGCTTAGTACATCTGGCCCTTAGTTAGAAAATATATTGCTTCTGCCTCCTGCCTCTCCAGTATGAAAACCATGTCGGCGATAATTGTAATTTAATTGAAACGTCACTAAATGAACATTTCTCTGCTGCTTTTGGTTAGGTTTCTATTTCAAAGGTTTTCAAATTACAGAAGGTTTAGAAATAATTATTACTCACTGAATAGCAGCTATTTCATCAACCTCGAAGCTATGAACATGTGACCCGTAGGCTGTATATGTTGCTCCGGAGCGGGCACATTGACCCACTGAGCTAATGTGATCCGTGGTCAAGAGGGCGTCCTTAGTACCATGCATTCTTTTTCCAACCATTTCTTTCAAATTCACTTTATTTAAGATAAAGCCCATTAGTTGGGTAGTAAGATAAAAACATTGGTTGTTTGGACCGCTGGATCATTAGTAGAAGGCTCTTGATGTATTGAATTGCTTTAAAGCATTCGGAAGTTGCTTTTTAGCTCTGGCCTTTGAGACAACTTTAGTTGTTGAACCTATTGTTTTTCAAACAGTTTCATACTTAGTATACATACATAGTGGAGGTTTTGATCAGCAGACGCCATCCGTTCATTTGTTGAATTGTCACTCAAATTTTGCTTCCTGCCCCACCTCATACAGAATGGGGCAGAGGGTCAGCCCACTTTACCGACTACCTCCACCTGCAGAAAGCCTTTTCACATTGGTGGCATCCACCTAAAATAGTCACTTTCTCTTCATTGATAAACATGGCTCCAAGTATCTTTTTTCATTTTAGTTATTTCTATATAAGCAGCTATTTATTGTACCCACGCTTCTTTTTGTCTACTTAGATAGTGATTTATTTTCTGCCTCCTTTTCAAAGTTCTTAAGTGCTTAACTGATATTGCAACATTGCAGCTGTCTGCAATG
Organism: Pleurodeles waltl; assembly: GCF_031143425.1. Classification (NCBI taxonomy): domain Eukaryota; kingdom Metazoa; phylum Chordata; class Amphibia; order Caudata; family Salamandridae; genus Pleurodeles; species Pleurodeles waltl. The sequence continues at coordinate 604,734,030 of NC_090451.1, read as the reverse complement.
TGGGTGCAAGCTTGGTTAGCTGGTGATTTATTTTGTTTTCCTTCACAAACAATAATATAATGCATGTAACAACTGAGGTGACTTTATATAAAAATTACTAATAAAACAGCTTTATTAGTGAAATGTTTTGTAAATTTAACACTTTTAATGCATGCATGTGACAGCTGCATTTGTTTTCTTTTGTCCTTTTGTGGCATATTCTTACAATAACAAAGTGTAAGAAATTTACTATTGCACCAGCCTACGAAAACCAGTCCTATTAGCTTTTGCCAAAGCTTGTTTCAGTTGGTATGAAGGTAAACAAGAAGCCTACGTTAGTTTCCTTATGATTGTTAGATTTTTCTGCCTTGGGAAATTTGAGGTGCACAGATGAGAGAATGCTTGGCGACTAAACCTGATTTCAATCACAGTCAATTGTGCAGCTTTAATGTTGGTGAAGTTTGCATTCTCATATAATCTCTTTATTCAGACCTCCTTCTATGGATAATATTTAAGCAGTGTTTAATTTGGGAAAACATTGGTTTAGGGGCTCACACATTTTATTTGGCGCCTTCTGCCAGCACTGACACATGCCAAAGTTGTTGAACACCAAGACTGACTAGCTTTGATTCCACATCATGTCTCTTTCTTACATCACCCTACACTTTTTATCTCTTCATGCACATTATTTTCACCCCTGCTTTGTCCATCTGTCACTATTTTCGTGCCTTTCCTTTCCTCCTTTCTCCCCTTTGCTGCTTTCTTTCACATACTATGGGTGAAAGTCTGATGATGAAAAATAAGTCAAGATCCCAAAAAATGAATCCTCCTTTATGGCCTAGCAACAGTAGGTAACAAATTTTGTTATCGACTGCTATTAGGGACATATTTAGGAGCCCCTAGCGCCACCTTAGCGCCGCCATAGCGACATTGTTTTGATGATAAGGAGGCACTAAAGTGACTTTTCTGATGCGCCATATTTACAAAGTGGTGCAATGCACGCATTGTGCCACTTTGTAACCCCTTGCAAGGCATAATGTATGCAAGGGGGCATTCCGGCACTAGGAGGCCCGCAAAAATGGCACAGTGAAATTTTAAAGATTTCACTGCTCCATTTGTGGTACAATTTTTAATGCCTGCTCAGAGCAGGCTTTAAAATGACACTCCATAGTAACCTATGGACCTCCTTGCACTTTGCTGCGCTAGTGTGAACATTTTTGATGCTGGTGTAGCACTGCCCAACAATAATGTCAAAAATGTTGACACTATTGTGCTAACGACCACAATAGTATTATAAATACAGCACAACCATGGTGTCGTTAGGTGCTGGTAGGGGAGCGCTAGAAAAGTGGCACGTCTGAGCTGATGCACCACTTTTTCTTAAACATGGGCCTTAGAATCTGCGGTAAACAAAAGAGGCTTCCTATGGAAGACATGCATAACAAAATGCATTATACGTAGGAGCTCCGGTTGATGGTGTTACACACAAAAAGATAGTGACCCAGATGAATTCTTGGCCACATTGCATGTGCAGAGCCTTTGATCAGACCCCACAGACAGCCTCATTATATGGTCCTTGGATGCAGAGGTTTTAGTTCAGCATCCCCAGAGTTAACAGTATGGTGCGGAATTAACATGGATTCGATGTTAAACCCAGAGAATCACCTGAGTAATGAGGTATTACCAGGAAGTTTAGTAATTCCTCGTTCAACTCTACATTTTCCACAGAATTATTGGCTGTTGAACTGCGAGGGCCATGTTAATTAATGAGCCCCATCAGCAATTATAGCTTTGTGCTTTGTTGGTTGCATTAGTCCAGTGAAACTAGACAGTGGTACATGTATGCAAATTAAAGGAAATTATTATGTAGTCACTAAGGGCCTCATTATGAGTCTGGCAGTCTTGAGACCGCCAGACTTGCCTTGGCGGTCTCACCACCGTGGAGCCGGTGGTAAGACCGCCGTATTACGAGTTGTGGGGTTTGGCTGAAGCCAAACCTCTACAACTACACCTGGCCCGCCGGTGCGGTTGCACCACCGCAGCCGGCGGTGACCTCCTCCAATCCAGCGGCAGGCCTCAGGCTGCCGTCCGGATTACAAAGTTGCATACCACCAGGCTTTCCGTGGCAGTCATCCTGCCATGAAAAGCCTGGCGGTCATGCACCCGGCGACAGGAATCTTCATTCCTGTCGCCAGTACACACACGTCACCACACATCCCCCCCACCCATCCATACACTCACAGGCACCCTCCCACCCCTTCACGTGTGCATGTATTCACATACACACCCATTCAGCATACACATACATGCACTCGGACACACCCACTCACTCGCATTCATCCATACAGACACCCCCATACACGCACACGCACACACACATACGCATACACTGTCAGATATGCACACATTAAGCACCCCCTCCGAAAACTCACATGCACCGAAATGCTCTAGAGGCCCCGGCGCCACCTCTTTCGGACGCTCACTCACCTCTTCCGTCGAGGAGGACGTCTGGGAGGGGATGGGTCCTGGCAGTCTTCCGTCTCCACCACCACCACGCCAGCAGGACACCACAGAGCCATATTAAGGCTCGTAATACGGTAGGCGCAGTCCTGCTGGCGTGGCGGTGCCGGCAAGGTAACAGCCTCTGCACCGCCAACTGCCAGAACGAATGATGGCTTCTCTTCACCTCAAAAATGGCAGTGAGCAGCCACCACTTGTAATATGGCAGCCTGCTGACCGCCAGCACTGGCAGTCGAATGGCGGGTTAGGCTTTGGTGGTCAATGGAATTGACCGCCAAAGTCGTAATGAGGGCCTAAATGTAATTATGCTCTTTAATTCATAGTAACATTCTCTAGGGATACCTTGAGAAGGATATTGACAATATAATGATTACTTTTTTTTTTTTCAAAATTGCACAATGCATGGTGTAAAAAAAAAAAAAACGTAATATTAAATGTCCAAAGTCGAAAATATTGGATCAGTGAATAGTGATTTCTGAAAAGATGTACCTGATGCTTAGCCAGATTGACACAACACACTAACAAATCATACAGTGTGAAGCAATTAGCATTAGTCCAGCTAAGTCCAGCTAGTCGAGGATTACGTGGCCATTCTCAAGTTTTGCTGGAATTCTTGTCTCATTCAAATCCAAAAGCTGAATGCTTTCTGAGACTGCACAGACTAAGACCTGTCAGGAAGAGCAAACTTATAGTTCTGCATCTGTATTTATGAAGTGTAATTAGGGGCCTCTTTTCCCTTCCCTTAAAGGGTGGTGGGGCATTTTAGGTATGTTCTTAACGAGGTTGCTATATTTATTCACCATAAGCAGGGGGTAAGAGTGTTTAACATTACAACCAATCAACATTTAGTTTACAGTATGACCAATTTGGCCACATAATGAAAACCTATTTCAGAAATAAAATTAAAGGGTTTAATTACAAATTAATACTCAGGTTAATGTAAACAATTCTCAAAACCAAGCTATAAAGATACAATATCACCATTGAGTGACCAAAACGTTGAAAGAATTGAAGGCTGATCAACACGAGACAAACTAAGCACTTGATTAATGCAATAGAAACAGTAGAAGCAAAATCTGGTGCTCTGACAATAAACACTTACCAACTCTCTGAAACTTTTGAGAATTTTAGGAATAATCTAAATTAGCTAAGTAGTGGGAAATACCTAAAAGATAACAAGGGACTGATTGGGATGTGCTGGGCTACAAAACACGTGGGCAAAAAGTAAAAATGAAATATGGCACAAAATGAAGTTGGAAAAATGACATTGGAGGCCAATGAAGCTAACTAATGTTGGCAGAAAGCAAATAAAAAGGTAAGGAGAGGTAAGGAGAGGTCATCTCAGAAGCTTGGTTGAGAGTCTTCTCATGGGTGAAAGAAAATCTAAGTCCTCTCAGCAAGCATTTGGGAAAGTGTGGGACAAGGGTAAAGAGGTATGTATTTCTCAAAGTCAAGGTGATCTCTCCTACTGCAGCTAACTGGAAATGATAAATTAAAGTCCAAAGTGAATGATGATTAGTGCATTGGTAATGCCTTATAGATTGGAAGATTTCACTGTCTAATCTCTTCACATCATACGACAGACATCTGCAACATCCAGGCAAGTTCCATGGAACGTCATGGAAAGGTTTCCATCTTTGCTCTCCTATACAACTTTGCAACAATTACGAATTGAGCCAATCTTCACGCTCTCTGTTTCTCCATGTACTGTCCTCAAGGTTACTTTGTCAGGCTCTCTATGACTAAAACAATAACACATCTATTTCCAAATTAACATTTCATGTGAACTACTTCTATAAAAAAATGACTGCAAAAAAAGGCAACTTTCCCATATTCTGTAAAGCTGGGGCCCAGTAGGCCTAAGCACGACTAAACTAGAGCAGGAATAAAAAATCACACTTTATTCATGATAAGTAAACAAATGTAAACATTTAGGGGGTTATTACAACTTTGGAGGAGGTGTTAATCTGTCCCAAAAGTGACGGATATACCACCAGCCGTTTTACGAATCCATTATATACTATGGAACTCGTAATACGGCTGGTGGTATATCCGTCACTTTACCGTCACTTTTGGGACGGATTAACACCTCCTCCAAAGTTGTAATAACGCCCTTAGTTTATAAAGTAATCATTAATATATATTGTTTAATTTCATGTTACAATAAATTGCAAAAGTCAAATAACGTGTTAATGAATGTCAGTAAATATGGTGAAAAACTACAATTTTCCACAATAGTCTACAACATTTAATGCACATCTATGATGAACAACTTTATCGTTTCAATAATAGCCATTCTCTAACATCATAAGGAAACATAATAAATCTAATTACATTACTATATTTCAAGTAACATGGCTGTAACACGTGCATTAAAATACTATTCTACAGTGACTAAACCTCAATAAAGACTTTTAGTGCACCACTTTACAATTAGTTTGTTACCAATTCACACAATATAATGCCAACATGGTCACGTGTAGATCAACATTGTGCTGTCAAAGGTAGCAGCCAAATCTCAGCTGCACCAGTCCCCCCCTCTGATGACGAATGAAGCCATCACATCAGATTACAATCTCTCATATCAATGAGACAGATCGGATTCTTTGAGGTCGTACCAGGTAAGATCTTCTGGATTCCTCTACCTACTTAACGTCAATGTAATAGAAGTTTCTTCTATTCTCAAACTCAAATTCCTCTTTTCTTCTCCCCTTTTCTGCTCTCTTTATCTCAATACATTTGTATAACTCGAACAATCCTATGGCAACTAAGGCACACAAGGATATTATTATATATATGGTTGGTACCAATTAACGTGTAATGATAAACCCTCTTTAATGGTAAAGTCGAATTTATCACCACAAATTTGAAAATGCCACATTTAAAATCTGGCATTTTCCTGCCCATGGCCATCTGTGCCTGTAATCTGCCTTAGGCCACATGACTGGGTGTGTATCTGACAGCTGGGACTTTGTGAATTCACCCAAGACAGTCACACAATAGGGGGATTAGCAGACCCTGAATAGGCCATTAACTCACTTGATGGGGGCAGAGCTAAGCACAGCTCCACTTGCAACTGAATAGGCTGGGCTCTGCCACCACACAATAGGCTTAGGCCCTCATTAAGACAATGGCAGTAAATGCAGCCTACCGCCGCAGTGACGCCTGCCAAAAGTCTGTCGCCGCACCTAACATCCGTCCTCCAAATAATGACCACAGCCGGATTCCTGCCACAAGAAGGGCAGAAATCCGGCTGTGGCCATACTGGCGGATGGTGTTAAGGTGGCCCTGCCACCACCAGCAGCGCCACGCCCGTAGAACGCCGCCAGCCGTATTATGAAAAATAATACGGCCTGGCGGTGTTCTGCTGGCGGGCGCTGCTGGCGGTAGCAGCGCCCCGTCCCCTGCCGGAAGACCCCGTGGATGCAAGTATGTTGGGTTTCCGACAGGGGAGGGGGTGGAGGGTGTTGTGTGTGTGTGTGGGGGGGGGTGTGCATTATTATGTGAGTGTGTGCGTGAATGCAAATGTATGTATAGTGTTGTTTGCTTGGGTGTATGCATGTGTGAAAAGCGTGTATGAATGGAAATGTGAATGCATGTCTGCATGTCAGTGTGAATGTGTGTACGGATGTGTGCGAGAATGTATGGAGGCATGCGTGAAAGAATGCCTGTATGCCTGTGTAAGTAAGTGAGTGTGTGTGCATGGTGCATGAGTGCATGTTTGCGTAAAGGGGAGGGTGGGGGACATAAAGGGGGGAGCATGGATGGAGGGAGGGGTGGGAGGCATCTGGGGAGTGTGTGGGGGATGGGTGAGACAGGATTCCCTGTCACTGGTAGGGCCTACTGCAATGTTTTTTGTGGCGTTGTGAACACCACGAAAACCATGAAGGTAGGCAGGGTCATGATGCCGCCGTTGGTACAATAGCGGCTGTCGGAGGGGAGATTCCTATCTCCGGCCCGGTGGCTGCTGCCACCATGGCGGTCAGTATGGTAAATTGGTGGTTTGGCTGCAGCCAACTCCCCAATGTCATAATGTGGAGATATGTACCGCCAGCCTGTTGGCGGTACTACCGCCACATTATCACCGACCGCCAGGGTCATAATGACCCCCATAATGTCTCTGTATTGTCAGTGCAGCCAGTTAGGAGCCAGGGCAGGGGAGGCAAGAAATTCCTGGAACTTCAGAGAACATTCTTCGAAACTTCACCCAGCTTCTAGGAGCAGGGCATCAGGGTATACAAATAGGGCTCTCAGACCTGCTCCTCAGTGCACTACAGGACCTGTGGAAGGACTGTTAGAGGACTGCCTGCTGCTCTGACCTGCTATGCACTCTGCCGCACTGCTGCTGTAACTGGAAGAACTGCTTTGCTGCCTGGAGCCTGCTTGGAACTTTCAGAGGCCAGCCTTGCTGTAGAGCCCTGCATCACTACCTACAACTAGGACTTCGGACGTGACTCCAAGGGCTAGTTTAGTTGGTCTTCTGTTCTGACTCACAGGGACAAAACAGGCTCCCACCATCTTAAACCTGCACCTGGATCCAGCCTGAGTGAGTCTTGGACCCCCAAGGGGTCTCCATCCATTCCTGGACCCTTGGTTGTGGTGATAAAGGTGCCCAGGTGGCCAATTTCCAAAACTGAGGACTTGCTATTTTGAACATTAAACTTTAAAAATTCAGGGCTCTGGTCCTGCTAATTGGATTTTCATGGTTTTGAAGTCAATAATTAGTTATATTTTTTTCTAAATTGTTTTTTTTTTGTGTTGTGTTTTCACTGTGTTGCTGTCTCTGTATTACATAACTACTTAACACATTGCCTATACGTTTAGCCTGACTGTTTCTTCTGCCAAGCTACCGAGGGTTAAGCACAGGTTAAATTAGTGACTTTTTGTTGTTCACCCTGCAAGGAATTGTGGCTGTTGCTTAGTCGGGGCTCACACCTCAGTCAACCAACAACCCAGTTTCACACATACATGAAATACCATATGTCAAGGGAAGACTGAGATATGTAGTTCCCTCACTAACTGATATAGGCATTTGTGTATAGACGTAACAGCTATTCGCGTCCATTGAGTCAATGTACTCGTAAAGTAATTTTCAATAAACATTTAAAGAAAGATTTCCTGTTGAACCGGCTACATGCATTTCCTTTTCATATAGTGTATGCATTCTACCATAAATAGGAACTGTGGAACTCGGGGCACTTGTGAGTCTAATGTTTCCTGTTCTGGAAGGCATAGATTAGCTCAATCTGATAAGCACTGCAATCATCAAAATAACTACCTCAACTAACACTCATATACAAATGTATCTATGTAAACTGCTTCTATTTCTATTAGGCTCCATGCACTCTCTAAATTCAAACCCGCAATCAAAAAGAATAAAATGTAAAAAGGTAAAATGGTAAAATGTAAAAATGAAAATTGCAGCAGCAAAAACAGCAACTGTATCTTTCAGTCTTTTCATTGTGAGCAAAGCAAATAACAAGCAATTGTCCTTCAACAAAGTTCGAATGTAAACTTGCAATAGTATTTTTTAGCCTTCGTTAAGCCTACTCGTGTTCTGCTAAATGACAACCCTATGATGAAAGTCGCATACTCGGACCTAGGCAATCCTCTTCTTAATTCCCTACAAGGTTAATCAACAGTTTCTACTAAATGTTCAATTCTCTCCAATAAATGTACAGTTCAAATTCACTAATAATCACATCCAGGATATAATGTTTCAATCCATCAAGTAGCAAAGTGGTGGGGCACTAGCGAGCCCACAGAAAGATGTCTGCACACTAGTGTACCTCTGACGGCTGACTCACAACATCCGCCCATTATCGTGTTCTCTGACCCACATCTGAACCGTACATAGCTGGCCTGATGAGTTGGGGGAGCCAGTGACCTCACCTATCCCCCAGGAAGCACGAAGATAGGTGGAGCAGGGCACTAAGACCGATTCCACATTGCTCAATGTGGTGCTTTCAGGCTTGGTCCAAGATGGCGACAGCTTTTGAAACGCAGGGCACAGTCAGCTCCTGACAGGGCCCTCCCTGTTGTGACATCAGACACGAACTATGGAGTGGTGTGAGGCTGTCCTCATGTCTGCTGCCAGCAAATGTTGGTTTGATGGTATGAGCAGAGGCCAAGGAAGAGCCGGCGTACCCTGGCCTCTTGTGGTGGCGGTTGGGTGAGTGGTTGCACAACCTGTGACTTAGGGCCGTGAGCCCTTCCTGAATCATGCTGCAGGGCCGCATTGAGGAGCGACCGAGAGGAAGAGAGAAGCAACAGCCTGTAAGAGCTGGTGTTGCTGGTAACATACACTGAGCAGCGTTGGGACTGACAGGCATATATGGCCTCTCGCCAGCCCAGGCCAGAGGCTTCTATTGGCAGCATTGTTGTTTGTGTTCACTGCGCCCCAATTCTCTACCTGGGCTCACAATGCTGCTAGCACTTGGGACTTAAGGTAAGCGCTAAGCCTCTACTCCTATACAGGAGGCCATATATGGAGACGCTGAATGAGACTGCGGGTGAGAGTGCAAAGTGAGTTATCACTGAGGAAGTAGCCCTGTGCCTCTTGCACTGGTATAGACTGGCTGGCGGAAAGAGGCCCGCTCCATGCTGGTGAGCTGGCACGCTATTCCTACCAAGACCATGTGATGTCTGGGTTTTTCAGGGGCCACATGTTTGGTGGAGGGGGGGAACCCGGGTGAGCCAATATTAGTGGAGCCAGTGTGAACGTGGGGCCTTGACGACTGCAGGACCTTTCATGCTATAGAGCCTGATGGCAACCTAAGGCGGACAGTCATGTGAAGTAAACCTTAGGGTGTGCTAGACGCATCTCTAGAGCCACCTGCCCACCCTCGCCACTGGTCTCTAGCCGCTGCTGTGCCACGCATGTGCTGGATCCCCTGGCTCTGCTCCTTGCTGGACCTGAACTGTGACAGAGTGCTGCATTGGGGAAGGCAGATAAGCAACAATCTCACCTTACTTTTGAGGTCCGGCATCTCCATAGATCTCAACCAGACCCTGTATCTGACCCTGAACCGGACCCATCTCCCCGAGGGGCACCTGTGCTGGAGACCACACTGCTGGCTGTACAGCAAAGTCTGCAGTCTATAGATGAGAACATAGATACTCTCAACATTTGCATGGACCATATGGCAGCCAAGCTGGTCAAGCAGAGTATATGGAAAACCGAGGCACAACTACGTATTTCTATAGCTGAAGATGAACTGCAAGTGGTGACGTTGAAGTGCCTTAACATGGAAAAGGTCCTGGTGGTGATCCAAGCCAAAAATGCAGTCTAATTGTAACAACCTGAGGATTACCAGGGTGAATGAGTCCACAAACACTGGTAAAATGGAACTCTTTGTGGAAACCCCGATCGGAGAGATATTCGGTCTGGAAAATGTTATCCATGATGGTGGTGGAGAGGTAGCATAGAACACTGATGGCTCGACTCCTGCTGTAGGCACCACTGCGTCCCATTATAGTGAGGCTCCTTAACTACCAGGAATGGAACACCATACTCCTCCTTGCCCGGGAGAAAAAGACCGTTAAGTATAAAGGCTACAAGGCAGCTTTCTTTCCAGACTTCACAGGAACGGCACAAGCAGTGCATAAAGAATACTTAAGAGTAAAAAAGAAGCTAGGACAACTGGAGATCCCATATGCCATACTATACCCAGCACAGTTGCGAATCGACCACGGAGAATCACCAAATCTTGGCTAAACCAAGGCATCACCAGATTTTAAATGTTGGAAGCCACCTGAGTCCAAGCTTGACAAACCTGATGATTAGCTTAGAGTCCTGTTTTTGCAACGGAATCAGCTGCCTGTGGAATGCACCATTCTGAAACCCAACATTTGGTCCCTGTACCAGGTGCTGAGTCCATAACTCCTTTATGCAACTGGCATGGGGTGATTAACAATAGTAGGTCTTGCTGAGGTACTGTTTTGCTAGTTGTTGGGGGGTTCGGTCCCTTGGTGCAGCAGGACTTCCAGTGACATTACGTAGCCGGTGGCTTATTGGTTCTCCCGCAGATCCACATACTAGTAGGTTGATGGTGCTCCTAGTTGTCACCCACATCGGCACAACCCCAAGTTCTACTGATTTACTGTGTAATGTTTGTTGATATGCAATGCACGGTTGATTCTATGGATACATGTCCAACGTTAATGTTTAAAGATGGGAAAGTCTTTGACATGATTGGGATGCTGAAGTAGGAAGGGATGGGGATTTCTGTTTGTTGATGTTATATCCTCAATGTGCTGCCGTTTGCAATTTGTATGCATTGTATTGTGAGGTGGCAGAGACTGGAAATCCACTAGGCACGTTGTGTTTCAAACACTATGGCTTCTAGCAAAGCGCACACTACATTCTTAACATGGAAATTACGAGGACTTAACAATCCTCAAAAAACGAGGCAGGTACTGACCTATATAGATAAACAGAATGTCCAGATTGTCCTCCTGCAGGAGAGTCACCTCACAAGATTCACTATGAGAGCTACTGGGATGCACTTGGTGGGAATTAGAATAGCATCTTCCTACTTAACATACTGTCGAGGGGTATTGCTCTTAGTGTGAAAGGGAGAGCCGTTTACTCTCACACAATCTGACACAGATGACTGGGGCACTGGGTGGTGGTTCAGGGCCTGCTGTGCGACATGCCCATTGTTCTGGTGAACATGTACATATGGAATCTTGACAATCCCTTAATCTAAAAACAAGTGTGGCGTTGCACACAGGTGGCCCAGTCAGCAGCCATCCTCCTGGGGGGGGCGATTTAAACACATATCTTGACCCGACAAAGGATGGATCTGCCTCTGATTAGTGGCAGGGGAAACATACTGTACAGGTGATTCGAGATGGCGTGGAGGACCATGGGATGGTGGACTTGTGGCGCCTGAGATACCCCAGTAAGGGAGGGCACTTTTACCTCGTTTGTTCATGGCACATTTTCCCAACTAGAATACTGGTTAGGATCTTGGGCGGTCGGTAACTGGGCAGGAAACATATGTCATTTGCCACGAACGCTGTCAGACCACACCCCAGTGAAAATGGTGGTGAAAATGCCTGCTTATATCCCACCCTCATTTGCCTGCCATTTTCAGACTATGACGCTGCAAGACCCCATATTCAGAAATGATCTGCGTACAGCAGTTATAGAATACTTTGAAAATAACAAGGTTCTGGTCGAGGGGGTGGGCACCCTTTGGGAAGGCTTTAAGGTAACCACATGAGGATTCTGTATTGGCACGCACACTGGAGTGCTGAAGGTCCTACGCAAACAGCTGAAGAATATAGGAAAAATCATTAGGACCCTTGAAGTCGCATATGACGCCTCACTTGACTCATGTATCTTGGCAGCTATTAAGGACCAAGTGAGGGAAATCAAAGAGGAGGCAGCACAAGATGTGTGTTTTCTCTTGAAGCGCCATGTGGCATTATCATATGGAGAGGGTGGCCGACAGGGACGTTGTCTGACAGCCAAACTGTCACACCCCAGAGTGCACCCACATATTGCAGCAATCAAGATCTCTGCCAGTACTTTCTGCCATAACACATCACAGACCCTTACCACCTGTACAGATTAGTATGCACAATTATATGAAACATATACATTGGCCTCAGAGGCTGAGATATCTGTGCGAGCTTGGCTCTCTCTGGGACAGCGGGAGTATTTAGTGTGCCAAATCACAATTGAAGAGGTTAAGGAAGCCATACACACTGTACCTAATGGTAAGGCCCCTGGGGTGGATGGTCTTGTAGGTGAATTCTACAAAGAGTATGCCGAGCTCCTGGTGCCACATTTTCATGCCGTGTATGAGGAGGCATATGTAAGACAAAGGCCATCTCTAAGGGAGGCCCTCATCATCACCTTGCTTAAACCTGATAAGTCATCTGATAAATGTGAATCATATAGGCCACTCTTTTTAATGAATATTTACACTAAAATACTGCCCAAGGTTATGTCCACAAGACTCCAGCCCTTATTGCCTAACATGGTCCTGCAAGACTAAGCTGGATTCATACCCACCCGGTCGACAGCACACAATTTGCATATCCTGTTTGCTGCTCTGCACTATCTGGATCCCACCATGAAGGCTGTGGAAGTCCTCTTGGAATGCAGCTAAAACCTCTGACTCTATAGAATGGACTTATATGTTCACCATGCTACACCACATGGGCATACCCCAACACTTTCTTCAGTGGGTGCCTCTGCTCTATTTAAGCCTGGTGGCACGGTGTGTGTCTTTAGGGGCATGTGGCAGGGATGCCCACTCTCCCCCACTTTATTTGCGCTGCATTGGAGTCACTGGCGTGTGTCATCAGACAGTGGCATGCCGAGACTGCATTGCGCTTTCTACAGCATCCGTTTGCCATATTGTTGTATGCCGATAATATGGTGCTTTATGTCTGCGACCCAGGCACACACTTGGCCAAATTTATAAGGGAATATATCTGCTATGAATATTACTCGGGCCTCAGTATTAATTGGTTGAAATCTATAGTTCTTCCCCTAACTGCAGCCACTCTGCCCCATAGGATTGACTTCCCCCTAGAGTGGAGCACTGACCTTGTTGACTATCAGAGGATATGGGTGCATAGAGACCCAACTTAGTGATACGCCACAATTATGGGTGGCGATCCCAAGCCTTAAGTAACAGATTACACAGTGGGTGCGCTTCCCACTTTCATTGGCTGATAAGAGTGGCGTTCGTAAAGATGGTGATATTGCCCACATTTCTTTATCTGTTTACCAATATCCCTATCACTCTAATGCAGCAATTCTTTAAAACTGTTAAATCACATCTGAACACCCTGGTGTGGGCGGGTAAGCAAGCATGAATCAACAGGGACAAGATCACATTACCCTACGACTGGGGCCAGATTTGAAGCCCAAAACTGTATTTGTATTACCTATGTGCATAGGCCCACTTTGCTCACTACTTGTTCCATCCTCCCAAGTATATGCCACACCTAGCAATTGAGGCAGATGACACACATACTATCCCACTAGCTGCCATACTTAACCACAAACATCCACTGTCTCTGCATACAGGGAGTAACACCATTAATTGCACTGCTGAGACCTGGAGAGTGCAAGGCACCAGGGCTAATAAACTCACCGTATATGGACCTCCACTGCCACTCCTCTGTCACCCCAAGATTTCTGATACTCAGGAACCAGGAGCCCTTGCCATATTGAAGGGACATGGGCTTCACACAATGGGAGATACCTATTCTGGAGGAACATTCATAGACTTAACAGATTTACCCCAGGCGCAGGGGGAAGCTTCTCTTCTGATATTCACATATCGTCAGCTGAGGGCTGCTAGGAAGGCCCTATACCCCCAATTCACTGCCGATCCCCAGCCCTTGGCACACTACAAACAAGAATCACAAATTTAACAAAACAGGAGCTTATCACACTTCTTTATAGCACATCTCAGGAGGGGCAGGCAGCTTCCAGCGTCAGGAGCCATAAAGAAGTGGAACACAGTGCTTGACATGCCTGTTGGTGTAGATGAGCGGACATTTTGGTGTGCACTGACAGGTATGCTTACCTGTAATTGTAATTTGAGAATTATTCATTTAAACTTTTTGCTACAAATATATTATTCTTCTACGCAACTGTTTAAATATGGTCTGCATGTAGATGTAGACTGTGTGCGTGGTGGAGGAGGAAGACTTCTTACACCTGGCCTGGGAGTGTGGGCGGATAAGGGGGTTCTAGGAATAGGTGATGACCGCCATCTCTGCAATGGTACTGGAATCGGTTGTATTATTACCTTGGCTGTGTTTGCTTGGATTAGTCAAACCGCTGCAGCCAGCAAATCGAAAACTGGTGGTAGGGGCACTGCATTAAATTGCAAAACACTGGGGGTTGAAAGCTGTGCCTACTGTAAAACAATTGCTCCTAGATGTGACATACTGTCAAGAGCAATGTGAACTAAATACAGAGGAACTATCAAAGCCTTCAAGGCCCAAGAATATTTGGAGCCTATTCATAGCTTATTTATCACATAGAAATGAGGAAGCAAAGGACTGAGAGATGAGTTGATATCTTTGACTTGTGCTGTTCCACTGTATTCCACTCCATTGGCAGACTGGTGTGAGGAGATATGTAATGTTGATGATAAATACTGTGATGTATTACAGAAGCACATTGTACATGTGGGGTATGTTGGTAAAATCTAATATGGTTTTTTTTAAAGTGGCAATGTGAGTTCAAAGTTCTGACAAGGTAATCTCCTTTGTTTTGATCTTCAGACGACTGGTCCTTCTGAATCACGTCACTTTGACCAGATTCTTCAGTTTCTTCTGGAAGAGTTTGTAGAACTTGCACTACAGGCACAGTCTGTTCACTTGGCTACTGATCTTCGGGCACAACTCTTTTTACTACAGCACTACGTTCTTTGTCAGCATCTGAGTTTTGCGCGGTCAACTTTTCTTGTCTCGACCCCTCTGTACCAACTGCTGCTGTTGACTCAACCGTACTTGTGCTGTGTCAATCACCTGCTCATCACCAACAGCTTGACTAACCTGCTCCTGTTGTCTCACTACAACCAGCCCTTCAGGGGCAGATGCTGTTTCTTCAAGGGGATGTGGAACATTGAGTGTGCCGCATGAACCCAGTTGGTGAGACAAGCAAATGTTACAGCTGTCCTCGTTACCAGTATTATTTGATAAGGTACCCTCCACCAAGGTTCCACGCAGGGATTCTATACGTGCTTCTCTACCATGACCCAATCACCTGGGCACAGGTCATGGCACAACTTCAGCAGTGGCTGGACTGTAGCTTCTCTAGCCTGATGGGGGACAGAACAAACCACATCAGCCAATCAGTTGCAATAATCAAATGCATTGTCATCTGTAATGTTCACAAACATATTCACAGTTACAGCTGTTAAGACATGGCACATCCCAAGATTATTTTGTGGGACCACAATCCTGTTTTCCTGTCAGGAGTACTGCACAAACTCATTAATGCAAGAGGCAATGCATCAGGCCAGTTCAATGAGATGGAAGCACAAACTTTTCCCAGTCTGGATTTCAAGGTTCCATTTTCTTGTTCCACCAATCAGGAAGCTTCCAGTCTGTAACTGCAATGTAATCTGTGCTCAAGTTGCAATGCCACACACAGTAATTTCAGGACCTCATTACTCAAGTGAGTCCCTTAGTCTGAGTCTACAAATGTCAGAAAGCTGAAACAAGGTATCAACCCCTAAGCAACAGCTTTGCTACTATGAGACTGTCATTTCTCCTAGCCAGGTGAGCTTCAATCCACCAAGAGAAAATGCATACAATAACCAAGACATATCTCAGTCCATTGCATAGGGGTATCGCACTAAAATCAATCTGCATTCTGTTGAAAGGTCCTCCCAATCTTCCTATGACTCAGTGTGACTGCAGTTTGTTTGTCTACATTCATCTGCTGATAAGTGACACACCTGTGACATAGAGCTTCTGCCATCAATCTGAATCTGGGGTTAAACCATGTCCGCTGGAAAACTCTTACTATGGCTTCACGGCCAACATGAGCAGGACCGTGGGAATGCCCCACCATAGGTGGTTCAGCATCACAACTCTTCCATTATTTGAAACCCAAACATCATCCTCTTCTCTTTTGACTCAACCTGCTCTAATCCAGTTCTGCTGTTCCTCCTCGGGCACTTCTTCCTGGAATCTCTTAACTTCCTCCCATGTATCTGTATCAGTTAACAAGAGATTATAATTTGTCTCAGCATTTCCCTTATTAACATAATCTTCATTATAAGCAGTATAATTTAGGGCATAGTATCTAGCCATTTCATCAGTATAGTTATTGCCAAGAGTGACATTGTCAGTATCCTTGCGGTGTGCAAAACACTTCACAACCTCAATTTGGGCAGGCAAATGTAATGCATTCAGCAGATTGTAAACCTTTTCTCCATTACAGATGGGGAATCCAGAAGAGGTCATAAAAACTCTCTGGGGCCGTAACTGTCCAAAATCATGAACAACACAGAAGCCATACTGACTGTTGGTGAAAATGGTCACCTTCAGAAGTTCAGAAACACAGCAGGCTCTTATAAGAAAAACGAATTCAGCTACCTGGGCAGAAATGATTCCTTGAATCCATAAGGCTTCGACCACACGTTAGACAGTACAAAGTGCATAGGTGTCTCTCAGGGTACATTCATAGTCTCTCAAACAGGAACAGTCAACAACCATCACATGATCAGATTCAGAAAGTGGGGTATCTTGAATATTGGGTCTTGGCTTGTTGCATAGTTTAGTGATGTCTAGGCAATCATGCTCAATTTTATCAATTCCATCAACGTTTTTATCATCAAGAGGCAAAGGCAAAAGAGTGGCTGGATTTAAAGTAAGACATTTCAGTGTACCGTGGGGAGCAGCTAAAATGGTCTGACTGTACCGGGTACGTCTGATAATCATCAAGTGCTGTGTCTTAGTGGAGGATAATAACATTTTCATGGAAAGGGGCAAAAACATTCTAAGGATGATCCATGACAATGCTTTTGCACTGCTGAAAGCTAACATGTCTGCAGTCACTGATTTATGGCTGCCATGCAACTCAGAACCCACTGGATCAAGTGTGGTGGATAAACATGGAACAGGTCTTTGCGCATTTCCATGTAGCTGGATCAAAACTGAGATAGTGCATCTTTCCCTCTCACATCCATACAAAGTAAAACACTTGTTGTAATCAGGCAATCCCAGAGCAGGGGCACAAGAGAGATTTTCTCTCAGCTCTGTGACAGCACGTTTCCAGTTGCCATCCAATGGTACTGGATCAGACACATCCATGGGTATCAGCCTCTGTATAGGTTGACCAAAAGAGAAAAGTTTGGAACCCACTGCCATTCCCAAAAGCCAACCATTCCCGAAATCATCCTAACTTCTTTCTGAGTTGCTGGGGGATTAATTTTCAGAATTGCTGAGATTCTCTCGACACAACTTCATTTAACCTTTCTCAATGGGGTGTCCTAAGTCCAAGGCTTCTTTCCTAAAGTACTGCAATTTAGTCGGTGAAACTTTATGTCCATTCTCAGCTAAGTGGTTTAACAGGGCAATTGTATCCCTCCTGCAAGCTTCTTGTGTATTTGACACCACTAACAGGTCATCAATGTACTGTATCAGGACTGAGTGGTAAGACATTTTAAGGGACTCCATATTATTTTTCAAGTTTGGTTAAAGATTGAAGGACTTTCGGTATACGCTTGTGGGACTCGGCACCATGTCAATACATGACAGCCAAACCGAAACATGAAGGGAAACTTTCTCTTCTCATACAACTGTATTGAGAAAATGCTTGGCACAGGTCAATCACAGTGAACCACTCGGCTTCACATGGAATTTGAAACAAAATCACTGCTGGATTTGGCACCACGGGACAACAAGGAGCAACTAATTCATTTACCTTTCTAATATCCTGGACTATGCTGTATTTCTATTAGGCTTCCACTGTCCCATAGAGGGACAGTTACATGGACTTCCCATTATCTCCTTCAAGATTCTCTGTCCTATCATGGACTCAATCACTGCTAATTCCTGCAATTGATTTGGGTGTCATGTTATATTGTGGGATTCTTGGGCATTCTGTATTCAGTTTCATAGTTATCTTGGCAGGCTCAACACGTTTGATGAGTCCTATCTCCCTGTCAGAAAAGTCCCAGACTTCAGGAGACACAGTATTTCTCAAATCTGCAAGAAAATCATTACATGTCAGTATAGGGAACAATGGGACACTTGGGGTTTGATTCTTAATTTTAAATGCCACATCCTCATCATTGGTATGGATCTCTATACCTCTTGGAGTACAACAGACGGAACAGTTCAACTTGCACAGCAAGTCACGTCCAAGCAGACTCACAGGACTTGAATCACACACCACAAATTGGTGATCATCTTTGAAGGACCCTATTTTTACAGGAACTGCTTCTGTTACAGAGTTGGACAATTGCTGGTTTGCAACTCCTACAACTTGGATTTTATTTCCTGATAGGTGTAGGTTAGGAACCTCTGCTATTCTTACAGCAGAGCGGGTAGCACCAGTGTCAACCAGACAGAACATATGGTGGCCATTAACTTCACCATCAATGTATGGATCACAGTGATCTACCTCTAAGGATGCCCCAAGCATGCATTCCTCTTCCCCCTTCAGGCACCATAATTGGAAAACATCAGAAAAATCCTAATCACTCAGATCAATAAAGAGAAACCGAGTTGCCATTATGTTAGAATTTACATTTTTGACTTGGTTCAAATTATGTTGGAGAACATTTAACTGTTGTTAGGGCATCTGGGCTTGTGGAACTTGCTTCTGTTTTCTCTGGGACACATTAGAAGTTTGCACTCATGGTGTCTGCACTTGCTGCATCTGAACCTGATTGTTTCCCTGTGTTTGCACACATCTGATTTATAGTCACATTGAGGGGACACATCCCTGTTCAAATCTAAACATAAAATGACCTATATTGTTTGCCTCTGTGGTCTCAGTACCACTGAAATGCTTGAAAGACTGCAACAATCTCTTGTAATAAGAATGTATCGACTCCTTAGACTGGATCTCTTGAAGGTTCTCTGTCAGGCCAATCATCAGCAATTTTACCTTCACTCCACAAGTCACTCGGAACCACAATGTCAAACAATGTGTTCAAATCGTCTCTCAAACATTTTTAAAGTTTCACAAATATTTCAGACTGTCTACACTAGGGTTCTGCAAAGCGGGTCCTGGAGAGCCAGGTCCATGCCAGATTTTTAGCATATCCACATTTAGAAAAATATAGATTTCGGAAACATCTTTTTTCTAAATGTGGATATGCTAAAAATCTGGCATGGACCCGGCTCTCCAGGACTGAACTTGCAGAACCCTGGTCTATACCATTCTGCAGGTTTCTCTCTCAATTTCAGGAAATCATTTGTGAACACAGAATATCACTTCTATTCCAAGCTGCATGAAAATATCCCCCTCCAGGAACTTCTCCCTCACTCTGACCTCCAGCCGGAAGTACGTTTGTTCTCACTTTCTTCTGATCCTTCTTCTTTACCCATCGTCCTTCCCACTTGTCTTATGCACCCCATTTTTGTATGTAACAAATGAATTCTCTCATCTGTAATTTTATTCCCGGAGGTCTCATGTTCATGATGTCCTTGTCACTAAATTCTAGATGATAATTCTTCCTTAAGTGTTTTGATTTCTCCAAATCAACTTCATATTTCTGGGCTAATTCAGCTAACCTCTCATAAGCTTGTCCTGCACATTTTGTAATGTATTTACATATGAACTGTAGTTCGTTATCTCTGTGTCTAGTTGATCTGTGTCTAAATTTCCCAATACCATCTCATTTAATTTCAATTATAATCTGGGCACATATAGTGTTCTCTGTCTTTCTAGGGTCTGTACTGATTTTCCAATGGGACTTGTACTTCCTGGTGCATTTGTACCATTCAAATTATTTAGCCAGTCACTTAACTCCTGGGCATTAAGACCTTGTAGGCTCACTTGGGCATCAACAAATATTTCTCCTCCCGAAACATTTGAATTAGCATGATCTGGGGTACTTGCGATAGACATTTCTTCTGAGGAGGAGTTAAAGTGTAATCTCCTATTTGGGGTAATACAACCAATATTCAGGTATTCAGGTTAGGCACTGATCAGGGCACAAAATTTGGTGAAGTTCTCTGAGGAAACCTCGCATCGGGTGTGAATCCTGTCTGACATGTCATCGGAGTTTGTTCTGAAATGCATGAAGGGATCAATGGTCTCGTAAGTGAAAGAAATTATTCTAATTCTGAACCACGTGGGCTAACAATATTCTAGGCATTTGTCGGTAGAAGAACAGTTGGAACAACTAGGACATTCGGGACATTTAATGCATCTATATTATTTCCCTCATACCTGGACCACACGAAGGAACAACTGGACCTATTTTCACTGGAACCGGCAATGCACCTGGATTAGTGTAATTAATTGGATTTTGTGAAATTTCCAGCCCCAAGCTTTGCCCTGACTGATTTGGATTCATAATTGTTTCTGTCTTTTTCTTTCCCTTTGGTTTAGTGCTTTCTCCTCCTTCACCCGTAAAGGTAAGATACAATCTAGTTCTCTCTATTATGTCTGCCCTCCAAGCTTTCTTGTGATTATCCCATCTCGCCCCTGCACCCGGCCCTATTGCTTTCTTGAATCTTCCCTCATCCTTCTCTTTCCGTCTCCGATGAGCTATGTGTTCCCAAGTATTAAGTGCTTCAAATTGTGCGAGTTTTATCTCCTTTAAAATTTGATCCATGTTCTCAAAAATTCTCAAATTAGATGTTCGATAATGTGGAAATGCTAATGCATCTTCCTTCTCAGTAACCTTATGCCATTGCTCAAGCCACAAACATACATTAAGACCTACATTGGACAATTCATAATGACCTGGTTGTTCTCTGGTGGAGCCTCCATTCCCTCTCTTACCGGGAGGAATAAATCACCTTTTATCAAACTTTTCAATGCTTTAAAGCACTCAATTCTCAATCAAATTATTAATACTTTAGTAATTTTGTTCCCTCAATCCTCTTTTCGATGTTCACAACAAATAGTAGTGTGACACAGTGTGATGTAGTCCACCAATACCAGGGCGACTTCACACCAGCTGATCTATACCAGTGGGACACAGTGTGACGTTGTTCTCTCTCTTTGCAGCAGCTCATCCTCCTTTACAATTTCTCTGACACAATTGCTCTTTCACACAAACTTAATGCAAAAAATGCAAGCAAAAATCAACAACAACTGTCTGCGTAACTAAAGGACTGGGTAATCCAACACTTCTAAAGCAGTACAGAGCTACACTTTCTGACTATGCTTTCACAATTATACTGCAAATGAGACTCAACCAGCAGATCTCACTCGGATTGATACAGTTCCTCTCTGTGTGCACTAATACCAATCTATCACACTCATACTACTGGTACTGTTGATGACATCTCACGATCAGCACCCCATACCACAGACAATTAATTAAACCAAATGTCTTCTACACTTGTGCATTATCCTGGAATCTTAGGCCACAACGGACCCATTAACCAACACAACTTCTTAGCAAAAAGCACATTGACACAGCTTCGAAAACTCTTCAAAATGTTTAAAAAACATCACACTTCACCGCAGTCTTAAGCCAAAGCAACATAAAGCAGAACCCATGTTGATACTCACACATTCACTGCAAAGGAATGAAGCTGGAACTCCTTTACTCTTCCGAATGAACCATGGGATCAGAATTGGGGCTTGGTCTGGACAATTTTATAATAGGACTTCCTGGTGCCCTACTACTAGCTCCCTATTCTTGTCTCACAATTACGATCTCCCTCCCCCCTATGGGAGAAGCCCGACCTCTGCCATCAGATTTGATGGGTCATTTCAGGTATTTCTAAACAAGGTCAACATATATTTTCACCCAAGCAGGGGGTAAGAGCGGTTAACATCACATCAATCAACATTTAATTCCCAGTATGAACATTTTGGCCACACAATCAAAACCCAAATTGGAAATAAAGTTAAAGAGTTTTATCACAAATTAATACTCAGGTTAATGTGAACAATTCTCAAAACCAAGCTATAGAAATACAATATCACCATTGGGTGTCCAAAATGTTGAAAGAATTGAAGTCTGATCAACATGAGACAAACTAAACACTCAATTAATGCAATAAAGAACAGTAGAAGTAAAATCTTGTGCTCTGAAAATAAACACTTAACAACTCTTCCAAACATTTGAGAATTTTAGGAATCATCTAAATTAGCTAATTCGGCAACAGGAAATCTCTCAAAGACAGCAAGTCACTGATTGGCATGTGTTGGGCTACAAAACACGGGGACAAATGTAAAAAGGAAATAAGGGACAAAAATAAATTGAAAAATTACATTTGAGGTAAAATGAAGCTAACTATAGTTGGCAAAAAAAGGGAAGGTGTCAGCTTCTCAGAGGCTCGTTCAAGAGTCTTCTCATGGGTCAAAGAAAATCTAATTCCTCTCAGCAAGCATTTGGGAAGAGTGGGACAAGGGTAAAGAGGTCTGTACCTCTCAAAGTCCGGGGGATCTCTAATACTACAGCTAACTGAAAACAATAAATTAAAGTCCAAAGTCAATGATAATTTGTCCATTGGTAACACCATATAGATAGGAAGGTTTCACTGTCCAGTCGGTTCACGTATATGACAGACATCTGCATCATCTAGGGAAGTTCCCAGGACTGCCATGGGAAGGTATCCATCTTTGCTGTCCTGCACAACTTTTCAACAATTATAATTTGAGCCAATCTTCACGTTCTCTGTTTCTCCATGTACAGTCTATTATTTATTGTTTTTCTCATCACTGGTACATTTTGTTTCTTAGGGTTTTTCTATGTTTGTTCATATTATTTAATCAGTTCTTTGCATTGCTTTATTTTGCACATTCTTCATAATCAGGTCAAAAGTATGGAAGAACAGATTTTCTGTCTTGGGTGTGAGACATTTCTTTTACTTAATTTACTTCTGTCTTTCTAATATTCCTTGTCAATTACCTAACTAGGCCCTTAGTATTTTATTCATTTTTCTCCTATTACTGACTTCACTGTCACTTTTCTCTAATTTCTCTTGTTTTGCCAGTGGAGTTAAATGTGGATCCTTGTTACTGCGGTCTCCTCCTCACCAGTAAATACAAATATGGTTGCATCACACACTGCCCATCCAACATGGCTGCTGCGGTTGTGCCACTTTTCTCCCGTGCAATAGTCGAATCTATTTTGTCTTCCTTACCAATTTTGGATCCCGTTTCCTCGTCACTACTTTGACGCAGCACCTTCTGGGTAATTATATCCACCCCCCACCCCCCTTGGTACCATCTGGCAGCACCGCATTCTGCTACGCTATCCTTGGCTGTACGCTGAGCCTGTTGGTTGTTTACTTCTCCCGCCCAGTGCATCTCCAGTCCCAATTCCAGGCTCCAGCGTCTACTATATCAATAGAGCCCCTCCCCACGGGGTTTATTTATTTATTTGTTTGCTTTCCCAACCTCATTCACACGGACACAAGCAAACCTACCCTTAGGTCACTGTGATATTTTAATTCCTCACATATGTTTGCAAATCCTTTTGGTTCCATTTACCTTAATAGGTTCTTCTAATTGCCCAGCGCATGCAGGCTTTACTTCCTCTTTTGTCGCCTGGAACATGGAACATGGAACAAATACTGATTGCTGTCCTTCCGCTGTTTATGCTGTGATTGGGACACTACTTTTATTTTTTCTCCTTCCCTGTTGTCATTTTGAACCTCATGCCCTTTGTAGCTATTCTTTACTATGCCACACACACTTCAAATAAGCGTATTTATCCTTTGAAATCGATAGTTATTGTGACATAAGATAAGCCCTTTTCTCCTTTGAAATGGAGTTATTGTGACAAAAGATATTGGCTGAATTTATTCTGACAACATATGTTATCTGCTTTTTATTGTGACAACAGATGTTATTTGCTTCCAAATGTATTTTCATTGAGACAGGGACATGGCTGCAATTGCTTTCTTTATGTGAATGGATTTTTTGACAATTGTCATTTTCTTTCCCCGACCTTGGGAGATTACCTGATTTGCTCAAAATCACATGGGTTTTGTGACGAGGAAGCATTGGAAATATAAGTCTCGTCTTTGAGATTCTTGGCTCTATCATTGCCTTTTATCCTGCTGTACAGTATGGGCATTACCAACTTGGAAAATTATGTTTAGCATGCTGTAGAGCAGTGTGCCTGCTGTACAAATGGCTAAAAATAATTTACAAAAATGACTATGATGCACCCAGCACTAATGAGTTTTTTTGGTTTAAGACCATTAGTCCAGGCTGCACCATAGTGCTTTTTAAATTAGGTTCAGCCACACTGCAAAGCATCCACACTGCTGGACAGGATGGCTACAAAACACTGCCAACGCCAATAGCTCTCATAGGCGAGTCCTCTTGGTTTTTCCAATGCTTGTTATTGTCAATTTCCTTGATATTACTAGAAACGTTGCATGCAGTTCTTCCAGCAATGCAACACCTCTGTACAGCCTGCCTTTACAAGTTGAAACCTGTCCGATTTGCAAATGTGGTCAACTTTTTGCTATCTGATTCGTTAACAGGGGCCACTTTTATTTTGTGTTTGGTGCTATTTTCAGTCCCAGTCTGATCCTGAAGGCACCGGGGCCCAAAAAAAGGTGTAAAATTGCGAAAGCAGTATCTTACTCGGTGGCTGGGTCTGGGGTCAGAGGGGTTGCTGCGATCCCTGTGACTGATCTCTGCTCGGCAGGAAATAGCAATGACAGTTTGACAGATTTTGGTTTTGTTCTTCACACTTGAAAGCCTGCCACTTTGTGACGCACAGGATCTGCGAGGAGCACAGGTAGTTTTTCTGTTTCGAGTGTTTTTGTAGGTCGGATGCGGTGTACATTTTTACCCAAATTGTGTCAGAACGAGAAGATAGACAAACATTTCAGGATCAGGTGTTATAGGGAAAATATTTTAGCGCTAATGTGTTACAAGGAAAACTGTTTTGTTTTGTAGTTCTTCTAATAGAAACTGGTGTTTATACTGTGTTCTAAATGTAACACGTTCTGCACCAGGGTGATTGTAGGACTGACGTCCCAGCAGATCGGGGGATTGGCAGAGCTTGGGGCACGCAGCTACCTGTAAGTAGATCTCCTGTGAGCAAATCAGCCTAATAAATTAGAAACTTTTGCGTTGTTGAATTGATGTATGCAAAAATTAAAAAGCCTATAGTCTAGACGAAAATGTGTTTTTTTTCAGAATTCACAAGCTGATGTAAGGAGAAAAATGGCTGAATTTTCAAAATATATTTAAAGTTCATGCGAGTGGTAAATCATGTTGCAGTAGAGAGACGTATTGCTACAATTTCCTTGGTACCAGAGGAATTGCAGCCATAGCTGTCGTACATTAGCTATACAAAGGAATTCTAAACTGATAAAGCCTTTTTCACATTACTGCTGGCAACCCTAACTGATGCACCAAGGTGACCACTGCTAGTAATCGTGCACGGAGTAGCCACTTATGGTTTGTGTCTGGTGTGCTTACTATTACAACACTAATAATATTAGTAGCGCTGGGTGATTTTCATTGAATATAAGTATCTCTTGTTCTTGAAAAGGATGGATTCCTTTGGTTTATAGGGTAGTATTCTTTATACAGGAGGATTACTAGAGCGTGCTTTGTGGGTCTGCAAATACATTTTAATGTTATGCTTTTCGGTATCCCCAGAAGGCTTCTGAGGAGGTAGAAATCATTCCTGTAATTAATGTTCACGAGCCAGGCAGAATTTTGGTGTTTTTGGACGGTCCGACTGGAATTGAGGGATCTGGATACTAGAGTTGGCACCAGGGGAGGAGCAGTTAAAGCGGTACAAGGGCCTAAGGGTGTGAAGGGCCCTTTGCATTCCAAGTATGCCTGTTTTTTTCCTACCCAACAGGGTCTATGAGGCCACTTTCTATCCTTACATTAGGGACCATGGTGCTGTTGCTACGCTACTGATCAGAACAGTCCATTTTAGAGTTGATGAATTTCTTCACTGCAGTAACATGTAGGTCTGAGAGGGTGTCTGAGGTCTCAGGAGAGCCACCCAAGAGGGAAGAAGGTGGAGTTAGGGAATCTATCTTATCCTACCCATTTGGTAAAATCACAGGTTTCTTCACAATGTTGCTGAAGGTGCTGGTGTGTCCAACGTTGGTCCATGAGGGCCAGGACAATGCCAGATTCCCCCGGAATGGGACCCTGTCTAGGGGTATAATACCGGCCACTGCAGCCCCTGTGGCACAATGGGGACCCAAACCATTTAGGACTGGAGGCCCCCAACTCTTCAGGGGCCCCCATTGATCCCAAACCAAACTAATATCTGTGCAATCTGCGAGACTTCAAGACCACTTCTTACATTCTCCAGGTGGGCATTATGCCACAGCTGTGTAATTAAAAGGGACCCACCTAGAATAATTGTATATAAATATCACTTGTGAGCATATGCAGAACATCCAAGCAATATCCCAGCCCCATAGGCCAGTGTTTAACATCCCTGTTATGAAAATGGTGCAGGATACAAAGAAGAGACAAGAGGTGGAGCACATGAAGAGAGCACCGCGGAAACATCTCTGGCTTCACGCCATTCACTCTGATATCACTCTTTCTTTTCAAAGTCCAAGAGTAACCAGGTTAATTATTTCCCTTAGGTAGTTCTGTGCGTCATCAGCATAGGATTGGAATGTGAGGGCCTTTATAAATCTATAAGGATCAGCTTTCTGGTAGTGAAGAGGACAGGAAAATGCTGGGATGTCACTGGGGAGAGGTAGTTAGGAATCCTGTTATTGAGGTGAAAGGCACAGCTTACAATGCAACCAGTACCAACTGATCTACTATAATATTATGTTCCAAAATATCATCTGCCAAAAACCATATGGAAAAATCGACCACTTCAATATCATGAAGATAAGTATAGAATTATGAATCCTAACTCTATACATCATTTGAGATGTCATCAGTGATGTCATCAATTATATCATATAACAAACATGTCAAAAGTGATGTAATATTTGTGGTCATAAGCAGTGCATGATGGGGGTGCAAGATATAATTAGTTCACTAAACTATAACTAGCAAAGGTCACTGGCTTTTCAGTTTTTAAACAAGTTAGTTCTTATCTCATTTCAATATCTAAGTATTAATTCACTTTAACCCTTGGTTTTCAGTGAATTCTAGGTGTATTTTTAACACAAGTTAAGATCTTATTATGATACCTGACTATAAAGCCTATTTAACCTTTTATTCATTTCTGAGAATTTCTGCATTTCTTTTAGGGTATTCAAAGATTAGCATATGCCCACCACCCTGCATCCTACCCCCATCTGTGTAGGAAAGTCGTTTATTATTTGGGGAGGATATTTGTCCTTCTCCAGTTATAAGTCTGCAACGTTGCAGCACTTGTCTCTCTCAAGGTAGCGGGGTAGAGCAGTCTACGGCCTACTCATGGGAGGTGGTGTACCCTAGCCCGCAGATACGCAATATCACCCTAATATGATTGTTCAGGCAGTGCTTTTACTTCTAGAAATGTAAAGTACTTTATTACACATACAGTAAAGTATTTTATCACACACACAGTACTCAATTATACACATTCATTTACAAATATGTGCAAGTAGGCAGTTAGAAATACCTATGGTGACACTTTTCTAACGGTTCACATCTCTGGCGGGATCTGAACCCTTTTACCAAAATACCACTTACAAAATATAGTAAAAACAACACGATTGGGGTAGTTATCAAAAGGCATGCGTAATGGTTTTGTCAGGGTGTCGCCAATTAATACAAGCAAAAATGTTTTATAATAAGCCAAAGTTAAACCATTATAATTGCTTTGGATGGTACCATCTTCCAGTGACATTCGTTAGAACTTGTAATGACTTACTGTTAACCGTGTGAGCCATAAAGCATTTCAAAACATGTCAAAGACCTTCATTACAACATATGATTCCTTCTACATTTGTCATTGTCAGTAAAGCTTTTTAATTTCAATACAGCACATCTATGAGTATTTTTCCATCTTTTATCATGCTACAAATGCATACTTAGGACCAACTAATGGGAGTCCCCAGACTACAAAGCCTTGACACCAAAGTAGAAGCTTCTAGAGTGCTTGAGACATTGATAACATCTCTCATGGTCATTAATTCAATGCCACTAACAGACCTAGGGAGAGCATTACAAATTACCACTGGGGCCCAATGGGGGCTGCTACATTGATGGCAGCCCCCAAAATAGTTCTCCTTTTGTTGGTGGTGCCACTAACCTCTCTGGGGCCCAACTAGCAAAATTCTGCACATTTCTTGGAGTTGCCAGGAAGCTTCAAAGACACTCCTTCTCTCAGCAGATACTAAGTCACTGGGGCTTGTGAGGCAGTGTCAAAGAACCAGGGCTATATTTTTGCTCTTGTTTTGTTTAATAGAGGGGCAGTTGCACTGCAACTATTAATACAAACCTCGCTGCCACTACTCCTTTGTGAGGTATATGGGTCCCTAGCTCTCTGGGCCGCACAAGCAAGTGCAACCCTGACAGCTCCTTACCTGGCTGAAATTTCTGTCTGCTTGTGCAGGAGCAGGCTTTCTCATTTATTCACCCACTTTAGGGCAGGTGGTGCGCTGGCTGTTGCACACTCTCATTCTTCCCTCAGACATGTAGCCGGGTGTGGAGGAGATGCTCCATATTGTCCCTAGGGAGTGTGTGTGCCCTCGAGGCCAGTACAATAGTAGGGAAGGGGCTCCATACACGCGCACTCCCAGTGGCAGCAATGAGTCCCCAGGATGATGGGGTTACCAAGGGACCTGTTTTAATAATGAGTGGCTCCAGGTGCCATCTCTATGTGCTTCGTCCCTGTGGAAATTGGCTCCCTAAAAATCATTTCTTGGGCACAGGCAAGAGGATGCCATTAGTGCCTGATGCAGACTGGCCCCGCCGGGTGCTGGAGCCCAATTCTGTGTGGAATGGCCTAGCCACCAGGAGATGTGTCTCTTCGGGCTTCCTCGACCCCCACAAGGCCCTGGGTGTCAGGATGTGCTCACACTATCCTGTTGTGTGACCTTTCATGTTTTTTCAGGTGCTCTGTAATAGCTGCCATCATTTTTCTCCATGTTATGGCCAGCCAATCGGGATCTGCTCATCCACTTGGAGAGTGCCAGTGAAAACATATCTAGATAAAAGCTGTTCAGATATATCAAGCTTTTAACCAGTAACAACTCTTTTATGGCCGCCCAAACACTCTTTTTTGAAAGTTAATTTCTTGAAAAAGGATAAACAGGTTTACACCATACAATAAAAAGCAGTATGAGTAATGTTCTAACATTCTTCTATTTTTGTGTGATTTTGTTCAGCTGTGTTTTTGTGTATCATAGAGCAAACCTTCTTATGGGAATTACCATTGGAAGGCAAAAATTCTTGGCCCATCCTATTTCAATTTTCGCCCAGTTTGATGGATCAGTGCAAAAGTTCCATGAAGGAGATGATTTTTTGGGGAAAATAAAAATGCTAATTTCCCCACATATTACATCACACATGACATGTTCTATGACATCACTGATAACATCAATGCAACATGTAGCATTACATCACTGACGACAAGACTGCGCATGGTGAGGTGTGAGCTTTTGTGATTCTCTCCTAGAACAACTGAGAACCTATCTCCGTTGCTAGTTTCAGGGCAGGTCTACATATGTGCCAATTTTAGATCAGCACTAAGTGATCATTCTTAGATAGTGCGGACGAAATAAATGCCTCGATTAATTTATTTATTTAGATCATTTGAGGATTTATAGTGGCATGTATGGGTAGTTAATGTAGGGCCTCAAAGCAAACTGTCATGACATTGTAAACCTTAACAATACTTCAGTGAATTTCGGCTTAATCCAAAAACTTCATGACCCTTAGTTTATAAATGGGAAAAGTACGTGAGTGGTCACCTTATATTATCCTCATGACCACCCAAAACTCCTAAATGCAAGCTCTGAGTAGTCATCTCTTAATAGAGGTCTTTTGGTGACTCAGCCCAATACTGTTTTGTAGCTCACTTCGTTCACAACTCATCATCCCTTTGGTCTCCCACATCCTTTCCCACACTGCTGATGGGCATGCTTTCAAAATCTAAAAGAACTTGTCTTGCAGAATGATTTCACTCTGAACTTATTTAAACAGACCTACTCATTTGTTAAATCAAAATAAGAGGCAGCCTGGTGCTGAAAGCAAATGGCCAATGTCAGTTGCCCTATTGATCCAACTGGCCTACCTTCTGAAACAGAAGTATCTTCTGTGAGGTTAGGATTGTGGTTCATCTTTATGTGCTAGTCTCTTGTGTGGGTGTTTCTTTCTTGTTTTAGTCTTTCTCCTAGTTTGTGATACTCCCAATATTGCATGTTAAAGAATGTGTCTTTCTGAAAACATAATTCCTCATCTGCATGTCTCCCTGAGAGTAGATACATTTATTTTTCTTCTAGTTCTATCTATTGATTTAATTCTTTGCAGTACAGCACTGTTGATTACTTGCTGTCTCACTGTGCTGGGTGTTAAATGCTTGCATTTCACCAAACACAAGCTAGTATAAAACTAGAAGTGTAAATTGTAAGCTCTGATGACTCTCATGTACATCATAGGGGTTTGCAATTCTAGTCCCACATACATTTGCACATGTTGTTGAATGAGGGATCTTGTGGCCTGAGCTGGAAAAAGTGGACCCTCTGAGCATCATACATTTCTGTGTCATAGCTTTAAATAGAGTCTCAGGTGAGATGAGCGTGTTATCTCAGATGGATCCTCATGTGCATCCTAAGTGGAGACGTTGTAGCCTCATTCGGGGTCTCATATATCAGGAAGATTGTAGCAACAGTCTCAGACTTTTGATCCTTCTGTATCCTTCTAGAGAGTGGAATGGTATAGCCTCAGACTGAGGGCTTGATTTAGAGTTTGGCAGACAGGACAAACCAACCGCAGTGTTATGATCTCCTTAGGCTATAATAGGGTCGTAATATTGTGGACGGGATATCCTTCACGTTTGTGATGGAGTAACCCCCTCCGACATACTCTAAATAAGGCCCTAAGTCTTATGCACATCATGAGGGGTGAGTGTTGTCTGCTCAGTTGGAGTTGGATGGGTTTTGTAGCATCAGATGAAGTCTCGGTGTTATAGCCTTGGACAGGCTCATAAACCCTGAGTGTTGGTGTTGATGGCTCTGAGGGGGTCTCATCCATATGTCAAGGGTTACATGTTGTAGTGTCAAAGTCTTATACACATGATGATGGCGGATAGTTGTACACTCAGATGTCATCTCATGTACATCATGAGGGTTGGGTTCATAGTCTTGGACAGTATCTCGTTCATTTTGAGTGTTAGCTGTTGTTATCTCATATGAACACTCATGAGCCTCCTGATGGCTGGTTGTTGTGTTTTTCGAAAGAATCACGTATATCATAGATGTGGGTATTGTAGTCTTATATGAAGTGTTATGTACATTACAGTTGCTGTTTTTTGTAATCTTGGACAATATCTATTACATCATGAGGTTAGCTGTTGAATTCTCAGATGAAGCCTCTTGTATATTGGGAGGGCTGGGTGTTGTAATCTAGAACAGTGTTTAATGTACATCTAGAAGACTGGTTTTGCTTTTGAAATAATCTTTTATATTGTGTTAGGTGGATGTTGTGATCTTAAATAATTTTTTATGTACATCGTCAGGGCTGGTTGTTGTAGTCTCGGACAGTGTATATAAGCATCATAAGGTTTAGCTGTTGAAGTTGTAGAAGAAGTCTCTTGTATATTGTGAGGGTTAGGTGTTGTAGACTCGAAGTAAACCTAATATCCTAGGAAGATTGAGTGTTGTCGTTTAATTTGAAGACTAAAGGGCTTATTACAAGTTCGGTGTACGGTTTACACAGTCTGCCGAACTTCCAACGGGGAGGTTGCCACCATACAGGCTACCTCCCTGCCGGTCCCATTAAGCGTTTCCTGCTCGGGCAGCGGGCATAAACTTGAGTTTCCACCCACTGGCCTAGCGGGAAACAGCCTACAGCATTGTCTTCGGCTTGTAATCGAGCCGGGGTCAATGCTATAGAGCACAGGGTGCATCAGCACCCTCGCAATGTTCACTGTCTGCAAAGTAGATAGTGAATATTGCGATGTTGTTGGCCCGGGGGGCCCCTGGACTGCCCATGCGAAGTGCACCCTGCACCCGTTCTCCACCAGCATTTTCATGGTGGTGGTACCGCCATGAAACCACTGGAGGAGAAGTGGGTTATAATCCCCAGGGCAGCTGTGCTTGCAGTGCTTCCCTGGCAGATTAGGACCGCCCCCACCTCCAGACCACCGGGATCTCTAATACTGGCAGAGCTGGCGGTTCTTTGGCGGACCGACCTCGTGGGTTGGAATGTGGCGGTCCGACCGCCATCTGCTAGTCTGGGGGTCTAGTGACCAGCAGATTCGTAATGAGGCCCCAAGTGGTTGCAAGTTTGGGAATGTATTGCTTTAGACTGAGTTTCATCATTGGTCTAACAGCTATGTGGTTGGAAGAGTGTTTGGAGCATTACTTTTGGTCCTTTTACCCTTAGTAACACTGTTCTGTAACTCGGAGGGTAGATGTGACAGAGTTTTGAAAAAGTGGCTCAAATATTCTGCTGTTAGAAAGGGATGTCTTATGTCATGCAATTATAAGTGGCATGGTTGATGCTTTCCATGTGGGTCAATTTTTCTTGGGAAAATGAGTCCCATAGATAGAAAATATGGTATATTATTGGACACCAATGCAGCTGATGCATTGCTGGTGACATATGATCCCAACATCTGAACCCTTCTATGATTCCTGCTGGCATATGTATTCAGGGTTGACTTAGATCATTTTCGAATGCACTCACGTAAATGGAGGTGTAGTATTCAGGACATGGCATTATATTGAGTTTACGCCCTACTGAAAAAGCACCTGCATGGTGTCTCCCGTATTTGATATGGGATATTTTGAGACATCTTGTAGTGGTCAAAGCACTCGTCTGTAGTTTTTCACACATCAGGGGGAATAGCATGTCATGTTATTTCAACCAATAAGGAGTGTGGTACAGTATTAAAAAACTTACAGCAATTCGACCGTTGAGAAAATTCCATTTTTATACATGTTGTTTTTACTTTTTTTATTTGGCCTCAAATGTTCTGTTGCCATTTATCATAGGTTGGTGGAAGGGGGTCATGGTGCATGGTGATGATTCCTTAATTTCCACTGGTTGGACATTAGAAGCCTTATTGTGGCTCAAGCTTAATTCTGCACCATCTCAGACAGCCTGGAGGACATTGGTAGAGACAATAGGAGACAATACGTTTAGGACTATCTCACAGAGCACTGTCTCGTTTACTTATGCATAGGCATTTATTTGTGTTCCTACAAAGGGAAGCTTTCCGGTACTTGTATTTTTTTTAAATGGCTCAAGGAGGCTGACAAATAATTAGGCCCCTGCGTGTAGATAGGAGCACCTTAATATTCTTTTTTAAAGATTATACTCGCATTTACACGCCAGAAAAAATCAGATACCTATTGCACTATTGTGATGCTATAGTTCTACGTGCAGGCACACCACCTTTAACCCTACAGGGTGCTACACTTTCAAAGCTAGAGAGATAACAAGTCTTCCCACGCTAAGACACATCACCTATGATTTATCAGTGAAGAGGGTACTTGACGTTTAATGGAACTGTGGCTACCTGGCTTCAAGTGACTAAGCTGAGCCGATTAGAACCTCCAATGCTTATTGGGAATCGAGTGGCTGGAACCCATTGAATATGGCCCTTTATTGATTACAAAGGAAATGACAGCACCTCTGACCTATAGTTATGTGATAGAGTCCCTGTGCTCTTAGGACATAGCTACTTGTGATTAGAGCCCACATCTCACAGCCTACAGTGATGGTATCGCTTCTTGTGATTCTGGTAATAGAGGAGACCCCCACAGCCTAACAAATTATAGTACAGCTATGATGATAGGTGGGCACCTCGCTCTTGGTCTTATCTTCACCTGTGAAACAGCCCGCCCAGGATGAAGGCGGAGCCCCTCCGCCGTCTGGACCCAGCCTCTTCATCCATATCCCTTTTAGACCATGAGCCTCATTTAGGGGTGGGGTTATTAAGCCAACTGCCAAAATGTCACAGAAATACAATCACCCACCTCTCACAACATCCCCTGTCTCGGTTAGCAGCCGTGGAATGCTGGTTTCCA
The DNA here is from genome assembly GCF_031143425.1 of Pleurodeles waltl. NCBI lineage: Eukaryota > Metazoa > Chordata > Amphibia > Caudata > Salamandridae > Pleurodeles > Pleurodeles waltl. The sequence continues at coordinate 604,699,749 of NC_090451.1, read as the reverse complement.
GATCACCAAGCTAGTGCTGGTTCTGCATTTGGTAAGTCCTTGTGGGGGAGCCGCCCCGCTAGACATCTCCCCTCTGACGTCATGTCCATCAGCCTTTTTCTGTCTGCCACGGAAGTCCCCGCCAACGAAGAGGGAGCTGCCTCTGGGGAACAGAGTCGTCCAGCACAGCAGAAATCTCTAGATTTTCAAGTCAGGACTTTTTCTCTGTTTAGAGGGAATTAGACAGTACCACCCTGGATAACATTCCCATCCTTCGGCTAGGGTTACCCCTGAGTGTTGCACTGGCCTGGATGGTGTTTTAATGCGACGACAGGTAAAAAATAATATCTGAAAGACATAAAAAAAACAGTATATGTCGACTTAAACACCTAAATGTAAGGCAACACATACATAATGAAAACACATAAAAATAGTTTTGATTCTGTCTACACTATCCCTAAGTTGTTTTTACAGAAAATAAAGACAAAATTGGTGTATTGAATATTATACAGATGATTTTACAAATAATCTTTTCAAATATCTGCTCTGCTCTTCCAGAACCACAAAACAGACATAAGTTGCATGTATGTTTTTTCTGAGAAAGTTGACAATTCTATCTTCAGCTACGTGAATGATTTTGGACTCTGACCTGAGCCAGTGCGCCCCTACTGCATCGGGGTATTTAAGAGTAGAAAAAATGTACGCAGTTGGCACATGTGCCAATAGCCCTGCATAGACTCAGGCCCACCGGCTCGGGAAACCCAGAAACCGTTGTTTTGAGTGAACTTCAATCACACCAGGTGCCCAAAAGTCCCACGAGGAGTGCTAGAATTTTCAGTTTTAATCCTAACTTGATGTATCAAATACACAAATTCTAAGGGTTAAAAATATAATTTTTAATCGTATTTCTCAATAAAAGAAAAATATTATCTCCTCATGTATGCCAATCAACATTTTACATAAATACTAAATATAAAGTGGCGATTTCCAAAGAGAAGTTAGATCTTCTTTACAAAGAAGATTTACCTGCACTAGAATTTGTATATTTAAAATAATAAATTAAGGTCGATGTTCAATTAATAATTGTTTGAAAAATGTTGTACTCCCACTAAAAATAAAGTGCCTTTTTGGGTACCTGGCGTGATTCAAGTGCTCACTGTAGTGAACACGTGTTGTTTAGGGGCACATGCTATGGAAACTGTTTTGTTTTTTAGGGTACGAGGATTCGAATTACGTTGACTACAGAGCAAAAAGACAAGGGTTGGGAGTCCCCATTGGATGTAATATCTGTCTATGAGGCCCTCAGGTTCTGTGTCTTTTTTCAGAAAGAGGGGACTGAAGACATGTTTACGGCCTTGTAGTAGCGTTAATTTTTAGTGTCTTTGGTTCCCTCCCATTAGTGACCATTTTGATGGGACTCACTCGTGGGGCACATGCGCGTGATATTGCGGTTGCTTGCGTGTGCCCACTGAGTGGGCATTGAAGTGCATATGTGTTGTGTAGCTAGTTTCCACGTGTTTTTGAGTCTCGTGAGTCATGAGTCACCTGTGGTCACATTTTTGTTTGCACACTCGCTGATTTTGTTTGGTTTATGAGGCAGTTCTGAAAACGGACCATTGAGCCCGTGTGTGTTTTACAACTTGCGTTCTGGACCTGTTTCTTCTGCCTGATTTTTTTAAAGCACTCCACAGCGCTCTCTTGTGTTGGAAGCGGTGTAGTGACGGTGGCACTGTTGGCCAGCACACGCACTCTGAATAAAAGCAGGGACCATAGTGCTGGCGTAGATTTACGGTTTTGGTTGTGGCATGTGACGATCTTGGAGTGCGTGAAATTTCAACCAGATATGCTTGGTGGCTTTAACCACAAACAAGCTGTGACGGTTTGAGAGTAACAGCAGTTTGAACATTTATTTTCTGGACTTTGCAAGTGATTTAAGAAGTTTGCAGTGCTCGCCTCGACCCTTGTACTGGGTCACCTAAGACTGTCTTCAAACCTGTGTCCTTCAGGCCTCTGAATGAAAACATAAATAACAGGCTTAATGGTAATAGGCAGTGTTTAATGTATATGAATAAATTCCAGGCTGTTGTCAGGAGGCCACCTCGGATTGCACCACCCATTTCCCCTGCCACCATTGCCAACAAAATATCAACACAGCTTCTAAATATTACACTCCTGTAAGTGTGACATTCAGACTATTCCAGGTCACCCAAAGCTATAAGAATAGCATGGATGGCAGTTAGTATTCATTTTTAAAGTATATTGAATTGTTAAAGAACTGTTGTTGTGCTCATCTCAAAGCTAGATCCACAACGCCACCACGTGACAGACCGTCATAAGTGCCGGTTGTAGGAAAGTACCATCTTGCCTGGCATGTTACCCCCATATTTCACTGTATATATGTTGTTTTAGTGTATGTGTCACCGGGACCCTGCCAGCCAGGACCCCAGTGCTCATAAGTGTGCCCTGTATGTGTTCCCTGTGTGATGACTAACTGTCTCACTGAGGCTCTGCTATCCAGAACATCAGTGGTTATGCTCTCTCATTTCTTTCCAAATTGTCACTAATAGGCTAGTGACCAACTTCACCAATTTACATTGGCATACTGGAACACCCTTACAATTCCCTAGTATATGGTACTGAGTTACCCAGGGTATTGGGGTTCAAGGAGATCCCTATGGGCTGCAGCATTTCTTTTGCCACCCATAGGGAGATCTGACAATTCTTACACAGGCCTGCCAGTGCAGCCTGAGTGAAATAACGTCCACGTTATTTCACAGCCATTTACCACTGCACTTAAGTAACTTATAAGTCACCTATATGTCTAACCTTTACCTGGTAAAGGTTGGGTGCTAAGTTACTTAGTGTGTGGGCACCCTGGCAATAGCCAAGGTGCTCCCACATTGTTCAGGGCAAATTCCCCGGACTTTGTGAGTGCGGGGACACCATTACATGCGTGCACTATACATATGTCACGACATATGTGTAGCGTCACAATGGTAACTCCGAACATGGCCATGTAACATGTCTAGGATCATGGAATTGTCACCCCAATGCCATTCTGGCATTGGGGAGACAATTCCATGATCCCCTGAGTCTCTAGCTCAGACCCGGGTACTGCCAAACTGCCTTTCCCGGGGTTTCACTGCAGCTGCTGCTGCTGCCAACTCCTCAGACAGGTTTCTGCCCTCCTGGGGTCCAGCCAGGCCTGGCCCCGGAAGGCAGAACAAAGGACTTCCTCAGAGAGAGGGTGTTACACCCTCCCCCTTTGGAAAAAGGTGTCAGGGCTGGGGAGGAGTAGCCTCCCCCAGCCTCTGGAAATGCTTTGATGGGCAGAGATGGTGCCCATCTCTGCATAAGCCAGTCTGCACCAGTTCAGGGATCCCTCAGCCCTGCTCTGGCGCGAAACTGGACAAAGGAAAGGGGAGTGACCACTCCCCTGACCTGCACCTCCCCTGGGAGGTGCCCAGAGCTCCTCCAGTGTGCTCCAGACCTCTGCCATCTTGGAAACAGAGGTGCTGCTGGCACACTGGACTGCTCTGAGTGGCCAGTGCCAGCAGGTGACGTCAGAGACTCCTTCTGATAGGCTCCTTCAGGTGTTACTAGCCTATCCTCTCTCCTAAGTAGCCAAACCTCCTTTTCTGGCTATTTAGGGTCTCTGCTTTGGGGAATTCCTTAGATAACGAATGCAAGAGCTCATCAGAGTTCCTCTGCATCTCTCTCTTCACCTTCTGCCAAGGAATCGACTGCTGACCGCGCTGGAAGCCTGCAAAACTGCAACAAAGTAGCAAAGACGACTACTGCGACCTTGTAACGCTGATCCTGCCGCCTTCTCGACTGTTTTCCTGGTGGTGCATGCTGTGGGGGTAGTCTGCCTCCTCTCTGCACTAGAAGCTCCGAAGAAATCTCCTTTGGGTCGACGGAATCTTCCCCCTGCAACCGCAGGCACCAAAGAACTGCATCACCGGTCCTCTGGGTCTCCTCTCAGCACGACGAGCGAGGTCTCTTGAACTCAGCAACTCTGTCCAAGTGACTCCCACAGTCCAGTGACTCTTCAGTCCAAGTTTGGTGGAGGTAAGTCCTTGCCTCCCACCGCTAGACTGCATTGCTGGGAACCACGTATTTTGCAGCTACTCCGGCCCCTGTGCACTCTTCCAGGATTTCCTTTGTGCACAGCCAAGCCTGGGTCCCCGGCACTCTAACCTGTATTGCACGACCTCCTGAGTTGTCCTCCGGCTTCGTGGGACCCTCTTGTGCAACTTCGGGTGAGCTCCGGTTCACTCCACTTTGTAGTGCCTGTTCCGGCACTTCTGCGGGTCCTGCTTGCTTCTGAGTGGGCTCTTTGTCTTGCTGGATGCCCCCTCTGTCTCCTCACGCAATTGGCGACATCCTGGTCCCTCCTGGGCCACAGCAGCATCCAAAAACCCTAACAGCAACCCTTGCAGCTAGCAAGGCTTGTTTGTGGTCTTTCTGCACGGAAACACCTCTGCACGACTCTTCGCGACGTGGGACATCCATCCTCCAAAGGGGAAGTTTCTAGCCCTTGTTGTTCTTGCAGAATCCACAGCTTCTACCATCCGGTGGCAGCTTCTTTGCACTTTTGGACTTGGTCCCCTTGTTCCACAGGTACTCTCGTCTGGAAATCCATCGTTGTTGCATTGCTGGTGTTGGTCTTTCATGCAGAATTCCCCTATCACAACTTCTGTGCTCTTTGGGGAACTTAGGTGCTCTTTGCACCCACTTTTCAGGGTCTTGGGGTGGGCTATTTTTCTAACCCTCACTGTTTTCTTACAGTCCCAGTGACCCTCTACAAGGTCACATAGGTTTGGGGTCCATTCGTGGTTCGCATTCCACTTCTAGAGTATATGGTTTGTGTTGCCCCTATCCCTATGTGCCCCCATTGCATTCTATTGTGACTATACATTGTTTGCACTGTTTTCTTTTGCTATTACTGCATATTTTGGTATTGTGTACATATATCTTGTGTATATTTGCTATCCTCATACTGAGGGTACTCACTGAGATACTTTTGGCATATTGTCATAAAAATAAAGTACCTTTATTTTTAGTATATCTGTGTATTGTGTTTTCTTATGATATTGTGCATGTGACACTAGTGGTACTATAGGAGCTTCACTCGTCTCCTAGTTCAGCCTAAGCTGCTCTGCTAAGCTACCTTTTCTATCAGCCTAAGCTGCTAGACACCCCTCTACACTAATAAGGGATACCTGGGCCTGGTGCAAGGTGTAAGTACCCCTTGGTATCCACTACAAGCCAGTCCAGCCTCCTACACCGGTGTTGACATTTAAGTGCCCGTGCTGAGCACCAGAAACCACCAGCTCAAATTAAGGTCTGGCAATAGGGCATCTGTATAAGTATTCAATATACATGTCTCATTACAGCAGCAATTGTAGGTCCTAAGCAGCATTCTTAGGTCCTCTGTCTGAGTTGGCTGGTAATATGTTAATAACGCCAAATCCTTGGGTTTTATTCTCAATAGCCTGCTTAACCTCTGGAGGAAAATCCCTGGTAAAGCAAGATATCTAAAGATTATCTGCAGCATTAGGCAGCTCATCCCATAACAGGATTGAAGTCTGTAGTCTAGACACTGATTCTTTTCTCTCCAAAGTGGACTATGGGAAAATGCTCCTCTCCAGACTGCCAAAAGTTAATTTGGCTCCCCTCAGAGTAGTGCTTCATGCAGAAACATAATTTGTTACAGGCCAAAATAAATTTGACCACATCACTTCAATCCTGCCTACTCATCAGGTGCTTTCCATTGAAGTTAGAGGTCAATTCAAGACTGATTGCATCACTCACAAAGGCCTTCATAACTCATCTCCTTTCTATATGACTGACAAGTTGAAGATTTCATGTGTTCAAAGGGGATTGCGAAAATCAAAATCCCTACTCCGACAGGCGTCCACATTCAGACATGAATGTTAAATAAAACAGGACTCATTTGGATGTACGCTTCTGCTCAGCCTCAACCCTCAGACACCTTTTACCTGACTGACATTCTGAAAATTCCCTGTGTTCAGCAGGAATGGAGAAACTCAAAATCATGTTTCTGGGAGCTCCCCTAAAGATACACTCATAATTTTAGTTGAGGTTACGCTACAATGAAGTGGGAAGCCTCAACCCATGGTATCTAAACTCAAAGGGACTACAGGTGCATAACAGATTGTAGTTACTTGAACTGGCTTCTGCAAAAAAATACGGAAACCAATTGGGCCCACATATCTAAGACACTTTTATCTAACAGTAATGTGAAGCAGCCTTGGAATGCAATTTGTATCTAAATGAAAGTGAAGTAAGAGCCTTACACCACAAATGCAACAAGAGAATCATGATGCTTGTAATCAAGAGGTTCACTGACATAATATCAGAATCTAAATAAAGAATGAGGGACAGGGAGATTGATGGTCCAGTGTATAGCCTCCCAAGATATCTAGTTAAATTCAAAATACACTGTTCCAGGAAGAAAAAGCAGAACGTGGGGCAACCCTAATGCTAGAAGCAAGTGCCCTCACACACCCTATTGGGTGTCATGCTTCATCATCGGGCAAGCTCCTTGTCAGACCGGCACTGCAATGTCTGATGGGCACCCCTGAAAGGGGGCCCTTTGCCGGAGATCTTTTTCTGTAACACTGTGCCGTGATGAAGCCTGCGCAGAAAGGTCAATGCCCACCTACAGGCACTATAGAAAATAGGAGAGGGAAAGAGAATTTAAAATTAGCTCAAAACCCGAACAGAGCGCCAAATTTTGATGACTAGGAAAGGGTAATGGCCAAAACAATAAAACCCTATAGAGTGGGGAATGAGATGATGCTCAAAACACTCTCATAGTACAAATGGCGGGGGGGGGTTATAAGGAATTATCTTATGCCCCTGAAGACAGGGTCAACATGTTTCGTGTCTGAACGGGCCCTCATTACAAACCTGGCGGTCGGTGTTAAAGCGGCGGTAATACCGCCAACAGGCCAGCGGGTAAAAAAATGGGACTTGGACCCTTGGGGTTACCGCCATCCAACACCGCCACTTTAACACACCGACAGCCAGGGTGGTAACGGCAGCTGGGCTGGAGACTTCAGTCTCCAGCCCGGCGGCCGTCACATTCCCATCCTTGGGATTACGACCCGGCCTACCGCCATGGTTTCCGTGGTTTTTCTACTGCCACGAAAACCATGGTGGTAGGCACTATCAGTGCCAGGGAATCCCTTCCCTGGCACAGATAGGAGTCCCCCCACCCCCTCCCCAGAGTCCAGCCTCACCCTCCCCCACCTGCTCCTGCCCCCGCGCACATATTCACACCCACACGCGCACCCATATAAACACACGCATACCCACCTCCACCCACGCATGCACACATACATACGCACACAACACAACATGCACCAACATACCGTGACACACACATGCATCCACAACACACAACACTCACAATCACTCATCCAACGCGACTCACACCCTCATGCACACATCCCAAAACATACACCCCCCCTCCCACATACACACAATGCCCCCCACCCCACTCTCCGGTTGGAGAACCCGATTTACCTGCTTGCAGGGGGTCATCCGGCTGGAGACGGTCCGCGGCATCCGCCAGCAAAACACCGCCAGGCCGTATCATTGCTCATGATACGGTCGGCGGTGTTTTGCTGGCGTGGCGGTGCTGCTGTCAGCAGCGCCGCCTTACCGCCATCTGCCGCGTGTTCCGCCAGATTTCTGGCGGAATACTGTCAGCGGTCATAATACACGTTGCCGGCTGGTAGCCATGGCGGCGGGATGTTGTCAGCCGTTGTCGTGGCGGTAGGCAGTCAATACCACCAATGTTGTAATGAGGGCCTTTATAATCAATTGTTAATTAATCACACTTAATTAACTTCCCACCCTATACCACTAAAAACCTAACAACCCACTACCAGACAATAAACTACTATTAGCAATTAAATTACAAATTATAAATCACTTAAAATTACAAAATATATAAAAAAATTAACATTAATAACACAAAATACTAATATATGAACTAAAAAAGATGAAGATAATTAAAAACGATGTTTGTAACAACTTCAGTAATTGAAAATGAGGGAAGCGCGTCAGCAGCACCTGGGGACCCTGGGCAGGAGGAGCCTGCGTCCAATCAAGGAAAGGGCAGGAGTCCTTTAAAAATCGCATAGCGCTCCCGCCTCGCGGGAAGTGCGTCAGCAGCACCTGGGGACCCTGGGCAGAAGGAGCCTGCGTCCAATCAAGGAAAGGGCAGGAGCCCTTTAAAAATCGCGTAGCGCTCCCGCCTCGCGGGAAGCGCGTCAGCAGCACCTGGGGACCCTGGGCAGGAGGAGCCTGCGTCCAATCAGGGAAAGGGCAGGAGCCCTTTAAAAATCGCGTAGCGCTCCCGCCTCGCGGGAAGCGCGTCAGCATCACCTGGGGACCCTGGGCAGGAGGAGCCTGCGTCCAATCAAGGAAAGGGCAGGAGCCCTTTGAAAATCGCGTAGCGCTCCTGCCTCGCGCCCGGGCCAAGGGCGGGCCCGTCCTGTGCCCATCGGAGACCGGAGGAGACTGGGCTGGGCCCCCCCTTTTTCACCTGCAATAAGAGATCAGTCTGCTACCCAAGAGAACAGAGACCATTCCATACACCTTAAACCGAGTAGTAACACTTTTATTTAGCTCTACTAATACTAGACTCTCAAGTTCATCTGCTGACACTGGTGGCTAAATTTGTGGGGCGTCATTAATTAAGTATATAGCTAACGATTGGGACACTGCTACCCCTGAGAGAGGCTTGGCAGGTAGGGTAGTGCTTACCGGAATCGAAGGGGACTATAAAATTCCGTCTGCCCAGGGGCCTAGTATCCCGCGCTTGGTACCTTAGGATAACTTAAATAGCACCACCGGGCAAGAGCCCAGAGCCCTTGTATTAGATCTAGTAGAGGCGAAGAATTAAATAGTAGGTAAAAATATATGGGGAAACGTAAGGCATCAGAACCCCCACGGGGGAAGGAGAAATCCACAAAAAAACGTAGGAATGCAGGCGAGAATTGTACGATATCTGAAATTGATGACCTTATAGAAGAGGTAGAGTCTTTTCTAAGTAATAGGACCGCCCCTCGGGAGGGCTCTGAAAAAAAGATAACTTCCTATTATACAAAGAAAACAGAAATAGGGAAAGAGAAATCAATTGATAGGAAAGAGAGTGGTAGCCAGCAAGAGGAAAACCTACTCCCCGCTATCAGGACAATTAATCACAAAGATGATATAACGCGGGCTATATGTCATCACCCAACTACACTAGGAAGTATTAGGAAGAAGGGCCATGTACAGAAGAGCGACATTGAGTGTTCTAACAAGTATGCAGTCCTGGCAGAACCCGCTACCAACAAAGCTCATAAGGTCCAGGAGGGGAAACCCGATGGTAAGTACGACCAAACTATCCCCTTAGTACAGATAGCTATAGAGAAGTCATCATTAGCTAACCAAGACCCAGAAAACTGCTTAATATGTAAAACAAGGAGTCTAACAGATCTTTATGACCTAATGATTGGATTAATGCAGGAAGTTAGAGAGTTAAAACTTGAAGTAGGAACATTATCAGCTCTTGTGAAAAATGGGGGGAGTATGGGAACCCATAGAGACCAGAGTGCAGAGGAGACTTCAACAGTATCACTACATTTACAGGGCAGACCCATGTCCCCCCAAAGTTTGAATGTCCAGTCCAATTCTACTTCAACTACAGCCAGTATTCCATATGCACCATTAAGAGGCATGAGAGGGGAAATGGGTGTAATATGGGGTCACGTAATTATTCTGTAGCTAAGGTAGGAGAGTTACAACAAGATTCTGCGAATCCCCCAAGGGAGCCCAGTTTTGAAACAGGGTCACAAGAAGATGGAAGATGGAACGTACATTAAAACCCTATACTAAATTATATAATGGTAGCATGCCCCCTACTATAAGGAGTAGACTCCCTGAGGGAAAAATAAGTCCTTCTGGGGCTGAGGTAATTTATTTGCTAAATGTCCCGAAATTGGCCCTAAATAGTATAGAGGATGAGGATTCCTTAAAGAACAAAACTATACACTGGATCAGACATAAACAACATTGCTTATCCCTAATCCGCTCATATATTACGAGGGCGGAAAGGATGCCAGGAGAGGTTGGGAAGCAAGATGTTGTTGTTCTGATATTAAGGGATGAAAGACTAATTGAAGGTCTTATCAATATGGAACAGAGAGCCAGTGCTCCCATAAAAAATGCTATGAGGTTTAGCCTGGATCCACATACTTGCAAGTTTATAGCTCAGAGGAATAAACACAGGAATTGGGGAGAGCAAATGAGAAAAGGAGATTCTGATCTTGAAACAGTTGATTGACTAACACAACTAGATCAAGTATATTTGGGACCGATTAGTGACCTAATAGCAGTTGAATCCCAGGATCAAAATAATTACCAAGTTACAAGAGTAGGGAGTATTGAGGAGCACTTGCCCCGTAGAACGGAATCAACCATAGCTCAGAGCCCTAATACCAATGACATGATCTCAACTGGAAGGGGATTAGTTTCTATGGTCTCTTGGAAAGTAGCAGGCCTAAAAAGCAAGCTTATAGACCCTGACTGGCATGATTATATTGAACAATTTCATGTTTGCCTCTTTCAAGAGACTTGGTTAAAGGATCCACCGCCCAAACTGGGGTATAACACTTTCTTTATCAGTGCAACTGCTGCAGCAAGAGGGAGGCCGTCTGGGGGGCTGGTTGTATGGGTGAAAATTTCCCTTAATATCAAGATATGTAAACATGATGCAGAGTCTCCTGACATTCTGTGGTTGGAATTAGGGGACAAAAATAAGGTGTTATCCCATTTGTTTAATGTGTATATAAGGCCCAGAAGATCTAACCAGGAGTCACATGAAATTGAAATATTAGATGGCATGCTTAAAACAATTCCGGTAGGAGAGACAAATATGATAGGGGGAGATTTTAATTGCAACTATGAACCTATAATTGGCCTTGAACTTCTGGCAGAAGATGAAGACCTAGCAAGAGCAGTCCCCCACCTATCAATTGAAGAGTCCGTCCCCGGAACGGTTGCTGCTTTACAACTTATGGGCCTCACATTAAAGCATGGACTGAGGGCGTGCAACGGTAGAGTGGGCCAAGGTGGTCTTAATATGGATACTTTCCAGAGAGGTAACATAGGCTTTAAATTATATTATATTATGCATAACACTATTACATGGGAGAGAATAGTGACCTTTAAAATTGATAAGAGGAGGGAAAGTGATCACTTTCCGTTAGTAATTGAAATTAGGGGGTTACCTCACAGACCTGAATTGCATAGAAAAGGATAAGGTGGAGTTACAACCCACTCTTAGTAATAACCGAAGGGCAGTAAAATGGCCGGTGATAGTGGGCAACTCGGGTGTTATGACTAACATTTATAACACATATACAGAACTGCTGAAACCCCATGCCCATAAAAACTGCACTGACATCCCTATCATGGATATTCATCAATTAATGAGTACTGCACTAAGACCCTATTTTACTAGACAGATACACCAAAAGTATGAAAAGGGCAAGGAGCAAATTACTCCATCTAACCCCTGATTTACTACAGAATGTAGAGAGGGAAAAACATTATTGGTAGTGGCCCTAAAACAGCAAAATTTAATAGCCGTGCAAGAGGCAAGGGCTGGTTACAGGAAAATTCTGGCTACAGCACAAAAAAACTGGGAGGACCAAAAATGTATGACCTCTTAGAGGCAGCCAAACGCAATGACGCAGTGGCTTTTTGGAAAATAGTTACTCACGGCAGGAAAGAGGGGACATATAATACTGAACATCATATAGATCCCAGTGCGTGAGTTAACCATTTTACGCACCTTTATTCCGATTTTTCTAATCTTGATTCATATTCTTCCCTGTACAAAGAAGTACCCTCCTGGGGCATTTTCCCTGATATACAGTTTACCTTGGAAGAAACGGTGACTGCCATTGAAGTGATTAAAACAGGCAAAGCCCCAGGTCTGGACAAAATCCCTGGGGATTTGTTCAAATATAACATAGACATTTGGGCACCCTATGTAAATCTACTCTACAATGCCATAGCAAGGGGAGAGCCAGTTCCTGAGATATGTAAAGGTGCAGAAATAATCCCTGTCTATAAAAAAGGTTCTAGAGAAGACCCGGGGAATTACAGGCCAATTAGCCTTATCGATGTCATGCAAAAAATGTATGCTAGGCAGCTGCTGAATAGAATAGGATGCTGGATAGAAGAAAAAAGCATTCTGACAATATACCAGGCAGGTTTCAGGCAGCAGACAAGCACAATTGACCAGGCCTTCAGGTTACTAGTAATAATGTGGAAATACACAAAATTAAAGAAGGGCCACCTTTATTTTGCATTTGTGGATTTGCGAGCGGCCTTTGATCTAGTTCCAAGAGACTCTCTATGGGCTGCGTTAGGGAACCAGGGTATGCCGGGGAATCTCTTATACCAAACAAAGAGGTTGCACGAAAACACATACGCAAAGGTACGGTGGGGTCCAAATGGAGAGCTGACTGACCCAATACCAATTAAGAGGGGAGTGAGGCAGGGTTGTGTGCTTGCCCCAACCCTCTTTTCGTTATATATCAACGACCTGGTAGAGTATCTCAAACGGAGTAACCATGACTCACCAAGATTGAATGGAGATCCAGTCCCCGCTCTCCTGTTTGCCGATGATACCATCTTACTATTGCAAACTCCCATGGGTCTTCAAACCTTACTAGAAATGTTTAGTAAATACTGTAGTTTGAAGGGGCTGGAAATAAATGCAAACAAGACAAAATATCTGGCTGTCAATCCCCATAAAGCACTTAAAAGAAGTATCTTGATTAAGGGGCACGAACTGGAGCGAGTCAAAAACTTTAACTACTTAGGGATTTTGCTGGATGCTAAGTTGTCCTGGACGCCGCATGTTAACAAAGCTGCAACTTCTTTAGTCCACAGCTCCATGGCGATAAATGACAACTATAAAAGCTCAAGAACCGGGATCGTTTCACCAGTGTTTGAAGTCTATAGATACAAAGCGCAGGCTGCTGTCTTATATGGTGCTGAGCTTTGGGGAATTGCAAACCTAACCCCATTAAGATCTCAAGAAAATAGTTTTATGAGGGGGGTATTGGGATTGCCAAAATCTACTCCACTGATCCCTCTCACCTATGACATAAATATGAAGCAAATAGGTAAACTGGCAGCTCTGAGGCCTTTACTCTGTTGGTGTAGACTTTGGACGATTCCCGAACTAAACCATTACAGACAAGCACTAATTGAGATAAAGGACCTTGATAAATCAGTTTCACTTCCGTGGCTTCATCACATAAAGTATTGGTTTTATAACCTAGTGCTGAAATCTTATTGGGATGATCCCCATACACTCACATCACAATCCAAGACTCGATTAAAGCAAGTTTACTGGGAGTTTTCTTCGATTAGTCTTTTCCGCAGTAAGGACTTGGGTAGACTGACATCGAGTTTTTTAGACATTAAACCAATACCAAGAGCTGAGGAATGGTTAGATATCATTCAGCCTAGGTGAACGAAAGCACTATTTATGAAGTTTCGATATGGGATCCTTCAGATCAAGGCATTCACTATTCAATGGGGCCCTCAGAGCGAGAATAGTCATGAGGCAAAGTGTGGGTTGTGTAACATGGAGGCCATCGAAACGGTGGATCATGTCTTGTTAATCTGTAAAGCCTACGATAAGCCAAGGAAAAAATTGATTCGACCTATCTGTAGGAATGTAGGAATTAGAAATGATAATGAAGCGGCCAGACTGTTAAGGTCTAACACTACCCCATCTATTGTCTTTGGAATAAGCCGCTTTCTTCTAGCAATTTCATTTATTAGGGACAAGGAGGGCCTGAGGTTTTAATAAGTTTAGATTTAACTAATACTTATAGATACATTTTAAGATGTTTTAAATGGTTAACGGGTTCCCCTCCTTGTAAGCTAATAGACCTTGGGTAGTTATTTTGTTTCAAGATATAAATCTAGTTCTTACATTGAAGGAAGAATATAGTTTTCCTTGTATTTTAAGAATATCACTCCATATTTATTAATTGGTTTTATACAATGGTCAAACAGCTCTCTAATAAAACAATGCTATTATTTCGGGCAGGACATAAAGTTTAGGATTTTTTTTTTTTTTTGTGTAAGTAATGATGAAATTGATTGCTATTTATTGATTTTAGGAGCACCATTTGTTATTTATGCAAACTGGTTCTAGTATTTATATGATTATCTGTTATTTAAACGATGTTTCCATTGACTGTATTTTCCTTATATGGCTGATAGCCGAATAAAGGTGTGATGATGATGATGAGGATGAAAATGATATTAACAACAAAGATATTCTTGACAATGATATTACTTACCTAAAAAATTGAATTGATATTCTTGACAATGATATTTCTGCATCGCAATATTTTTGCATCACAATATTTTTTTCCAATATGTCTGTAACTTGATATATAAAATTCAAAATTTTTTCCAAATAGCAATCAAGTTTGGTAAAGCCAATCGAAAATCTTTAATAGCTAAAATATTCTCACGTTCTTGAATGTTTTTTCCACTCTGTATGATGTTTTTCCTTTTCATTATTTAGATTGTTTTCTAGTGCTTCGTAAATTGGTTCTGTGGAGGTGTGCTGCTCCTACCTGGCTAGGATCTGTAAGGACCTGACATAATAAAAAAGCACAATGTCTCATCACCTTGTTGCTCTCCTGAGTTTCCCTGACTTGATCTGTTTCTTGTTTCGCTTACATCCCCCTTTTCTGCTCCAATCCATGTTGTACTTTCACCCAGGCTCCTCCCATCCATCATTCTTCCCACCACTATGACAGCAAGTGAGACCCCACCTTCCTTCTCTACAGTGTTTTTCATGGCTGATATTGTTCTGCCTGCCCTCCACCACGAGAAGATTTTCCTATAGTAGGATCGATCCCAGTTATTCTCCACTGCCTAGTTTGCAACAGGCACTTTCCTCCTGCAATCTCCTGCAGCCAGCAAACACCCCCAAGACTACATGCAGTGGTACACATCCCAGTTACAGATCCAAGTCCAAAGGCTACCAATGATTCACCAGTACCAACAGCATCTCCTGCTGTTAGAGGGCATTGCATGTTTTCCCTATTTCAGCCATTGCCTGGCCCACAGTAAAACTATGATGCTCACAGACTAAGCTTCTCACTCTGGGGGCAGGGGGGGGGTCCTATAAGACATCACCCACCCCTATCAAGATCACAGAAATTATAGGACTATTTTACTTATGTCTTCATCACTCTTCATATTGATCCCGAGAGCTTTGTGTTACTTAGGCTTGGGTTCTTCTGAAGCAGACAGTGATGTTACCTGCCGCTATCAACACCATAGACACCTGTTGATTTTTATCATGATCTGTGGTATAACAGCTTCCATGCATAGTAATCGAGGACCGTTACATGCAAACAGCAAATATATTACTGTACCCCTAGCATGTCGTTTGTAAAAGGAAGTTAATGTGAGCTGGTGTTAGAAGTTGCAGAACAAACTCCAAAAAGATGTGTCACACATCAGCAATATATTAATGTTTGGCAGCACTCAGAGTGCAGTTTTTAGGGGACATTTAAAACTGTTTGATTACACCCTATGAATGCAATACGGTTTCATCTTTGCTGCAGGAACAGTTCTTGACAATGGGCACAACAGTCGCATCTTCAATACCCTGAAGTCTCTCAAAGGCCTATCCAATATTTGCAAGAAGCACAGGGAGATTCATGCACAGTCCCAGCAAAGTCAGCCAGTGCAAACAGGAAAGTCTATCAATGATGGAGTCCATTCAGTTCCAGAGAAAACATTGGCATGCTGCTCTGAGGGAACCCAATCGACACTGAAACACAGAAAGGTAAGTCATGAATATTAATCAACCACTTTAACTGTGCTGATTATACATCTATGTAGCTTTGGTCAGCAATTGCCAGTGGCTGACATCTTTCACCTTGTTATTTTTGATGCCATAAGTGTGCTGGGTATTCCCAGATGTGGGTCCCGGGCTCACTGTACCACTGGAACCAAGTTATACCTGGCTGAAGAGTCCTACCTAGGGCAAAGCTTGTCCTAGGTTTTTTGTGTTCCGGTTCTGGGAGGACCTGGCCTGGTAGCTCAGGATAGACCAGTCCCATGAGGGGCAAGGTCAAGACTGATTTGCATATGGCTGGGTCCAAACTGAGATGGCATAGTGGGAGAAAAAGAATGGATTGGGATTCGACCTGAGCGATTGCCAGTGGCTGAGATTAGTTCAAGCATTCCATCCATCACCTAGTTGTTTTTACATTTGATGCCCTAAGTGCACTGGATATTCCCATGCATGGGTACAGGGCTCATGGTGCCACTGGTACCAGGCTATATTTGGCTGAAGAGCCCTCACTAGGGCGAAACCGTTCCTAGGTTGCTTGTGTTCCAGTTCAGAGAGGGCCTGGTCTGGCAGTTTGGGCCAGACTGTTCCCATGAGGAGTAGGGTCAAGACTGATTTGCATATGGCTTGGTCCAAACGGATGTGGCATGGTGGGCAAAAAACAATGGATTAGGATGCGGCCCAAGCGATTGCCAGTAGCTGAGATTAATTCAAGTGTTCCATCCATCATCTTTTTGCTTGCATGTAATGTACTCCAGCCTGGACAATGCACTGGAAAGAGTGTTAGTACCAGAGAACATGCCTCAACCCACACAAGCTTAACCTTGACAAACAAATCTTGACATCACTCCATCTCCCATTTAAAACAAGGATCACATTTAAGACTGTGTTGTGCACATGGTCACCTGATTCAAAGAACATGGCACCTCCTGAAAAGTGTAATTTCATTACCAACCAATCCAAGAACAGTGATCCACCTCTTACTTGTTTCATCAATAAAACTTCAAAAGATAAACATACTGAGATAGATCATAGGAGGGCCCAGATCCCAAGGCTCTTGAACAGCCTGTACCCATTTGACTGGAAAGAATATGTTTTCTTAGTTTTAAGAGGCTCCTGATAGCTGGGGTATTATGTCCAGCTTTCGACTAAGCATGTATGATGATAAGGGGCGATACTAAGGAATGCTGCATCTTGCGGCAGTCCTTACATCCCACTTGTTTCTGTCTCCCTGACCAAATGCTGCCCTCAACATGTACTAGGCAACTCAGTAATAAATCTGTGAGAATCTGACATAAAATCACCATCACACACTGAGCAGTCATGCCACTGTGCCACCTTATTGTCACTGTGGGCGAGCTTGCAGTCGTAAGCACCAACTAAATGTGCATTTGTCATAGTCAAGACCTTGCTGATAGGGTATGACCCAGAGCATTGTAGGAGCCTGACTAAAATTGTTTCAATTTTACAGCAATAGCTCACGTTAAAATTAAGAGTCCATTCCAGATTTGCATTTTCATTTCTCTCAGATTCTTTCCTGGGAAGTTTGAATTGCTGGCTTGTGACCTTCCATATACCTTCTGGACTAGCTAAACTCTTCCCTCGTGTGTGTCATGAAGTTTTAGGTCTTTATTCGGGGTGCTCTGTGATGCAAAATGTCTATTTTCCTCTAATTCTTTTTGATTCTCTGGCAACCACCCATTAAGGGAATGTGTGGTGTAAGAATGTCACTAACATGTTTGGTGGCCATCAACAGCAGGGGGTGTTACCCTGAAAGCAAAACACACTTTTGATTTGTGCTTTCGGTGCAGACGGTCATCAGAATTGTGATAGCTTGATGGCCACCTTTCGACCAGAAGCCTCAACCTTACCTGATGCAGAAAACTGGAATTAGTATGAGGAGACTGGGAAACAGAGACTAATATCCAAGGGAAACCAAGTGTTATGGTGGAATGCTTCAGCCTTTTCACCAGAGTTGGAAGAGTCATGAAATAATAACACAGTCGCACTGCTGCTCTGAGGATGCTGGCTGTGTCTTGTGAATGTGATAGTCTCATCGACTGACCACTAGTGAATGGTTATTTGCACAATGTTTCACTAAGAAAAGTCTAGAGTAGTGTCCCCTTTGCTGAAAAATTTTCCAAATTAAGGAACATATTTTTGATGACAAGGTAATGGATCATTCTGTGCTCCTAGACGAAAAAAGTTAAATTAGGGGGACGGTGCTATGTGAGAAGTTTCTGCTCTTAAAAAGGAGTGTGAAAATGGTGTAGTAAGGTTGTGTGACAAAAGCCAAGTTTTCTTGGTGTTGGGGCCCTCGTGAAAGGCTAATGTAATATGTAATATGTTTTGATTAATTTATCATGACTATAATGCTAAACCTTGTCCTGCCTTATGTAGAAAATGTATCAACTGCAGTTATTACACATATTAAACAGGCAGGAGCCTGGGGGGAAATTACTAGATGAGTGTTATGCAGAAGGTTTATCCCAAAGATTGCTGTGTGTAACTTGTTGTTGACTTTATCTGATTATATTATTGAGGAAAATAATCGAGAGCGGCACCTATTTGCGAGATTAAGATTGAATAGACAATATTTGGATGATAACAGCAGACAAGGATTTCAATAACCATTGGCAGGTTAAAGATTTCAGACAGAGCTATGTTTCACTGGTGAGTGTTTCTGCCACACTAAAGTCTACTAAGCAGCACAAATTATGTCTCAGTGGTAAATTGTAAGTTGCCATTCCTATAATAAGTATTATAGAGTGGAGGCATGAGAAGAATTTGAGAAAGAAAATGTGACTCTTTTGCTGCATAACCAGTGCCATGTTTAATGGAGGGTGGGGTTACATACATTGTACAGCAATAGGATGATGTGTTTTAAGGGGGTCTGAGGAGGATTCTGGGAGGTTTTTATCACTAAATTGTTTTAAAGGAAAATGCTATCTTGATAAACTCTAAAGTGCCTAACATACATTTGGGTGTGCCAGGACAGAGTGAAACACGTGTTTACTTTTAGTTGAGGGAATCCCAGCGCTGCTCTCATGCACTTCAAAGAAAGTCTAATACTCTATATTTTAAAAAGCAGCATTGGGATTGGTTTGGCTTCAGTGGGCCGACATAGGCAAACTCCCACTGGACAATGAAATCACAAGAGGTAGAGCCGGATGAGCAGAGCAGCTTCATTTCAGATAGCAATCTCCTTGATAAAAGGTAGGTAACATGTAGTCACAATGCTGAATTTAGGTATGCGTTCCTTTTGTGTCACTCCAAGAAGGAACAGAATGCAAAGAGGTGATAATAGTTTGCATTCCATTCATTTTTGGAGTGACACAAAAGGAACATGCAGCCCCACTACTTTTAAAGGGCACCAGCCTGGCTTAGGGCCCATTTCTTGTGGGGGGAATTCCCTTGAGGCACTTTCCAAAAGGTCGCTACAGACCACGTGGACTGTGCTCGGCTGCGTGTGGGCATGTGGGGCCACTTCAGGACCACCAACAGAGCCATGGCCAAGTGACTCCTGCAACCAGAAAGATAGATGACTCATGGTCGGGTGTGCTCAACGACAGGACCCAGGTGTGGGTAGGACTAGCGGATAGTGTCTAGATGGTTGGTCCCTCACAGTGCCAGGGGTGCCTCCTTGGTCTCTTGGTGAATTGCTGGTGTAAGCTCCACTCTGGTTGTGAGACGCTCCTTCAGTAGCTACGATGATGCATGCTGATGTTCTTACCATTAGACAACTTGTACGACAGGTAGCAAGGACATGCAGGGAGTTAGCGTGACTGGAGGGTCTTTGCAGCTCATAGCTCGGTGTATTGCTGGTGCTGTTCTTCTCCCAGGGCATGTGGAGTTCTTAGCAGAGATGCCATCATTCATCACGCAGCCCATGATTGTGGCTGGACAGTCGCACTGGAAGCATGGGGCAGCTACGCAATTCACACATATGTGCGGCTTACTTTTGGTTCTTCCTCTGGGCTGTCACTAGTTACATCGCTCCACAAAGGTGGCTTGCTTATGTGAGTAGGTGCACTCTCATGTAGTTGCATGAGTCCTCTGTCTTGTCACCCTTGATTAGTTCTCTTGCGCACCTGTGGTCATCAGGATCTTCAGTGTGACAGGTATAACCACACACCCTTCTCTCCTCTCTACTTTCTTCAGTTCTCCATTGCAATGTTGCGTCTGGCCAAGCGTCACGTGTGCTTTCCTCTTCTTCTAGTACTGGGTTGCGAAAGGCTATGTGTTGGCAGTGTTCTTCTTAGGCACCTCTTGCCAGTCCCGTCCTGTTTGTAGGACAGTGCGTCTTCTCCCTTCATGGATCTTTTTCAGGTCCTGTCCTGTCTGTAGGACTGAACCTTTTCTCTTCATGGACCTTTCGTTGGTTCCTTCCTGTTCATAGGACTGTGCACCGTCTCCCATCATGGACCTCTCGCAGGTCCTGTCCTGTCTGTAGGACTGTGCCTTTCCTTTCATGAATCGCTTTGTGTCTGTAGGACTGTGTGTCTTCTCTTCAGGTTGATGTGACATCCATCTACACTTTGCATGTCTCCGCTTCAAGGATCTTCCCAGAGCTCCACTCCATAGATGGCAGGTAACCTTCCTTCTGCCTCCCATTTACTCGAAGGCACAGTTCTTGTGCCTTGATATCTCACCATCAGCGGGCATGGTGAGATGGTGTGGGCAGCATGTACCTTGAGGGTACAGGATTGTGGGGTTCTGGTGTCTGGTCCACAGTCGGGCATTGTGGGATTCTGTCCACCTTCTGGTCTGGGCTTCCTTTCCTTGGACCTTCTCCTGTGTGGGACTGTGTCCATCTGACAGGCTTAGACAAACAATCTGGTGTCTCTGGGGTTCTCAGTCTCTTTAGTGTGTGGCATTCGGTGGATTGCACCTTGTGTTCCAGGTGTCCTCCTGTAAAGCTTCTACTCCTCTGTTGTGCAGAGACCAAGGTCCGAGCGCTCTCCTTCCTTTCGCTGCTCAGCGCATCTAACCCACTTCCCCCCGTCTTCAGGGAGTCAGGCTGTCTGCTTCGTCTCTGCTTCACTGGTGCTGTCTCACTTTGGTAGTGTTTACTGGTGTTACCACTCTTGGCAGGTGACGATCTAGTGCATTTGATGCAGTGCATTTTGGCTTCTTCTGTGCCCGTAGAGATATCTGGTGGATGCAACTGGCTGCTGCGGGAGACAGGTTCCTTTCCGCCCTGCATTCTGTTTCCCCTTTTGGTGTTATGCCAAGAAACAGCTCTTTTGCAGCATGCAATGGTGCTAAAGGGCCACCAGGGGGTGTGCAGCATTCTTCAGGCCTGTCCTTGATGTCTTTCCATGCAACAGATCTCGGTGCAGTGCCTCCATGCTGCAAACTGGGGCACAAGCAAGCAACGGGGCAAGGTATGTGGTACTGACTTATTTGCCGCCCAAACACCCACCTCCCTGTAATTGGGCATGGGCCTCCTGTCTGGTGCAATGAAGCCTGCTTCTCTCCCCTGTAGGCACTTGGTTTGGGTGGGAGAGCAGTCTCTCGACGGGCCTTTCAGGACGGGCTTAGGGGTGTTCTTTCTTTAATTCTGTAGCGGGTAAGGTGCCTTACCTTGCCACGACCTGCAGCGCTGGCCTGAGTATTCTACTGGAGGGCAGAGAGGGCTCATCTCCCTCCCACGGCGCTGACCTACTGCCAAGATGGGCGCCCGCAGGGAAATCCCGGGCTGGAGGCTGGAAGCCAGGAGAGAGGGACAGTGGTGTGGCACGGTGGGAACAGCCACCTTGTTGCCAATGTAAGGAAATGGGCCTTTGCCCCTCATAGTGGGGTAGAAGAACCACGTGGACACCAGTGGTATAGGTGATACCTGACTTAGGGCTCGTGTGCCTGACCCCTTTTATTAGCAGGCATCACTCGGATGCCTGTGTTGGGTGGTTGTGGAGTGGGTGTGAGACCAGCCCTTAGGGGGGGGGGGGGAGGTGAAGCAGTTATGTGTCCAGCAGGAGACTACGAAACCCTTTAGAAAAATCAAACACAAGTTATCTTTGACCATAAGTTTTTGCTTCTGGGCGGAAAGCTTATGACTCCTGAAGGGTTAAAAGCATGTTGTTTATGTTGGCACATGATAGCCATTTATGTTTTAGTCCCAAAAAATTGTTTCAGTTTTTTTGCGACCTGCTTGAGTAGCAGTTTATCAAAACGTGTTTTGATTTGTATTTAAGGAAACTATCTGAAGAGTTGATATTCCTCTATGTCCTAGTGAATGTCCAGAATTCCTTGAAGAATATGTGCCATCATTTGTGGAAGGACATTTTTAATCTTACCAAAATATAGGATATTTTTGATTCTTCTAGCATATTGCATTTTTCATGTCAACAGTTTCATTTGCTACTTGTGCAAAACAAAAACAATCTGTTGGGGTCGTTCATACGAGACTGGCATGACATGTTCCTTACCATAAAAGGTTAGTTCAAGAGGTCATTAGAATTATCAAGGAAGACATCGAGATGACATGCAGGAAATAATTTGGGAATGTTGCAGTAGATTCCATGTAAGCCTTGGGGTTTATTCTTTCATGTTGTCAAAAGGACTTCCAGTGTTGGAATAGCCCTCAGGCAGTCTAGACATCTGGAATTCCCTGATAGGCCATTTTGAAAGGCCAGTTCAACTGGCCAATAAAGCAGCCTATACGTTGACCATTTCATGCTGTCCCATCTGGCTGTGCCACATTATTCAAAAGGCCAGTACAAAATTGTTGCCAGCTTGTGTCTTATTATGAAAGGCATAGATGAGTTAAAATATGTGGGTGCTAGTTGATTGGATTTGTTTGAGGAAAATGATCTTAAGCAGTGTAGCTGTGTTGGTAGTTTCCGGGAATGTTGTTAACATGTCTGAGGTTGTTTGCTGAGTAAATATTGTGTAGTGAGTGTAGAGTTATCAGTTTTAAGTGATGGTGATGAACAATGGTACATGTGTTGAGAAGTGTAGCTGGGCCACAAGTGGAAGGTTCACGGGAATGGGTGGAAGGTGTGTCTAGTCCCCCGAGCCAGCTTCATTTACTGATGGTAAAGGTTTCGGTAGAAGAGCTGCTAAGTTGGTAAGTAATCTAAATGATTCCCATACTTATTCATTCTTTTTGTTTCTGATTTGAATGGCTTATTGTGTGCAGTCCCATGCTAGGATCTCTGGTGTACTTAAAATATTCTCGGTAGGTGGTGCATAGGTCAAGAACTCCATTATATTCTCTGGTTATTGGAAACACTGGATCCTTTCTGTTGTTCATTGTGTGGGTTGGATCGTTTATGTTTCATCAAACACGTCTAGCCCCTTTTCTTGGTCCTGTCATCATTGCCATTTGCCCCAACCCAAGTGTTTTTTTGAGTTCCCTAGCTGTTCTGAAAATATCTCTAGGTCAGTTTGTCTTTGGGAATAAAAGAACACAGGACTGAAACAAGACACCTTTCTGTTTATTGATTTAGTTCACTTGCACTCCTTGGTGGGCAGGCCATGTGGATTCGCAGGTATGCCACAGGGAGGATCCAGTGAGGGGAACCACATCAGCATTTATCCCGGCAGAATCCCTAGCCGACTTCCAAGCAGAGACCAAGCGATGGTTCAAGGAGACACAGGAGATCAGAATTCTACAGGAGGGAGAGACACCAGAATGGTTTCATGGATTCGTCACAAGGAGGTGAGAATGAAATTGCCTTCCTTTCAAAACTGTTGCGTTGATGCAGCCCTATTTCCTTAAAAAATTTTTTTTTTCGATTTTACAGATTTCAACCATCATTTTAAAGTAACTCTGGAAGACCGAAGGTCTTACTTTTTGTTTGGAGGCCACATAGTGAAAGCAGAATGAATGAGTCTCATTTTGAGTAGAAGCTACTAGGGTACTTTAGACCCTGGTGGTCTGTCTACAGGTCTGCAAGGTGTGGCTAGGCCATGGCCTCCTCCGCTCTGGCAGAGTAGCGACCACTTTATTTAGAGATCCATGCCTGCCTGGCGGGATCTCTAGATGAGAAGAAGGCTCTCTTTCCCGTCCTTAAGGTTTTTCAAGGGGTAGCCTTGTTTAAAGCATCTGTTCAGTAAACATTTTGGATTAAAGAAAACGTCCGCAGTGACAAACTATTTTCTATAAAGAAAAAAAGAAAAAACTCTGACATTCAGGGAGGTTTTGTCCGTATATTTGGAGCTCATTCTACATTTCCCCTGCCTTACATGACAGACAAGGTTGGGGGAAATTAGTAACTATTGCCCCAATCTCAGTACAGTGGGACGATCGTCACTGTGACCTGGTCCTTGGTGGGTAGGCCACTATGTCAGAGTTTAATGTAAGCTGAGGCAGGTGAGACTCTGCCAGTGTAAGCCTGGCACTTCCCCTGAATTTGATTAGAGCGGGAAAACTGTAGGCTTGGTGGGCAGGAGCTCCACCACTGCACGGCGGTGTTCCCACTGCCCGGACTTTAAATAGGGCCATATATAATCTCAAGAAATATTTTGTAATAACTTGATAAACAGCTCATTGACCTTTTTTTAATTTAAAAGCGAAGCTATTTATATAGTCCACAAAAGCTGACGAATAAGGGACATTAATGTTATGACACAAAAACCAAATACTACTTATGGTGTGTATTGAAACCACAACCCATGCCCACTAGTGCACCTCTCATGACGACAGCTTGAGTGTGAAAGTTGCTGCGGTAGGGCTCACTTCTGTAAGAATCCGCCTACTGAAGGTGATTGGCCTATCTGCAGGGAAGTTCAATGCATCTGCCAAAATGCAATTTGGGCATGCCCTATGGCCATTATCAGGTACTTGGAGTTCAGGTACTGGCCTCTGGCCAGGCTGTCACTTTGATTCTCAGTGCTCTCTCCCTTTGATTACAGGATTTGGCTTCAGACCAATCCGGTCACTCAATAGCCTTACTCCTACAAGTCATTTGGCATGGAGTTCAGCTTTGTCCATCATGCCCTATCATATGTGAGGTCATAACCAGTACATTAGAGTAGTTATTGTTGCATAGTTCAAAATAACTAATACATTGTACCGTTTTTAGGTTTTATTCAATAATCATAACTAAACTTTTTAACTGTTTGAAATATCTTCAGCTGTTCCCTCACTAGGCCCCTTTCTTTGCTTTTCTGTTTTTTCTATTTTACAAAAACTCTTGATTGATTTTCTTGAAACAAATATAGATCAAGAAATGTTTAGGTCCTCTAAATTTGGATGAAATCCTTCAAGCTGCATTTTTAACTACACAGCAGAACGTTTCCTCTTGCAATTAAAATGAGGGGAATTCATTTTTTCAACTCCACCTCTAGTATTCCTACGTCTGTTCATGGATCTTCACAAACTCCTCATGGCTTGGTTGATGTGTTTTAGTCAAACATCTGAAAGGTTTTGTACACTTAAGTCAATTTGCACAAAGATTATTAAGGAATCAAATATTGTATGCCCTTTGATGTACTAACCGAACAGTAACTACAGAGTCAATAATGCAGACACAGTAGTATGTACTTATAAATAAACACATTTTTATAATGTACAAAGTGTGCCTTGTGGTATGGTGTATGTATGCATGTAAGTGGTTTTCCAATAGCACGAACCTAGCCAAAAGGCAGTGGAGCACTCTACTTGGTCAAAGACAAACATAAAGTCAACAAGTAATAAGAGAGGAAGCTGGGTTGTGGAAAGTTAATGCATTGTGATGTAGTGTGCTTTAAAGAGGTGAATCTTCAACTCTTTCCTAATCTGGAGCAGCGTGGCGGTCCTGATTGACACAGGGATGTTGTTCTGTATACTGGGTGTAGAGATGAAAAAGGCCTGCTGTCTTATATTAGTTTTTTACACTTCTTAGTCTTCTGTCTGATCCGGTCATGGATGAGGGTGTGCTGAGAACCACCAGATATGATGAGGTTATCTGTAAGATAAGTGGGGATGCTGTTTGTGATTAGTTTGTAAATGATTCCGCTTATTTAAAATGAAGAGGCCGGTTTTGAAGACGGTGATGACTGGCAAATGTATCCAATAGAGTTCCATCAGGATGGGGTAATGTGATCATATTTCCGCAGGCCCTGGATGAAACGTGCTGCGGTATGAACGATGCCCCTAATGCATTGCTAGTATAATTAGCATGTATAATTTCTTTCAGGTGTTCACTTTCTTAAACTATATATGTTGGTTATTTAGATATTGCAAGCATTTCTCCTTACCTGTTTGTCTCCTTGGTTGAGACCAGCCCCTGTGGCAGCGCATATCTTCTGCGAGCTCCGGCCTGCGCCTCGGCTACCTCTGGTCTCAGGATGCCCACAGGGTCCTTGGCGGCCATATTGTTTTCACTGCCGCTTGCTTACTCATCCCACAAGCAGGGGAAGAATGGGTCAACCTCTCCTGGAATCTGGTTTGTCAGTAACATCTCATTCAGGAGAAATATTAGAACTGCAGCATTGTTAAAGACAGAAATATTCAACAAGCTGTATTTTGCTTCATGTTACTATTATTGTTACTATACTTAAAACATATACTTATGCTGCTGATTATTTGACTGTTTGCTGTTCTTTTTCATTTACAATGCCTTGTGTCACATCTACCAGAAACTTTAGATTTCAGCAATACACTCAACTCGCTAGCAGCCTATCAAAAGTCATGCTGATTCATTAACTAGATCTAAAATTATTTGCAAATCAATTCTGTTTTGACCTCCCTAGTTAGCTCGTCATCCCTTGGACGGGTTTGCATGAACCACAATATACGAAGACTAAGGTGATCAGGACAACGGCCTCTTACATTGTGTGCAGATCTGGGATAAGGCACTAAAGGCATTACTATATAAAGGGTTTTGTAACCCACCCCACTTTAAATGTTTCCCCTTTGAGTGATCTGCAAAAAACGTAGCGTTTCGATAGAAAAACCAACATTCTAAAGGCCTGTCAAATTTAATGCCAGTTTTTGAAGCCCGAAGGCCATTTCCAGCTGGTGTTAGCCATCTGTGAATGGTTGTGTACAGGACCTGGCCACTGGCCAGGCCCTGCAGTAAATCTCTGCTGTGCATCACCAAAGACTCACGCCCACAGATGGTTGGGTGCTTGGATATTTTGGAAGACGTATCTATGATTAAAAAACACAAATTCCATGAAAAAGCTAAAGGTTATTGTGGAATTAAAGTTCAAATTATTATATTTAAAACCAAACTCAGAAATTTGCCTAAAACACAGTTAAAGTACAATAATGGTTTTGAAATAAAACCGAAAAACACTGAAATTCACAACTTATGGTAAAGTAACAAACAGCCTTTGCAAACATAACTCACACACCAAATACACTGCTTGTGACCTAACAATTGTACCAATATATAACAACATCTAAAAGGAAAATGTCATTAAATAATAACCCATCCTTGAACCAATAAATAATACTACATTCATAGTCATTCCTTTCTAAGTGGTAAATGTAATGTGATATGTAATATAATATGCAAACTTATTTTGAATGTTCATAATTGCATCTGTCAGATTAAGGGTAGGTCATGAACATTAAAGTGGGTGTGGAAGTTATGGTTATCTCATTCTGCTTTTCGATATCCACTTTCACAAAAAGGCAGCAGCCAGCAAAAGGATGAGTCGGAGTCATGATATCCAATGTCTCGTTTTTCTCTCTAATTCCATTACTCTTTCATCATTTCTACTAGTCACCAACATATTCTTATAGTGTGTGGTTAGTGGTGGGAGAGGTGAGGGAGGTGAGGGACAGAAGAAAGTATCCATGTATTCACAGTACAGGATTGGTGCATTCTGACCTTGACGTGAGATCAATTACCATCACCCACAACACCTGCAATATTCTGAGCAGAACCCCAAGAGTACCTATATTTCAGTGCTATGTGTCAAATCCACTACATAAACCAGCCCCATTTGTAAACTAACCACAACTTCAAAGTACCCTTGATTGGAATATGTGTAACTTGGCCTTTTCTTTAACAGAAACATTAATAGAAACAAGACACCCATTCTTAAATAACTGTGGGGGTTAGTCAATGAATAGGGTTTTTCAAACAGAATACATCTGGCACTTTCTATCATATGAGCCAGTGAACAATAAACAAGGATCCCAGACTTTCCTAACCTATGTGCCAAATGAGCAAATGATGTTCCAAGTGAGTCTCTTCCATAGTGGTTTGTGGAAGGATAAGGAAGTCTCTTTAAGGAATGCTATTGCCCCATCAGAAGAGATCACAGCTTTGATAAATTTGTTGTTATTATGGGAACAAAACCTAAAGTCTATAAATATAGAAAGAAAGCAGTCTCCTTTCTTTAAATCAATTGGCATTAAATACTAGAGGAGAAGCTGTAGGAATACTCTCTTTAATGGAGTAGAGCTTATGCTGGAACCCATTGTATAGGGCCCATCTATGCTATGAAGTGAGAACAAAGATGAGTAGAGAGCCATTGCTGGTATTAGTATTATTGTGGGATGGAGGTTTATACAGCCTGTAGACACTCTTAATGAAAGGGGAAAGCTTAGCAAACATTCCAGCCCATCAGTAATGCTAGGGGTCCCACAAGATTGCTCTTCTCAAGATCCTTTTTTGAAGTAGCATACAAATTGCCTTTGTGAAAAAGTGGATTATTAGTTGAAATGTATGGTAGTCTTCTTCAAGTAATAATGACACTATTCCTTACTCAGCTCTGTTAGGTCTCAGTAATGTAAACATGAGCTGAACGCTTGGTAGCTGAGAACAGAGTAGACACACATAACCTAGGAGAAATGTGCAAAGCATTTATCAGTACCAAAACTGTTAAAAATAGAAATTACAACACAATAAAGATGCCGCCTTAATTTACAAAAATAGAGATAAAGTTATTGAGCAAGTAGACACCAGAATTACAAACATAGGATGTAGGGACTAGGAAATCATTCTAGCTCCAAAAAGCACAAAGCGCCAACCGTAGCAGTCTAGTCGTGATACATCGGATCAAAGTTAAATGTTAAGGCTCACCGTGATGGACTGCAGGTCGGCTGCAGGCACCAGGTTCATCCCAGTGGGAAGTTTACCTTCAGACTTATATTTATTTCTGGAGAAAAGTCCTTGTTGACAAGGTCATCGGTGGTTCGGGCGGCAGACTTGTTCCAAAGAGTGGCTTGTCCACATCAGCCAACTGTAGTGCAGGACCATAGTGGTAGCCTCAGCTCTAGCAGGAAGTTCATGACTCTCAACGTCAAAGGTGGTGAAACTCCAAACAGGCGAAGTGCGAAGTTGCAGCCCAGAAAGTTATTATCATTGTTGTCAGGGTGATGCTCAGTATTGGTCCCGGTGAAGTCCTCTACATTTGGTCTAAGAAACGTTTTGGAAATCAAGGTTCTTCCAGTGGGGCCACCCAGCAAGTTGAGTCCGAGTGGCAGTTTGACGTGGTAGCCTCTTGTTCTTTTTTTAAAAAGATCAGAAAAAAGTTTCTAAGTATCCAGCCTTGCAGTTTTGAAGGGAAATGAGTACACCCTTAACACCAGCCATGGGGCCAGGACCTTTTTAGGCACCACTTGTAGGTTAGATCTCATTCTTCCAGAAGCCACCAGCAGGCTCCAGTAGAAATCTAGTTAAACTGGTCAACTGAGCAGAGATTTGAGTTTCTAGCAGGAGCTTAACAGAAGGTTAATCACCTAGCCCTTGCAGTCCATTCTTATGTAATGGGTACAAACTGGAGCAGGTCCAGCCCTTGAAGTTTCTCTCCACATGCTCAACAGTCACATCAGGTGATGTCCTTAGTCTGTTTTCAAAAGGTCCAGAGGTATTCTGAGCAGGGTATTGGGATGCCAGTTCTATGCCAGTGCTAGCCTGTGGGTGGTAGAAAACTCCTGGTCACACCCTAAGCAACGGAGAAAAAGTTCCCAGGGGTTCCCCTGCCCACTTTTGTAGCACTTTGTGTGTGTTTTGCTGTACATTCTGCCACAGCGCCCCTCTCTACCTAAAACCAATATAGCAGAACATGTTGTGCCTTGCTCAGAGCCCCTGGGCCCACCCAGAGGTAAAGCTACTGATAAGAGACAAACCTTCCTAGTAGTCACTGTAAAGCAGTTGCATAGGCAGGCCCTCTCATGCTGGGATTGGGGCCCAGTTGGCTATCAGGGCAATTAAGGTGGAGACCTAAGCATGGGTTACATCTGCTTGTGAGAGTATAGGCACCATTTCAAGTTTAATTAAGTTCCGGGACTCAGGCCAGATGGGGCTCCAGTCAGGGTTAAAATATCTCCCCACACACAAGCCTTATGTCCACTGTCTGGAAGCAATACACATCTCACCACAGGAGAGCCATTAACAGTCAGATGACACTGAACACTGAGGGAAAGGCAAATTTGACTCAGACAGTAAAATACCAATTTTCTAAAATTAGTATTTCCAATATAGTGATTTAGATTCCAGATTGACTGTTAGATTGGATTTTGGATTACTAACAGTTTGAGTCCTTGAATCATGGTTCTAAGTATTCCCAAACTGAAGTTATGTATTATAATGCGCTATAATGTAACCAACCGCTTTTCAATGGGAGAACCAGGCTTGTAACAGTGAAAAACAACACAGGAGATTTTTCACTACCAGGACATGTAAGACGTAAGTACATATGCCCTACTTTTTAAATACCATGCACTCTGCCTTCTGGGAATTAGGAACTATTTTAGGGGTGACATAAGTATTATAAAGAAATGTATAGGCCAGGCAAAAGGTTTATTCTTCTAGGTCAAGTTAGTAGTTATAAAAATACACTCTCAGGCTGCAAGGGCTGCAAGGGCAGACCTGAAGACATGCTTTGCATTGCCACTTTAGTGGCGGCACGACAGGTACTGCAGTCCACTAGTGACATTTTACTTACCTGCCCTGGGTTCTATATACTAGGGACCTATATGAATTTTAACCAGTTCAACAAGTTTTTAAGGGTCAGAGCACATGCACTGGGGCCTAGTGAGCAGGCTCCTAGTATAGAAAGTACAAAGACCAACAGTATCAGTTAAAGCAAACAGGGCAATCCAGCAAAAAGAGACATTTTCTACACCCTTCTATTCTCATTTTTGCGTTGTGGTCTCCTTCTGTCAATCCCAGCTTCATAGTATGGGCCTTTATAGCATTTTGATGCTCTTTACTGGACTTTGTCAGACCTTGCAGTAAAGAACTGGAATTACTGGCCAGTATCTCTGTAGCAAAGTCCAGTCATTACAGGTTTTTCCTCAAAATGGAAAACAATTAATCTGACCGGGTGCTTAACCTGGCAATTTTTTTCACCAATGCTACTACTTGCAGCTTGCAGACCCTGCCCTGCAGCTAGCTTTTTGACTTGGGTAATCTGAAAAATGACAAAACTTTCTGAAAGAAACATACTTCTTTGGAAGGATGAACGAGTCTGATCCATTGCTTTCAGTGTAGATAATTGTAATTAATTATAAGAGATTTATAGAGAATTAATTGGAAATAGATCATAATAAAAATGAAACCTGAAGTTAGATTGACTGTTTTAGTAACAACATAATGAATGGTTTGTGGTTCTTTAACCCGCGGGTGAGGTACCATTTTTATCAGGAGACTTGGGGGAATGCTGGGTGGAAGGAAATTTGTGGCTCCTCAGATTCCAGAACCTTATGTCACTGAAATGAGAGTAAAATGTGTTTTTTTGGCTAAATTTTGAGATTTGCATAGAATTCTGGGTAACGGAACCTGGTGAGAGCCTCACAAGTCACCCCATCTTAGATTCCCCTAGGTGTCTAGTTTTCAAAAATGCGCAGGTTTGGTAGGTTTCCCTAGGTGCCGGCTGAACTAGAGGCCAAAATCCACAGATAGGCACTTTGCAAAAACAGGTCTGTTTTCAATGGGAAAATGTGATGTGTCCACATTGGGTTTTGGGGCATTTCCTGTTGCAGGCGCTAGGCCTACCCACACAAGTGAGGTACCATTTTTACGGGAGACTTGGGGGAACGCTGAGTGGAAGGAAATTTGTGGCTCCTCTCAGATTCCAGAACTTTCTGTCACCGAAATGTAAGGTAAAAGTGTACTTTTGGCCAAATTTTGAGGTTTGCAAAGGATTTAGGGTAAAAAAAAACTGGTGAGACCCCCACAAGTCACTCCATCCTGGATCCCCCTACATGTCTAGTTTTAAAAAATGTGCAGGTTTGGTAGGTTCCCTTAGGTGCCGGCTGAGCTAGAGTCCAAAATATATAGCTAGGCACTTTGCAAAAAACACGTGAGATTTCAATGTAAAAATGTGATGTGTCCATGTTGCGTTTCCTGTCGCGAGCATTAGGCCTACCCACGCAAGTGAGGTACCATTTTTATCGGGAGACTTGGGGGGAACACAGAATTGCAAAACAAGTGTTATTGTCCCTTGTCTTTCTCTACATTTTCTAATTCCAAATGTAAGACAGTGTGTAAAAAAGACGTCTATTTGAGAAATGCCCCGTAATTCACATGCTAGTACAGGCACCCCAGAATTCAGAGATGTGCAAATAACCACTGCTTCTCAACACCTTATCTTGTGCCCATTTTGGAAATAAAAAGGTTTCCTTGATACCTATTTTGCAGTCTTTATATTTCACCAAATGAATTGCTGTATACCAGGTATAGAATGAAAACCCATGTGAAGGTGCAGCTCATTTATTGGCTCTGGGTACCTAGGGTTCTTGATGAACCTACAAGCCCTTTATATCCCCGCAAACAGAAGAGTCCAGCAGATGTAACGGTATATTGTTTAAAGCAGACGTCGCAGAAAAAAGTTACAGACTAACACGTTGAGAAAAATGGCTGTTTTTTAACCTCAATTTCAATATTTTTTTAATTCAGCTGTTATTTTCTGCAGGAAAACCTTGAAGGATATACACAAAGGACCCCTTGCTCAATTCAGAATGTTGTCTACTTTTCAGAAATGTTTATCTTTCTGGGGTCCAGCATTGGTTTCACATCGATTTCTGTCACTAAGTGGAAGGAGGCTGAAAGCACAAAAAAAAGTAAAAATGGAGTATGTCCCAGTAAAATGCCAAAATTGTGTTTGTGTGATTCAAGTCTGCCTGTTCCAGAAAGCTGGGAAGATTGTTATTTTAGCACTGCAAACCCTTTGTTGATGCCATTTTCAGGGGAAAAAACATCAGCTTTCTTCTGCAGCCCCTTTTACCCATTTTTAAAAAAAAAAAAGATTTGTTTTTGCTGTATTTTGGCTATTTTCATGGTCTCCTTCAGGGGAACCCACAAACTCTGAGTACCTCTAGAATCCCTAGAATGTTGGAAAAAATGACACAAATTTGGGGAGGGTAGCTTATGTGGACAAAAAGTTATGAGGGCCTAAGGGCCAACTGCCCCAAATAGCCCCCCAAAAAAGGCCTGGCACCGGAGGGGGAAAAGGCCTGGCAGCGAAAGGGTTAATAAAGTTAATCATAACCGTGAAGCAGCTGTTTATCTTACTCCTGATTCACACTTGGCGACATACTGTATTGTATAAAAATTACTTGAAAAGGCAATACCTGTTCATTCTGAAATTTAAAAAAATAAAATAAAAATTTGTATTAACTGGTACCAGTATCAGCAGTAGCTAGTTCAAGCTAATATTTGCAGTTATGAGCTAAAATTGAATGATAACACTAGGTATTGGCGCCCCGCGACACATGAACCTATGTTTAAACATGGGCCTTGAGCAAGCTAAAGGCAATAATCATAGTATAATTCTAGAAGTTAGTGCTGGCTCCAATGTAAGCAATGCTAGCATCAGTTGAGTCTGCCAGCTCTGTCACCACTCCACCTCACGTCCTTTGTGGTGTTTTGGGAATGTGACAGATCTCCCATGCACTGCTATTTACAGACTGATGCTGAAGAAATTTGATTGACGCCTGCTCTTACTAGTAACATTATTATGGCTGGAGTAATCCGGTCAGGAGCACGCATACAATCAGTGCTTTAAATGGGCAGGTCCTGTCCGGTACTGAGCATGTCTCAGGAGCAAACAGGCACTCTAAAAAGTGAGTACCTGCACTTCTATATTTCCATTTAAAGCACTGCATAAAACGATTTCAGAATCGGAGCACCAAAGGTTTAAATTAAGTATACACATGACTACGAGCTGTTATAAACTATTACAAAGAGTTACATTTGATGAAATGTGCATAGGTGACAAATCCCACAGCATCCTTAACCTTCATATCCACTCTGCTCATCACACAGGGAAGCAGACGGGTTGCTCCACAATAAGCCATTGGGATGTTTTCTGATCCGCTTCTGTGAAAGTAAAGTGGGATTCGTCCTTTCCTACCGGTGAGTAGAACCATGTGAAACATACAACTTCCACACCTGGGAAGTGTCTGTGGCATTGCCCCGGTTTCCGCCCCGTGACCAGCTCAGGATTCCTGTGTTGTTTTTTATGTTTCACTTTGCTTACTTTATACTTTTCATTGTCTCTTTGAACATAAATCACTCTCTATCTAGAGCAGGGGTCTCCAACCTTCTGTTTAACGAGAGCTACTTATGTTCAGTGAAAATCATTGTGAGCTACTATTATTACTAGTGTTGTAATAGTGACCACATCACACAAGATTACATTAGTGGCTCCCATATGCAAGATTACTAGCAGTGATCGCCTCACTGTATGAGGCTGGGTTTCCAGCAGTTATGTAAAAAAAAAGGCTTCATCAGTTTTGGAACGCTTATGTGCAAGTAACACATGCCTGCCACAGTTGTAGTGCCCCTGGCACAAAAGTAGTAAATTAGTAATATGTCTCCCCACATGACCCAACTGATTCAACCAAGCAAAAGGTGCTGATTTAAAAGGCTGGGATGCACACAGGAGAGCTCCTTACTGGTAGCTGGAGAGCTATCAGTAGGTCACGAGCTAGTGGTTGGAGAAGCCTGATCTAGAGTGAATGTGTATTCTGGGTGCTAAAGTTGGAGGAGAAAGTGTCTCAACAGTAGGTACACTATATGGGATAATTCTAAACCAACAATACTGAGTTATGACTCTCCTGCGCTTTGGCTGTTTTTCCAGCGGTATTCGTACAGAAAGATGGTGTCATGTGCATCAGTCACCACCACTTTTAACATTCATTGAGCCTCTGCATGTCAGTAAGGGGACTTAGCGATTTACTTCAGGCACAAACATGAGCATTATGTTCTGGGCAACAGGTGTCACCTGAGAATTGCATTTTTGGTCGATAAAACTGCGAGCATCCGGAGAATGGTTCCATTTTGGATGAAAGTTAATGGGGTGTCCCGGGGGTAAAACATTGGTCAGTTAGCATTTTTGGAGCACGGTTTCTCCTGGCACAGCTTGTTCTCTAGGAGACTGTCTTTATTTGTCCTATTTGGTCCATAAAGGAGGCAATGAGTACAGCCACGTACAGCCTTTCTTGGGGAAACGTGTGTCTTAATAGGGGCAAATCCATCAGTAAATGTATTCCGGGCTGATTTAATGGCTCGAAACCTAATTTCTAACTAGTGGCTCTAAACAATGTCTCGTGATTGAGATGATGTGATTTTATTGGAAATTCAACACTGGGACAAAAATGAGAAAAAAAAGTCCTGAAAAAAGCTCGAGAAACAAGTGTACAAATAGACCGGGTTAATGGTGATGGTTAATTTGGACGAGAGGTATAACATAACCAAATAATCCAAGGAAGAAGAACAGTTAAAGAGAGATTTAGGAAAGTGGGTCTGGGTAATAATATTAATAAAACACATTAAAAAAGGTGGAGGAGTGGTACAGAGATCTTCATCGGACAGTAAAAAAACATAAAAATACAGAACACAAGAAAATAAATAAAACCAAAAACAAGATTAATATCCTTTTAAGGAACCAAACTGATTACACAGACAATAATAAATACAAGAAACCTATATTAATCTCCACAGGGTTAGTGACCTGAAATTACTCTCAGAGTGATTAATGCACCAGATACAATTACAAGGATCCATGCCGGTGTTCTCGCTCTGTTGACCTTGGATTTTCTTTGTAATCAATGTCTATGCTCGTGCTAGTTCTGATTACCCCCTTTAATACTCGTATAAACCTGCCTTGGTGTTGGTTTGTTCTTTGTAAACTTGTCCATGTCTCGATTTATTCTTTAAAATCATTTTCTTTTACCTGCTTTGTCTCTGATATATTCCTTCTAATCAGCTCCTCTCCTGCGCATCACATTTAATTATGGTTATGCTCACCATGGTGCCATTTGATATCATTATTGGCAGTCTATTCCCCAAGCTGATTTTGCGCTAAGTATTGATAACTTTCTTCGTATGTGCTCCTGAAGAAGCTCTTTGCTCTTTCATGCTATTTTTAAATTCCTGATAAACCTTTTGTACGTTGTTTACCAGTCCATCAAGCCATTACTCTTATTGCATATTTTTAAATCCAGGAGTACTGGGCGCTGTAGGCATTTCCTCCTTGAGCAGCTTCCAGATAACAATTATGTGATCCTTGGTGAGGACATTTCCCATGCCAGTCTGCAGGACCTGCTTGATCACTACCGAGCTTCCCCCATTGAGCCGTACCACGAGTTCCTGACATCAGCATGCAGCAAGGTAGGAGATACGAACAAAATTAGTCTGACTAACTAATGACAGGCTCCAAATATGATACAACTAATCACAAACACTAAGCCTCTTCAACCTTTCATAAGAAAAGCTTTTTGAAGGATTCTAAACGATGGAGATTTTTAGTAGAAATGTTTCATTGGAAAATGAATGCCCATTGGTTTCTATTTCATAGATATTGGATTAACCTGACCAAGACCACATAGGGCCACATTACAAGGATTGCAGTCATCAGACTGCGAGCCTCGCCGTGGCGGTCTTACCACTGCAGACCCGGTGGTAAAGACCACCAAATCTCGAGCTGTGGGACTTGGCAGACGCCAGACTTCCACAGCGCCGCCTGGCCCGCTGATGCGGCTGAACCGCTGCGGCCAGCGGTAATCACCTGCAACCCGGCGGCAGGCCTCACTCTGCCATCTGGATTACAAAGCTGCAGACTGCCAGGCTTTCTGTGGCGGTCACCCCGCCACAAAAACCCAGGTGGAAACGCACCCGGTGACAGAAAACCCCATTCATGTCGCCTGCACGTGCACCCCCGCACGTCCACATACTTACAAACACCCCCCACTCCTTCACGCACGCATGCATTCACATACACACCCCTCGGCAAATGCATACATGCAGACAGACACCCCCACTCACTCGCATACATGCAGACACACACCCCCACTCACTCGCATACATGCAGACACACCCCCCATTCACGCAAACATTCACATTCAATCACATACATGCACGCATTCACCACCCTGCCACACTCGCACTCATACTACACCCCCTCCGCATAATCGCACTCATACTACACCTCCTCCGCATACTCGCACTGATGCACTCACACACGCAGATACGCACACACAGACACCCCCCTGCACTCACACACACGTACCCCCCCATCCACACTCTTGCACACAGACACCCCCACTCACTCGCTCACATACACACACTCATACACCCCCATTCGCACACTTACACTCACATACCACACACATGCGCACAACACTCCACATCCCCCACCCCCTGTCAGACAATCACTTACCTTCTCCATCGAGGAGGTCGTCCCGGAGGGGATGGGCCCTGGCAGTCTTGCATCGCCAGCACCACCACGCCAGCAAGACTCCGCCAAGCCGCATTAAAGCTCGTGATACGGCGGGCAGAGTCTTGCTGCCGTGTCTGTGCTGGCGATCGAACCACCTCTTCGAAATCAGACTTCTGCCCATAAATGGGCGAAGGTCCTCCAAAACCTCCTACTATGTCGGTCAGCAGACTGCCAGCACTGGCGGTCTGTTGGCTGCAGCAGCTTTGACGGTCTTTTGACAGCCTAAATCTCGAAACTCACACAAATTCTGGAAACTGGTAAATTAGGTAATGTTGGAAGGGAAGAGTGCTGGGATAAATAGTGTGCCTCATATTGAATAGTCCACTTACATTAAACAACTATGAGTGACCAACAATTGTTTGGAATTTGAGACAACAGGGGAGGTTCACAACTTGAGCAAGTTTAAAATAATCAAGACATTCACAGAGGCTACCACAATGTTGATGTCCATCCATAGAGGCAGAGGAGTCCTAACGGAACCCGAGCGGCACTTTACAAAGCAAACATCTCACTATGGGCTAAGAATCTCTTCCTGTTATATAGGTCCTGCATAGTTGCTAATGCGGTTCCAGACAGCTGGAGAGGTTTTGCTAAACTTCTGCTTAAAGGTCTAGAAGCTTGGGCTGGCAACAAAGGACTAGTACCCTTGTTCCAAATGGGATTCCGAAAAGAATATAGTATTGAAGACAACCTACTAGCTCTATGACTCCTAATTCACTGTGCAGTAAGTCAAAGGACAACTTTCATGGACTTTGCAGTGGGTTTTGGCTGCATTGACAGAGGAAAACTATAGGGCAAGCTGAAAAAATCGGGCATCCACGCACGGTGACACACCATTCATAAGAGCAATCATAAGCCTGTATTCTGATACATGGGGTAAAACAAGGGTATACCCATCTATAGTCATATCAGAGGAAATACTAATAAAGGGCTAATGCAAGGTTGTGTTGTAGCACTCTTGTTATCCTATTTATACCGTAAAGAATCGGTTTTTGGAAGAAATGCCCTAAATATACACCCCCTTTGAAATACCAAATCGGTATAGTTTTATGAACCTATTTAATGATTTAGAATTTTTTTATGAATTTTTAAATAGGTTTAGGACATTTGAAAAATAATCTGTTGTCGGTTTGTAAAACTCTGATTGCAGATTTGTAAAGTTCTATTTTAGCTGTCCAGAGGTCTTCTGGGGGATAATATGCCTGGATAGCTTTGTGAGGCGCTATTGAGGTTATTATGAGGTTTGTTGGAGTTCATTGATGCGCCTTTTAGGGCTATTCTGGGTTTATTATTGTCTTTTTTAAACAATGTGACGGTCTAAACTGAGTTAAGTGCGATGTTATTTTAATTTCATTATCTTAATCAATATTTCAATTAAGCCTTTTTGGTACATTTTTAAGACGAAATAAAACCCAATTTATCCCAAAACTGGAGGCAAGCAGGCAGACAAATAATCCTGTATGAGCACTGGTCCCTTAGAAGAATTCAAAAATTGATTATGTGACACTTTCCTCTCCCTCCGTTTTCTGGTCTCCTGGATGCCTAAATAATGGGTTAGAGAGGGAGTAAATTGGAGATACATGACACAAATGATTCAAGGTCACATAAAGAAATAAATACAAGCGGTGGTGGAAGGTGGGAATGGAAATATGATCAAGATCTACCGACCTGAGAATTATGAAGAGAAATAAATGAAAATCTTTAAAATGAAATCATCTCCCTTATTAAACTTTTTCTGCAACATTTTTTTTTTTTAGTTTAACCATTCGAAAGCCCTCCTTAAATGTTTTTTTTGTAGAAGCCAGAGTGTGCTGATTGCACCCAAACACGCCAGATCAAAGAGGAGACACCAAATTTGGATCAAGCGCTAGGCAAGGTCATTGCAGGTAAAGAAGATCATCACCCATACACCAAAGTCAAGAAGCAGATAAACCCTGAACCCCGACCTCTGTCTGCTCTGCATATACCAGCTCCTGTATCCCTGAAGCAACACAATGAAGACAAACCAGCCAGCGTACAAGAGCAGGTATGCAACTTGCAATCCACGGTTATAACTAGTGGGCTTGTAGTATTAATACTTCAGTGCTTAATGTTTGTAGGCAGATGCAGGTATTGGTCACCAAACTGATTTTTAAGGAGTGGGGCGTGCTTGTCATCATCAGACTGTGAATCACATCAAGAGAGAAACGTGCAGAAAATGCAAAAACAGAAAGACAGGAAACCAGTGGCAAAGGGAGAAAAAAAGGTAAAAACGCAAGACTGTGATAAAGAGGCAGGAGGTGCAGGGAGGTGGTAGAAAGAGACATTGGGTGAAATCAAAACTGGTTAACCTTGGTTTTCAGCAACCCTGGCATTTGGCAGTGCTGGCGGTGGGCTGCCAAGGAAAACTTTCAGTTCCTGCACTTATATGTTTTTCAAATTAAGCATTGGAAGCATTAGAACAGTGATTCCCAACCTGTAGTTCGGGGACCCCTGGGGATCCAAAGCCTCCTCAGGTCCGTGACTGCTGAGAAAATTAAATAATATTAAAAGATTAGGTTCCCAGCTTTCAGTAATGAGTCAGTGGAGGGGGGGAGTGGTCCCCGGATTCCAATAATGATTCAGTTGGAGTTCCCCAGTTCCAGTAATGATAAAGTGGGGGTCTACAGAAGTGGTTGGAAACCACTGCATTAGGGCAAAACAAAATGACTCAGGGTGTCAATACAGGACACTTTAGAGAGCCTCGATTTGAAATTACATTTTCACGTCTTCCTGTATTTGCACAGATTGGAAGCTCGAATTTCTCCTCTACAAGAGGCTGTTCTTGCACCCAGTATTACTGCTTAGCCACACATCTGTGTCTTAAAAAGTCTGAATAAAACCTTACATACAAAGATAAAATAATTGTCTATATCTAACCTTGCAGTGCCCACTAAGTATATTGGATGAATGAACTAATTCAACGTTATACTAACAGAAGCGTACAGAAAATAGGTGAAATAATGTGTGTAGTAAAGTTATTTTTTATGAAGTTTTATGAGGGCGTACTTGCAGTTCTATGCTGTCAATTACTATTTTCGTCATTTGTGCTCAAATGCATTAATACAATAAGCAAACAAATCAGATTTTGATTTTCTCGCTGTGTACTGCATTGCACTATTCTTGCACGTTTGTTGGACATGAATCCCACACGAGTGAATTCTTTTAGGATATGCATGCGTCCAAAATGCTGCTGTTTACTGATGGGTAGAGAGCTTGTTTCGGCTACTCATTGAATTCTTCATCGAACTTTCATCAATGTCTGGTAACGTGAAAAGTTACTGTGACGAAGATCAGCGCCTAAAGAGGCAGTAAAAAGCCCTATCACCTACTATGTTTTAATCCACCCATTATCTTTACCATTCTTCAGGCTCTGCAGACATTTTTCCCAGTAGAAGTTCTGAGAAGGTCTCAACCCTGCTTTCAGCCCCTTCGCTCAGTGCCCAGGCCTGCTGGTTCACACAGGCAATAGTTGCACATGCGCTGTAGGGTTGTGCCAATACACAGGGAAGGCTGGCTTGGACTGCTATCTGTATGGGGCATCGGAAGCAACACACCACACCTGCGAGGAGGGGGAGGCGGTAGCCATGTTGGCTCGGTTTAGAATGGGTGCACCCACCCTTCTGAGCTCCCGCCAACAGACCCACCCCTTGTATTAGCAGCTGGAGAGCCGAATCCACCGCTGATGCCCGACAAGACTTCAGCTCACGCCGCTGCTGGACGGACAGCTCAACAGTCCGGGTTGGCCCAGATATTTGCCTCTGCCTTGCGCTGCTACTTTAAATCTGGGTAATCGACAAACTGGAGGTTGACTCTTTGTTTTTCTGGAATCAATGGGAATACATAGCCTGGCTGTGGTCGGGGTGCTTTTCATTCCAGATCACGGCCCCAACTGAGCTGATTATGGTGCTTTGTAATGGGCAGGGTGGATGCTGGACTGGATACAGGGCTTTACATCCTGAGCAGTGCTTAATTTGTGCTTGTTGATTCCGGTGCCGAGCACCGGCACTTATTTGTGAGGGCCGGGGCTTATTCTTATACCTCAAGCAATTGCTGCAAGCAAAAGACATATATGTGAAAGACGGAAGAAGGAAAAACTAAAAAGGGTCATAAAGAGAGAAAGCAGAAAGTTGCAGGATGAGCTGAAGGGGCAGGGGCGGCCGTAAATGGATTGAAGAGGCCCGAGATGGCTTCAGGATTATGCTGCCTCAGTATTCAGTGCTGGCAGATTTAATTACAGCAGCCTCGTGTTTAAGAGAAGGGCTTTGAGCACCGGCACTTCTGTATTTACAAATTAAGCACTGATCCTGAGGCAATAGTGGACTAGCTAGGTGTTATGCATACTGCAGAAACTGTTTAGACTGTGGAACTTTAGATTCCGTGGCAATGTGAAAACCGGTTATTGTGTTTCGCCTACTGAGCTGTTAGGGAACCTTGACTGATTATTGTGTTGCTTACATACTGATGCCATTTGGATACTGCCACAGTGATGGGCTGCTATCTCTTCCGTAAAATTTGGAAAATTGAGAGTCCACCTGTGCATTGCATGCCGATACATTGGACAAAACAGCACGATAGCGCTTTGTTTTTTGGGACAATGTAGTCACTGGCATCGTGGCACTTTTAGTATCTTGATTATTAAATCTAGAGTGCGGATCTGAGCCTGTCAGACTACTAATATGATGGTACTGAACAAGCCACACCACCCTGAGCAGCATCTCTGGCACCCAGCAGAGCCAGCAGGAACCGTGGACTGCCCCTTAGAGCCAGTCTGCCCTCCTAATCACTCCAGAACAGCATGCATATTGACCAAAATGCCCTGTACTATTGTAGCACCCTGGCATATAAAAGCTTTCATTCTGATAGCTGGCAGAGGAACACTTAAGGGAGTATGGGCCAGATGTAGCAAAGGTTTTTACCCATTCTGTGTCTATGGGAAAAAGTGTTCGTACATATGGCCCCATGTGCCAACAGGATTTAAAAGGGGCACAGGTTTTTCTAAAGGTGTTTTTCAGTGGGTAACACTGCATCAGAGAGGCACTGTTTCTCTAGGGACCCAAACAGATGCCAGCGGCGCAGTTTGGCACGTATATGATAGGCTGCAAACGTGAGATATTGCTTCTGGAATTTATGCCAGACCCATGAGAGTTAGACCACATTATTTGTTCCCCTTCAGATCTGCCACCATATGCCACTGCTTTTTGTACAACTGAGTTGGAAATGACATTGTAGAATGTGCCATTTGCACTATTTCCTCTTCAGTTTCCTGGCAGAGACTCTCAAAGCCCTTCCCATAAAGGGTTGGCTCACGGAGAGTGAAAGGGATATTGAATTCTAGTCTTGGAGCATCGACTAAGGAGGGTGGTCAGCAGGATTTTTCATTGTTATTCAAGCAACATGAGGGCAGGCTATTGTTCTGAGGCTCTTCTAGTGGCGCGTACGAGCCTCTTGATTGGTGAGTTGGACCTATGCAAGAGTTTGTTTCTGGATGTTTAAGTGTTTGTGAGAGCTGCGTGATGTTCAGTCTGGGCCCTACAAGGGCATAGTTGGCAGCTTTTCAAAGATTTTTTGACAGCTCTCAGGGGGTTGTTGTGGGTCTACAGGAGTTAAGTAAGGGTCTGTTTTGGGATTCAACAGGGTCTCTTTAAACTATGCAGGGGGGTCTACTGAAGTTTTATCACGGTTTTGTGGTTTATGAGCGAGTCGGAGGATAGCTCAGAGTCCATCCATGGTTATTTGGTGATCTCCTGGAAGTTAAGTAGGTGTAGGTGCAGAGATATGTGTTTATGGGATTGAGATTAAAGTCTTAATCTGTGCTTTTGTCATAAAAAGATACAAACTCACAAAATAGGAGCAAAGGAATCAAAGACTTCTATATATTACCGTGAATTTGCAAGCCTTAGAAATACTTGCAAATGGGCTGGGGAGTTATTTTGATTTGAACACACCCTGGGGTCCCTCCCTCCAACTCCCTGTATCCTCATTTGAAACTTCCACAAAGATTGGCAGAAATCGTCTGTCGTTTCACCTAAAATTGAAGATAGAAATTATATGGTTCCCTCTCCCAAAGAGTAAACTAAATATTTAATTTTATTCACAGCAGAATCTTTTTGTCTCTTCGGTGCCTTAAGGATAGGTAGACAGAGGGAATTATAGAAAGAGTGTGTGTGCCATTCAAGGTTTAAGTAGGGATATAAATGTATTGGTGGGATGGTGGCCTGGAAATACAATCAAGAGGTACCAACCAGTAAATGAAGATACAAAATGAAAACAAATTGTTTTAAAAAATAAAGTCATAAACATGACAAATATTTGCTGCACATAATTGACATAAACCATGAAATAATAGTCAGCCCACTTTAAAGCTTTGTTTTCAACCTAATTTTGTAGAAATCAGTGCATGCGTGTTGCACTCAAATAGTGCAGAACACAGAAGAGATACCGGATGCTAATCTTACACAAAGTAATGTCAACTCAGGCAAAGGAGACCATCATCCCTACACAAAAGTCAAGAAACCGATACCACCAGCACAACAAACTGAACCTACTCCTCATCCGTCAACTCCTGCATCATCAAAGCTGCCAAATCAGATTGACCCAGCGAAACTCAAAGAAGAGGTATGTCAGTTTCACACTGCCAGAAGCGGTGTTTATGGTGTTTACAGAGACAAAAATAAATTTTATGGTGAAGATCAACATTATCATTTTTAATACTTTTATTCTTGAATTTGAAGACTGAGTTTCTGCAAGGGAATGGCCTACTCTTACCGCCCTAGTTCCAGATACAGAATTTCTATAATCTGAATATTGTAATTGTATTTATATAGTGCTTACTATCCCTAATGAGGCATCAAAGTGCTTTTCAGCGAGTAGCACGCTACTCCGGAATCCAAGAGGATTAGTGGTGGATTAGTATAGGGGAATATGAGTACAGTATTAGTATAGGGAGGAATGATTTAATTTGAGCGGAGGACATGTGAGTCTGTTAGTCGGATTGAATACAATAATAGAGGGAGAGGGGAGGGAAGAATCCAGATGTGTCAATTGGGAGATCATAGGTGTAAGATGAGGTTTGCAATAAGTAAAG
Organism: Pleurodeles waltl; assembly: GCF_031143425.1. Taxonomy (NCBI): domain Eukaryota; kingdom Metazoa; phylum Chordata; class Amphibia; order Caudata; family Salamandridae; genus Pleurodeles; species Pleurodeles waltl. The sequence continues at coordinate 604,655,110 of NC_090451.1, read as the reverse complement.
GAGAGATGGAGGAGGGAAGAGTCTGTAGAAAGGGATTAGGGAGATCACAGGAATAAAATGGGGTTTGTGATGAGTTAAAGAAGAGATAAATGAGGGAGACTTTAGTAGTGGTTTTTGGGAGATCACAGTAGTAAACTGTGGTTTGGTGTGACCCAAGAGGGGTAGAGAAGGGAAGAGTCTAGGAAGGGTTATTTTGGAGCTCACAGTAGTAAAATGGGTTTGGGATGAGTCAGAAAGTGGAGATAGAAGATAGATTGATAGAGGTATAGGGTGATGGTGAGACACAGTAAAGCTTTCAAGAGAGTATTTTTTCATTTCTTTCCCTCTTGTACAGTAGGACTAAAGTAATAAATATATAGACACATGATTACATAGTAAGAGAATATATGTGTAATGAATATAATATATTGAGATTTAAGTTGTATCGTATAAACACAGACTTTTTAAGAGTTAAAGTATTTGAAGTTAATTTATCTTTTCTAACATAATTTTATTTTTCCTCAATATTTCAATAGTGAAATGCTTGTAGATGAATAGTTAAGATCATTTTTACCTTTTGTTATAGATAAAATAAAAACAGAGACTCTCAAGCATCTAATCAAGCAACCTATATAGAAATTATGCACTGACCTATGAACATGTTAAGCATATAATAATATACACATATATATGTACATACATACATACATGTATACATAATAAATATATATACTCATACATACACCTACTCATACATACATATATATATTTAACCATAAGTAACATATACATTTGTTAAAACAGGCCTAAGGAGTATGCATATATTGTACGATAAAATAGTTACTATACACATTTGCACAAAGAAATACACATATCTAGACATATACATATTGTAGGAGGCTGGCCTGGGACTTTCCTACACATATTATCAACTTATAAATGTTTACATACACAGGGATATGCAGTCCATTGTTGTTTGAGTATGGTGGTTATGTGGGTAAGAGACACCTCTTGAGTAGTCTTCTAAAGATTAAGATATTTATCCGTTGATCTTATATTTGGGGGTAATAAATTCCATAGTTTGGCTGCTTGAACAGAGAAAGATGAACCACATCTTGTCTTTTTCTTGTATGGGGATGTTTTGCGGCTGGGTGCCAATCTTGAGCGGATGTTTCTTTGTTGACTGTATTTTTTTATTTTATTCATGGTGCAAAGTGGTCCTGTTCTAAGTATTGCTTAGTGGGTGATACAAAGCAGCTTGAAGGTGGACCTTCTGGCAACCAGTAACCAATGTAGGGCCCTCAAGGCAGGGGAGATATGGGCTTGTGGCTTTATATGTAGGGGTAGTCTGGCAGTCATGTTCTGAATGTGCTGTAGTTTTTTCATAGTAGACAGAGATGATCCATGGTAGAGGCCATTGGCGTATTCCAGTTTCGATAGTACAAGAGAAAAATTAACCTGCACCTTGTGTGCTAATCCGAGGTGGGGGAAGATGCATCACAGGGTTTTCATGGTGATGAAGCTTGATCTTGCTAATCTGTCTACCTGAGCATTCTTTATTAACATGGAGTCCATGGTCCCAGATCATCAGGCCAGGCGCAGAGTGGGTCATTGTTTTCATTCGCCACATGTGAGGATTTCTGTTCTAGAAGCATTCCGTTTTAGATGCCTCCAGGTCATCCAATGATCAATGGCTCTGAGGCAACTGAAGATTTATGAGTTTCTAATATCTTTGGGGCATTCCAGTTTAATTAGTATTTGTGTGTCATCTGCATAGTTGTAGCTTATGAGTTGAAATTAATTTATCATTGCCGGAAATGACATCATGTAGATGTTGAAAAGCATAGGTGAGATAATTGAACCTTGAGGGACACCTGCTTTTGTGTAGAAGGGTTTTGACGAGAAAAGGGGACAATGAATTACATTTGTTCTGTTTTGAAGGTAGGATGGGAACCAATTGAGAGCAGTCCACTCTATGCCGGCTTTGTAGAGTTGTTGTATTAGGATGTCATGGTCAAAAGGCAGGTGAGAGGTCCAGGAGAAGTAGTGCAGCAACTCCATTGCGGCCTATATACCTGTATATACCTGTGATGTTATAATGACGCATTTAGCTTTTTAAATCGTTGCAGTGAACAATTGGGCAATTGGACAGAGGAAATTTATTTAACTTCAGAATAACAGATCTTCGAAAATAAGAGGCAGATTGAAAAAGCATGTAAAATAATGTTTATTGTAGTTACCAGGTGACATAAGTACATGGCTAATTGCTACTGTATGATAAGAATAATCATTTGTGATCAATTGTGTGCGGCCTAAAAACACAGAAAGTACTGTAGAATTCTCTTATTAGGTTGAATGTGTTGTTCTGTATTGGTCTTGCAAATTGTTGATTTATTCAGGCGAGGCAAGATACCCTGTTTCTGCTACTCAGTGAAACTGACTTTGCATATATCAGAATTTGCAAAGCTGACATCTGAATATTAGTGTCCTTTTGTGCTAGATGAGATATATTTATTTCATATAACTTGTGAGTCAGACACTACCTCTATTTGAACAGAGGCACAACTTTAAACAAGTATGGTCTACTCTTAAGTAGTTGCACTTTTTTATTTTAAATGGAGGAAACATTTCTCAACTTGTTTCTAATATTTTTAATGAATGAAACCCATTAAAACAATAGTAGAAAAACTTCTTCAAATTACTCAGCGATAGATAGATAGATAGATAGATAGATAGATAGATAGACAGATAGATAGATAGATTTCCACCTGAATATTCCAGTACCAGTTCTCAATTCCATCCCCTGCACAACTCTTCAGTCAGTTGTTATCATAGTGCAGTCATTTTCTGATTGATCTCTTGCAAAAAAAAAACAAGTTGAATTGAATTGCCTAAAGCCATAGTCTTGTCATAGAACAACTGTGAGAGATGTTTGTGGCTTAGCACCACAGTCTTGCACTTGCTGGTCTCTAGCTTCCAGAACTCCTTGAAGCAAGTCCACTTCAGGCTCCAGACACCATGATGCCTTGTGGTGATGACATAAAGTCCACCCTCTTTTAGGTGTGACATTTACCAGTGACCTTAAGGGGGGTTAAATTACGTACTATTTGGTGCCAATTACATTTTAAGCAGCTAGCAGACCAATGGAAAACAAATAAAAGCTGGTCACTGAATCTGGAACCTTTACAATTGAGAATGATACTGAATATATTACCACCGCTTGGCACATATGAAATGCTGCTGAAAGACCCACCTTCTTCCCTGGCATTCCTTAGCCAAGATTGCTGCTGTTTTAGCTCATGGAATACTTTATAATTTTATTTAGCCTTATCATTGCGAATTTGAGACTTTATTCTGTTTTATTAGGTCAAATATTATATAGTCTTTGATCAGCAGGTGAGCAATATCTCTCTTTTCCCCTGTAGGGTAGTATTTCAAGTTCCATTTATTAATATAAGCTAACCTATTCCAATTTTACCATTTACATTTACAATAAAACCATTCGAAATTGAAATAGTACATTTCTTTCAATGTTTATATTTTTGGTGGATTCTTTCTCACAGAACATCTTACATTTTAACAGAATTAGAAAAAGCCTTTGGGATATTTCCTACCCCAAATGTAGCAGACTCTGTGCAAAAGTATGTTAAGTCTAGGGCTTTATGCAAAAGTTATGCAAACATGTGCGAAGGTACCGTCCTGGAGGGCATGTTTACACTTTAGTTTAGTTTGTACGTTTTCACTCTGCCCAGATGCTTCTGACCCTATATTCAGAGATGGGAATCTTTACAAGAACATTAAAGGCGAAGAATTAATACGGCCCTACAAGATCTCTGCTTTGTTATGGACTTGATTAACATCATTTATTTCAAACCTGTATATTTAGCATTAAAAATACAAGTGCCATTGTTCCTTCAGTAGCAAATGTATGAATAATACAAGAGGTAGCCTATTGATTCTCCAGAGGCAAAGTAAACTACAGCGTATGGAAAGGAAATTCTTCGAATGGATCAAAAATATTACTTAAAAGAAGAAGCACATGACCTTTAACAGTCCTTCTTGAGACTTAGGGCCACATGTACGAAATTCAGGTTTTGCGACTCGCAAATTGCGAGTCGCAATACCTGATGTACAACAGTGTCAATGACACTGTTTCCAATTCCCAATGGGGTCGCAAATGACCTACCTCATGAATATTCATGAGGTAGGTCGCAATTTGCGACTCCATTGGGAATGGCTGCCCTCACAGGGATGGTGGCCTGCTGGAGAAAGTAGACCACAATGTCTGTGACTGCTTTTAAATAAAGCAGGTTTTTTTTTAAATGCAGCCCGTTTTCCTTAAAGGAAAACGAGATGCATTTAAAATACAAAAAATGAAAAGTTATCTTTTCATTTTTTCAGAACAGGCAGTGGTCCGCAGGATATTTTCGCTGCCAATCACAAAGGGGAAGGGGTCCCATGGGGACCCTGTCCCGTTCGCGAATGGGTTAGCACCAGTTTGAAACTGGTGCTAACTGCGATTGTTTTGCGACCGCATTCGCGGTCACAGAACAATCATACATGGGACTGCGACTCGCAATTAGGAAGGGAACACCCCTTCCTAATTGCGACTTGCAAACCCTTTTTGCGATTCGGTAAAGAGATTACCGAATCGCAAAAATGGGTCTGTACATCCCAAATAGCATTTTTCAAGTCGCAAATGGCCCGATTCGCCATTTGCGACTTGAAAAATGCTTCAAACATCTGGCCCTTAATTCCATAGTATGCCTAATCTGTCAATAGTTTCCTTTCCTTCTATTTGATGACAAATGTGTAACATGACATCAACAGACTGACTGATTTCAATACCATTTTCCATCAGGTTCAGCTTCATGATTTTATACTGCCACTTCCGGTCAGGCCTCATCCGACCCCAGAAGGAGAAGAAATATCTGGGCCATGGCAGAGTGAAGCCCACCATCACAGGCCTGCGCGCATTACTAACACAGATGCTCAAGACTCCAAGGCCTCGGCAAGATCACCTTCCGCAGAACACAAATACTCCTTCCTGGTCAAGTTTCATACGTACACTGAGCCCACAGACAACCTGCCCCTAGAGAGGCACATCTACCATGAACCCCATGAGACCATTGATTTTTATGCCATGGGCCGTGGCTCACTCTGTCACGAAGAAAATATTTATTCCGAGGTGGAGCAGAAGCAAAGGAAAGCGGCTGACATCACAGAGGTGGAGAAGAGGACAGCACCCCCCAGCCTTCCTGCACACATCCCAATACCCAGGGTCAATGCAAACAAAGCTTCAACGCTGCCTGCGAGATCCCAGTGGGACCCACACACCAAGGAACTGCCGCTTCAGCATCACCTGCTGGTTAGGAATCCTTCAAGACAAGCATTTAAAGCCCAGGTAAGAGTGGGGTGTGGATTCTCAGAGGGTTTGCCTCGTAAAAGGCCAGAGTTATGCTGTGTTTGTGTGCCTAAGAATAGTCAAGATTCATCTGTCATTACTGACAATCTTCCTTATGGATGAAATCATATCCCTCGAAAATATAAGTTCTTCTCATCACTCTCTAATGCAAAATTAGTTGTGACCCATTATTGATAAGCATACTCTAAAGTGATAGTTTCTCTCCCTCACTCTGTCCCCTAAGTGAATTCGCTCGGTGCCATTCTGGATCTTCTCTCCAGCACCATGTCCCAAATTACTCTTTCAGCTAAATTTGCAGTTTTTTTCTCGTTTCGGTCCTCATTTACAAGGCCCGAGCAGCACATTGCGACACCGAAGCATAATGTTTTTACACCTCGGTGGCACAGTGTGCCAGCCCATATTTACAAGGCCACGCAAAGCTCCCTTGTGTGGCTTTTCATGGCCTTGTAAATATGGACCCCTTTCATGCATAACACTGCATGAAAGGGGTGTTCCATGGGTGTTGCTTGGGGTGTTCCCAACCAACACCCATGGAACCCAAATGAATCTGACGCATTCCTAGATTTACAAGTCTGGGAATGCATCAGATTCCTACACCAAATCTGGGGTGGCGTAAGAATGATGCAACAGGGAGAAATATCTTTATTTTTCCCCGTTTTTTCCCTCTTTCTATGTGTGCGGCATTCTGCAGCACACATAGAAAGAGGACAACACCTCTTGTGATTGTTTTTGTGAAGGAAGGTGTCCCTTTCTGCACAAAAACAATCATCCCCTCAATGCAGGCATTCTTGTATCATGGTGCAAGTGTGCCTGCATTGGCATTAGGCAGCAATTTGTGCACCAGCGCAGGGGGAGAGGACAGAAATGTGTAGTGTTCTTGTAGATACAGCGCATTTCTGTCCTTTCCCAAGGGCACAGGGCTGTGCATCAAGGCACTTGCTGCCCTGCCCTGTGCCACAGACCTCATAAATGAGGCCCCCAGTGTCTTAAAAAAGATAAAATACCTACTCTCCATAGAGCACCTAAACTGGAATCCAATCCCTGGTTACTGATTATATGGACTTTAACAATGCTGTGTTGATGGAGACACGAAATTAACTAGCTGTGTGTTAAGTAGTACAACACTCAACTGCTTACTCCTTTACTAGCAAATTCAACCAGATCTTGCCCATTTTTAAGTGTCAATGTTGGGTTGTGATTAATGTAAAAATCAAATATAAGATTTGCTGTCTAACATATATGGAAATTGACAATTATAATGCAGCATACCGGACCAAACTGCTTACCATTTGAGGGGGTATGGGGCACAGGACTTCACACTAGGCTGGTACCCCATGGGGGCACCGTGGTACTATTTCCAGCGTGTGCATATCCGTCAGAAAAGTTAATGTAGCCACAAGGTAGCAGGAGTTGTAAGGTAGTTTGCCAGTGCTGGTAAAGATAGCCTGGAGCAGCCACCTTGTTTGACATGTTTCTTACTGTCTTCTGTAATACTTAATTGAAAGTGATTGGGAAGAAGGAGTAAAAGAGTAGACAAACATGTTGTCTAACTGAGTTGGCAGTGGCACCCATCCAGAGAAGTGCTGCCAAGTGTCCAGACTCCTGGGGGTCTATGAGAGATGGTCAGGGGAGCAGTGATGTGTTCACATAATAGACAGAGGAGAAAGTCTACTGGGGGCCTTAAGGCACATTGGACAAGGAAATTAGATGCCTGTGTTATGGTGTACGAATGGGTAGGGGAGACTGTCTGTGGGAGTCTTAAAGAAATGGCCCAGTGAAGGAGAGAGTGGCATTGTGTGTGCCAGCTGCTGCATGTCAAAGTTATAAACACAAGGGCCAACCCACGTACCCAGTACGGAACCCAGGTGAGTACAATCAAAATAATACACAACAGTCTATGGGTACAATTCTCACAGTGATCTCACCACACCACTGGTACCCGATCCACTACGGGTGTGGTAGTGCATCAATAAGTGATATAATAAATGCACCCATTGGCTCATGTCAATGTGATGTATTATTCTCACATCATTTCATCATGAACATTAAGCATCAGTACAGACAGCATAAGGTGCAAGGGGTCAGAAGGCACCCCTGACATTCCTAAGGCAGGCAGCGGGCTTCTGAGCATTATTTTGCCAATAACTCTTCCTAATTAAGAACTGCACACTGCTTGATTTTTTTTCCATGAACATCTGATTAGTGGCTTTGCACATGTCAATTGAGTAGTGTATCAGGAAGGTCTGTCTCATCTCCTGGAAACTTTAAAGACAGCTTTGCTTGGAACCTCGGTGAACCTTGAATTGTAGTAGGTCGCTTTGGCTGTAGTGCCAGGTCTTACCCAAGCGGAGTAGAGAGCTTTGAATTTAGTAAGGTTATTTTTTTATTTTGTTTTGCTTGTTACCAGATGTTAATTTGCTGCCAATGATTTCTTGAGTGTACAGTAGAAAATATTTTTGGGCTTGTGGATCTGACGTTTATACAATAATACTTTGCCATACTTGCTTTCTTGGTAGTACTGTGACTGAGAGAGAAGATATGGAGAAGCATGCTAAGTAAAGTGTGTTTGTTGTTTGGCGGGAGGGTGGTGTGTTGTTTGACGTTCATTTTTTAATTGAATGGACAGTTTTGCTGTTTTTATAATTAAACACACAATGAAAATGTATATTTTAACACTGCAAATATTTTTGTCAGTATTAATGCTTTCAACAAATCATATGTCCTTAACTGGAATGGATCTAACATTGCAGCAAACTATTTTCGCGCGCACATATCAAGTGTGTCTATTTGCTTGTGATGGCTTATTTACATTCTTCTGGAAAAAAATATTCAGAAACACACTGCAACGAACTCTCCCCTTACACTTTACACTGTATTCTTTTAATTGCAAGATGCAAAAATGATCCTGGCGTTGACACTTGAAATTATTTCCTGGTGATATACAGTACAAATGTATAATCCCATATGTTAGGCTCCACTGACGAGAAACACAGTAACATCTCCCTTAAAAGCCTGATTACATCCATACAAATTCCACATTTTTAATTGCCGGTCAGATAGTAATCCAGCAACGTACACAATGTAGTTAAAAGTCAAATTTTAAACTTCATTTACCACAAATTTGCCGTAGACATACCTATAATAGGTGTTGAAACTGTTACATTTCAGTTTGTTTTTACCATTGTCAAGTACACTTAAGCAAAGTACTGGAGTGAGACCAGCATCCGAAATATGATTTTTTTAAATTATATAAAAAGTAAATACTATTCCAAATATAAATGAGTTACTGCACAAACTAATCAAGTGGCAACAAAATGAGCGCAGTCAGGCCCCATCAAGAGTTAGGGGAAGTGAATTCCCATATGGAATTCTGTTCCCCCCAAGCACATGTGGGCCAGTGTTCCAGCAGCCGAATTCATCAGATGCAGGAACCCTAAGCCCAATTTTACTGACTGAAAAATGTAGCCGCTAAAACCGCTTTCAGATCATTTAACACAGAATAATATTGTTTGGCTTCTCGCAGGCTTGACTGAGCAGGGAATGGGAGATGTCTATTTGGCGGTATATTGTGAGCATTTGCCTTTGAGTGTGAATCTTTGCTTATTGAAAGGAATGTTTGCCACATGAGCTTCACAATTCAAGCCCTTGCCCCTGCACCCTTGTCTGAGTTGTTAATCAAACTCCTTCACCTTTTGGGCCAAGAGTATTACTGATCTATCGCCAATGAGTCCACCTCTGGATACATTGAATCATGTGCATTTTAGCCCAGCAGGTGTAGCTGGGGACAGGTATAATAAATTAAAATCTGTTCTTTTGTTAATAATAATACTTCTTTCCTTGACTCCTGCTAGAATCCTCCGAAGAAGTCACCTCATTTTGATGATCCGGTTTACAACAGACAGCTAGGAAGGACAGCTTCCGAAGCACCTACAGTGACTGAAAATATTTATGAGCCAATTTCGGAGGAGCATCAGCGGCCAAGGGCATTTTCAACATTCAAGGGAGATGATGTAAATGGACACATCTGGAGAACTAGACCTTAATTCACAATGGATCTAATTTACAGAGATCCCTTGGGATTTGTTAAGTGTGTCTACCAGAAACTGGGGCAAAATATTTTTGTGGAATGCAGTCTTTTTTTAGGAACACCAAAATCATCATTTTTTAGTCATTGGAAAGGATTTGGTGCCAGAGGGGAGTAGGGAGGTCGTATTATACAGCCTAACAAATTTGCTGAGACTTATCATCAGACTTCCGGCTCCCATTTTGCTTTTCCTTCTTCTAACAGTTCTACTTTAAGGAACGCTGCCAGTTAATGCTCATTTGTGAACTTTCTCCTCTTCTCTCCCCCATCTTCCTAACATGTTCCTGATCCGCTGACTTGGATGCCTATCTATCTATATATCTCTCTCTATATATCTATCTATATATATATAGATAGATATATAGAGAGAGAGAGAGCGAGAGAGTCATTTCTCAATATACATTTGCCTTTGTATAAAATATCACACTTGTCACATGTATAATCAATAGGTTAAGGTAAGGCAAAATAGGGACTATCAGTTTGAATGTTAAGTCCTTATGTATTTGTATGCGGTCAGCTATTAAAACAGTTTTGTTTCCTCATAACTGAAGCAAATATTAACCAATTTGCGCCAAAATTGTCAGGGTAAACATTTTTATGTAATTCATGTGGTAATGTGAAAATATGGTCAGTATATGTGTCTCTGTGTCAATATGGAGATTTTCTAGAAGAAAATCAATGGCAGCCTGATTACATGTAAACTACTAAGCTTGTGTCCAACAGGTAGGGTGATGTTTTGTTAGATGGAAATTTGATCAATCATTTAAGAGATGTTAGAGTTTTAAAAATCTAGTCTGAGTATCGGCATTAGCATTCACTAATATAAATGCCATTACATTTAAAATATATTGTTAGCTTGAGTCACCTGGAAAATTTTATCAAGTGATTTCCACATCTGGATTGTGATACAAACATCTTGTGTCTGGCTAAGGGCATAAAAGGAAATCTCTGTTGTGGTTTAGTACTCAACATTTTAATGGGATATGTGAATTTATTTTATCTCATGTCTCAAGAATGTGTCTGAATACAATTTTATTGTGTAAAGTTACCTAACACCAACTTTTTGTTTGTTTTGAAAGTGCAAGTAAACAGATTCACTGAGTGAGTGCCATGAACAGAGAGGGGAGAATGACAGGGAGTTTGTGAGAGAGAGAAAGAAAGAGAGCGACATAGATAGGGATCGATAGGTGCTATAGAAATAACGGTAACACCACTTCTGAGTTTTATCCACTGAGCTACTTCACAGCAGTTTATTTTTTGGAATATAAATATACATGATGCAATTGTTCCACGCCAGTCTGCTGTCCTCATGATATGGTGTAAGAGATGTTAGGGAACATTTGATTTAACTGAAAAATATGTGCCGCTTGCAATGCAGTGCTAAGACTGCATAAAGGTCTTTGCGCTCAAATTTTATTGGAAAGTGTTATTTTTGGTCATGATTTGACCCCTTCTTATGGGTAGCTGAAAGCGAGAAAAATACAGTGTTTTTTAGAGTTTGAAACTGGGGTATGAAAAATTCTAAAAAATATATAAATAACTTTTTGTGTGAATTAAAGCTAATGCTTGTCTGATCTGCAAGACTTTTTACCAGATTACAAAAATCAAGCATGCAAAAAGTTAAAATGGACCCTTTTTCATATATTTCCTACAGAACTATGCATATTTTCCCTGGTCATACAGGTAAGTAGGACCACATAGCTGAAGATCTGCCAGTCTATGGTTAGAAAATTTCAGAAATTTACATAAACATTTTTTTTTTTTTTCAAGAAAAATACGTAACCATGTGTTGGGTGGGAATGTCCCGTGCACAGTTTAAGAGTGTGTACCCGTAACCTCAATGCTCAGCTACACGTGAAACTGGTATCATAATGTTTACTTTGGCACAATCAGCACTCTATTCTAGCATATGCACTGATGACTATTCCTGTCTATAGTAAACTCTGTAGCAACATGAGTCTACTCTTCAGGTTGTGAGCCCCACAGTAGTGACAGCATACTGTTTTTTAAGGATTTATGGGTCTGGGCAGAGTCTTTTTGTCTGATTCAAGTTTCGCTTGTACCGCCCACACTATAACAACAGGCCTATCTGCCACCTTTTCCGGGGCGGTACCAACGACATCAAAAGCACAGCGGAAACAGTACACAGAAGGCAAAGTACTCACCCCTGGAGACACAAGGAAGAACCATGCCGCCCTGGAGCCCAAGTTGCAGGTGTTCCCCATGCTCGTTTATCTCCTTCTTCACTATGAACACCAAAGCTGGCGAAGACGACCACGTTGAGTACTGCCACCTAGCACAAAGGGGAAGGGGGAGGAAAAAGAGAGTGACACACACACACACAACATGCAACACCCCCACCCCCAACACCATACACATAATCAGATGCAGTAACATTATATATTCACCCCGTAACCCTCAGGAATAATGCAAGGACAAAAGTAATTGATTAAAGTGAGTGCAATAATAAAAAATTGTAGAAAATCGTGCTTCCAAATAAAAACAGTGTATACATATCAGTGGCGTAGCGTGGGGGGTGCAGGGGGGGCCAGCCGCACCGGGCGCAACATCTTGGAAAAGACTAAATCCACGGGTTAGGGGTCGCAAATTACTTGCCTTGCCCCGGGTTAGGGGCCGCAAATTACTTGCCTTGCCCCAGGTGCTGACAACCCTCGCTACGCCACTGATACATATATACAAATGGAGGGACACAGCCCAGTCCACAATGTCCGTGGGCCACAGGGCCACATCACATAGGCCAACGCCCCACTTGACTCCTGCAACAACACGGAGAGAACACCGCAGGGGCATCAGGTCAAAAATACACAGGCACCTCAGGCGGACAGAGAACAGGGGGCACCTCAGCCTGAAGATGGTACAACACCACTTGTCCTGGAGGGGGCTACATGCCCTGTGCAATGTCCTGAGGAGTGCAAAGCCACAGTCTCTCAAGTGGATGGTCTGCCCACTGCTTGGTCCTGGGGAGTGCAGAGCAACAGTCTCTCAAGTGGGTGGCTTCTCCACTGGTTCTGGAGAGGGCCTTGTGCCCAGTGTGCTTCATCTTGGTAAGGATGGGGTGAGTGGGTGGCTTCTTCCACTGGTTCTGGAGGGGGCCTTGTGCCCAGTGTGCTTCATCCTGGCAAGGATGGGGTGAGTGGATGGCTTCTTCCACTGGTTCTGGAGGGGGCTTTATGCCCAGTGTGCTTCATCCTGGCAAGGATGGGGTGAGTGAATGGCTTCTTCCACTGGTTCTGGAGGGGGCCTTGTGCCCTGTGATGCAGCACTTGGGGAGTGCAAGGTCACAGTCTCTCACCTGGGCGTCACACCCACAGGATTTGCAGGGTCCAGGACGCACTACAGTCCATGGAGGCAGGACTACGGTGACGGCTGCTCAGTGGTGGCAGTGGCGGTGCTGGTGTCAGTGCTGGCAATGGTGGGGGGAGGCTCCAGCCCATCCCCTGCAGCCTAGGATGGCTGCCCTCTCGGGTTGCTGCTGCTGGCAGTGCTGCAGGCAGTGGTTCTTGTGGGGGTGCTGGTGTCTGGAATGCCAGTGGTGGGGGGAGGCTCCAGCCCATTCCCTGAAGCCTCGGACGGCTGCCCACTCAGGCTGCTGGTGCTGGCAGTGCTGGAGGCCGTGGTGCTGGTGTTGGGAATGCCAGTGGTGGGGAGAGGCTCCAGCCCATCCCCTGCAGCCTCGGACGGCTGCCCACTCGGGCTGCTGCTGGAGTACTGAAGGAAGTGGTGCTGTCAGTGGTGCTGGTGGCGGTGCTGGTGTCGGGAATGCTAGTGGTGGGGAGAGGCTCCAGCCCTTCCCCTGCAGCCTCGGACGGTTGAACCGCCATGGTTGGTGTTGGGGAATCAGAATCAGTCCCAGCACCAGGCCTCCTGTCCTTCCTACCTGAAGGGGCAGGCCCCTTGCCCTTTCCCTTGGCAGCTGGTGGTGCCTCCTTGCCCTTTCCCTTGGCAGCTGATGGTGCCTCCTTGCCTTTCCCCTTGGCAGCTGGTGCAGGCACACTGTCAGTGCTGATAGCTGGTTCCCTGGAGCCTCTCACACCTGCAGTAGCTGCTGACACTACTGTGGCCGTGGACTGGGTGGCTGAGGTGCTCGGCTGGGTTCTGACCACCTTGGCCCGATGTGAAGGACGGGGGGGAGGGGTAGGGTCAGAGGTCAACGGCAGAGAGGAAATGCTTCTTAGGGACAGTGGGACAGGAAGTGGGTGAAGGTTTGGGAGTGGAGGAAGAGGGGGTGGTTGTAGGAGGTGTCTGCTGTGTTTGGGTGCAGGTGCATGGGCTGGATGCTGTTGTGAAGTGGATGGCTGTTGGGTGTCAGAGTGCTTGTGTTTGTGTACTTTGGGAAGAGGGGGCACAGACACAGTGGAAGAGGACACAGGGGACGTGTGCATGGATGTGGGGTGGTGACTGCCAGTGAGGGGTGTGTAGTGATAAGTGTGATGGTGATAGGGGTAGTGGATGAGGATGTAGGGCATGCAGGTGTGAGTGGAGATGCTACTGGGAGGGTGGTGGACGAGGAGGAGGAGGGGGACACAGTGGAGGCAATGGATGTTGGTGTGTCTGCATCTGTATGGTGTTTGTGTGAGTGCCTATTGGATAATGTGTGGTGCTTGTGTTTGTCTGAGCCACTCCTGTGTGTTGTCTTGGGTGCATGCTGGTCTGAATGTGTGTTTGGGATAGGTTGGGGTTGAGGGGAATGGGACTGGGTAGAGGAAGTTGGAAGGGGGAGGATAGAGGCAGGGACAATGGCTGCCATCAGGAAGGAGCCTAGAGCCTGGATTGATCTCTGTTGAGTGAATGCTTCCAGGAATGCATTTGTTTGTTGCAATTGGCCTGCCAGCCCCTGGATAGCATTCACTATGGTTGACTGCCCAACAGAGATTGATCGCAGGAGGTCAATAGCCTCCTCTCTCAGGGAAGCAGGTCTGACTGGAGCAGGGTCTGAGGTGCCTGGGGTGAAGGAGATGCCCACCCTCCTGGGTGAGCGGGCACGGGAAACTCGCTGAGGGGCTGCTGGGAGGGCGGTGCTGGTATGGGCGGTGGCGGCTGTACCTGTAGTTGGGGTGGCCACAGAGGTGTCCGCCACCACCACGGAGCTTCCATCGGAGGAGGTATCACTGTCAGAACTGTACCCTCCTGTCTCCACCGTGGTGCTCCCCTGGCCCTCCGTCCCACTGGTGCCCTCACCAGAGAATTCGGCCTCATGGGCCATGTGGGATGCAGCTCCCTCCGTCACCAGTGCCATTGCTTCTCCACCAGATGATGCTAATGCACATAAGGACAGGGCGACACAACAAAAGGGGTGGGGGGAGAGACAAAGGATACACTTTGTCAATGGCTGCTCCAACAACACCGTTGGCGTACACAGTAGCTCCCTCCGTCACCGGTGCCACTGTTCCTCCACCAGATGATGCTAATGCACATAAGGACAGGGCGACACAACAATAGGGGGGGGAGAGACAAAGGATACACTTTGTCAATGGCTGCTCCAACAACACCGTTGGTGTACACAGTACCCTCACACAGGGAACAGGCCTACACACTATGCAATGCACTACCAGCAACAATGCTACTCACCAGCCCAAGGACAGGAATACCTAACGCCAATAGCAGCATACCTGACACCCACAGACCCCTGCCCAGTAGTGGATGCCTACTAGCTTTGTAGGAGGTGGTGTTCATCAGCCCCTGCCCAACATGGGACCTACCCTGCAATGTCCGGCCTGGCCTAGGGGCACCCACAGTCCCACATCCCCCACCCGTAGACCACCCCACCATGCGCAAGTAGTAGATTTGGAAACTGTACTCAGCCCCTTGTGGCTGTTGTGATGCCCTCAAGCGCCCATCCAGCTCTGAATAGGCCACCACCAGTATGCGGAACATCAGGGAGGTCAGAGTTCGACGGGCCTCCCTCCCCTTTTGGGAGGCCATCCCCAGCTGGGCCTCCGCTGTCTTCCGTGCCCAGCGTCTCAGGTCCTCCCACCGTTTGCGACAGTGGGTGCTCCGCCTGCCGTAGACCCCCAGGGTCTGCACGTCCTTGGCAACGACACACCATATACCCTTTTTCTGATGGGCGCTGACCTGCAGACAAATAAACATAGAAAGAGATATCAGCCATACCGTACGGCCTGTTACACTCATGTCCCACCATAGCCCTCCCATCCCCTTACGCACAGACATTGCCAACCATACATGCAGCACGCTGCCCAGGACCCTTCCACCAATCCCCCCCTTACACGAGGCCCTTACACACAGCACTACATTCATCTATGCCCCATACATCGTGCTCACAGTATACTCACCTGTTGGTCTGGATGCCCATACAGCATTCGGTACTGGGATAGGACCCCCATCCACCAGTTTCTCCAACTCCACAGCGGGGAAGGCAGGGGCCCTTTCCCCAGTGACCTGAGCCATGATCGGTTCCAGACACAGGTCACAGCAGCACTTGCAGTGTAGGTCCTCTCCTGTTGAATGTCAGGTAGCAAGTGAGAGAACAGATAGAAAATGGTGGTCATGTCCGCGGCGGTGCGGACCGTCACTGCCGGCATACTTCACCATTGGCCACTGTAACCCATAAGGCCCAATTACAACCAATGAGGAGTTGCACGGCGGTACTCGACCGCCTCCCGCAATGGTGCACAACATCAGTGGCACTACCTAATTTCCACATGTCCATCCACAGTGGACAGGCCGGCACCATTTCAGGAGAGGCTGCCATGGCACCTAACTGTGTCACAGTACACATAGGCACTATTTGGGCCTATCCAAAAACATACTGTTTCTGTCACAATATGCAATACAGTGTACAGTTTGGAAATGTAGAATACTGGCCAGCTGCTCACTCTTTTGCACCCCTAGAGTACAACCGTTGCAGATGAAAAGGAGATGGAGACATCCCCCGTGTACAGACCCCTGGTGGACTTGGCAACAATGGAGAACAGGCACATTATCCTCACCTACAGACTTGACAGGGCCACAATCACAGAGCTGTGTACCCAATTGGAGCCAGACTTGATATCTGCTATCTGTCACCCCACTGGGATCCCCCCTCTTGTGCAAGTCCTATCTGTGCTCCATGTCTTAGCAACTGCTTCTTTCCAAGTGACAGTGGACTTGGCAGCAGGAATGTCTCAGCCAATGTTCTCAATAGTGCTGACCAGAGTGTTGTCTGCCCTGATTAAACACATGCGCAACTACATTGTTTTCCCCCAGGGTGAGGATTTGGCCACGGTGAAAGGTGACTTCTATGCAATGGGACATAGCCACAACATTATTGGGGCTATTGATGGTACACATATTGCATTTGTCCCCGCCTGGAGAAATGAACAGGTGTTCAGAAATCGAAAGAGCTTTCACTCGATGAATGTGCAGATAGTGTGCTTGGCGGACCAGTTTATCTCCCATGTCAATGCAAAGTATCCTTGGTCTGTGCATGATGCCTTTATCCTGAGGAATAGCAGCATCCCATATGTGATGGCTCAACTCCAGAGGCACCGAGTGAGGCTAATAGGTGAGCCCATGGTTCCAACCCAGTATTTGTTGGTGTATGGGTATGGTGCTGGCCCTAAGGGTTAGTGTTTGGGTAACAGGTATCCATTGATATTTGCAGGTGACTGTGGTTACCCCAACCTCTCATGGCTATTGACCCCAGTGAGGAATCCCAGGCCAAGGGCAGAGGGACGTTACAATGAGGCACATGGGCGAACAAGAAGAATAATCGAGAGGACATTTGGCCTCCTGAAGGCCAGGTTTCGTTCCCTCCATCTAACAAGTGGTTCCCTGTGCTACTCACCCAAGAAGGTCTGCCAGATCATCGTGGCATGCTGTATGTTGCATAACCTTGCCTTGAGACGACAGGTGCCTTTTCTGCAGGAGGATGAGGCTTGAGATGGGCATGTGGCAGCAGTGGACACTTTGGACAGTGACGAAGAGGAGGCAGAGGATGAGGATGAGGGCAACAGAACATCAATCATACGACAGTACTTCCAGTGACACACAGGTAAAGACACTGTAACTTCACCTTCATTGACAGTTTCGTGTTGGTTATTACACATGGCAGGCTGATTTCCCCACTACTATGGCCACTTACTGTACCCTTTGGCATCTCTATTTTCAGATATCTGTGCCCCACTCTGGCTCCTGGTGTGTTGACTGATGACAACTACAGGTCATACCTATGTATACATTACTGTACAGTTGAATTGCAATGTTTACAGCTTGTTAAACAAATACATATTTCAATCAATTGACAGACTCCATACTTGTATTTGTTCCAAGGATGTTTATTTAGGTGCTAATAAGTGGAGGGGGAATTGCAATGGGCTGGGTTGCTGATGGAGGAAGGTCGAGGGTAGAGTCCAGTCCATTGGTTTCACAGGTCCATTGTCCAAGGGGCCATAGGAAGTGGAGCAATGGCAGTTCAAGGTGGACAGGGTGACTGGGTGGGACACAAGGGTGACATTCAGGAGAGTCTTATTTCCTGGCGGGGGTCTTGGCAATGTTCTCTGGCTTCTGCCTGGATTGCAGGGACCGTTTGCGGGGGTGGTTCTCCTTCTGCAGGGGTGCTGGTGACCTGTTGGTCCTGTGGCGGGCCTCCTGTTCACTAGCGGCAGCAGAGGTGGAAGGCTGTTCATCGTTTTGGCTAGTGTCAGGGGCCCGTTGATGTGCCACTGCCTCCCTCATGGTTTTGGCCATGTCTGCCAGCACCCATGCAATGGTGACCAGGGTGGTGTGGATGTCCCTCAGGTCCTACTTGATCCCCAGGTACTGTCCCTCCTGCAGCCGCTGGGTCTCCTGCAACTTGTCCAGTATCTGGCCCGTTGTCTCCTGGGAATAGTGGTATGCTCCCAGGATGCTGGTGAGTGCCTCCTGGAGAGTTGGTTCCCTGGGCCTGTCCTCCCCCTGTCACACAGCAGTCCTGCCAGCTTCCCTGTTGTCCTTTGCCTCTGTCCCCTGAACCGTGTGCCACTGCCACTGACCCCAGGTCCCTGATCGTCCTGTGTTTTGTATGTGTGTGTGTATTTTGAGCGCAGCAGTATGTACAGCCAATGGTTTAGCGCCATTGAATGTCCGCCGCGGTGATTCGTGGGTCATAATGCTGTGGGCGTAGTTCTGCTGGCGTAATGGTGTGGGTTTTGGGACTGCCAATTTATCACTGATCTTTGGGCTAGCGGACTTGTGAGTGTGTCTGTATAGTGTTGGATTGGTGTGTGTGTCATAATATGGGTAGTGGTAATCCGCCGCGGTGCCGGTATGTTGGCTGTGGTCGGCATGGCGGTAAGCAGGACTTACCGCCAATGTCATGATGAGGGCCTAAGTGTTCACAAATGACACGTGCACATGTGAAAATTAACCAGCTGTTGTTTTAGTATTTGGAAGAGCTGATTACGTACCAAAATCGTACAGGTAGCTGAGCACCAAATCCAATGAGCACTCGGGGGGAGAGCAAAATCACTTCTCATCATTTGGAGTGGACACAGATTTTTGTACCACAAACATTCAACAACTGTTGAGGTTTGTCACTGCTGCAATGAACTATGTGCATGGGCGAGTTGTGGTCACTATGGTGTTTGGGGTTGGGACCAGGAAAACATCACAACGTTCTTCTGTGTTCCATGCAGGCATGTGGGAGAGGTTCGCCTGACCCTGAAATGGTGGCTACTCTTTACTCGGACTTACAGAGCAGTGACCTAGCAAAGATGCTCTGGACCCTAATGCAAACAAGGAACATGGTACCATATATAAAGTAGTAGGGATATCCTGAGATTCTAAAATCCCTGTTTTTCTGATACCACTGAAATGTCACACTACAGATATCTACGCTCTTGTCATGAAGTACTGGGCCTTTATAGTTTTTGAATTTCCCAAAATTAGTACAACAAAAAAGGGAGCACAAGCATAATATGTTTGCGCGTGCCAGGCTTGCAATTTTTATGTACACTTTAGTCGCGTGTCTTTGACCTACGTATCCAACGGCACATACTAACACTCCAAAATGGACACTGTGATTACAATGAAAAAAAGGTACATCAGAAGCACCACATTAGTAGAAAGACACTGGTTACAGCAACTCATCGCCAACCGAAAAAGGTACTTGGTCCAAAATCCACTGAATAGACGAAGCCCAGGAATGAAGAGAAGAAGTATAGCTAGATGACGTAAGAGGCTGCTGCTAGACAATAAGAAGCAAGAAAGGGAGAGTGATCGGGAAAGCCTACCAATGGTAGGTAATGAGAAGGCTGTGGGTGGGCTGTGAGCCGCTTTTAATGTTTTTTTTCCTAATACAAAAGATTTCATCACAGCCCAAGTGCTGGGCTGGCGAAACCTAAAAATCACCCATAGAATTTGTTCAAATCAGATTTCTTAGTTTGAGAAGTGTAACCTCTATTCATTTTATCATACTACATATATGAGGTTATGACATGATTGTGCTTAGAAAGGATGCTGCCAGGCTAAGTGCTTAGAATGTAAGAATTTGAAGCCTTATTTAGTGTTTTCCAAACAGGGTACTCCTTCACAAATGTGGTGGGTGTTCTTTTCATCATATTACAAATGCATTACAATCAATGGAACTTAGAATATTGCGATTAACCAATGTAACGGACCCAATGTGCTTCTGAGTGAATCCTTCAGAAAGCTCTTAAATATAAAAAATCAGAGGCCTGAAGTATGGAATGCTATACCCCACATGCCTACGCGTGGAAGTCGAGGGTCAGCGCCACTTCTTCAATACCCCGGCTGAGGCACTACAGTATTGCAAGGAGCTTGATCCAGAGGACTCCGCCCATGTTGTGGGGGGATTGACGATCCAGTGTCCTTAATGGTTCCTCATCTTTTTCCACGAGGTCTACTCCTCTCTGTTTTTTCTAACCTGTTTTTGGTTCCACTGGCACTGGAGGCGCAGGCATTATGCAGTTGTTGAACATTAAGGTCTATACCGTTATGCTGTATTTGATATCTCATCACGTTGGGTGCGTGTTATCTAACTATTGCTCCGATGGTATAATATTGTTTCAGATTACACTGTTTCTCTTTATGTGGGTTAGCTCCACAGAACGTTGCCACCACCCCATGGTGTATACCATTAGATTCATGTTTTGTATTGTTTGTTGGGTAACAAGGGTTAACTGGCGTTTGTTACCGCTGGAGTGGGCTAGTGTGGGTTGGGGTGGGTTGGGTAGTCAGTTTGTTTTATGTTTTGCTGAAGCCATTGTGTTATTATGCATTGTAATGCACCACATAGCTGTCCTCACATCCTGCATGCAACAAGCACAAATGAGACTTTGACACCACCTTCAAATATGGCGCCAATCTTTAAACTCACCTGCATTTCATGGAATATCCGCAGCTTGAATAATCCCAAAAAAGGTAGACAGGTGCTCCCCTATCTCAAGTACATACTTTGTCTTAAACATCCTTTCCAATAATTTTCAATAAGATAACACCTGTTGGATGCAATCAAGCTAGGTAACAACCCAGATTAATTTTATTATTAAGCCTAAATATAATTATGTGTGGTTGTCTTGAAAAAATTCGCCCAAAATTTGAGAGAACTTTTTACCACTGTCCACTCTCCTTGCATACTTCATCTCCTGATTTGTGACACATACCATTTTATTCAGCCATTCTACAGAGGAGGGAATTTGAGCGGAGCGCTAATTTCTCAATAAGAGAGATCTAGAAATTACGGTGGCAATAAAAACTAGTTTTTCCTACCTGGGTGAAAGCCTTGCCACGGGGTCGTAGCCCAGGACCACAAGCCAAATACTGGGAGTTATAGGGATCTGAGCAGTAGTTGTTAATATCTTAAATACCCCGTCCCAGTACTCCTGAATAAGTCTACATGTGCCAATCACGTGCGTCCAATTTGCCATGCCTGCTGCCTTACAGCGAAAACAGACATCGGGGCAACTGGAGACAATCCGGGATAAGGCTTGCGGGGTGCAATATAATAACCATTTACTAAAAAATATCATGGGATGCCAATTCGCGCCTCCAAGTACACTAAAACTTAAATGATAAATTTTCTCCTAGCACTCCTTTGTCAGATCCAGACCCTCTTGGCGATCCCATTTTCTCGCCGCTTTTACCCAGAGAAAGTCTTTACCCGCTCCAGGAGTGACCTTCTCCACGAGCCAGCTTGCCTTACCCCAGGAGGGTCTGCCAGTTCAGTGACTAATGTCTGTGTATTAATGATTAGATTGATGTCTAGGTCCCTCAGACTATGGAGCATGATACTGTATGATCCCACCAAGAAAAAATCATTTTGGACCACTGTCTGCATATTTGAGAGCATTTCCCAGTTGTCATTAATAACGAAAGTCACCTATTTTCCTAAATCCTGCATAATCCCATTTCCTCTCTCTCTCTCTCAATCAAGCTGAGAACCAGACCGCAACGTCAGCTGTGTAAGAGGGGTAAGAAAGTGCAAATATGGGATTTAATATTTTCTAAAAAAAATCCGATTTTCTTCCGAGAAGCCATTTAAGGATCTTATATCGAACTTTTCTTGGAGATTTCACCAAAAGTGCAGGATTTCTAATATTATGCTCCCTGCAGATTAATTCGCGAAAATCCTGAGTAAATAGGAAGCCTGTGGGTTGCTTGGCTTTAAAATTGGTCAAGTAATATGCAAAAAAAGCGAAATAATAATCTTTGAAGTTTGGTAATGCCAATCCACCCTTTTCTCTATCAACATATAGGGGGTTATTGTAACTTTGGAGGAGTGTTAATCCGTCCCAAAAGTGACGGTAAAGTGACGGATATACCACCAGCCGTATTACGAGTTCCATAGGATATAATGGACTCGTAATACAGCTGGTGGTAAATCCGTCACTTTTCCGTCACTTTAGGGACGGATTAACACCTCCTCCAAAGTTAGAATAACCCCCATAGCCTTCTGATTTTGTCAAATAAATGGGCCAAACATAGAATCTAATTTCTTGAAAAATAGAGACGTTAATACACAAGGGATGGCCGAGTACAAAAAATTAAATAATGGTAATATAGACATTTTAATCAATGCAATTCAACCATGTATAGATAGAGGGAAAGGCCCCCAGCGTGCAAGCAGGGCCTGGGTTTTCAAGAGCAAAGGAACGTAGTTGAGATCATACAGATCTCCTACATCGGATGAAAAGTTAATTCCAAGGTATCTCTTTGGCCTAGTATTCACACAATGCAATAATTCGGGGAGTAATCTATTAGAAGTAGTACCACAGAGAATTATATTAGTCTTACTCATGTTAACCTTGTAGCCGCCAATTTGCACAAATTCGGAAAACACCTTAAAAACCTCCTCCTGGGAGGACCGCTCCTTATCCAAAAAAATAATAATATCGTCAGCGTAGAATTTAATCTTCCCCATTGACTTCAACGGAGTATGAATCCGATTATGCTGTCTGATTTTAATAGCTAAAGGTTCAATGAAGAGAGCAAAGAGAATAGGTGCAAGGGGGCACCCTTGGCGGGTCCCACGTCGACCTTGGAGCTGACCAATACAAACAGAGTTAATTATGATGTTGGCTTCAGAGCTTTGATACAACCTATGAATTAACATAGAAGCCTGGGAGGTCACCCTGTATCTAGATAATATTTCAAACAGCTTTTTCTGCATCTAATAAAAGAATAATGGCAGTAATTTTATTAGAAGCAAAATAATCGAGAGCCTCTGCTAAATAGTGTGTATTAGTTGCAAGTTGTTTTGATCGGGGTGCACTAATTTAGCGACAACCCCGTTAAGCTATTGGGCAAAAGTTTCGTAATCATTTTATAGTCCGTATTTAGCAAAGAAATTGGGTGATATGCATTAGGGTCTTCTCTATCCTTATTTTTTTTGGGAAAGCTGACCACAAAAATCGCCTGCAAATACATTAATGAAAGTTTTATAAAATTCAGCCGGGAAGCCATCAGGTCCACACGCCTTCCCTATGGGGAGGTTTTTGACAACCTCGAGGAGTTCTAACTTTGAAAATGGCTGCGAAAGAGCATCACTGTCTTCTTCCGAAAGAGTAGGAATATCTAATTTCCCCAAGAAATCCCTAATGGTTTTAAGATCCATATCCTGGGTTTGACTATAAATTTGTCTGTAGTGTTCTAGCATGATTTCACCCACTGCTCTAGGGTCAGTATTCCTTTCCCAGGTGGCAGGGCACCTCAGTGCATGTATCATATTACTAACAACTTGGTCTCGAATTTGCCAGGCCAGAAATTTGCCTGTGAAGTTGCCCTCTTCATATACCTTCTGTCTATGAGTCTGGTATCCTATGTCAACCTTCTTAAGAAAACCGTTGGACAGTGCCCCTTTAGCTAGTTCGAAGGATTTTCTATTGTTTTCCGCAGGGACTAAGAGATAAATATCTAAACTCCTCTGAACTGCTTCTTCCAGTGCCCGAGCTTGCTGCTTCTCACAAAGTTTATCTGCCGCCCCCTTAGCAATTACCATGCCCCTGAAGAGGGCCTTAAGTGCGTCCCAAACCATGGATGGAGTTGAAGACCCCTGATTACATTTGAAAAATTCCCTTATTTCAACTCTAGAAGCCTGTACCCATCTCTCCTCTTGCAGAAGTTGCTGGTTGAACACCCACCTTCTAGGTTGAAACGTACAGTATTCTGGTGAAAAGAACGCTTCCAGCACGAGGGTGGCATGATCAGAAAGTCCTGAATGCCACACAGATTAGTCCTTGAAGCGCATTGTTTTAGATATCAGAAAAAAATCAATTAGAGAGGCGCTTTTAAATCGACTAGAGACGCACATATACTCTCTCTTATTCAGGGCATTTACTCTCCAAGGGTCACAGAGCATCAAAACTTTGACGTAATCTTTAAAGATTTTGGCAACTCTAGGTTTAAGTTGTTTTTTTACCCTTAACAGTAGTATCCATGGATGGATCCTGAAGAAAATTAAAATCCCCACCAATGATGATTTTGCCTGGGAGTTGCAAAAGGGATTGAAACAGTTCCACATAAAGGACCGGATCATCTATCGAAGGAGCATAAAAACTGACAAAAGTAAATCTTTCCTTAGAAATATGGCAGTACACCCAGCACCACCACCCTTCAGGGTCACGAAGAAATTCAAGAGCCCCAGCCCCAAGATCCCTGGATAAAAAGACCGCCGCACCTCTGTGGGCGGCTGGGGCTACAGCGACCACCTTAAAATCTATGGATCTTTTGAACATATTAAAGCCCGTTATTTATTTTGCTGGAATATGAGTTTCATGTAATAGAAATTCAGAGGGGTTTAATGCATTTATCCTGTCTTTGATTGCACCCCTCTTCCTCCGATTATTTAACCCATTGACATTCCAAGAGACTATTGTTTGTAAGGGGTTCAACCTTGACATTGGATTCTTGTTATAGATTGCCTAAAAATTAAGCGGGCCGAATCAGCGAGAAAACTTTGGCCTTGGCCTGCATTAGGTGCTAACATCTGCATTGTATACTTAAACATTCTGAATTGCACATAACTACAGTATTGTATGCTAGAAAAAGGATTTTGTACCCCTTACAATCCCTCCCACCCCCTAGATCGCCCCCCCCCTTAGGTGACCAACACCTGGGGCCCTCCCATCTGGGCAATCTGGGACCACCACCCACCCCCTGACCCCCTTCTTCCCTAATCGAGTGCCTTGACATGGCCCCCTAGTTGCCATAGACTGCAAAGGGACTGAAATATAAGTGTCAAAGTGATGCGTTATGTTTAAACTGCACATACAGCCATTCCTAAAGGAGTTCACCCCTCTGAGCGTGCTATGTGCTTCCCCCTTCCCTTCTTTTTTGATGTTGTTTTTTTTCCCCCTTTCTCTTCACCCCGAACGATCTGAATTTTCAATCGAGTGCAAAAGAGTCCTAGCAGCATCAACTATGTGAACTATATTTGAATATCCCTGAAAATAAACTTTAAGTTTAGATTGTTGCACAAGTCCTGCCGGAGCCCTGGCTTTTTGAAATGCGGGGATCATCCCCTTCAATTCTCTCCTTCGACACACAGCAGCGAGGGAACTATCTGCCTGGGAAACAGAGATGGAGTCATTCATCAGCCCAGGAATAACATCTTTTGGGCCCCTACCAATCTCACCACTAAACAGGGGATATAGCTGCTTAGATGCCGAACCCGTATCCTAGGTTTTACTACAATTAACTTTGCAGTTAGCACTGAATGTCGATTGATTAAAAACTGAGCAAACTTTATTAATTGCCTCCAGATTCGAGTCCAGGTACGAGCCTGGCTCTCTGACCTCCTCAAATATAGAGTCAGGGCCAAGACGAAGATCCACTGTGTCGGTCATAGAAGGTGGTGAGCTGTGAGGCAGGGTAATGCTAAGAGTTGAGTCAGAGGCTAGCAGAGGTGCAGTGCTTGCAAATTAATCCATGTTTGTATGATTATTGGAGGGAGTTGGGCGCTTAGCTTTAACAACCTGTGCTATTTTGGCAGCCCTTGAAGCAAGGCGTCCTTTGTCCTGAGATTGGTTCGGAGATCGATGCATTTTAAATGTTGCTCCCTGTGCTGGCAGGGGTTAAATCCCCTTAGGAGGTAACTTTAGAGTTCATGACCATACTGAGCATACTGAGCACTGGCAGTGGCTTAAATGGCTTAAACAGCGTGCAGTGAAGATTTTGACAACATGTTTTGATGAATCCCTACTGAAAGCGAAACTGCTCCCCCTGTTTTGGGTCCCAAAGCCCCTGCCTCACCTCCCTTCTCCTTTGGGCTGGTAACGGTCTCCCCTCTGGGGCAGGGCACGATCGGGCATCTGCAAGTTGTTGCTGCCGCCTACTCAAATTCCAAGTGCGAAGTGGCAGTTTTCCAATTGCACGTGCGTCGCGGTAAGCGAGTGAAATCAAGGGCCCCCCTTGGCAATCACGGCAGCTTCAGAAGCATTTCCGCGGTCGAAAATGCCAGTGCGTGGCCATAGCGCATCCGACTTCCAGCGCGCATCCTTCCCTCTGTGTCAATGGCTAGTCGCGGAGCATTACGGGAGCTCCTACGCGGCTGTCGAATGTGGCCTTTCTTCAGGAGACTCCTCTGTATCCCACACCGTCTTGTAACTATGCATCTGGATGGGGCGCACACCACTACTTTTTTTTGTATAGTTCATACTCCCTCAGAGTTTGCATACTAGTCCATAAATGGGTCCCCTTCCAATATACCAAGAGCCCTGCAGACCCTAACGGTAGCTATGTACTTGTGCATGGCATTTTAGCGGGGAAGCCCATTCTTTGAGAGAATATATACTCTCCAGATATTGAATTTTTCACAGATGTGCTCGTGCAAATAGAACACTATCAGGCAGACTGCTTCATGATGGGAGGTGACTTTATTATCACTTGCCACCCTGACTGCGACTCCACCGGTTCGCACAAACCTCGTTCCCTGCAAACCCTTACTTATCTATTGGAAACATTACAATTAGTTGATGTTTGGCATCACAGATATCCTTGGGGGTGTGACTACACTTTTTATTCTGCTCCACACAATATGTGGACCCATATTGATCCCTGGAAAGCAACGGGCAATGCCCTGCTTTGGCTCAATACCTATGAGCATCTTCACCGTACGCTGTCAGACCATGCACCAGTGCACATGGTTCTCCACGTGCCCTGTCATACTCCTAAAGGCTAGGTAATGGTGCTTCCCAGTAAACGCACTTCTCGATGACGCCTTTCACACGGAGATCAGAGATACAATAATACAATATCTTACCATAAATACTGTGACCATGACACAATACGCTACACTATGGAAGGCCTTAAATGCCTACATCAGAGATATCTGCATTGGAAAACACTCAGGGGTCCTCCGGAGTATACGGAATGATCTTGCCAAAGTAGCAGGTAAGCTGTGTGACATCGATCTGACGACCACAGATCCCACACAATTAACTGCCGCTCGCGATGGGATGACCCCACTCCACGAGTTTCTGGACTTCACCCAATAGGAGGTTGCTTTTTCGGGCAAATATGCTACGGCTCGCCAATAAGGAGAATGCCTGGGCCGCACCCTAGCGCGCCTATTGCGACCCCCGTATCAGGCTACTTATGTAACTAGACCGATTGGATCGGACGGTATGGACATCATAGACAGTGACGGCATACTAAATGAGTTCATGTCTTACTATAAGGCCTTTTACTCCTCTCACCCGGGTGGAGATTTGTCTGCACTCACTGACTACCTCTAAGAGGTGGCCATGGTCTGGCTAGAGCCTGGGCAACAACATCTCCTAGATGCTCCCATCACATGCGAGGAAGAATCCTAGGCAAAAGACGCTCTCAGTGGTTCTAAGGATCCAGGTCTCGACAGATTTACTGGGGACTTTTATAAAGCTCATAAGACATTACTGGTCCCTCACTTACTGGAGGAATATGCCAAGTCTCTTGAGCAGGAAGTCCTCCCACGCACGCTGTGTGAGGCAGTGATCACATTGCTCCTCAAGCCGAATAAGTCCCGCCACCAGTGTGCGTCCTACCAACGTTATCACTGATGAATCACAATAACAAAATACTAGCCAAGGTGTTGGCATCCTGTCTTTCTTTGATTCTAGACCACATTATATCACCTCTGCAACCTGGCTTTATCCCACACTGCTCTACTTCTATCAATTTGCGGACTTCTTTCTCAGCAGTTAATCACATTTCGCTGGAAATGCCAGCACCAGCTGTTTTATTAGACGTGTAAAAAGCATTTAGTTCCCTTGAATGGGCTTTCCTACATGCCATGCCTGTGAAACTGGGCATACCCAATGGCTTTTGCAACCTCATCCGCTTACTTTACAGGGATCCGCTGGGCCGGCTATGATTAAATGGCACGCTCACAGAGGCTTTTCCACTAATGAGTGGAACCCAACAGGGTTGCCCCCTTTCTCATCTACTGTTTATTATTGCTATGGACCTGCTGGTACGTCACTTACAGGAGGGACACCTTCAGAGGGGCCTTTGTTTCCTGCACGGCTCGCTGTTAGCGTCGCTGTATGCTGATGACATCCTATTATTTATAAAAGACCCCCCCACCAATTTACCCCCTGTTGTCCAGGAGGTACAACGATTTGAGACCTTCTCTGGCCTGCATATAAATTGGAATAAGTCTGAAATATTTCAACTTGCGGACGCTACTGTGATGTGCTACCTTGAGTTCTCCTTGCAGTGGTGCAGTGATTCTGCCAGGTACCTGAGTACAACTCTCGATAGAGACAGTGCTGAAGTGGTCTGGCGCAATAATGGACCAGCTATGGACAGACTGGAAGTGCAGGTGGAGCGCTGGCTTAAACCGCCGCTGGGCATGGCTGGCCACATAGCTATTATTAAAATGATTGTCTTACCCAGATTTTTGTATTTGTTCTTAAAACATTCCCATAGTGCTCACTAGCAATTTCTTTGCTACACTGCGTGGATTACTCATAAGGCTTATATGGGCAGGGAGACGCTCCGGTGTTCGCTGGGCCACTCTTACACTTTCATATGAAAGAGGTGGCTTTGGTGACCCCATTCTTCAACTTTAATATTATGTAGCGCAAGCCCACTATTCCTATTACTGGTACCATCCTGACGCAAGACTTCCCTTTCTTAAACCTGAGCGGGCGCAGCACCCTGATACGCCTTTGTCTGCCATACTGCCACACAAACTCCCATGTGATCCAACCAAAATACCAACTTTGGCTACTATTAGCTGGGCCCGATTTAAACTACTTCGATACCTAGGGAGTAACACACTCTACTCCTCCTTTATCCCCCACATCCATAATCCGTGGCTTCCCCTCACTCAGGAGCCTTTGGTACAGCGTACACTATGAGTGTGTAGCCTTAGGGTCACCGAGGATCTGTTTCTTAATGGGGTACTTTGTCCCCCCCCCCCCCCACCAATACGAATGAGATTGGTGAGCCCACCCCTATGGACGGGATCATGCTGCATTGACTGCATAATACGCTGCGTGAGATGCTACCAGATTACCCACAATTCCAAAGAACTTTTTCCACTCACTCTAGTAATCACGTCCCCAGACAATTGTCATATTATTTCATGATTATACCATGCATCACTGCGGCTGCGCCAACCGGTCCCAAGAGGGCCAGGATGGCTTTGGAGATAGATTTGGGAGTCATATTGCCTGATAAAACCTAGTACTACTGTTGCACATAGACTAAGCTGGTTTCTGTTAATCATAGACATAAATTACTCCATTATAAATACCTCACCAGGGAATACACAACCCCACAGGCACTTGCCCGGTTGGACCCCACTAGGCCACATTGCTGCTCTAAATGCCATCAGCTGGCACCGGATCCCCTGACAGCATTACTGGGATATGTTAAACCCCTTACTCAGAGTCTACGACGAAACACGGTTATTGCTCTCTGTTGGACCTGGCCCTTTTACAGGGTCATTCCCCAGACTTTTTGCTTTTTGCCTCCTTATTTTTCTGACCTTTGTTGGCTGATGTTTTGACTCTGAGCACTTTTTCACTGCTAACAAGTGCTAAAGTGCATGTGCTCTCTCTTACAAATTTGGTAAGATTGGAATATACCTGATTGGCATATTTAATTTACCTTTAAGTCCCTTGTAAAGTGGTATCCCTATACCCAGGGCCTGTAAATGAAATGCTACTAGTGGGCCTGCAGCGCTGCTTGCGCCACCCACTGAAGTAGCCTGTCAAACCTATCTAAGGCCTGCTAGCGCAGAGCCTGTGTGCGCAGTTTCCTGCCACAGGGACCTGGCATCTAAATTTACTTGTCAGGCCCAGAACTCCCCTTTTACTACATGTAAGTAACCCCTAAGGTACGCCCTAGCTAGCCCTTTGGGCAGGGTGCCATGTATGTAGAAGGCAGGACATGTGCCATGTTGCGTGGCCTGTCCTGGTAGTGACAAACAGCCTAACTTGGTGTCTCACTATTGTGAGTGCAGCCCTCTCATAGGATTGCATTGGAAATGCCCTGCCTTATGTGTAAGGGGTATTGTCTGACTTATGAGGGGTAGCGTAGGCGTGTTTGGTATGGTTGTGACAGTGGTAAGAAATGCTGCTTACTGGTGTAGGTGTATTTTTTATTACTATCACAGAAATGCCACTTCTAGAAAGTGCGCATTTATCTGTACTTATAACTTTGGTGTTTTGCAGTTTGTCTCCAACCAACGTCTGGGCAGAGTGACAGTTGGGGCTTTGTGCATACTTCTCAGACAGCCTGTACACAGGGAGGGTGGAGGTGTCACTGAGGTGCATCTACATATTGTAAAGCCTTCCTGGGCTGAGAGAAGGGAGAGGCGGGGCACACCTGCATTTGTAAAGGCTGTGCCCTGGCCTCACACAATAGGGTCGTTAACCCCCCACTGATGTTTGGAGCCTGTGCTGAAAGGAGAGAGGGGGCACTCCCCGAACCAGTTGTAACTGGCTGGACCCTCCTCTCCCTACCATGGAAAAACACTGTAAGAACTGACTATAAGTACAGGGGAATTTTCCCCACAATTTGAACATTCTTGGAGCTTGAAACTGGACACAGAACGCTGATGAATGGACTCACCAGGAAACCACCTTGGACTGCTGCTGTTGTGCTGACCTGTGACCTGCCCGGTCACTAGGAGGAACTGCCACCATCTGCACCCCTTGTGCTGGCCTGTAGCTGGACCCACCAGCCCTGTGCTTCTTCTTGTTTTGGTTGCTCCCAGG
Organism: Pleurodeles waltl; assembly: GCF_031143425.1. NCBI lineage: Eukaryota > Metazoa > Chordata > Amphibia > Caudata > Salamandridae > Pleurodeles > Pleurodeles waltl. Next base: position 604,623,954 of record NC_090451.1, on the reverse strand, counting down.
GGCAGGGTGTTGTGGCCCCTCACCCCTGCCAACCCTTCTACCACTGTGACCTAGCGCTGTGTAAAGCGCTTTATTTGGAGCCCAAGTTCACTGCCGCAGCCCAGGCTGCAGATTTGGTCCTAGCGCTGTGTAAAGCACTTTATTTGGAGCCCAAGTTTACCGCCGCAGCCCAGGCTGCAGATTTGGTCCTAGCGCTGTGTAAAGCGCTTTCTTTGGAGCCAGGATCTCCGCCGCAGCCGGGTTTGTTTAATCACTCGGAGCGCAGAGATCGCGCTACTCTCAGTGCCCCCGGGGCACTGCAACAAAGGAACCAGAGCCAGCGTGCTCCTCTTGGCGCCCCTGAGGCACTTCCCACTTCCGGGAGCGCCCCCGGGGCACCAGCCGCCTTCAGTCGACAGGAAGCCTCCCAGCGGCTCGGGAGCAGCTTCCTTCACTCGTGCACCACCTCGGGTGCGGTTGAGTGTTTTCCCTCCGGCCCCCGGAGGGGTCTGAGCTTTCTTTTCACCATTTGAGGAAGGACTCGGGGAAGGCGCGGGGAGCGCCCCCCTTCCTCGGTCACTGCGTAAGGAGCAGGACGCTCCTGTTATTGGGCATCTTTTGGTCCTAGCTGACATCGGGAAGGGAGACCTCGACGGAGGTCCCTTCCCACCATTTGCTCCAGCATTGGTTGTAGGGCCGCGCCCGGCCCCCACCCCACGGACAGGGTGTGAGGAGGCCGAGGCCGGCCCCCACCCAGAACAGAGGCCCCGGAGGGGCCCGTTCACAGTAGAGAGGTTGCAGACCGCCCCTCTCCCCCAAAAACATCGCATGGCCCCTGTTTTGCACGCCGGAGCGCCAGGGGCCCCCCACACTCACTTTTAGGCACTGGAAGTGCCTCTTCCACCAGAAAACAGGTACTTTCTAGGGAATCTAGGCTCTAGGAGCCTAGTACAGACTTTTGGTTGTTTAGATTTCCTACCTGTTGACTGTACCTATATAAATGTGCTAATGTTCCTTCCTGGGCATGTCTAGCTGATATGTATTTATGTGACTTGTGGTAGATTCTCTAATGTTCCTTGAATGGGTATTTAGGAATTGTTCATGACAAGTGCATATATCTTTTACTCTAATTCCTGACTACTGCTTATGTTGCAGAATCCTGAGTACTTACGTGTTCTAATGTGACAACTGCATATTCCTGCAGAGTATTAGTAACTTATGTAACATTCTGACAACAGCTAAGATAGAAGGGTATTACTTATGAGTAATGTTGGTCTAATTATGTTTTGTGCAATACAGATTATTTTTACATAGCTCAGTGTTGTGTTTACTTTGTGGTGTATATTTTGCGTCACGTCTGTTGTGTGTTGTGCAAACGCTTTACACATTGCCTCCAGGTTAAGCCTGACTGCTCGTGCCAAGCTACCAAGGGGGTGAGCAGGGGTTATCTTGGACGTGTAACTCCCAAGCCCTGACTAGAGTGGGTAGGTTCTGCCTGGCTGAGGTGCATACCCTAGCCAACCAGAAACCCCATTTCTAACACTATCCTTATTGCTAAAAGACACATCTTGTTACATTGCAGTTCCTACTGTATCGGCCTGGCTCAGAGGTTTGTCCTATTGTGATACTACTTCTGAACTCTTTGCCTCCCACACTCAGATAAATGGCAGCCATTGTGGTACTATTTATTGACGTTAACCACAAACGAAGGCTGACACTGTGTTGCAATTCTCTATGAGTTGTCAGTTGCTGGGTTTGAAGATATCCAGGCACCAATCTTCAGTTTATGAAATTGCTGTTTTTTCTCATGCATAGTCTTGTTTTACCTCTCCTTTGCTCCTCATTGTGTCCTCCAGGTGTGCACCCATTGCTTTGTATTCTGATTTATGCTTTGATTCATGCTGTCACGAATGTGTTGTAGTGGGGTACTGCGTTAAATGACGCTGCTAGGAAGATCGAACTGGCTTCAATCTTTGTGTTGTATCTTTATATTTAAATGGTAAATAAAGTTTAAAAAAAAAAAATATATATATATATATATATATATACACAAAATCTAAAACTACAGTCGCTTGCGATTCTTGTTTTAGAGATAAACATGGTAAATGACGATACAGGGCACGTCTCTCTCTGTTATTAGGGGACTCTGAGGCCAAATTTATGGAGCCAAAAACCTGCTCTCCCCAGAGGCAGTCTTTGCAAACTCCGGATTTGCTGCTTATGTCGCACTAGTGATCCCACTGAACCGAGGCTCGGAAAGAATGTGAACTTCACATGATCTGATCCGGAGCAAACCTACAGTGTAAAGCCAGTAGGAAGTGTTGCTTCCAAAAGATTGCTGTCAATGCAGTTGTCGTACAACGAAAGGGAGGCAGTAAGGGTTTAATCATATAAAATGTTATTTGAAACAGAAAGTAAGGAAGTTAGTAAATTGAGGAAAGGCCTTTCCCTCTAAAACCCCTACCCCCAACTCCTCTGCCTCACACTACTTTTTGGTGAAATCGTTCCTGTCTGAGTCATACCAAAGCACCAATAGCTTAAAGTGGCCTTACGGTGATCAATGTTACACTATATCTCAAACCTAGAGAAACATAATGTAACAAAGGAACATACCAGAATGCTTATTGTTGGTAATTATTAATGACGCAGAAACAGGTAAAGACATGTTTCTCTTTTTCACTGGATGTCTGTTTCAAGGGTGAAAACACACATTCTCTGAGCGATACAGTGATCAGCATGCAGGATACAATTTGGGTAGGTACAGTTTACCACATGATCCCCCTGCCAGGCTACACACCTTTCTTCCTCCAGCCTATGGGACTTAGAGGCAGGGGCTGACATCCAAGGAGGCAGGCTAAACTCCCACTCATGGACCCAACATCTGGGTAAGTCACTTCAGGAGCAGGGCTGCGATCTTTTAGACGAAGTTGCAGGCATCTGGGAAGAAAGTAAAAAAGAGGTACCTCAGAAGCCTGCAGCATGTGGAAGGACACTGGGACCAGCCACTTATCGTCAACCAGAAGGAGCACTTCGTCGAAGCTCCAGAGAACAGCCGAAGCCCGAAGGAGAACAACAACCTGATGACGTGAGGATTCCTGCCAACCAATGAGAAGCAAGGAAAAGCGAGTGACCGGAGAAGAGAGCCAATGGAAAGTAATGGGAATGCTGTGGGTGGGTGGTCAGCCGGTAAGTCACTTTTCAGATTTTTTTTCTCCCAAAGACAAAAGATTTCGCCACAGCACAGGAACTGTGCATGCAAAACCTAACAAGCATTTACAATGCAACGGGTCTGGCGTTTGCTCATGTTAGAGCTGATCGGGTTGTAAACTCTTAACCCGACTTTTCACCTATCGGGCAAAAGTGCATTTATGCACATAACCCGAAAAAGTGAAATCAAGTATGTAAAGCGCTCGACTTCTGCCAAGCGAGATCGCGCTCGTAAACAAGAGAAAAAAAAGTCCACGTGCCCGATGGAAAACAGCGAGCCTCGCATGTTTTCTGTACTTGGTCGCTGCGCTCGAGGAGGGCTACCCACCGGAAAAGGCATGACATATGCGTGCCTTCGACTAATGAAAGCAAGCAGATTTTATTAGGGAAGCCCACGAACCAATAAAAAACACTGACGTGATATTGACAGGGCTCCGATCCCTTTTCTAAATACAAAAGAGTCTCGCTGCGATACGCATGCGCGAGCGCATGCCACGCAGGCTCGACCCTAAAAAGCACCAGATTAATTATTGTGCTGCTTGCAAACTTCTTAAACTAGCTTCTTGTATGGAAGTCGCGGTAGGCGAGGTTCATTCTTGCATTTTTCAGCATCTTGGGATCCGCTGCTGATTGAAGTAGCTACTTTAACATTACGTTTCTCGATGTGTAGGCTGGTTGTGTCCCATGATGTTACCCCTTGAGTTGTTTACCTGTGGATTTGCTTAGCTCAGAGTGTAATTCAGACACAGCACGATCCCACGATATAGAGCTGAAGAGTTGGTTGGCAATTGCTATAGTGTTTAAATAGTTTGAGTCCTCATCATTATAGCTATGTCTTTGAGCATTAAAGGACCAATTGATCCGATTTAGTCCTAAAAAGGCGAATCTTTCTCCTAACTGTGTGTCGTAGTTTGTCTCACAACCTTGAATCTGTAGCACAGTCTTTAGAGGGAAAGTGATCGCTTTCCATCCAGAAGTCTATCTGAAAAGCATACAGCTGGTTAAAGAGGGACAGTGATGCAGAAGTGTAATCTAAAACCGCCCCACCTTTCGGAGCCAAGTGCTTGTGGACTGCCAATCTATAAAGATTATGGTGCCCTTTCAGAGCCCATAGCCCAAGTGAATGAAGAGCTTTAAATAAAGTATCATCCACTGCATCATACAGTTGCAGATGGAAGAGATGAGTGTTGTGCCAATTTATATTCATTTGCCTTGTTGATTCTAAGGTGTTACAATATTTAAAGAGGTTCAGGTTAATCCCCTGTTACTATAATCTTGCTCTTGGACTAGCAATGGTGACACTGTGCAAATAGATGCTGACATAGTTGACTTTGGCTTAGAGACTTTTCCTTGCTGGGTTAAGATATACTCTAAACAGAAGAAGGTTTTGATGGTTTTTATTCAGCAGATTTACAGAAATTCCCAGAATCAATGATTTACTTGTGGCAATGTGCGCTACTTTGCAGTTCAGCATTATACAACATAATGTTAATAAGCCACTGGCTAATATGCCTTCGCAGTGATTTTTTGACACAGAAGAGACAAATGACTCATACCTCGCCAGTGTAATTGGGTTACCAGGCCAGGTTTCTTGTAAACAGATGAGAGCAAATTGAGTTAATTTATTGCGTCCTTTTGCACCTTAATTTGGTTCCAGCCGGCGATGTGCCAAGTGCAAAGATTTATTTCATGAATCACGATGAAAGGCTGGAAATCCCAGCTGGCCATTTACTTACGGTTAGGAGTTGTGCATCGCTGCACAAGGGATTCAACTTTTCTTTATTTTGCAATGCCCCAGGGTTGCAGGCAGCCAGGACCAGTGATCTCATTCTTTATGGGATGCATTTCGTAGTGTGCAAGAGCAGTTGCCAGGGTTACTTGCATTTGCTTTGATCGTCTCAGATTCCACCCTGCTAGATCCTAGTTGGCGTGCACACCTCAATGTGGAGTATGGACCTACATTTTTAGGCAGAGCTTGAGGGTCTGATGGCAAGTGTGTGCTAGTTAAATAGTGGACGAGTTTTATTAGCCTTCTGTGAGGTGGGCCATTGAGGGAAATTTGTAGATGGGTTAAAGATAGACAGGTACCCCTTTGGTACTAAAAGCATGAGCCCTATTTTCCCTGCTTTGGAGAGTCTATTTTTGCTCTAGAACATAGGATACCTCCTCTTCGGAGTTGAGTTAGTTTGGTTATTTTATTTAGTTTGCCGTTCTTTCGTGGCAAGAAGGCAATTTTACTGATTGTCTGGGCTGGAAATGGTTAGTTGGTTGGATGGGCCTTGGGATCTTTAGCAATGCTGTTCTTCTTAAGATAATCTTGAGGTCCACGCGACTGATATCAGGGCTTTATCAGAATTACCGCACTCAGTTCTAATCACGCGAAGAGTGTGGCTAATACTTGTCCCAAAAGGGTTAAAAATCGGAATCGCCGTGCAACCACACCACTACTGCTTTCAGTTTTCACAGTGTGGTTATACAACGGGCTCCGATAAGTTACAGAATAAGCTGACACTAGTTTAACCCGTTCGCTTCTAGGGCTCCCCCCCATGCTACTTTTTTTTTGTAGCTATTTGGGTAGTTCAGGCTTTTTGTCAACATAAACTACACCAAATTTGCATTCTTTTCTTCCCAACATCCTGAGGATTCTAAAGGTACCTACGGTTTGTGGATTTACCTAGAAGGGACCAAGAAATTAGCCAAAATATAGCTAAATGTTTAGTATGGGTCTCTGCTTGTAAAATTAACTTAGCAGGTCCCAGATAACTGCAACCACCTTATCTAGGACCATTCAAGATCACACAAGTCTTAGGACCAGTTACTATGAAGCTGCAACTACCTCTCGAATATACGATACACCCAGTATTTCATGTATCTCTGTTAAAGCCCTACCACCCAAACACCAGACCTGACTGGCCACCACCTCCAGTCACTGTCAATTGGCATCAGGAATATGAAGTACATCGCATTTTAGATGCTAAGCGAATCCATGGTAAATTATCAGATAGACTGGAAAAGATATGATCCTTCTAAGCATTCTTGGGTACCCGCATCTTTCATTCAGGCCCCTCGTTTGGTTCAACAATTTCATCTGTTAAAACCTATGAAACCATAATCAGCATTTTGGCCTTTGGGGGAGAACTGTTGTGAGTACACTAGCACATCCAAGAGCTCTATTACAGTAAGATGTTGTTGCTTGCAACATTCAGACTGCAACATTCAGACTTAGGTCAACATTCATCCTTGAACATCAAGTTTGCAATAACCAATGCTTGTTAAATGTCTCATTTATAATAACCAATGCTTATTGATTATGCACATTGTATTTCACCTGCTCCAACTGTAAATACTAAAACACATGCTCTTCACAATATGATCTGTACTGAACATGTGTCACAATCAGGAGGATAATTTCTAATTTCCTTAACAAGCAATCAAATGCCAAAAGGCACACATGCACATTTTATTATTTAAGGATCCTTGTGAGTCTATGGAATTGCTTGGCTTCGTACCTATTGCTCTGCCCTCCTGTTTCCAGTCAAGTTGCGTTCCTTGCCCTCCAGCATTCCTCCAGTCGAGTTTCAGTGCAAGTCAAGTTCCTTGTTCTCCAGCCTGCTGGCAGTCGAGTTCCAGTGTTCCTCATTCTCTGACCAGCGTCCAGCATTTCTCGACCTCCGGACAGCCTCCAATCAAGTTCTGGCGATCCTCGGCCTCTGGTCGGCTTCCTGCACGGTCCTGGCTCTCCTCTTCTGTCTTCTGCTGACAATCCCGTATTTCCTGTAAAAGAGAGAAAATAAGAAAGGTGAAAAAAAAACTGTTTGGGTTCTTCTGAAATTTTCAAGCAAGTAACTTAATTTCAAGGTAAAGAAAGATTAATCGCTTAAATGAAACAAAACAGAGCTCTGTCTTTTAAATAATTTATGACGATAAGAACTAGCGTGATTTATCTTTTTGTGTGGGAATCCAAGATACCACTAAACAGACATTAAGAAAGACCTATTTCCTGTAACAAGCGCTCCCCTGAGATTTAGGAGATTGGAAATAGAGCAAGTTTATCAGAACCATTATTGGCAAGAGATTAAGGCAGAACACAAAGAAGTCCTTTAGGCAAATTGATTGTTTTTGAGTTTGGACATTGCTTCAGAGACTCTGAATGTATTGTAAAAAGAGGAAGAGATTTGTTCAGCCTTATAGAAATGTATGCACAATGTGTCAAAAATAACTGACATTATGCAATGAACAATAGTTTATGCAAGTTCAATATATTAATGAAGTAATTCATTTGCAGCCCAGAATCCTAAAAAACCAAGAACCCAGTATTTTGAGAAATCATAAGTCCTGGTGCCCAACACGATACATAGTTCAGGGCCCAGGGGTCCGGTTATGCAGTCCACAAAACAGAAGCTGATATTTTCGCTTTTTCTCTTCTCAAAACCCCCTTCCCCTTGAGGACTTGCGAGAGGGCAATGTACTCTTCATCACAATCACGCTAGTCCTCACCGAGATTGGGGAAGTGATATCACCCCAACACAAAACAAATCCCTGGTGGTCCAGTGGTAGGATCCCAGCTCCACAATCGTGGCTCTCACTGTGATCGTGGGGCAGGAATCCACTGCAATCAGGCACAGAGGGAAAGGAAAAACTCCTGTTTTCCCAAAAAAAAAACCACCCAGAGAAGGACTCTTCTGCGGAAGACACTGTCTCCCGATGCGCTGGAAGCAAATGTTTTCTGGCATGCCAATGGTTGCTTTTGAAGACGTTGGCGACCGATTTGCAAGTCAGTATTTTAGCGACTGGTATTTGTGAGTTGCAATTATTGATTTTGTATTTGCAACTCGTAAACCTTATGTCCAAGTCTGTCACAATTAGCGACTATTCACAAAGTCTCCTGTTTGCGCATGCAAATTAGCACAAATTTGTTTCCGGGGGTAACTATGTGCAAACTATAAAAGCAGGCCTAGAATGCCCCAGGGATTACCACTATGGCTTCTCTCAATGTGATTGCGAGGAGAATGCGACTACTGGCAGTCTCGCACATGAGGAGGGTTTTAGAACCAGGCTTACGCTTTTCCAACAGACGGGAAGGAAATTCTTGAACAATGCAGGCTAAGTAGTGCAGATATTATATTTAGTTGAATTGCTGAAATCACATCTTGAAAGCACAGCAGTTCCATTCCCACTCGTGCAGGAGTTGTGCTCACTGCACCTTTTAACTTCTGGCAGCTACCTGAGCGTAGTTGCCGTTGCTGGTGGGGTGTCCAAAGTGCACTGTCAAATTTTTTCAGAAGGTCATAGATGCTATGCTCCCAAACATCAACAGGTACATATAGCTATCCAAAAATGCAAAGGAATTCCAAAGCACAAAATGTAACTTTTACAGGGTCGCCAAAATCCCCCTGTCTTCAGATTGTAGATGTAACACATGTTCCTATTTGTCCTCCATCCCGTATACAATTCCTGTTTTGGAATAGGAACAATACACATTCCCTCAATATCCAAGTTGTATGTGATGCACATGATGTAATTACAGATATAGTGGCAAAATACCCAGGGACCACCCATGACTCATACATCTTCAGACACAGGGGAATACACCACTGGAAAGAGGGGAATTTGAGGATGGCTACTTATTAGGTAATGTGATGCTATGAAAACTATATATGTGAACATCAAATCATAAGTATTGCCATGCTCACACTTAGTGTGTATACATTAAGGAGCTGTACACTTACTCCATACCTAGCCCCAGCGTATCACTACGAAAGGAGTAACAAAATTGCTCATGGACACACCACAGTGGTGACTGAGCAAACATTTGGCAAGTTGAAATTAAAATGTCAGTACCCTCATAAGAGTGGGGGTTCACAACAGTATAATTCTGAGACAGCCTGCAAAATTGTGGCAAAATACGCAATGCTGCACAACATAGCAACCAGGAGCAGACTACACCTCACTTTGGAGGCCACTTATTCTGAAAATGAGGATCCTAAACCACCTCTTCAGTAGCCTTGAGAGCAGAGTACAGCAGTGGAGGGGAGACACTGAAGGGATCACATTGCAACAAATTACTTCTCAAGGTAAGTTCGATGTGACAGCACACTTACTGAAATGATGAAATCAGAGTTGATGCAGCAAACTAAAGCAACTTTTAATGTCAATCTACTATATCTATTGTTTATGTTTTAACCTCCTATGAAAATCAAGTGGTTATTAAAGTACAAGAAAATGTTGGTTACATCACCAAAAACACAAAAATAATGTGAAAATAAGTAAACACTATGATGTTTCCCTCACTGCATTCTGGGGCAACGTCCAACATGGCCTGCCTCTACTTGTTCTCCAGAAGGAGTTCGGCTGCTGCTGCATTGCAGAGCACCTGCATCATTGGCAACGATGGTGCTAATGCTTGAGATGTCCTCACTATCCAAAGGGTTTCCAACACCACCTGGTATCTTTGCATTTTGCAGTACTTCAACTGCACACATGATCTGTCCCAGGCACCTGGCAATGGCCTCACTGAAGTGTTCCATAACCACCTGCAGGGTAACGGTTCTCCTGGATAAGGTGGAAGTGGCATTGGCCAAGCGACTAATGGAACAGGTTAACCTGTCCATTCTTGCAGCACCGCTTCTATTCAGAGACATTGATAGTCATGGTCATCCTCTATGTGCTGGCATAATTTCTCTATGGCGGTGGTGAGGCTATCCAATTTGGTGTTCATGGTTGCCAATTGTGTCCCATTGTTGTCAAAGCCAAATACCATACATTGCTACATGTTGTGCATGGTCTGTTCGTGAGTTTCATCTGCATGTTTTGAGGATGCTGAATTTGAATCATTGGTGCCTCAAAGCCTCCAAACTACTATGCAGTGGTTTCAGAATTTACAATGTGATATACCTCATGACGCTGACCTCGCACATGTCCAGGAACACACTGTTGTCGTTGCCTAATATGGGTGCTGGATAAGACTGATAGCAAAGGGACCTTGTTGTCCTCCTTTAATGCTGCCTGTGGTGACAATGAGGCAGTGCTACAATGGGCTGGAGGTGTGCTTGGGTCGGTGGAGTTAATGGATGAGTTGGCAAGAGTTCCCAGAGCTTCCTCATTTGCTCAATTCCTGGATCAAGTTCTCCTGACTGAACACACACTTAAAGAAAGGAGAATTAAAAAATGGAGACACCCGAGTTTCACTTCTATTCCTCTTCCCTGTGTTTTGTTGCTGACTGAACCAACTACTCAACCTACTAATCCTTCACCCACTAAGCAACCATTATCTAACACTGAAAGGGATTAAAGATGTAAAGGAGGCTTGCTTCTCTATTGGTCAAGCCCAAATCACCTGCTGCAAGACTGTACTGTTCGACCTCCCAGGCCACAGGTCAAATGCCAGATTTAGTCCCTTCTAAGGGAGAAAGGGATGGAAGATTCAATTCTCCCTAAAATTTCCAGCTACTCGGGTGTGTCCATATCACACTTGTTTGTACTAGATTTAAGTCTTCAATCCCATTACGGGTGAGAACATCTCTGTCGCAGCCTTGTTAGATTCTTGTGCCTCCAGAATGTAGATGAACCCGACTTGAGCTGTGCCCAGAGACTCCAAATTCCGGTCAAGAAGTCTTCCCAGATCAAATAAAACACACTGATGGTTCTCCACTGATGACAGGTCTAGTGATCTCCATAATGGTTTCTCTGTTAGAGTATTTAGGTAATCAGATGGAGATGGTTGCCTTTTATCTAATTGCTTCTGAACTATGCCATTGTGTTTGGGATACCCTGCCCTGGAATGACAATCCCTACGTCAATTGGGAGACAGTGTTTTCTCTCTTACCTCCCAGTTTTCTAGAGACAATTGTTATTTGGAAAGGTGCTATTCGGCTCCAGTGGTATGTAAACTTTCTGAAGATCAGTCTCATCCCATTATGGGCTAGACCTATTCCATTTCTATGGGTTATCAAGTTTTTTCTTGTTGTCTTTCAGAAGCCTGCTTCTGTGTCACTCCCGACACATAGGGCTTTGGATTGTGGTATCCCGACCGTTCTCCCGAATCATTATTCAATATGGCAGAATAAACTCTGTTCCCCAGTATGGGAATGAGGGAATGTTTAGATGAAAACCTTTGGGATCGTCCATAGGAGCTCTTCTCTTTCAAGTTGAAAGAGCGGAGACCTTGCATCAATTACCATTGATTGAATAAGGTCACCATTTAGGACCATTAATGGCTCCCGCTCATCAAGAACATCCTTGATTCCATTCAGAGTGCTAAATAGTTCACTAAATTAGACCTCCATAGAACTTACCATCTGCTCCAGCTAAAGAAGGGTGATGGCTGGAAGATGGCCTTTTGAACATCTTCTGAGCATTATGAATATCCGGTCCTTTGGCCTTATCAATGCTCCAGCAGCTTCCTAGTGATTAATAGCATATTCACTGTATTTCTGAACTGTTTCTTATGGTGTACCTTGACGACATTCCGATCTTCTCGGCTTCCCTTACTAAACATCAAGTCCATGTCAGTTCTCTCCGTCTAAGTTTTTGGGAAGCCAAACTGTAAAGTGGAGAAGTGCAAGTTTGAAAGAACAGCGGAGTATTTGGTGTATCGCCTCCCTGAGAGTGGATTATCTATGGGCCCTCTTACAATCTCTGCCACAATGGTCTGGTTGACCTCTAAGTCCATCAAGGAAACCTATAGTTTCTTGGGACTGGCTGACTTTTATAGACACTTCATAAAGAACCTTGCTGACTTGAGGTGACATGTATCCCCCCACTTCGAAGGACAGCCTAATTAAAGGTTTTCTTGGTTTCCTAAAGTCTACAGGACCTTTGTTAATCTCAAGAAGGCTCCCAACTATACTCCTATTTCAGGGACCCAGATCTATCAAGAATGTTTCTTGTGGTTATTGGTATTCAGTTCTAGAACAGGAGATCTTGGCCATCAAACATGCTTGTATGGAGTGCGGAAACGTTTAATAGGAGCAGTGGAACCTTTTGACATTCAGATGGACCACCGAAACCTTCAGTTTCTGCAGAGCATGCTATGTAGAAAAAGCAGACAATCACCCTGGGACTGTTTCATTTCTCAATAAGATTTCTATTTTATTCACATCCTTGGTACATAGAACATTCTTGCTGATGCCTTGTCTAGACTGGACATTTTGGTGGAGGATTCCAAGTCTCCTGTCTTTTGCAGGGTCCTTTTTTTTTTTTTTTACAGCATGCGAGTGACACTAATGGAGATATCTCTGTGGGGGAAATTGATGCACTGTCATCAACTAACCTTGGCCTAGTGCCAAAATCTATATTTTTGCTGAAGGCCTTGTGGATCCCTACTAAGGCCCTTACAATTGAGGTTCTGGAAATGTGTCAAAACACAGCAGTAGCAGGTCATCACGTGGGTAAGTCATCCTTAGAACTAGTCCTGCATTCCTTTTGGTGGCCTAATGTTCGCAAGGGCATAGAGCTTAATCTTAAATACCATACTATTTGTGCACCATCAAAGGCAGCCCACAATAGGTATTGTAATTGTCTCCAGCCTTAGAGTAGACCTCTTTCCTAAAATGACTCACTTTTTTTTGTTTCATGGGCTTCCATCTGCTGACAACTTGGCAAGGAAATTCTGACTGATATATTCCGGCTGCATGTGATAACCGCAATGTCATATCAGAAATTTGCTTAGAAGGTGTGACAGGTAAAGTAAAATAAAACCGGATAATTTGTTAGGGTCTTGTAATTATTTAGTTATTTGTCTTATGTTTCTTTAGGATAATCCTTATTCTTTTACAGTTCTTCAAGATCTTTTCCTATGCTTCGTCTTCCAGATAGCGATGATTCCGGGTTCCCAAATGGCGTCCAGATCAGAAGAGGGAGAGAGAAAAGAAAAGAAAATGAGGCCTTTAGTAGGTAGGTATGGGGGTTACTCCTATTTCTTTTCTCTATTCTTATCTGTCCCTTTTTAAGGAAGACTTTTTCTTTCTTTCCTTTCTTTCAAGTGTGCAGAGATTAGTTTCTCTCTTTCTTTCTTACTCAAATATTATGGTGAAGCTTGTTTTAATTCTTTCTCTTATTTTCTTTTACCGGCTTTCCTTCACCCGGTGCTCTGGTGCTTATTTTAGTGCTCCGTGCATTTCTCAGTTTGAGGAGTGGTTTGTGCCCATTACATCTCCGCCCCTTCCCCTCCCCAGTTTCCTTCCCCTTTGATACCCAAACCTCCTTCCCCTGACCACCCCCGTACCTGTTTGTGCCACGGTCCTCCTGGAACGTGGCTGGTCTTTTCAGCTGTATCTCTCCCTCCTGGATTTCCTTCGCCAACCGTATCCTCCGTCTCCACCTCTTCTTCAGTTGTATCCGGCAGCTCCACACGAACGCGCGTCCTCCTCCTCGCTCTTCCCTTTTCTATTACTCTTCCTGCTTTCGGCGTCTCTGTGCCTGACACATCACTCCCGTCATGCTGCATGCTGTGTGGGCTGGAAATGGGCTCCGGCTATCTTAGAAGTGCTCCCTGGGTACTTTGCATTTGCCCCTGGCTGTAGTGTTCTGTCACAGAAGGCTTGCTTCTTTCTTGTTGGATAAGATATAGGATGTATGCCTTGCACCTTTTACTTCCATGTTGGCACCTGAGGTGTCTTTCTAATCTCAACACTTGTTAATGTGTATATGGTTCCTTTGTCTGATTTAGTGCTTTCTTTTGATTTTGAAACCATCTTGTATGTGGATGATGATCTAATTACTGTTTCTAAATCTAACAAGATCTCTGAATCTCAAGCTAAGCCTGCATGAGAAAATGGGAACTTGGTCTTAACCTTAATTCTGATAAGACAGTACCTCTGCTTGGAAAACATATTCATTTTTGGTCCAATAACAAATAATTATCTATGACCAGACAAGTAGAAAAAGTGACAACTGCTTCTTTTGGCATCCTAAAAATGTTGAGAAAGAGCTTTAAGCGCCATCCCGTCAAGGAACAAATCTCTCATATACATGTTATCATTGTGTAAAGGCTAGATTATGGAAAACCTAGATTTTGGCTTTAATGTCCGCTTTACTGACCAAATGACAAATTATTCAGAAATCAGCAACCAGGCTGATACCCAATTTACACTGTAGGGCTCATATTTCTCAATCCTTACAGGATCTACGTTGGATCCAGATTCATAAGGAGGCCATATTGATGATCTTTTGTCTAGTTCCCAGGACTCTCATTGGTATTAGTTCTTATTACCTTAGCAGAAAAATTAAATCCCATCACCCTCAGCACAATCTGTGCTGTGCAAATACAGCCCTACTTTCAATCCATCTGATTTTTCGCAGTTGTGGAAGCTATGCCTTTTCATACTTGGCACCTAAACAGTGGAATAAGCTCCTTCTTGATAATCCTCTCTCTTCAAAATATTTTTTTTTTTAAAGTTAAATACTTGGCTTTCCCAACATCCTTAATCTGTTGCTTGTTCTCTCTTTTTTCAGTTTCTCTCCAGGGCATTATCCAGTGCCGGGGTCTCTGCATTGGGATCTGAGAGAACTCTACAAGTTTCACAAGCGAACATGTAATAGTGTTGCAATTCATAGTACTTAAAAAACAAAATGGTCTGGGGAGAACATAGGCAATCTTGCTAAGCAGAAAAGGGAATCTAAACTCGTTAAGGTTATAAAAACAACTCCTGCCAGAATGCCATGGTCGCCATGCAACAGCTTTCTTTAACCTCCCAGTGCCCCACCCTCACCCCAACACCAGTCGCAGAGAGCACAAAAAATATTCTCTTTGTTGGTATTAAGCAACATCCATTATGGATAGCAGGAACCTGTCACACTGAAAGCAAGTATTTGAGACTTTGCAAATACTGCAATTTGAATTCCGTAGGATACTTATGAAATAAACAGAGAGAATACAGCACCTGGGAAACTCTGAAGCACGTGCAAAATCCGCAGAGTCCAGTGTATGGAAATGAAAGCTGGGCTCACTAGAACAGAAGATGCCTGGAAACCAGTCAAGAGCTGGACTTAGGGGGAGAAAAAGTTAAACCAGAATCATAGATGCCAACTACCGAACTAGCAGATGGCCAGACACTGCACCATGGAACAAAAGAAAGACCATCCACAGTATCATAAAGTGTGGAAGACGTGACCTGTTGGACCAGTTCGGTAAAGCAGCTGGCCTTAAGAGTAACTGAGGGAAGCCCTGTATCTTCCCATTGCGGACAACGAAAAATCCACATCAGCTGAACCCATGTGGGAGGAGCATCCTGTGGGCTCTTGGGACCTTCCGATATCTGTGGGTCAATATTTACCACTCCGAGGCTGACTTAACAGAGGGTAATCATGGCAAGGCCCTTACTGCTATTCGGCAACCCCTTCCCTTTTGGACACACCTGCCCCTTTCTCCTATGGGAAGGGCGTCCATAGCCAAGATGCTGGCCCTTCCTAGGCTCTTGAATTTCTTTCTGGCATTGCCCGTGTCTCCTGAGAAAACCTTCTTTCAAACTTTGCGTGGCCTGATAGCGGCACTCATTTGGGGACTGGGACGCAAGAGGGCATCCCTCATCGCGCTTCAACACCCTTTGGTTGAGGGCGGCATGGCGGTGCCCGAAACGGAATGCTACTTTGCAGCGGCCCAGCTGCAGTGGCCGATGTGCTGGATAGCTAGGGATCACAAAACAGAAGATGACAGTTCGAACCGCCATGGGTGGCGTACTTGAGTGGCTTCTTGCCTCAGGCTCGCACTATGCCGCCCCTGGGCTGCTCATTCATACTGCGAAACTGGTTTGGAACCACTATATCCAACCTAGACGGGCTCCAATGCTATACTCTCCACAGCTACCTTTGTGGAGTGTACTCCAGTTGGGACGCCTTTGTCGGATTCACAATTTTGTCCCATGGAGGGAGAGTGGGCTCATCTGCCTTGGTGATCTCTATGGCAACGGCTCGTTGCGCTCTTTTCCAGACCTTGCAAAAGCACATGGTCTGAGCCCAGGACAGTTTCTCTCTCACACTTCTGCAAGAAAAGTGATCAGGGAGATCTGGAAATCGGGCTTGTCTGAACCCTTACCCCATCGGGGCTACACTGCATACCGACTCATGACTCACGGCCTTGGCGGGAAAGCGATCTCAATGCTGTCTATGGCACTGCAAGAGGTCTATAGTACCCTGCACCTCCGCAGTAAAGCTAAATGGGATGACAGCTGGGCGTTAACGTGCCAGAAAAACAGTGGTTGATGGCATTGGAACGGGTGAAATATGTCTCATGCAAAGCCAGGCTAAAATACCTGCAGTTCAACTACACTCACCAAACATACATAATGCCCCATCGCCTCCACAGAATATTCCTCGGTGCTTCATCCCTTTGCCCGTGATGTGGTCACAATTATGCTATCTTTCCACATATGACATGGGAGTGTCTGTTGCTTTGCACCATTTGGTCCCAGGTATTACAGCATGTTTCAGAGATCAAAGACACACCACTAGCCCCAGACCAACTCCTTTGCCTTCTAGGGGTTACGAGGAGATCCAAGCAGATCAAACACTACTTAAAATTCGTGGACCTTGCGTTAATATTGTTCAAACAACTTATTGCCTTGTCCTGGAAGGTGGCCCAGTCCCCCATGTTGATAACTGGCTATGAGTAACCTCACGCAGGGCCACGGAGGAGGCTAGTGCATTCGCACAAGCCACAGACCACGGGGTGGCCATACTTTGGGACACTTATTTGTTGAAGTTATCCGATAAACTGACCTCCCACACTGCCGGTGATGCATCCCTGGTGAAGAGGGGCTGCCTCCAGTTTTAAACACCACACCTACTCCTCTGAAGGCCTCACAACATGTGCTTTTTACACGACTGAGACTGTGAGGTAGCGGTCGACAGGACCCCTGTATCCCCAGCTGTGCAATAGAGCGCACTCCAGATACCAAACACCACGTTCTTTGCCTCAAAGTCGATACCTCCCTAGACACGGGTTAACTCATGTGATACATTGGTGATTTACCTCTCTCACTTTATGCCAACCTAGACACATTTAAATGTTAATTACCCCTCTAGTTTTTCTTTCCTCTCCCCCTGCATGTTTGACAGAGCCTTCCAGGCAAGTTATGTAATAAGACAACAACATGATTGTACATTAAGCAAGAAGAAGGGAGCTTTGTTGGCTGTTGTCCCTAATGATGTAGTGGACAACCCACTTATTTGCGTTAATTGAGCTGTCATATGTACTTATTTGTGTCAGATTATTTGCTTTTTGACTGTCGTACTTTTACATATGGATGCCTTGTGGTTGACTGCCTATGTACCCGATCATGCTGACACTTGCTTGTTATCTCTTCGCTGACAAAAGCCAATAAAACGAATTAAAAGAAAACTGTGGGAGATCTGAAATAAGAGCAGCATGAAGCCCATGACATAAGGGCCTGTGTATAGCTCAGACATATGCCCCACACAATGTCATAATCTGGCCAAATGATGTGTTATGTAATTTCTAGTGATGATACTGTTATGAATGTTAGTGATCTGAATATGGGACTACTTAAAATATACACTTTCGGTTGGCAATAATCACATTTTACACTTCCTACAAAACCTATTAAATTCAGTAATTCAAAGCAACATCCTTTAAACCCATCCACACACCTCTACCCCCCACTAGGTCCTTTCCCCCCTCCATCAGATATGATTATTGCTAGACTCCAGAATCCTCCTGCTAGCCCCAACCCTCTCCCACCAAGAGATGCAGCACCAGCGATGAGCCTTACTGCTGCATAAAGACTTGAGAAAAGGAACCAATACACCTGTGTAAAAGGAGCCCCAAGCATCCTGTAAGGAACGTCACCCTCGGCCCAGAAGACAGCCAAGCGCAATTGGGACAGAATAGCAGAAGGTGGGAAAAAGGGGCAGGAAGTCCTGACACTGCCGCTACCCAGTTATATTCTCTCCCTTGCCTGACCTATTGCACTCTCCCCATCATTTGGGGACCACACCTTCCAATCCCCGCAATGGAGACAAATACTACTAGGGAACACTCAAATGGAGAGAGGTCTAAATCAGGAAGCTCCAAGCCTGCCAGGTCAAAACACTGGAAAAATCATTTGGAGAAATTTGAGAAAGTCTAGGTGGAAATAGAGGTAAAAAAAGACTGGCTAGATCGCCGGCATACAAAGAGATTTTGTTTATTTGATTAGACATCTGGATACAAATAATATGTACTGTCTGTGGCCATCATGCCCATGAGGGTCATGTTGTACAGGTCTGCAGTACAAAGAGCGCACCTTGCTGCAGCTCAGTCTCTCTTTAGGACAGCCAGATCTTTTTGGACACTCTTCCTGCATATATCTCCATCGATATATGGACTATCTTTTGTTCTGCACAAAATGTAAAAACCCACCTGTTTATGCTTGAGCATGACCTGTAAACACTCTCCTATTTCTTCCTCTGTCTCCCCTCTCGTCTTTTACGGTCTTTCTTTGCTGTATAACGCTTGTCTTTTCTAGTTACCTAATGCCACTCACCCTCTTTTACATTTCTTCATTCCTATCCCCAATCATTACCATGTATCGGATTGTCGCCTTCCATTACTCACCTTTGACCTATTCTCTCTGTTCACTGCTCCTTTGTTCTTTATTCGCTTCTTTCTTCACTCATCTCTAACCTTTTCCCTTAACTTTTCCTATGATATACAGCTGAATCTCCCCTCCAATATTTTACTTGTAAAACACACTGACACCCAAGTTTGGGTTGAATCATGCAGTATAATTTTTTTTTTTGTAAGTATGCTAATAAATAAAGTTTGATCAACGAAGACAAACGCTTACACACAACGAGCTATAGTATTCAACATGGTCCTTAGTACTACAACGCATAGTGAGGTGTGGGTGCAATGCTAGGAGGCATCTGGTTGCAACCAAAGTTAAACCCTATAGTTGGAAATTTCATAACGTGTAGCTGCAAATCGAAACCATTAGCTCATTCTCACTAAGCCAAAGGACTAGCTATTGCTACTGAACCATGATAGAGATAAAAAGGTTCTTCCTTTTGTTCTTGTTTGATATGTGTGACTCACTGCAAGTCTAATTAAACGTTTTTGACCTTCATTCAGGGAGACGCATTGAACACTGAAAGGGGGACTAGGAGTCTCAGACAGCTTTGGGCCCCAGGAGGCGGCCGTTTCCAGCTCCAGCTGCCCCCACTCACCTGCCAGCAAGCTCTGTAAAGTGCCAGGGGGACACTGCAGCGCCTGGCCAAAGCCCGGGCCAAGGGCGGGCCCGTCCACGCCTGTCAGCCAGGAGGAGGCTTGGCCACCCCCTTAACATCTATCATCAAGCAGGCCCCGTTGGAGTTCTACATTACTTTACATCTTATTGCTGTTTAATTCCTCTGGGTTCTAGTACACTCAAGTTAAAATGGGCAAAAGAAAGGTGAGCACTGTGACTTCCTCGAAAGATACTAACCCTACAGCTTCCATAGTATCAGACCTTACCATGGTCATGTCCGCATTAAACACCGAAATTGAACTGGTTGACTAAAGACTGGGGGTATCAAGAAAAACACCTGTTTTCTCGCCCCGTCCATGTCCAAGTCAGGTAACATTGTAACTATGGGAGGGGAGGAGGGCGGGACTCGCCGGGAGGCTAGTAAGTCAAAAGAAGGGGCGCAAGATAACAAGCGTGGTAAAGGGGTGCGTCTTGCAGGTCAAACTTAACATCTCCTCTGGTAGAGAAGACAATCTGTCCATGATAAATAAAGATGCCATTGTTTGTGTGGAAGATACTGCTTCTCCCCCTATAAAACGGAAGAAGTCCACCCCTGGGAATTCGAGCATGTCCAAGTCAAAAGCCTCCAAGTCCAACAAGTCTAAGTGGGGCAATTCACTGGTCTGTAAGCCATTTACAGGTGGAAAAAACAGAGGTTGGAACCTGTAAGTCCCAAAGATCCTGAGGCCGAACGTGGGGACAAAGCCTACCTGGAATCCATGTTAAAGAGAGCCCTTAAACCTCTAATAAACTTGTTGCACAGTATAGACTCCTCACTAAAACACTTACTAGAATCTACAAAGTGTTGCTCGGCCCTTACTCTGACCACGGAGCGGGACACAGTGATCTGCCCCCCAGGCACAGCAGCAGAACATTCTGCTGCGGTACATCATAAGGGCCATTATCCTAGATCAGGACTGAATAAGCTGATAAATACTCCTATGGACCGGCCCGCCAATAGCAGTAGAATTCCAGCTAAATCCTTATCTGCACCTCTAGGGAAAAATGGGAGAGGACAGGTCCCTGTGAGTACAGGGCTGATGGAGTTTAAAGCACATAATGCACCTAAGGGAAAGAACCTACAAACTCTACAACTTTCACCTCAATGCACCCCCTATGTAATCGTGCTAACAAATGTCTCACCCTTGCCACTCAATACTAACGAGCAGAATGACCAACTTAAAAATAAAGTAGTCCATTGGCTAAATAAAACACTGGGGGGGGCAGTGAGTGCCTTTGGAGTGGTATTATTGGAGTAAGGAGGGTACTTTGGCTGTGTAACAGTAAGAAAAACCTTCCATGTGATTGTGTGGTAGTAGATTTTAAAAATCGACAGCAGGTAGAATGGATACTGAAGCAGTGTGAAACCGTGCAGGAGAGTAATGTTAACATTCAGGCTGTACCACTGGCTATTTCTATCAGCAACCCAAGGGCATCGGCAGCAACCCTGGTAATGCCCCAAAATGTTTGGTTCCCACTCAGAACAGATATAGTTCTCTGGGCCATTATCTAGATGAAGTTGATTGACTGAGAAAGAGTAACAGGCCTTCGACTTTGACCCACTCGCTCACTCTGACACAAACGACGAATGCAGACACAGCCAATCATGACTGCAGTCACCCTCAAAATAGTCCCGCTAGTGAGGGCGTGTGTGAACACAAATGCAGAAAGGAAAACGCTCTTGACCAGAATTTGGAAGAAAATAAGTTACTTACCTGTAACTGTAGTTCTCCAGTATTGGAATCTTTCATAGATTCACATGCTTGAATCCTTTACCGTCGTCGAGATGGGAGCCCCCGGTACATCAAAACAGCTATAAACCTAAGCTACTGCAATGAAAAAAGGCCTAAAGGCTTTCACTTTACTATCACTATGAGTAAAAGTACCAAAGCAAGGCTCAGCCAATCAGGCTTCCCCTCCCTCTAGAACACTCCTAAGAGGAGCTCCCTTCCCTCAGATTTTCTCAAGCAGGAGTGTTAGAGTATCTGAAGAAGACAGGAAAAGGTGAGCTTCCCATGGGAGGAGGGAGGGTCGCAAGTGAATCTATGAAAGATTCCAATACTGGAGAACTACAGTTACAGGTAAGTAACTTCGGGCCAGATTTATGATCACAGCCCTTTGTGAGTCGGAAATAGCAATTTCTGACTCGCAAAGTGCCATGTATCACATTTGCGATTCGGTAATAGCGATTTCTTAAAAATCGCAAATGCTATTACCGAATCGCAAATTGCGATACTGGCCCCATTCGCAGCTATGGGCCTGTTGGCCCATATCTGCAAATTTTTTGCATTTCCAAAATTGCGATTTCTGAACCAGAAATCGCAATTTTGGAAATGCAAAAGCCCAGGGTGCTGGGGGCCTAGGGCCCCCTCTGCTGCACCCCAAAAATGTTTTGGGGGACATGTAAGGTGCACACATGCCAAAAGGGCATGTGTGCTTTACATGTTCAATTAAAACCTGGTTTATTTTCATGGTATTTTGCATGTGCAAAATGCCATTCTGTGAAAAATCGCAATTTGCGATTTATTGCTGCATCTCCTTGCGATGTGGATTTTGCGAATCGCAAATTGCGACTCGCAAAACCAGGTCGCAACGCAAAAAAATCACAATTTTTGCGATTTCTTACTTTTGGTCTGCAAATGTCTCTCATGCATCGCAGACCACATTTTTGCACTCGCAAACAGCTGAATTTTGCGATTCGCACCGTTTGCGAGTGCAAAAAAAAATGTCATACATCTGCCCTTTATTTTCCTACTCCAGTATTGGAACTTTCATAGATTCACATGCTTGAATCAGAATAGCAAGCAGTAATGAAGCACATTGTATAGCATCAATCCATTTGTATACCTGTTGTTATATGCATATACATAAATATATATATATATATATATATAATCCTGGAACATACACTCCATTTTTGTGAGCCTTAGCATCTTCCTTGTGTCCTAATACAGCCCAGTGTTCAAGGATTGCAAAAGACCTAGGTAAAGAGCCCTGAGCTTTTTCTGGGTAAATAGTATTATTTGTTGAAAAGTGTTTATTTCAGCTACCTGTGTCTGTTTTACTGTGGACTCTCTGTGTTTCAGGCAGCCTGGCCTCTTTTAAAGTGGTGATTTTTAAAAATGTTAAAAATTTGTTTCTGCCGTGACTGTGTGAATTGCCTTGCTAGTTTGTGGCACATAAACCCCCACCTTTTTTTCTTCTAAGTAAAAAGGCTACATGCATCTTGCAGAGTGTATTTTTAGGAGACGGTTTTAATCTGTTTCTGTGATTTAAATTGTGTTTAAAAACTGTCTGCCCCGCTGTTTTTTGCCTTTAAAAAAGCCCAATTTCAGAGTGCGCGCCCATCAGTATTCCAGTGTTTGTTTTTTAAACAATCTCACCCTTACCTGGAAAGTAGACCCTGCTAGCTTGGAAGTGTGGATTCAGCCTGTCTGTATCCAAGGAGATTCTGAATAGAGCAGCAGCTGCCTTTCCCCCTGCCCACAGGGACTGGATTTATCTAATTGGCTCTCTGAGGCCCTGTTGCACATGAGCCCTCCCTCCACACCTGCTCTGGCCCCTTAAGTTTGTGGAAGGAAGCCCAAGACAGCCACCTCCATTTTGTGAGCCTCAGCTTCTTCCCTGTGTCCTAATACAGCCCAGTGTTCAACGATTGCAAAAGACCTAGGTAAGGAGCCCTTAGATTTTTCTGGGTAAATAGTATTATTTGTTCAAAACTGTATATTTCAGCTACGTGTGTCTGTTTTACTGTGGACTCTCTGTGTTTCAGACAGCCTGGCCTCTTTTAAAGTGTTGTTTTTTTTTTAATTCGTTTTTGCTGTGACTGTGTGAATTGCCTTGCTAGTTTGTGGCACATAAACCCCCCCCCCCTCCTTTTTTCTTCTAAGTAAAAAGGCTACATATATCTTGCAGAGTGTGTTTTTAGGAGAATGTTTTAATCTGTTTCTGTGAGTTAAATTGTGTTTAAAAATTGCCGGCCCCCCTGTTTTTTGCCTTTAAAAAAGCCCGATTTCAGAGTGCGCGCCCAGCAGTATTCCAGTGTGTGTTTTTTAAACAATCTCTCCCTTACCTGGAAAGTATACTCTGCTAGCTTGGAAGTGTGGATTCAGCCTGTCTGTATCCAAGGGGACTCTGAATAGAGCAGCAGCTGCCTTTCTCTCTGACCCAGGGACTGAACTTCAGTTAACTAGCTCCTTACATAAGTTCCTATTGGTTGTTGCATATGTTTTTGTGATAGGTTGTTGGGAAATGGTCTTTCCATTGGTTGCTGGCTCCAGTGCTGGGGTTATGATTGGTGGATATGGCTGAGAATCTGATTGGCTGTTGGTTCTAGGGGTGTGTCTGATTGGCTGTTGCTTCTAGGGCTGTGATTGGTGGATAGGGCTGAGCATCTGATTGGCTGTTGGTTCTAGGGCTGTGATTGGTGGATAGGGCTGGGATTCTGATTGGTTGCTGGTTTTAGGGCTGGGGCTGTGATTGGTGGCCAGGATTAGGGCTATGATTGATGTTTAGGGCTGGGCCTCCCATTAGTTGTTTGGATCGGGGCTTGAAATTGGATTGGCTAGGGTTAGGACTAGTTTCTTATTGGCCAGTAGGGCTATTTAAGCCTAGGACTCAGGACGTCTCAGCCCGGGCGGAGAGGACAAGGGCAGTTGCCTGTTTGGGCCTGTTCGGGACAGGAAGGGACTAGGGACTAGGGGCAGAAATGCTGCCCAATTCTCAATTGACCAGGAATGGTTTCACCCCCTACACATTCCTCAACATGCAAACACATATTCTACAAAGACATCCAACTCATGCATCACAAACTGACCACAGACAGATTGCATTGTCCCATTGCCCAACACAATACCCTTTATACAACACATACACATATCCTCCACAACTACAACAGTCAAACACCTTCATTCTCACAGCAAACACTACTCTGTCCACTCCCACTAACACAACCTGCCATCACCCACACAACACAAAACTGCAGTATACATTTCTCTCAATCTTCCAGAAACACACTCTCTGCTCATACTAACCAACAACACTATCTGCTGTTTGCTACACACAGACCACCTATCATAACAATGCCCAAACCCTGCCTTCAAACACACCATCTACAAACACTCTTCCCCTCTCTTCACCAATTACACACAACCATACAATCCCCACATGTCACTCAACCACACATATTACCTCTTCCAGTCATCACAACTAACACTAACTCCCCTGACACACATCCATCACCTCTTACCACCTCGTACATTCATCTCCAAACACATCAACACCCCATCTAACACTCAAATTCCACTCACCAGCACTAACTCACGTACAAATCCCTCACCAAAAACAACTACACCAATATCCCCTCTCACTATTCCACAAAAACAATACAGACCACAAACATCAGCACATCAAATCAACACAAATTTACATTACACTTATCGCCATACCCACTCCCACCCTCAGGACTACACAAAGAATACAAACTCCATCCTATCTCCACCCCTGCCTTCTCACTCTTCACAAACACCTCCCACAAGCATCCCAACCCAGCAACTTTCATTCACTCGCCTCTCCTCCATTGCACAATTTAGAACCTTACATCATGATCCACATGCTCCTCCACCACCCCTAACGCATACTCCATCTACACTAAACAAACGCAAACAAAATAAAAAACATGCCACTCATAACATCGCATCCCCTTGTTTATTACATAATAAAACTACCCTACAAAAAAACAGTACACTCTTCATGGCTCTCTCAGCCACCAAGTCCACCACCCACACAAACAGACCCAACAAAATGCCTCCTTAACCTGCTGGAAGAGGAACATTATATTGAAAAGCAAGACTATTGTGAGCCTCAAACAGTTATCACAACTAGCAACACTGCTGCTTCAAGCTCATATTATACTACTTACCCTTCTCCTAAACAAAACAACACTACCAGTAACACACCTTTTCTAAACTGCCAGCTCATAAATGCTCGATCACTCTAAAAAAACAAGCACCACATCTATGACCTGCTCACAGACACACAACCTGACTTACTATTCATAACTGAATCCTGGTTGGGAGATGACATGGCCCTAGTGTTGCACGAAGCCGTTCCTCCAGGTTACCAAACCATCACACAAAACTGTATAGGCAAGAGAGGAGGTGGACTAGCTATTATATTCAAACAGGTATTGAACCTCAGTAAAACAGACAACATCTCCATACAAGGTTGTGAAGCCCTCCTTACTAGATGCCACCCTACTCCAACTTCCTCCTGTAACTTTCTCCTCCTTTACAGACCTCTACCTAACAACTC
This sequence comes from Pleurodeles waltl, assembly GCF_031143425.1. NCBI lineage: Eukaryota > Metazoa > Chordata > Amphibia > Caudata > Salamandridae > Pleurodeles > Pleurodeles waltl. The sequence continues at coordinate 604,598,233 of NC_090451.1, read as the reverse complement.
CACATTCCCAGATGCTTTTCTAGACACAGTCTCAAACCTTATTACACTATACTCCAACCTATGCATTCTTGGGGATCTAAACATTTGGTTTGACAAACCCAATATGCCCCATCCAAAAGCTATCACCACTGGCCTAGTCCCATTGAACCTACATCAGATTGTACACAATCCCACACACATCGCTGGACACATCCTAGATGTCATTTTTGCTAAGCCTGAACTATTTACTATTCATAGCATCACACCAATCACTTGGCCAGACCACCATTTGATAACTTTCCGACATACAACTCCACAAATCAACACACCCCACAACTACTTACATACATGCACCTATCGACCATGGAGCAAACTCAATTTGGATGACTTAGAAACACAACTAACAGCCAACACAGATCTAGATACAACATCATTAATTATGTGCCAAAACTTTGAGTGGCTACAGGAAGCTTTTGATATCCTAATTCCACTCAGAAAAACTAAACACGACACAAGAAAACCAACACCTTGGAGAAACACAGAACTTAAAAAGATAAAGCAACAAATCAGAAAGCTGCAGCAGACCTGGCTCAAAACAAACAACAGTCAGGACAAACTGCAGCTACACAAACTTAACAGAATATACAAATCATCAATCAAAAAAAAAAAAAGTACTACTCAGACAGAATTCAAAATGCTCAATCTACAACCAAGGAATTTTATAAAATTCTCAATGAATTTCGACAACCTACATGTGTGGAAGGAAGTCATCCCACTACTCAAGATTTCACAAACAAATTGGCAATTCACTACAGAACCAAGGCAGACACATTGGACTCCTATTTAAAACAGAAGAAAACCATCAGCACCAACCCCTTTCCTAAAATACCCTCTAAGAATAAACCAACCCAACCTCTACAGTTCTTCAAACAAATATCCCAGGGTGAATTTATGGATTTGGTCAAAGCAAGCAGACCTTCCGGTTGCCCTTCTGACCCTTCCCCACCACAAATCTTCAAGAACATTCTTCTATCCACTTCTGCTGCCACACCTGTAAGAAGAATCATCAACTCTTTAACTTCAGGAACTTTTCCTGTAGACCTGAAAAAGGCATACATACGACCGTTATTAAAGAAAACAAACCTAGACCCGCAAGACCCCAACAACTACAGACCAATTACAAATGGACCTTTCTTGGGCAAACTGATAGAAAGAGCAGCATTCGCCCAGATGTCACAATTCATTGAAGACAATTCTATACTTCCAAACTGGACTCCGCCCAGGAAGAAGCACTGAATCGGCACTCATAGCAATCTGGGATGATCTTAAAAACACAGTCGACCGCAATGGAGTTGCTGCACTACTTCTCTTGGACCTCTCAGCTGCCTTTGATACGGTTGACCATGACACCCTAATTCAAAGACTCCACGAAGCCGGCATACAAGGGAATGCTCTCAACTGGATTACTTCCTATCTTCAAAAAAGATCTAATATCATCCACTCACCACCCTTCTCGTCCGAACCCTACCTCACAAAAGCAGGGGTCCCCCAAGGATCAATCATCTCACCTTTGCTTTTCAACATCTACATGATATCTTTACCAGAACTGATCAATGATTTCCATCTCACATGCTACAACTATGCAGATGACACACAAATACTACTTAAATTAGAATGCCCCAAAAACATTGAAAACTCACAAATCTTCAGTTGCCTCAGAGCCGTTGATCAGTGGATTACCTGGAGCAATCTCAAACTAAATACCTCCAAAACAGAAATACTCATACGTGGTGACTGGAAAAATTATGACCCTCTGTGCGTCTGGCCTGACTATCTCGGACCACCTCCTCAATTATCCAAGGAAGTTAAAAACCTAGGAATCACCATGGATTCCAAGTTAACTATGAATGCCCAAGTGGACAAATTAGCACGAACAAGCTTCATCACCTTGAAGACTTTACGAAACATCTTCCCCCACCTCGGATTTCCACACAAGGTGCAAGCTACTATCCAGACTGGATTATGCCAATGGCCTCTACCATGGATCATCTCTATCTATTATGAAAAAACTACAACATGTCCAGAATTCCGCAACCAGCCTACTATTACATGTAAAGCCGCAAGCCCTCATCTCCACTGCCTTGAGAGCACTACACTGGTTACCAGTTGCCAGAAGATGCACTTTCAAGCTGCTTTGTATCACCCACAAAGCTATACATGGAACAAGACTGCTTTTTCTCAGAAACAAAATAACCAAATACATCCAACAAAGAAACCTCGGCTCAAGGTTGTCACCCCGCCTTAGAACACCACCATACAAGAAAAAGACTATAGGTGGTACATCCTTCTCCGTTCAAGCAGCCAAACTATGGAACTCATTACGCCCAACTATAAGAGCCACAGATAACTTTCTTGTCTTCAGAAAACTACTCAAGAGTTGGCTCTTTCCTTCATAACCACCATATTCAAACAACTATGGACTGCATATGCCTATGTTGATTAATATTTGTTTCTGACTATGTGTATATTTCTAGTTATGTAGAGTTCTTTAGAAAATATGTAACACTACTATGTCATAACAATTAAATACACACACACTCTTTAAACCTGTTTGACTAAGTATATTTACCCATGGTTCTAATTATGTATTGTATATGCATATGTGTGTGTATTCATGTGTGTTTGTATGTGTGTGTATGTGTGTATGTGTATATATATATATATATATATATATGTATGTATGTATGTATTGTTAATGTTGATTCTGTGCTTGGCATGTTCGTGGGTCATTGCATGGCTCCTGGGTGGGTTGTTATACTAGATATCTATGAATTCTTGCTCTCATCTTATCACACTTATCTACCCATTATCAAGTCATGTCTCTATCAAACTATCCTCCATTCCCACTCTGACTCATCCCAAATCCTTTCTACTACTTTCATCTCCTAAATAACTCTGCCAAAGCTCTTCCCTCCGCTTCCACATCTAACTTACCAAACCTCACTCTACTACCATGACCTCCCACACAACCCTACTAAATTTTCCCTCATTTATCTCACCCTGCTACTATGCTCTCCCTAACCCTTCCACAGACTCTTCCCGCCTCCAACCCCCTTACTCATCCCAAGCCTTTGGGTTGAGTAAATGAAGGATATACTCCCAATGAACACTTCTGGATTTCTTTCTTCCTCCACCCCTCCATTACTCCAGTCAATCTAACTAACAAACTCTCATATCCGCGGCTCAAATTAACTCATAATAATACTAAAACTGTACTCATTATTTCCCGATACTAATCCATCACTAATTCTTGTTGGGTTCCAGAGTAGCGTGCTACTCACCGAAAAGCGCTTCGACACCTCGTCAGGGGTAGTAAGCGCTATATAAATACTATTACAATACAACACAATACAATACATATATCAGCAAAATCCTTAAAGAAAAAGATTATGTAGGAAATATACCATATTAGATAAGCAACATGCCAAAAGAACGTTACCCTGAGTAGGTAAAACAAGAAATATCACAGCCTTAAAGGAAGAAAACAAACCTATACAATATGCGCCAATTAAACTGGGCTGGCGGGAAAAAAAGAATAAAGAAATACAACAGCTCACCGTTACTGGAAAAGATGCCGTAACACCACTTGTCCTACCGCCATATCACCTTGCTGAGTTTCCTCCAAACAATAATGCCTTGCAAAAGTATGTGCTGACTTCCATGTGGCTGCCCTGCAGATGTCCTGAATTGGCACTTCTGCAAATAGTGCCATGGATGCAGCTATTTTACTTGTTGAATGTGCACGCGCTGGATTCTGCAAGGGTTTTCCTGCCGCTGTATGACAATAGTTAATCGCAGAGGTTATCCACCTTGCAATTCCCTGTTAAGATAATGCTCGTCCCTTACGCGGAGCACTGAAAGCCACAAAAAGATGGTGCGATTGTGTAAATTGTTTAGTTCTGCAAGATAAAACTTCAGGCACCTCTGAACATCCAAAGAATGCAGAGCTTGCTCCGCTGGTGTCGATGGATTAGGAAAGTATGACTTCAGTATCACCGGCTGGTTTATATGAAAATCCGACTGGACCTTAGGTATGAATTTTGGATTTGTTTGCAAAATTACGTTACCCAGGATCCTGGATAGTGAATGCCTGTATCTCACTCACTCTTCTGGCTGAGGTAAGAGCGAGAAGAAGAGAGACCTTCCAGGATAGAAACTTAAAATCCGCTTTGTGAATCGGCTCAAATGATGGTTTCATTAATTGAGACAAGACCAAAATAAGGTGCCATAATAGAGGAGGAGGCTGAACTGGGGGAAAGGACCTGAACAGATCCTTAAGAAACAGTTTTATGACCCTTGCCGACCACAGAGGAGGCACGTTCTCTGTACGCCTATAATGGGAAATAGCTGCCACGTGGACCTTAATCGAGGAAATAGCCAAACCCGATCTGGCCAGGAGTAGAAGATAAGGTAGTATCTGCTGCAATGATAAAGAAAAGGGATGCACCTGAACTTGTGCACACCATGAGCAAAATCTCCTCCACTTCAGACAATAACATTTGTTGGTACTCTCAGCTGTAGCTCTGGCGAGGATGGCTCTGCAATCTGAAGGTATATCTAGATGCAAAAACTCATGGTGTTCAGGAGTCAACTGAAGTGAAGCTCGATCCGGGTGGAGAACTTGTCCCTCGTTCATCGTTAGCAGGGAGGGCATCACTGGTAGAGGGATGCTGCGGCTCTGCGAGAGGTGAAGGAGTTCTGTATACCAAAACTGACGAGGCCATGACGGAGCAATCAGAAGGAGCTTGCAGCGTTCGATCTTGATCTTTGCCAGAACTCTTGGTATCAGGGAAATGGGAGGAAAAGCGTAAGCATAAATTCCTGATCATGCAATGGAAAACGCATTCTCCCAAGAGCCCCGATGTTGATCCCGACTTGCGAAGAAACGGCATTTCGCATTCTGCGGGGTGGCGAAGAGATACAGTTTCGGTTTCCCCCAATCGGAGGAAGACTGGATTCAAGACTCCTTGATCCAACTCCCATTCATGGTTGGACGACCGGGATCTGCTCAGGGAATCCGCAATGATGTTCTGTACGCCTGGGACATGTTCCGCTCAAAGGTTTACCTTGTGGCTGATAGACCATTCCCAAATGCGCTGAGATTATCTCGATAAGAGCAGAGACCTGATTCCTCCCTGCTTGTTGATATAATGCATTGTAGTTGTGTTTTCCGTCCGGATGAGAACTAATGAACCTATTATTTTTGAGAGAAAAGCGCAAAGCGCAAGTCGAACAGCTTTCAATTCAAGGTAATTGATGTGAAAGACCTTTTGATGTGGCTTCCATTTGCCCCTGACTCGTAGGGGCTGGAGGAAGGCACCCCATCCCTCAAGAGAAGCGTCCGTAGTTATCACCCAAGGTGCTTGTTGGGGAAGAAAAGAAAGCCACCTCGCTAAGTGAGACTCCGGAGTCCACCAAGCTAGAGATGATATCATGGGCTTCGTTATTCTGATGATATTGTCAAAAGACCCCATGGATTGCGTCCACTTAAGATCTAACTGCTCCTGTAGGGGCCTCATTTCTAGACGACAGAAAGGTACCAGAGGAATACAGGAGGACATCATCCCTAACAGGGACTTGAAGAGGCAAACTGAAACTTACTTTTTTGTGAACACCTCGTCAGGGATATGAGCTTTCTCCGTCTGTCCTCTGTAGGGGCTGCATTGTTGGTGGAAGTGTCCAGTATTGCCCCTAAAAAAGTTCTCCTCTTTAAGGGCTGGAATGCTGACTTTTCACGATTGACCGTTAGGCCCAGGCTCATGAATAGCTCGATACAAGCGCTCGTGGACTTCCGCGCCTGAGATCTGGATCTGCTTTGACCAGCCAATCATCCAGATGTGGGAAGACGTGATGGTTCTGCCTTCTGAATAAAGCTGCCACTGGAGCAAAGCATTTGGTGAAGATCCTGGGGGCCGATTTCAGGCCGAAGGGGAAGACTTTGAACTGGAAACGGTCTCCGGCTACTGCAAATCTGAGGTACTTTCTGTGGGAAGGGTGAATAGGGATATGGAAATATGCATCCTGCAAATCGAGGGTGGCCATGTAATCACCCGGATTTAGAAGGGACAGAATGTCTGATAGAGTGATCATACGGAATGATTGTTTCTTGAGATAAGTGTTGAGATCCCTGAGGCCTAAAATTGGACGCCAACATTTCCGCTTCTTTCGAACTAGGAAGAATCGGGAGTAGCAACCCTTTCTTCTGTCCTGATGTGGAACCCTTTCTATAGCTCCCTTGAGAAGCATGGACTCGACCTTCTGCTTGAGCAGATGTAAGTGCTTCACCTTTCGAGGGAGAGCAGGTTTTGTAGGAGGGTACTGCAGGAACTCCAAAGTATGGCCAAACTGAATGAGATTTAGGACCCCTTGGTCTGATGTTATCTTTTGTCAATTGTGAAAGTAGAGGGAAAGCCTTCCCCCTAGTCTTGTGTCCAAGGGAAGGTTCGTACCCGAGACTGTAGCAAGTCAGTCTACGGTCTGTATCTTTTGGTTGTCTTCCGGCTTTTCCGCTCTGTGAAGCTCTCAAATAAGCCGCTTGAGGAGGCATTCTTTGTTGGAACTGAGGGCAAAAGGAATGAGATGCCGCAGAGACAGAGGGGTATCTATATTGTTGGAAGCCTGGTCTATACGATGAATACCCTGGCCTCTAGCATGCTGCCTTTTAAACTGCAGGGTGCCAAGGGACCTGGCCGTGTCAGTGTCCGTCTTTATTGACTGAAGCGCATCATCAATGTGCTTCCCAAATAGGGCTTCCCCATCAAAAGGAAGGTCTAGAATTTTGTTCTGGACTTCGGGTCTAAACGAAGTCGTCCGGAGCCAACCCTGCCTCCTGAGAACCGCGACACCTGCCATCTGACGGAAAGCTGTGGTGCCGATATCCATAGCACAGTCTATGACTTCGGCAGAAGACCTCTCCCCTTCTTGCAAGACTTTCTTGGCTTCTAATTTAGAATCCTCTGGCAGTTGATCCACATAGGGCGCAATGTCAGCCCATAGCTGTCTATCATATCTGCCCATGATAGCCAAAGAATTAGAAGCCCTTATAATAAGCAAAGCCATCAAAGAAAAGCGTTTTCGTAGATTATCTAGCCTCCTACCCTGCTTGTCCGGTGGGGCAGAGATTGGTGCTGAAGGGTTCCTAGATTTGCGCTGTGCCGCCTGGGCAATAACTGAGTCCGGTCTAGGATGGCCCGGGAGGCAGGCCGGAGAGTCTTCAGGTGCCTCATACTTCTTGTCAAGGCGAGGTAGAACCGGAGTGACCGTAGCTGGGTTCTTCATCACTTTGATGCCCTCATCCCAGATATAGTCCACAATCTGCATGGATTTTACACTTTTTTTAAATGGTTCCTTGAAATCATACAAGAAGCAGTCCATCCGCTTCGTGGGCATGGGCAACTCAAACCTCTTCGCAGCTCTTTCAAGCAAGTTGTGAAAAACGCTGATGTCACCCGGAGGGGAATCCACAGGACCGGAGAGGGTAAGGACGGAGTAGGAATTTGATAGCCGTCCCAATCTGTTATGACATCCGGCAACTCTCCCTCCTACTTGTCATCATCATCAGAAGAGGACAAATCCTGTGTAGGGATCGAAATTGGTGTCTGTGGTGGCACATGTAGTGGCTGGACCCCTGGATGAACCGGAGTAGAAGGAAGTGGGACAGAGGGCGTGACAGAAGGCTGCTTAACGTCCAAGCCAGCTGGTGGAAACCACCTCCTATAGTCATCCAATATCAGCTGCAAATCAGCTATGAGCGATCCTGGCAAAGAAACCATCTGCTCCTAATAGGGATACTGGAGTGATTGTGGATAATATGAGTGTGGATCAGGCTGTGCGTCCTCCTCTAGATCCTGGCACTTGACATGCAGTTCTGATGGGCTGTGAAGAAACCCCAAAAGGCCCTTCATCATCTGAATCCTCTTGTTCCAATAAATGTGTAGGTACCAAGGCTGATACCCTACTTGGAGATGTCCCCAATGGCGAAAGGAAATGAAACTTCCTATGTGCTTTAACTCTCGTCGACGGCAACGTGGATGGCATCGTCGTCGGCATCACCGACGGCATCGTCAATGGTATCAGCCGACGATGGTAGAATCAACGTAGACGGTCTCACCGGCGGCAGCATCGATAAAGGAGGGGTGATAGGCGAAGCAACCACAAACGCCGTTGACGAGGACATCATCGAGATGATTGCCGATGAGGAAGACGCCGCTGTAGAGACTGTAGATGTTGTCGCAGTCAACGACGAGGCTGTAAAAACACCTTTAGACACCGCCGTCGAAAGTGTAGTCGCAGAGTTTTCAGATGGCCTCTTACAGACATGTTTTACCACAGGAGGTGGCGCTGGAGGCTCAGAAAAGGCTCTTTTGCTGCGCTCTGAGGACACAGATCATTCTTTAGAGTGTCTTTTAGATGAAACAGAACTCCTGTGAGGAGAACTGGAAGGACTGCGAGCTTTAAAAGACCCCAGTTTGGTCTTTTTATGAGCCTTCTTAGGTAGATCCTCAGATTGGTGAGCTTGAAATCTGCCTCTTTTCTGTAGTTTTCTGGAGGAAGTTCAAGATTCCTCACTGTCAGAACCAGACACTGGGTTAGATCTAGACTTCAAATTCTGGATCCAAATTAGTAGCCTACCCTCTCTGTCTTTGAGGGTTTTGTTGGAAAAGGTCCTGCAAACCTTGCAGTCTTTGGCTACATGGTCAGGATAGAGGCAATAAATGCAGTCCTTGTGTGGGTCTTCAAAGTGAAGTATTTTTTCCCCACAGGTCTTACAGGCTCTGAAAATACTTTTCTTGTCTTTATCAGACGTGATGAATTCTCCTCAAAATAGAGCTCCTTTAAGTAAAGTAAGAAGATTCTGTAGAAAATCCTCTTTTCTGAAGAAAAAATAGTAGAAATGAACTTCTCTGAAGATTTGACTGAGTAGAGCTCAATGGAGACTCCCTAGCACGACGTGCAGTAGAAAATCTGAGGGAAGGGAGCTCCTCTCAGGAGGGTTCTAGAGGGAGGGAAAGCCTGATTGGCTGGGCCTTGCCTTGGTCCTTTTACCCAGTGATAGGGATAGGCTACTAAAGTGAAAGCCCTTACGCCTTTTTTCATTGCAGTAGCTTAGGTATATAGCTGTTTTGATGTACCGGGGGCTCCCCCATCCTTCCCAGTCTCAACTACGGGGAAAGATTCAAGCATGTGAATCTATGAAAGTTCCAATACTGGAGTAAGTTGAGAGTTCCGATATACAGGGGTACAATTCTATGTTGAAGCATGTGGGGGCTGAAAGATTTTCCACACAGCACTGGCAGACACTCTTTTGGAACATAGGGGGCATTGGGGATAAATATCACAGTAATGATTGGCTTGCCTAGTTAGAAAACAAGCAGGTGGTTTGCCTCCAAGAAAAATGGGCCAATAGAGCAATTCATATCAATGGGTTTAAGTCAGTCACGACTCTGGCTACGCAAAAACTTTCACACCTTTGAAACCAGCCTAAACACCGAGTTACCCCCATCTCAGATCCTGGGAGCTTTCACAGACATCTGCATGGCAGTTAGGACACATTTAACTCTACCTACCCAATCTCCCAAAATCAAACTTGTAAAATGGTTACCTAAATCAACCACTTACGCACATTCAAATCTCATGCAGGTGTTAAAATCTACTCCGAGAAACAAATCAGGTCACGAAACGCAGGGCTCAGTACAAGAAGGGAGTTTCAGCTAGGAAGAAAGTGATAATAGAAGAAGCATGGGCGAAATTGACCATTGCCTGAGCTATTAATGACCGGGCACAATTTTAGAAAGTCATCAATACCCCTTCTTTTTTTTTTTTTTTTTTTTTTTAGCTCTGACACAAAGGTGTTGAGGTACACATCCCAGAGAAGAGATGGGTCAGTCACTTTACAAAGCTGTATGAAGGTCATGTGGATGACTGGGAAACAACCGTCGTAAATGCCCCTGCCAGGCCTGGCACTAAGGAACTGGACATTCACCTGAACTATGCCATACTAGCTATTAAGGACTCATTGCTAAATAAGGCCCCAGGACCAGATGGGGTCCCAGCTGATCTCTTTAAATACAACATTTATCTTTGGGCACCAATTGTGGTAAACGTTTTCAGAGCTGCATCAGCCTCTGTCCTCCCTCCATCATGGTCTAGTGCCATTATTGTACCGATCTTTATGAAGGGAGGCCGGAGTGACTCTGCTTGTTATCGTCCAATTTCTCTGATTGACGCCACTGCAAAGGTTTTTGGGGGAATCCTCCTGGACCATTTGGAAGCCTGGGCTATAGACAATAACATTATCTCCAAGTCTCAGTTTGGCTTCAGGAAGGCGGTGGGGACAGTGGACCAATGTTTGAACCTCCACCTGATTAGAGAAAAGTATGTGGGGGTGAAGCAAGGGTGTCTTTATTTGGCATTTATGGGTCTGACAGTAGCTTTTGACAATGTGGATGTAGGAAGTTGGCTCTGTATGTGCCATTTCAAAGTAAGGAATAGCATGCACAGAGTCCAAGGGTTCCCCTTAGAGGTAAAATAGTGGTAAAAAGAGATAATACTAATGCTCTATTTTGTGGTAGTGTGGTCGAGCAGTAGGCTTATCCAAGGAGTAGTGTTAAGCATTTGTTGTACATACACATAGACAATAAATGAGGTACACACACTCAGAGACAAATCCAGCCAATAGGTTTTGTTATAGAAAAATATCTTTTCTTAGTTTATTTTAAGAACCACAGGTTCAAATTTAACATGTAATATCTTGTTTGAAAGGTATTGCAGGTAAGTACATTAGGAACTTTGAATCATTTCAATTGCATGTATACTTTTCAAGTTATTGACAAATAGCTATTTCAAAAGTGGACACAGTGCAATTTTCACAGTTCCTGGGGGAGGTAAGTTTTTGTTAGTTTTACCAGGTAAGTAAGACACTTACAGGGTTCAGTTCTTGGTCCAAGGTAGCCCACCGTTGGGGGTTCAGAGCAACCCCAAAGTCACCACACCAGCAGCTCAGGGCCGGTCAGGTGCAGAGTTCAAAGTGGTGGCCAAAACACATAGGCTAGAATTGTGAGAAGGGGGTGCCCCGGTTCCGGTCTGCTTGCAGGTAAGTACCCGCGTCTTCGGAGGGCAGACCAGGGGGGTTTTGTAGGGCACCGGGGGGGACACAAGCCCACACAGAAATTTCACCCTCAGCAGCGCGGGGGCGGCCGGGTGCAGTGTAGAAACCAGCGTCGGGTTCGCAATGTTAGTCAATGAGAGATCACGGGATCTCTTTAGCGCTGCAGGCAGGCAAGGGGGGGGGCTTCCTCGGGGAAACCTCCACTTGGACAAGGGAGAGGGACTCCTGGGGGTCACTTCTGCAGTGAAAGTCCGGTCCTTCAGGTCCTGGGGGCTGCGGGTGCAGGGTCTTTTCCAGGCGTCGGGACTTAGGTTTCAGAGAGTCGCGGTCAGGGGAAGCCTCGGGATTCCCTCTGCAGGCGGCGCTGTGGGGGCTCAGGGGGGACAGGTTTTGGTACTCACAGTCGTAGAGTAGTCCGGGGGTCCTCCCTGAGGTGTTGGTTCTCCACCAGCCGAGTCGGGGTCGCCGGGTGCAGTGTTGCAAGTCTCACGCTTCTTGCGGGGAGTTGCAGGGTTCTTTAAAGCTGCTTCTGGAAACAAAGTTGCAGTCTTTTTGGAGCAGGTCCGCTGTCCTCGGGAGTTTCTTGTCGTCGTCGAAGCAGGGCAGTCCTCAGAGGATTCAGAGGTCGCTGGTCCCTTTGGAAGGCGTCGCTGGAGCAGAGTTCTTTGGAAGGCAGGAGACAGGCCGGTGAGTTTCTGGAGCCAAGGCAGTTGTTGTCTTCTGGTCTTCCTCTGCAGGGGTTTTCAGCTGGGCAGTCCTTCTTCTTGTTGTTGCAGGAATCTAATTTTCTAGGATTCAGGGTAGCCCTTAAATACTAAATTTAAGGGCGTGTTTAGGTCTGGGGGCTTAGTAGCCAATGGCTACTAGCCCTGAGGGTGGGTACACCCTCTTTGTGCCTCCTCCCAAGGGGAGGGGGTCACAATCCTAACCCTATTGGGGGAATCCTCCATCTGCAAGATGGAGGATTTCTAAAAGTTAGAGTCACCTCAGCTCAGGACACCTTAGGGGCTGTCCTGACTGGCCAGTGACTCCTCCTTGTTGCTTTCTTTGTTCCCTCCAGCCTTGCCGCCAAAAGTGGGGGCCGTGGCCGGAGGGGGCGGGCAACTCCACTAAGCTGGAGTGCCCTGCTGGGCTGTGACAAAGGGGTGAGCCTTTGAGGCTCACCGCCAGGTGTTACAGCTCCTGCCTGGGGGAGGTGTTAGCATCTCCACCCAGTGCAGGCTTTGTTACTGGCCTCAGAGTGACAAAGGCACTCTCCCCATGGGGCCAGCAACATGTCTCTAGTGTGGCAGGCTGCTGGAACTAGTCAGCCTACACAGACAGTCGGTTAAGTTTCAGGGGGCACCTCTAAGGTGCCCTCTGGGGTGTATTTTGCAATAAAATGTACACTGGCATCAGTGTGCATTTATTGTGCTGAGAAGTTTGATACCAAACTTCCCAGTTTTCAGTGTAGCCATTATGGTGCTGTGGAGTTCGTGTTTGACAAACTCCCAGACCATATACTCTTATGGCTACCCTGCACTTACAATGTCTAAGGTTTTGTTTAGACACTGTAGGGGTACCATGCTCATGCACTGGTACCCTCACCTATGGTATAGTGCACCCTGCCTTAGGGCTGTAAGGCCTGCTAGAGGGGTGACTGACCTATACTTGCATAGGCAGTGAGAGGCTGGCATGGCACCCTGAGGGGAGTGCCATGTCGACTTACTCGTTTTGTTCTCACTAGCACACACAAGCTGGCAGGCAGTGTGTCTGTGCTGAGTGAGAGGTCTCCAGGGTGGCATAAGACATGCTGCAGCCCTTAGAGACCTTCCTTGGCATCAGGGCCCTTGGTACTAGAAGTACCAGTTACAAGGGACTTATCTGGATGCCAGGGTCTGCCAATTGTGGATACAAAAGTACAGGTTAGGGAAAGAACACTGGTGCTGGGGCCTGGTTAGCAGGCCTCAGCACACTTTCAATTGTAAACATAGCATCAGCAAAGGCAAAAATTCAGGGGGCAACCATGCCAAGGAGGCATTTCCTTACACAACCCCCCCCCAAACGAAAGAGGATGAGACTAACCTTTCCCAAGAGAGTCTTCATTTTCTAAGTGGAAGAACCTGGAAAGGCCATCTGCATTGGCATGGGCAGTCCCAGGTCTGTGTTCCACTATAAAGTCCATTCCCTGTAGGGAGATGGACCACCTCAACAGTTTAGGATTTTCACCTTTCATTTGCATCAGCCATTTGAGAGGTCTGTGGTCAGTTTGAACTAGGAAGTGAGTCCCAAAGAGGTATGGTCTCAGCTTCTTCAGGGACCAAACCACAGCAAAGGCCTCCCTCTCAATGGCACTCCAACGCTGCTCCCTGGGGAGTAACCTCCTGCTAATGAAAGCAACAGGCTGGTCAAGGCCATCATCATTTGTTTGGGACAAAACTGCCCCTATCCCATGTTCAGAGGCATCTGTCTGCACAATGAACTGCTTAGAATAATCTGGAGCTTTTAGAACTGGTGCTGAGCACATTGCTTGTTTCAGGGTGTCAAAGGCCTGTTGGCATTCCACAGTCCAGTTCACTTTCTTGGGCATTTTCTTGGAGGTGAGTTCAGTGAGGGCTGTCACAATGGATCCATATCCCTTCACAAACCTCCTGTAATACCCAGTCAAGCCAAGGAATGCCCTGACTTGAGTCTGGGTTTTTGGAGCTACCCAGTCCAGAATAGTCTGGATCTTGGGTTGGAGTGGCTGCACTTGGCCTCCACCTACAAGGTGGCCCAAGTAAACCACAGTTCCCTGCCCTATCTGGCATTTGGATGCCTTGATAGAGAGGCCTGCAGATTGCAGAGCCTTCCAAACCTTCTTCAGGTGGACCAGGTGATCCTGCCAGGTGGAGCTAAAGACAGCAATATCATCAAGATAAGCTGTGCTAAAGGACTCCAAGCCAGCAAGGACTTGATTCACCAACCTTTGGAAGGTGGCAGGGGCATTCTTTAAACCAAAAGGCATAACAGTAAACTGATAATGCCCATCAGGTGTGGAGAATGCTGTTTTCTCTTTTGCTCCAGGTGCCATTTTTATTTGCCAGTACCCTGCTGTCAAGTCAAAGGTACTTAAGAATTTGGCAGCACCTAATTTATCTATGAGCTCATCAGCTCTAGGAATTGGATGAGCATCTGTCTTGGTGACAGAATTGAGCCCTCTGTAGTCCACACAAAACCTCATCTCTTTCTTTCCATCTTTGGTGTGAGGTTTGGGGACTAAGACCACTGGGCTGGCCCAGGGGCTGTCAGAGCGCTCAATTACTCCCAATTCTAGCATCTTGTGGACTTCCACCTTGATGCTTTCCTTAACATGGTCAGACTGTCTAAAGATTTTGTTTTTGACAGGCATGCTGTCTCCTGTGTCCACATCATGGGTACACAGGTGTGTCTGACCAGGGGTTAGGGAGAAGAGTTCAGGAAACTGTTGTAGGACTCTCCTACAATCAGCTTGCTGTTGGCCAGAGAGGGTGTCTGGGTAGATCACTCCATCTACTGAGCCATCTTTTGGGTCTGATGACAGAAGATCAGGGAGAGGTTCACTCTCTGCCTCCTGATCCTCATCTGTTACCATCAACAGATTCACATCAGCCCTGTCATGGAAGAGCTTAAGGCGGTTCACATGGATCACCCTCTTGGGGCTCCTGCTTGTGCCCAGGTCCACCAGGTTGGTGACCTGACTCTTCCTTTCTAGTACTGGGTAAGGGCCACTCCATTTGTCCTGGAGTGCCCTGGGAGCCACAGGCTCCAGAACCCAGACTTTCTGCCCTGGTTGGAACTCAACCAGTGCAGCCTTTTGGTCATACCAAAACTTCTGGAGCTGTTGGCTGGCCTCAAGGTTTTTGGTTGCCTTTTCCATGTACTCTGCCATTCTAGAGCGAAGGCCAAGTACATAGTCCACTATGTCTTGTTTAGGCTCATGAAGAGGTCTCTCCCAGCCTTCTTTAACAAGAGCAAGTGGTCCCCTTACAGGGTGGCCAAACAGAAGTTCAAAGGGTGAGAATCCTACTCCCTTCTGTGGCACCTCTCTGTAAGCAAAAAGCAGACATGGCAAGAGGACATCCCATCTCCTTTTGAGTTTTTCTGGGAGCCCCATGATCATGCCTTTTAATGTCTTGTTGAATCTCTCAACTAAGCCATTAGTTTGTGGATGGTATGGTGTAGTGAATTTGTAAGTCACTCCACACTCATTCCACATGTGTTTTAGGTATGCTGACATGAAGTTGGTACCTCTGCCAGACACCACCTCCTTAGGGAAACCCACTCTGGTAAAGATACCAATGAGGGCCTTGGCTACTGCAGGGGCAGTAGTCGACCTAAGGGGAATAGCTTCAGGATACCTAGTAGCATGATCCACTACTACTAGGATGTACATATTTCCTGAGGCTGTGGGAGGTTCCAGTGGACCAACTATGTCCACACCCACTCTTTCAAAGGGGACCCCCACCACTGGAAGTGGAATGAGGGGGGCCTTTGGGTGCCCACCTGTCTTACCACTGGATTGACAGGTGGGGCAGGAGAGGCAAAACTCCTTAACCTTCTGGGACATATTGGGCCAGTAGAAGTGGTTGACTAACCTCTCCCACGTCTTGGTTTGTCCCAAATGCCCAGCAAGGGGAATATCATGGGCTAAGGTCAGAATAAACTCTCTGAACGACTGAGGCACTACCACTCTCCTAGTGGCACCAGGTTTGGGGTCTCTGGCCTCAGTGTACAGGAGTCCATCTTCCCAATAGACCCTATGTGTTCCATTTTTCTTGCCCTTGGACTCTTCAGCAGCTTGCTGCCTAAGGCCTTCAAGAGAGGGACAGGTTTCTTGTCCCTTACACAGCTCCTCCCTTGAGGGTCCCCCTGGGCCTAAGAGCTCAACCTGATAAGGTTCAAGCTCCAAAGGCTCAGTTCCCTCAGAGGGCAGAACTTCTTCCTGAGAAGAGAGGTTCCCTTTTTCTGACTGTGTTGCAGTTGGTTTCCCAACTGACTTTCCTTTTCTCTTGGTAGGCTGGGCCATTTTTCCAGACTCCAGCTCTACTTTTTCACCCTGTGCCTTGCATTGTGCTCTTGTTTTCACACACACCAGTTCAGGGATACCCAGCATGGCTGCATGGGTTTTTAGTTCTACCTCAGCCCATGCTGAGGACTCCAGGTCATTTCCAAGCAGACAGTCTACTGGGATGTTTGAGGAGACCACCACCTGTTTCAGGCCATTGACCCCTCCCCATTCTAAAGTTACCATTGCCATGGGATGTGCTTTAGTTTGATTGTCAGCATTGGTGACTGTATAAGTCTTTCCAGTCAGGTATTGGCCAGGGGAAACCAGTTTCTCTGTCACCATGGTGACACTGGCACCTGTATCCCTCAGGCCCTCTACACTTGTCCCATTAATAAAGAGCTGCTGCCTGTATTTTTGCATGTTAGGAGGCCAGGTAGCTAGTGTGGCTAAATCCACCCCACCCTCAGAGACTAGAGTAGCTTCAGTGTGGACCCTGATTTGCTCTGGGCACACTGTTGATCCCACTTGGAGACTAGCCATTCCAGTGTTACCTGGATTGGAGTTTGGAGTGGAACTTTTCTTGGGACAGGCCTTGTCTCCAGTTTGGTGTCCAGACTGACTACAGTTTCGACACCAGGCCTTTTTGGGATCAAAGTTTTTACCCTTGTACCCAGGATTGTTTTGTGAAGAGGCTCTGGGCCCACTCTCCTGTGCAGGTTTTTGGGGGCCTGTAGAAGACTCTTTACTATTTTTAGTTTTGGCTGTCTCACCACCTTTCCCCTGGGGAGGTTTTGTGACCCCTTTCTTTTGGTCACCCCCTGTGGAAGTTTTGGACACCCTAGTCTTGACCCAATGGTCCGCCTTCTTTCCCAATTCTTGGGGAGAAATTGGTCCTAGGTCTACCAGATGCTGATGCAGTTTATCATTGAAACAATTACTTAACAGGTGTTCTTTCACAAATAAATTGTACAGCCCATCATAATTACTTACACCACTGCCTTGAATCCAACCATCTAGTGTTTTTACTGAGTAGTCTACAAAGTCAACCCAGGTCTGGCTCGAGGATTTTTGAGCCCCCCTGAATCTAATCCTATACTCCTCAGTGGAGAATCCAAAGCCCTCAATCAGGGTACCCTTCATGAGGTCATAAGATTCTGCATCTTTTCCAGAGAGTGTGAGGAGTCTATCCCTACACTTTCCTGTGAACATTTCCCAAAGGAGAGCACCCCAGTGAGATCTGTTCACTTTTCTGGTTACACAAGCCCTCTCAAAAGCTGTGAACCATTTGGTGATGTCATCACCATCTTCATATTTAGTTACAATCCCTTTAGGGATTTTCAACATGTCAGGAGAATCTCTGACCCTATTTATGTTGCTGCCACCATTGATGGGTCCTAGGCCCATCTCTTGTCTTTCCCTCTCTATGGCTAGGATCTGTCTTTCCAAAGCCAATCTTTTGGCCATCCTGGCTAACTGGATGTCCTCTTCACTGGAGTTATCCTCAGTGATTTCAGAGGTGCTGGTCCCTCCTGTGAGGGAGCCAGCATCTCTGACTAGTATTTTTGGAGTCAGGGCTTGAGAGGCCCTGTCCTCCCTAGATAGGACTGGTAGGGGGGAATCTTCCTCCAATTCACTATCATCTTCCTCTGAGTTGCCACCCTCAGAGGGATTGGCCTTTTCAAACTCTGCCAAGAGCTCCTGGAGCTGTATTTTGGTAGGTTTGGGGCCCATTGTTATTTTCTTTAGTTTACAGAGTGACCTTAGCTCTCTCATCTGTAGATGGAGGTAAGGTGTGGTGTCGAGTTCCACCACAGCCACATCTGTGCTAGACATTTTGCTTCTAAAAGTTGGAATACTTTTTAAGAATCTAAAACTGGTTCTAGAATCTAATTCAAACTTTTACAAACTTTTAAACTCTAAAAGAAATGCTAAACAGGATCTAACACAAGGCCCTAGCAGGTCTTTTAAGAATTTAGAAAACTTTTCAAATTGCAAAAATCAATTTCTAATGACAATTTTGGAATTTGTCGTGTGATCAGGTATTGGCTGAGTAGTCCAACAAATGCAAAGTCTTGTACCCCACCGCTGATCCACCAATGTAGGAACTTGGCTCTGTATGTGCTATTTCAAAGTAAGGAATAGCATGCACAGAGTCCAAGGGTTCCCCTTAGAGGTAAAATAGTGGTAAAAAGAGATAATACTAATGCTCTATTTTGTGGTAGTGTGGTCGAGCAGTAGGCTTATCCAAGGAGTAGTGTTAAGCATTTGTTGTACATACACATAGACAATAAATGAGGTACACACACTCAGAGACAAATCCAGCCAATAGGTTTTGTTATAGAAAAATATCTTTTCTTAGTTTATTTTAAGAACCACAGGTTCAAATTTAACATGTAATATCTTGTTTGAAAGGTATTGCAGGTAAGTATATTAGGAACTTTGAATCATTTCAATTGCACGTATACTTTTCAAGTTATTGACAAATAGCTATTTCAAAAGTGGACACTGTAAAGAAATGGCCCCCTGTTGCAGTTACCCCCCACTTTTTGCCTGATACTGATGCTGACTTGACTGAGAAGTGTGCTGGGACCCTGCTAACCAGGCCCCAGCACCAGTGTTCTTTCACCTAAAATGTACCATTGTTTCCACAATTGGCACAACCCTGGCACCTAGGTAAGTCCCTTGTAACTGGTACCCCTGGTACCAAGGGCCCTGATGCCAGGGAAGGTCTCTAAGGGCTGCAGCATGTCTTATGCCACCCTAGGGACCCCTCACTCAGCACAGACACACTGCTTGCCAGCTTGTGTGTGCTGATGGGGAGAAAATGACTAAGTCGACATGGCACTCCCCTCAGGGTGCCATGCCCACCTCCCACTGCCTGTGGCATAGGTAAGTCACCCCTCTAGTAGGCCTTACAGCCCTAAGGCAGGGTGCACTATACCACAGGTGAGGGCATATGTGCATGAGCACTATGCCCCTACAGTGTCTAAGCAAAACCTTAGACATTGTAAGTGCAGGGTAGCCATAAGAGTATATGGGCTGGGAGTCTGTCAAAAACGAACTCCACAGCTCCATAATGGCTACACTGAATACTGGGAAGTTTAGTATCAAACTTCTCAGAATAATAAACCCACACTGATGCCAGTGTTGGATTTATTAAAAAATGCACACAGAGTGCATCTTAGAGATACCCCCTGTATTTTACCCAATTGTTCAGTGCAGGACTGACTGGTCTGTGCCAGCCTGCTGCTGAGAGACGAGTGTCTGACCTCATGCGGTGAGAGCCTTTGTGCTCTCTGAGGACAGAAACAAAGCCTGCTCTGGGTGGAGGTGCTTCACACCTCCCCCCTGCAGGAACTGTAACACCTAGCAGTGAGCTTCAAAGGCTCAAGCTTCGTGTTACCATGCCCCAGGGCACTCCAGCTAGTGGAGATGCCCGCCTCCTGGACCCAGCCCCCACTTTTGGCGGCAAGTCCAGGAGAGATAATGAGAAAAACAAGGAGGAGTCACTGGCCAGTCAGGACAGCCCCTAAGGTGTCCTGAGCTGAGGTGACTCTGACTTTTAGAAATCCTCCATCTTGTAGAAGGAGGATTCCCCCAATAGGGATAGGAATGTGACCCCCTCCCCTTGGGAGGAGGCACAAAGAGGGTGTACCCACCCTCAGGGCTAGTAGCCATTGGCTACTAACCCCCCAGACCTAAACACGCCCTTAAATTTAGTATTTAAGGGCTACCCTGAACCCTAGAAAATTAGATTCCTGCAACAACAAGAAAAAGGACTGCCTAGCTGAAAACCCCTGCAGAGGAAGACCAGAAGACAACAACTGCCTTGGCTCCAGAAACTCACCGGCCTGTCTCCTGCCTTCCAAAGAACTCTGCTCGAGCGACGCCTTCCAAAGGGACCAGCGACCTCTGCATCCTCTGAGGACTGCCCTGCTTCGACGACAACAAGAAACTCCCGAGGACAGCGGACCTGCTCCAAAAAGACTGCAACTTTATCCAAAGAAGCAACTTTAAAGAACCCTGCAATCTCCCCGCAAGAAGCGTGAGACTTGCAACACTGCACCCGGCGACCCCGACTCGGCTGGTGGAGAACCAACACCTCAGGGAGGACCCCCGGACTACTCTACGACTGTGAGTACCAAAACCTGTCCCCCCCTGAGCCCCCACAGCGCCGCCTGCAGAGGGAATCCCGAGGCTTCCCCTGACCGCGACTCTCTGAAACCTAAGTCCCGACGCCTGGAAAAGACCCTGCACCCGCAGCCCCCAGGACCTGAAGGACCGGACTTTCACTGCAGAAGTGACCCCCAGGAGTCCCTCTCCCTTGCCCAAGTGGAGGTTTCCCCGAGGAAGCCCCCCCTTGCCTGCCTGCAGCGCTGAAGAGATCCCTTGATCTCTCATAGACTAACATTGAAAACCCGACGCTTGTTTCTACACTGCACCCGGCCGCCCCCGCGCTGCTGAGGGTGAAATTTCTGTGTGGGCTTGTGTCCCCCCCGGTGCCCTACAAAACCCCCCTGGTCTGCCCTCCGAAGACGCGGGTACTTACCTGCAAGCAGACCGGAACCGGGGCACCCCCTTCTCTCCATTCTAGCCTATGCGTTTTGGGCACCACTTTGAACTCTGCACCTGACCGGCCCTGAGCTGCTGGTGTGGTGACTTTGGGGTTGCTCTGAACCCCCAACGGTGGGCTACCTTGGACCAAGAACTGAACCCTGTAAGTGTCTTACTTACCTGGTAAAACTAACAAAAACTTACCTCCCCCAGGAACTGTGAAAATTGCACTAAGTGTCCACTTTTAAAGTAGCTATTTGTCAATAACTTGAAAAGTATACATGCAATTGAAATGATTCAAAGTTCCTAATGTACTTACCTGCAATACCTTTCAAACAAGATATTACATGTTAAATTTGAACCTGTGGTTCTTAAAATAAACTAAAAAAAGATATTTTTCTATAACAAAACCTATTGGCTGGATTTGTCTCTGAGTGTGTGTACCTCATTTATTGTCTATGTGTATGTACAACAAATGCTTAACACTACTCCTTGGATAAGCCTACTGCTCGACCACACTACCACAAAATAGAGCATTAGTATTATCTCTTTTTACCACTATTTTACCTCTAAGGGGAACCCTTGGACTCTGTGCATGCTATTCCTTACTTTGAAATAGCACATACAGAGCCAACTTCCTACAGACACTAATGAATTATTATAGAAAAATATCTTTTTTTAGTTTATTTTAAGAACCACAGGTTCAAATTTAACATGTAATATCTTGTTTGAAAGGTATTGCAGGTAAGTACATTAGGAACTTTGAATCATTTCAATTGCATGTATACTTTTCAAGTTATTGACAAATAGCTACTTTAAAAGTGGACACTTAGTGCAATTTTCACAGTTCCTGGGGGAGGTAAGTTTTTGTTAGTTTTACCAGGTAAGTAAGACACTTACAGGGTTCAGTTCTTGGTCCAAAGTAGCCCACCGTTGGGGGTTCAGAGCAACCCCAAAGTCACCACACCAGCATCTCAGGGCCGGTCAGGTGCAGAGTTCAAAGTGGTGCCCAAAACGCATAGGCTAGAATGGTGAGAAGGGGGTGCCCCGGTTCCGGTCTGCTTGCAGGTAAGTACCCGCGTCTTCGGAGGGCAGACCAGGGGGGTTTTGTAGGGCACCGGGGGGGACACAAGCCCACACAGAAATTTCACCCTCAGCAGCGCGGGGGCGGCCGGGTGCAGTGTAGAAACCAGCGTCGGGTTCGCAATGTTAGTCAATGAGAGATCACAGGATCTCTTTAGCGCTGCAGGCAGGCAAGGGGGGGCTTCCTCGGGGAAACCTCCACTTGGACAAGGGAGAGGGACTCCTGGGGGTCACTTCTGCAGTGAAAGTCCGGTCCTTCAGGTCCTGGGGGCTGCGGGTGCAGGGTCTTTTCCAGGCGTCGGGACTTAGGTTTCAGAGAGTCGCGGTCAGGGGAAGCCTCGGGATTCCCTCTGCAGGCGGCGCTGTGGGGGCTCAGGGGGGACAGGTTTTGGTACTCACAGTCGTAGAGTAGTCCGGGGGTCCTCCCTGAGGTGTTGGTTCTCCACCAGCCGAGTCGGGGTCGCCGGGTGCAGTGTTGCAAGTCTCACGCTTCTTGCGGGGAGTTGCAGGGTTCTTTAAAGCTGCTTCTGGAAACAAAGTTGCAGTCTTTTTGGAGCAGGTCCGCTGTCCTCGGGAGTTTCTTGTCGTCGTCGAAGCAGGGCAGTCCTCAGAGGATTCAGAGGTCGCTGGTCCCTTTGGAAGGCGTCGCTGGAGCAGAGTTCTTTGGAAGGCAGGAGACAGGCCGGTGAGTTTCTGGAGCCAAGGCAGTTGTTGTCTTCTGGTCTTCCTCTGCAGGGGTTTTCAGCTGGGCAGTCCTTCTTCTTGTTGTTGCAGGAATCTAATTTTCTAGGATTCAGGGTAGCCCTTAAATACTAAATTTAAGGGCGTGTTTAGGTCTGGGGGGTTAGTAGCCAATGGCTACTAGCCCTGAGGGTGGGTACACCCTCTTTGTGCCTCCTCCCAAGGGGAGGGGGTCACAATCCTAACCCTATTGGGGGAATCCTCCATCTGCAAGATGGAGGATTTCTAAAAGTTAGAGTCACCTCAGCTCAGGACACCTTAGGGGCTGTCCTGACTGGCCAGTGACTCCTCCTTGTTGCTTTCTTTGTTCCCTCCAGCCTTGCCGCCAAAAGTGGGGGCCGTGGCCGGAGGGGGCGGGCAACTCCACTAAGCTGGAGTGCCCTGCTGGGCTGTGACAAAGGGGTGAGCCTTTGAGGCTCACCGCCAGGTGTTACAGCTCCTGCCTGGGGGAGGTGTTAGCATCTCCACCCAGTGCAGGCTTTGTTACTGGCCTCAGAGTGACAAAGGCACTCTCCCCATGGGGCCAGCAACATGTCTCTAGTGTGGCAGGCTGCTGGAACTAGTCAGCCTACACAGACAGTCGGTTAAGTTTCAGGGGGCACCTCTAAGGTGCCCTCTGGGGTGTATTTTGCAATAAAATGTACACTGGCATCAGTGTGCATTTATTGTGCTGAGAAGTTTGATACCAAACTTCCCAGTTTTCAGTGTAGCCATTATGGTGCTGTGGAGTTTGTGTTTGACAAACTCCCAGACCATATACTCTTATGGCTACCCTGCACTTACAATGTCTAAGGTTTTGTTTAGACACTGTAGGGGTACCATGCTCATGCACTGGTACCCTCACCTATGGTATAGTGCACCCTGCCTTAGGGCTGTAAGGCCTGCTAGAGGGGTGACTGACCTATACTTGCATAGGCAGTGAGAGGCTGGCATGGCACCCTGAGGGGAGTGCCATGTCGACTTACTCGTTTTGTTCTCACTAGCACACACAAGCTGGCAGGCAGTGTGTCTGTGCTGAGTGAGAGGTCTCCAGGGTGGCATAAGACATGCTGCAGCCCTTAGAGACCTTCCTTGGCATCAGGGCCCTTGGTACTAGAAGTACCAGTTACAAGGGACTTATCTGGATGCCAGGGTCTGCCAATTGTGGATACAAAAGTACAGGTTAGGGAAAGAACACTGGTGCTGGGGCCTGGTTAGCAGGCCTCAGCACACTTTCAATTGTAAACATAGCATCAGCAAAGGCAAAAAGTCAGGGGGCAACCATGCCAAGGAGGCATTTCCTTACAGTGGACACAAGCAAATTATGGGCGATGCTAACCGATAAAGGGGCTAATCCAAAGATAGTGTCCCTGTTGGCCCAACTCCACAATGATGTGGAAGCTAAGGTCAGATTTGGGCAAGAGGGGCAATGTACCAGCCCCTTTAAGGTTAGGAAAGGGGTAAGACAGGGTTGTGTTCTTGCAGCCTTCCTTTTTACGTTTTGTATAAATGGTCTAGAGGAAGCTCTGATTGCGAAAAGGCAGATCCCCCTAAGATCGCAGACAGACCACAACCGGTATTAATGTACGCCAATGATTGTGTTCTGATGGTACGGACTGGGAGGGGCCTCCAAAAACTCTTAAGCAGATTGGTGGATTTCATGACTGCTTTGGGATTGTCCACAAATAAAACAAAATCATACACTATGATTTGTCGCGGCCCAAGAACCAGAGCCCCTCAGTTTTATATTGAAGGCATCCAACTGAGCAGTGTGAATACCTTCACGTATCTGGGAATTCCCTTTGACAATAGGCCTAACTGGAAGCACCTCCTAGAAATCAGGGTCACACAACACAACCAAGCAGTGGCAGCTCTACACAAATTCAACATCAAACTAGGCTGCACACCAAAAAAGCCCATTACCACCATCAATAAGGCAAGGCCTACTTCGATTGTCAGATATGGAGCTGGGGTATGGGGTTATATGGGCGCATCATCTCTGCAAATAAGAGAAGTCTACTCTCACTCTCAACAGAGCGTTTCTGCTATAATTCTACATGCAGAATTAGGTCTCCCTTTTATGGAGCACCTGATTAAGTTAGCTCCTTTAGCCCTCTGGATGTCTGTTTGGACTAGGCCGGAAGCAGCTCTCACTCAGACACTGCTTATGGACTGCATGAGACTGGATGGAGTACAGAGATGTTCCTGGGTTATGTACATTAAAGAGTCTCTGAGCAGCCTTAACAGATCAGACTTATTCTTTAACCCTGGGGCCATATGCAAGCAGGACATCCCAGTAGTAAAAAAAAATGAATTCCAAGAGAAATTGGCTACTGATAGAAAGAGGCACGATCTGGGGAAAGGTATGGTGACAGCTTATCTACCCTTATGTACTACATCTAAAATCAAACCTTATCTTTTAACTGTCCTGCAGCACCATAGATTTTTCGTGAGAAGGTTTCATCTGGGTCTGGCCCACATTTTAGTGGCTTATCCCCCTAAGGTGCACTGCAATAGGTACCCAATACCCTGTCCACGTGATATGCGTTCAGAACAATCGCAAATGTATATGTTTTTATTTTGTAAGCTGTACAAAGAACACTTTTTTTAATGCCACTTTTTAGATCACTAAATAGCAGGAGATGTAAGGAAGCTATTTTTCATTTGCAGTTACTCCAGTCTGATATGATCTGTATAGCTATTTATCGCTTTATTGCTGCAGCGATAAAAGAAAGGAAGTATCTTGATTCTAACTGCTTAGCACCTTACTACAAATTTGCACAGCTCTGCAAATAATATTTTAGTTGACTAAATGACTATTTGATCAGGTATGAAAAGTTTTAGAGGCTCCAATTATTGTACTGATCATTTTATGTACACGTATTTTACTGCTATTTATTGATGGGTTTTTTTCTTTGATCTTTTTCACCTATTAATTAACTTTGTACATATGCTCTTTTACAGATTTCTATCAAAGATTCGAGTAAAGATTTCCTGACTGTCTAACCTTCATTCGGGAATTACCAGACAAAAAGGCCACATTACTTCAATCACCAGTCTACTTTAATTAAGAAATTCCAAACAATGAGAAGGTTCAGAGGACAAAACAGGTCTTTGCTGTTTAATTGTAAGTGTTATGTTACTTGAGCCCAATTCAAATTCCCTTGATCTGTGATGTGTCAGTGGGAAAACCAAGTATGTTACACTACTGCAATATTGGTTTCCTCGTGAGGGCTACCTGCCCTCGCTCCTTTCCTCGTCGCCGCTTTCCTCCTCGCTTTTAGTTGGCCATTGAATGCCAAATGGAGAAGTAGCTGGTCATCTATGCATTAGAGACTTTGCAAAGGATAAAAGTTATAGGGTTTACATTTCTGTGTTTTTTTTAACAGGTCCTCAGTGGGGAATTCCTTTCTTTCTTTGTGATGCGTTGATTTGTGTTATCACAGTTGTTATGTCTTTCATACTGATAACGATAAACATTCTGACACAGACTAGTAATTTCATCTTTTTATTGCGACTTTTTTCAGAATGGACAATAATACCCTTGTAGAAAAACAGACTGCTTCCCTTTGATGCTCAGGAATAAAGCCACAAAGTACACAAGCAGTTAGTTATTAGGAGTTACTTCAAGCATTAAAAAAACTCAATCCAAATAGCTGTATTACTCCTGTCCAAAACAAGAAGTCGTTTTTTTTTATTTTAATTTAAAAAAATGTTTTTTGATGGTAGGAAAAGGGGATGGCAAAAAAAGAATGGAAAAAGAAGCACCTGCTAACACGTTAAAGGAAAGTTGAGATGCAGAACTCTTGATTCATCAACACACTTAAAGAGTAAACCTAAAATACGGGCACCTAAAACAAAGCATAACAGAAAAGGGGTGGTTTGTTGTAAGGGTGGAAGAAGTTGTGGTGTCGAGCAATCACGGTACTCATCTTTGATGCTTTTAGACAAGTTCCATATCAAACTGATCCTGGAATTCCGAATATATAAATCCAAGTTTAAATTTTATATACAAAAGGTTTTCACAGTGCCAACCAATTATCAATGTCTTGCAACATGGTTTGACCAGAAGATCAAAGAATCTTTTTCTTTTGAGCATTTTTTCAGAGAAAAAGATTATCCCAGCACACATCACACATCTAAGGAAACATTGTTTGAATTTAGGCATCTTGCAACTCGCTGCTGGAACACTCGAGTCCAAGGAGGATGTCTGGGTTGAGTCATCCACACCAATTCCAACCTCAGGGTAGAGGCTAAAATCCATACTTAGCTTGAGTCTGGCGTCTGCTAAGTTTGTTGTCCGACCATGCATTTTTCAGCTCCAATTCTCGCTCCTTAGCCTAAAACAAGTCAAAAGAAAGGCAGAAATTTATATTTTAAAAAAGCTCTGCAATAAAAATGAAAATAGGTAATTAAAACACATACACCTACTAGTAGTTTTTTCATTCAAAATTAACACTTTTCCAATATAATGGTTGAGAAGCTTAAAAGTCATCAGGTTAAAGAAGTAAAGTCCTAGACTTCTCATGTATAGGTAATAAACCTAATGTACAAAATACATGAATAATGCGTAGACACGTGACAAAGGAATGCAGCACTTACTATGAACAATAAATTATTATTCTTTCAGATAAGCTAGCGACAATGCAGAAAGTACCAAGCAAGAGAAATCACAAATTAAAAATGATGGTTTTACCAACACTGACCTATCTGATGAACTACTAAAGTGATATGGTTGCAATCCTTATGGCACACAAAATGATCAGATTGGTCTTTGACATCCTTGGGAAACGATTTAGTTTGTTTCAATTATAACTGTTCAGAAAACATAGACAAATCCATGTTCAAAAGCAGTTCCCTACATCTAAGGCACCAAATGAAATTTTGGGGAGGAATCAATTAAAAAAGTAAGCCCCTGGATCAGTGAGACCAAAATTCTAGCAACACCAGGTAACTGAGAACTAGTAGTATGATCAAAAATAAAAAACAATTGTGAAGAGGAGCAGAGAAGTAAGGCGTCAATCTACCACTCTTTCTTCTTAGAATTACTATGCACTTGACTGCAAGAAGGGGATAAAAGGTGTGTATATTTTTTTCTTTGGTATTTAGGGCCTTATGTACGAAAACATTTTGCAGTTGCAAATCCAGTAATGCACAAAATCTCAGTCCTTGTAACTACAAAAATGTTTTTTTCATAAAACGAAACTATTTTTGCGAGTCAAAAAATATCTTTGCTAATCACAAAAGGCTTCTGGCGATTCATTACGAATCAGACAGGGCATGAAATTTACCAATGCTTTGTGACTGTAAGTGCGTTTGAAATCCCAAGATCAGCTACCGTACCCTGAAATTGAGGTGGAAAATGATTTGCAATCAGAAAGACACTACTTTCGGAATCATGCGGTCCGACCTGAAAGGAAGCAGACGTTAGTCTGGAGGAGCAGGGCATGATTCCACAGATGTTTTCCTTCTATGCCACCAATTTGTTTTGAAGCAGCAGCTGTTCCTTTAAGAAACATGGACAAATTAAAAAAAAATATATATATATATCACACCTTAGTAATGAATGTAGGGACTGATGTCCCCTGTCTTTCACAGCCTTCGGAAACTGGGTCCAGTTATTCTTAGTGGGTCACAAGAAAACTCTACTACCCAACCCATTTATATTCATGGATCTGGGCGGTTTGTGACCCGTTCCGGCTATCCATTTTGCAATGTAACATCACAAAATAGTGGGATGGTCGCAGAATGCTAATGCACAATTTGCACATTATATGTGGGAAATTACCTCTGATGCATTAAACCTTTGGTCTATGGAAGGAGCTGCCTTTCATGGTTTTTACTTTTGAAAAGCAGAAGAAGAAGAAGGAAATCAGTTTCTATTTGTAGCATGCGTCAGATTTTCACTCACTGGAAACACCTCGAGACATCTCATTTGTGCAGCTCAAAAATATGAAATGCTAAATGGGCATTAGCAGCCAGGAAGGATGCCTCTCTACAGTAATTTAGAAAATGGAACAATAAAACACAGGTCATGGGATAACTTGAAAATGTATGTTTTTTTAAGAAAATAAACCATTGGTTTGCTCTCTTTGTCAGGTGGACCTGAAGACGCAGATTGAGATGAGTTAAATCTTTTACATAAAGGTGATACTACTTGCGAAGAGGGAGCCCGGTGTTCATTGGCAGCTGAGAGTATCTTTTCTTGCCTCCTTTCTGCGGCATAACCCAAGGGAGTATAGGAACTGTACCATGTGGACTGCAATATGCACAATACAAGTCACTCTAGAAGCCTTTCCAGAGATTTTGGTTATTTTATTTCCAAAAAGGTTCCAGACTTCCAAGCGCTGTGCTATTACATCCTTGCAATAGACTAAGGACGAATGATGCCAGTGAATGAGGGATATACTATTGACATCTAAATCTATATTTCCATCGGATATACAGTTACTTTTCTGCAACCTGGCATGGTCGCTGAGGAGAGTTACAGTGCTTTGAGATAGACGTGTTTAGGCCTCCACAGGATGAAAGTGCCATCAACCTCAAGAGCAATGTGATGGTATTCAGCACTGGTACAATTCGAAACCTTCCCAAAAAAGAATGCTCTCCGTCCTTGTGTCAGGGGCTTAAAGCAAGCCGCTGGGTTGCAGGGCGGCCCCATACCTACAGGGGGCCATTATTCAAAACAAAGCCAATGAATATCAGAGAGATGTACGAGACTGAGGGGGGGCAACATATTTTACAGGAGACCTCATCATTTTGCGCTTCACCGCTGCCTAGTGTAGAAGAATAGGGGGCCATAAGCAGTTCACTCTCATGGGAGCTTTCCACTTCCCAGAACTTCTCATTTAATCTAGACATAGACTGGCTAAGAGCTGAAAACAAATGTTGCACCTACACAGCTTATTTAACAACAAATCCCTCAATATCGGTGGCACCCTCAATGAGGTGCCTTGAAATTGAGCCGGTCCACAAGTGGTTGCCTGGATGTTCAACTTGTCTTTGATACTATCCATAAGCAGAATGGCGGTGACTGTGTCTTTTTGTTACCTCTTTATGTGTCACAGTGGTAAGGGGTCTGACGTTTTTAAAGTAGACGTGCTTCACTCCCTTTGGACTTTTTTACTAGGTAGGACTTTTGCAATGTAAGTTCAAGACCTTTACTCAGAAGGCTCAGCATTGCGTGCAGGCATGCTCTTTTTCTCCTTGTCCGTCAGTCTCAGTATGGCATCTCCTAACTAACTCAGCAACCAGCGACAGTATGTGTCTCAGAAAACAGAGGTTAATCTTTCAAGGAATTTCTATCACGAGATGAAAGGCACTTGTCAAAGAGTCAGAGTGATATAATAGGCACGGAGTGACACCAGGAAACAGCTGAAAAACTGACCACCACCTTTATGAAAAAGGGGACAATCCAGTGACACAGACATGGAGTGATTTCATTCAGCATTCCATCTAGCTTTGTGATAAAAATTAGCCTTAAAAGGTAGTTATGATTTTTATATAGCATCACTCTTGCTACACGAGTGTCAACGTCCTTCACGTTTAGACACAGAATACGAAACGGAGAGTTCTGAAGGTAGAGAGAAAAAATGGTTCCGGCTCCTTGTAGAAGTGAGAAGGTAAAAGTAAAAGTGGCTAGAGAAGCATAAAGAAGGAAAGTTAGAAAATCTACTGTAAAGAAGCCAGTGTGTCTCATCTGTTCGTGAGGAAGGTGGAAAGTAATAAAACGCTACGGTCAGAAAAGAAAAACAGAGCTTTCTGTAAGTGTATATAAGCATAGGTGGCTCCTAGTCAGGATTTAGTTTGTGTTCATTCAATACAGTTGACAAATCAATTATTTCTTAATTTACTTAATATCTTTAGAGGAACATCCTACTTGGGTATGGTTACAGTATATCTGTAAGGTACAGTCCAGTAAAAGAAGATAATGAACACCATATCCAGACAGATAGTCATGACGCATGCAACTGTATTAAATACTTACAATTATTAAAGGTAACTGTAGTGCTCAGTGATGGATGTAGTCACATGATATATATGTAGGCAATAAGTCTTTACACCTTCAAATTGGTGATCTGAAGTTAAGTGTGGAGGGCGTTAACAATTACATTGTATGCCACTTTTAGCACGTAAACTCGCAAGGCTATTTTGTTTTTAAATCAATTTTCGATAATAAACTTGCAAATATCAACATTTCAAACTGCAATAGAATTGTCTAGTCTTCTTATAAGAAAGGCAACAGATGGAGTTGCTTTGCACTTGCGGTGTGTTGATAATGGGGTAAAAACAGAAAAGGAATATGTTACTTACCCTGTAAGGATCTGTTTGTGGCACATGCTATACATACTCCAGCCATCTAGTGTTGGGTACAGATGGTGCAAGATTGTTTTGCCACAGGAGGGTGAGAATGGACAGCAAAGGAGTATAAGTTATGAAATGTCCATGTGAGGAAGAGTGGAAGAA
Source organism: Pleurodeles waltl (assembly GCF_031143425.1). Taxonomy (NCBI): domain Eukaryota; kingdom Metazoa; phylum Chordata; class Amphibia; order Caudata; family Salamandridae; genus Pleurodeles; species Pleurodeles waltl. The sequence continues at coordinate 604,567,256 of NC_090451.1, read as the reverse complement.
ACTGCAACGGCCACACGGGTCCGGGGAGGAGGAGAGGCGCATGTGAATCTACAGCACATAATGCCACAAACGAATGCTTACAGGGTAAGTAACATATTCCATTCGAGGTATGTGTGGATGTAGATACACATGCTCTGCATAGACTGTAAACCAGTCCCCCTCAAAAGTGGTGACTAATCTGTGCGTGTTGCAATTGTTTGAAAAAGAGTATGTTGCACTGCCCGCCCTGTTGGCGTGCTAATACAGCCACACAAAAATGTTTGGTGAAGGTGTGTGTGGTGTGGACCATGTAGCTGCTTTGCATATGTCAGCTATGGGAATGTTTCCTAGAAAAGTCATAGATGCTCCCTTTTTCATTGTAGAGTGTGCTCTAGGATGTGTAGGAAAAGATCTTTTGGCTTTAGCATAACAAGTCTTGATGCATTTTACTGTCCATCTGGCTATGCCTGAATTTGGATATAGGATGGCCATCATGTGGTGGAGAAAAAAAACAAAACAAAAAGTTGTTCAGTTTTTCTGAAAGGTTTAGTTCTATCAATATAGAACACAAGAGCTCTTTTTTAAAAATGTGATGCATGTGGAGCTCTTTTCGCAACGGTATCTGGTTGAGAGAAAAAATTGGTAACTCAACTGATTGGTTGAGGTGAAATTGAGAAGCCACTTTCGGAAGGAATTTAGGGTTCAATCAATCAATCAGTATTTATAAAGCATGGCTACTCACCCGTGAGGGTCTCAAGGCGCTGGGGGAGGGAGGGGCCTCATTCGAAGAGCCACGTCTTGAGGTTGTTCCGGAAGATGGTGAATGATGGGCTTTGTCTGCAGTGCATGGGGTGGTTGTTCCAGCTCTTCCCTGCAGTGTAGGTAAGGGATTGTTCCACGACGGTGGTTTTGCGGATGCAAGGAACAGTGCCCAAGGCCAGCTGGGTGAAGCGGAGGGATCAGGCGGGAGTGTGGAAGGAGACACAGTGGTTCAGGTATGCTGGTCCTGCATTGTATATGGCCTTTTACGTGTGGGTGAGAAGCTTGAAGGTAAGTCGCTTCTCGACCGGTAGCCAGTGGAGGGTCCTCAGGTGTTGGGAGATGTGTTCTCAGCGAGGGAGGTCCAGAATGAGTCTGGCGGCGGCATTCTGGATGAGTTGAAGTTTCTTGATGTTCCTATTTGAGGTGCTGGCGTAGAGGGCGTTGACGTAGTCGAGCTTGTTCGTGACTAAGTTGTGGGTGACTGTCCTTCAACAGTCTGCTGGGATCCATCTGAAGATCTTCCAGAGTTTGTGGAGTGTGTGCCAGCAGGAGGAGGTGACAGAGTTTACCTGGCGGGTCATGGATAGCAAGAAGTCAAGGATGATTGGAGTTGCGGGCGTGATCAGTCGGCACAGCGGAGGCGCTAAGGGATGTGGGCCACCATGAGTCGTCCCAAGCTGAGGTGGCGTTTCCGAAGATGATGAGCTCCATCTTGTCGGAGTTGAGCTTGAGGCAGCTTTCTCTCATCCAGATGATGACGTCTTCCATTCCTGACTGAAAGTTCCTTTTGGCCTTGTCCGGGTCTTCAGTGAGGGAAATGAGTTGTGTGTCATTGGCATATGACACAATGTTCATACCGTGGCTTCTGACAATGGCAGCAAGAGGGACCATGTATACGTTGAACAGCGTGGGACTCAGTGAGGATCCTTGGGGGACTCCGCAGTTGACTCCTGTGGGTCTGGAGGTGTAGGGCTGGGTTGGTGCATAGAACCACTCGATCCCTATATATTTAGAAAGAACGTTTCTTCCAAGGTTAATGCCTGGCACTCACTAATACGCCGAAGTGAAATGATGGCGACTAAAAACGCCACATTCTAGGGAAGGAAATTAAGGGGGCATGAGTGAAGAGGTTGAAATGGAGGGCCCATGAGCTTGTGAGAACAATATTAGGATTCCATGAGGGCAGGACCGTATCCACCCCGGAGGGGTGGGGGGTTTAATTGAGGCCCAAGCCAGCCCCTATTAATCTTTGCCCCCCACCCCCAAATGAAGAAGGCAGTTGGCACAGTATTTATGGTAAACTCACCAAATCAGTTTAACATTCTGCATTCACATTTAAATGCATGCAATGTAATTGAAAAAAAAAAAAAGTGCTGCAGTTCAGAAGGTGAATTAGCAATAAGTGCATTTTCTTTTTATCTTGTTACACTCACGACATAAGGGGATTTGGGAAAGTGAACTATGTCCCAAATCTCGCTGGTGTATAGGCGGAGTCACTGGAATTATGTGGGTTGGGAGTCTAAATTAGAATTATATGCAAGGTTGATTACATTACACGGCAAGCAAAAACACAAATGATGCGGCCTAAGGCATCACATTTTGTGACAGTATTCATTCATTATTTTGCCATTTTTACACGTTAGCACTGTCTGGACAAAGCTTTCGCTTTGTTAAGAACAGTCCCACATCCCAACACAGAAATCAGTAACTGAAAGGTGACTGCTCAACATTTGCGAAGGACCTTCCCTGGGCCGCAGCACATAATGCAGCATTTTTTGTAACTTTTGATCTGTTTGAGCTTGAAACTATTTTTTGCTACAATCTGCAGATTATGCAGCAGATGATGAATTATGTGGCAGATGCAGCAAATTCATAATCATGTGGAAAACTACAGGGTTGTGTTTTGTGTATGATGAATGCAGGTGCACCAAGGTACATGCTGCTGGCATAGTCAAGCTTGAAAATTACAGTGTGAGGACAGCATGCAGTTTCTGTTGGTATCCAAGGTATGGAAGAATGCACTCTGATGTTATTAACATGTGGTATCGATTATTGCTTTGAATTCATGGTTACCCTATGGTTTCTGACTTCTCTTGATATTGTTGGAGGGGTTTCATGTTCCTTTGGCATATGGCGGTAGGCACAAAATGTTACTATTGTCTTCAGGTTGTATACTCTGTTGTTAATGTATTGAGCTTTAGATGGTTATTCATCATACGTGTGTTTGTGGCCCGGAGGCAGTCATCAAGTCTTAAACTGTAGAGGTCTTCCAGACCGTCCTTTTTTCTTTTCTTTTTTATGATTTCAGATTTATCTTTCTAGTTGCAATAGGTGAGGTTGAATGATTTAATCAGCATTAGTAAGGAGGTCAGTTAGGTGTAGAATAATAGAGAAGATAAGATGGAAGCCTGAGAAATGCCACAGTGTTGTACGGGAGGAGCTGATGTGAAAGTTGTGACCCCGAATGGGAGGACTTTGAATTTGTAGGGTTTTCCAACCACCACACACCTGAGAAATTTGCGATGAGCTGGAAGGATTGGTATGTGAAAGTATGTTTCTTTGAGATCGAGAGCAGAAAAAGTTGCCTTGTAGAAGTAGTGGAATAACGTCTTGCAGAGTGACCAGGTGGAAGTGCTCTGAAAGAATGTGCCTGTTCAGTGGCCATAAATCTAGGGTTGGTCTAAGAGAACAGTCTGTTTTGAGAATAAGGAAGTAAAGATAGTATACTTCCCGTCCTTGGTGCTAGAGAGGGATGGGATCTACTGCTTCTTTGAGAAGGAGTGCTTGAACTTCCTGTTTGAGTAATGTTTGATGTTACAATGAAAGTCAATAAGTGTGAGGTGGAAGGTTGGGAGGTGTGGTAATGAGCTCCAGACAATAACCATGTTAGATAATGTCAAAACACCCACTGGTCTGTTGATATTTTTTTGTCAGATGGAGAAAAATTGTGTTGGCGACCCCTGACAGGTGCAGTGTGATCTGAAGGAAAGGAAAATGAGTCACTGCTTGCTAGTGGTGCAGCACACCGGGAAGTAGTCTTGACGCTTCCCTTTGTAGGGTTTCCTCTATAGAAGCCCCTCTAGTAGGATTCTTTGAGAGAATACGGACTTTGTCCACGCTGATAGGAGGTGGAAGCTTCCAGGGTGGTGGTCTTTTAACTGCCAAGGTAGGTGGCACAATGAAAGGAGCCTCTAGAGGTAGGCGGTTTAAAGAGCTCCCACGGACTTAGCTGGCTCTGTGTTTTTCTTGATTTTTTCTAACGTCTCATTGACTTGTGGGCCAAAGAGATGTTCCTTATCGAAAGGGGAGTAAAGAATGTTCAGCTGAACATCCGGCTTAAAGCCGGAGGTACGCAGCCATACATGTCTACAAAGGAGTATGCTTGTGATAATACTCCTGGCTGCTATGTCAGCAGAGTCCAGGGCACACCTAATGGACATGCTAGAAATTAGTTTCTCTCCTGCAACCAGTTCCAGTTCCTGTTTTTTTTGCTTATCTGGGAGAGGCTGGAGGAGTTCCTCTATCTCGTCCCAGTGAGCACAGTCATAGTGTGCTAGTAACTCCATGCGATGTGCAACTCGTAAGCAGACTGTGCAGCACCCGGTTTGCCCACAGAGTTAATGGATTTACCTTCTTTATCAGGGAGCGGGAGGTCACCTGACACTTGTAAATTACTGTGCTTTCTAGCATAAGGTACCACTAGTGACTAAGGTGGTACATGTTCCCTCTTGAAGACAGGGTCGGAGGGCGAGGCCTTATACTTTTTTATCGACCTTGTAGGGTGATAATGCGTGCCCTCACTGAGTCTTTAAAGATATCCTTCATTTGGCAGTGTAGGTCTTTCCGCATCTTGGGGCGTATAGCAAGAATCATCGGCAGGATCAGGTAGCTCAGTGTCATATGGGGGGGGAGCCTTGAGCGGAAATGACTAGTGGCTCTATATCAAGAATGTGGTGAATGAGGCATGTCAGGTATATGTGGTGGAGGCTGTGGTGGAAGCAGCTGTGGTAACAGTGGAGAAAGCAGATTTGTCAACAAAGGGCTGGTGGCCTTGTCTGACATCTTTTTTTGTGTTGGAATAGGTATATCCAATGTCGCCTGGTAAGAGGTGGCTCTTGCAAGGTGGTGGCTGAGAAGGTGGTAGTTTTGCCAATGTCCTTCCGGCTTTTTAGCAGAGTCCAGTCTTTCCAGTAGTTTGTGGAGAATGGGCTCCACAGCTGTCTCTACATTTTTTCAGCGTCAATTTCAAAATGTTTATTTCTGAGGCAATTTTTGGTTTCAGTGCCAAAGCTGTCGATGCCTTGAACCCAACTGTACAGATATACAAACATTTTCAAACCTTACTCTCTCAAAAAGTACTAATTGGGTTCACATCTAAATCACAAAAAGCATGGTTTCTGGACAAAGACATTGCTTCCTACTAAATTTGGTGAAAATCCATTCAGCGGTATTGCGTTTAAAAAAAGACTATGGAAAATGCAAGAGGATTTTACGTCTTAGGACCCCCTTTATTCTCGGCACGCTTGATGGAACACCCCAAAGCTTCCCACAATTAAACTAAGACAAAAACATCAGTTTTTTTGAAAGTTTCACAAGATTCAATAAACGGCATCAAGGTTATCAGGAAATCAAAAACTGCATTTCGTAAGGAAACGCAAACCCAACTATAACTACCCAGCGGCGAACACCCCAAATGCGATTTGTAAACAGGTAAGTTTGTGCATAGTGGGGGATGCAAGTTATGGTGTGCATTTCATACCATAACTGGCAAATCTTAATAGTTTTGAGAATTACTGCCAGAACCATACTTATTTTTAAATACATTTTTTTAAAGAATTTATGTTTTGTCTTTTTTAAATATACACAAAATCCTCACTGTGCTGAAGTGGTTGCTGCTGGGCCATTCTGAACCTGGTGCAGACAGTATACAGTTTTGGCCACAAAAAGCAGTGGCTGCCTGCAGAGCCTGGTTGGACCCAACCTGCTGTAGGCCCCCAACCAACGCTGGGTATAGACTCCATTTCTCTTCCAACTGTAATTTTGCTTTTCAATATTGTTCTCACTGAATCATGCACACGTCTTTTCCAATTTTCTTTTTTTTTTTTTTTTTTACTTTTAGACAGTCACAAGTGAAATGAAATTAAATGTGTGCAGGATATTATTTTTCCACAAAATGGCACTTGTGCAATCACATTTTGCCTCTCAAATCACACTCTTTTCTTTCTTTTTTCTGGTCCACTACTCGGGTTTTCCCCACATTTCAGTCTTCCAGTCTTTTTGATACCAGACACTTCTCAGATGTTGCACCTGCTACTGTGCAACCTAGTTAAATTCACTAACAAAAGAAAACACAGTTTAAGATTATAGTCAGTGAACACAAAACTCGAAATCGCCAGTTATGGCATGGAAAGCAGCACACACTTAGTTTGGACGCAGAGCATCCCCTCTACCCATCCCCCCTGCATTCTGCCAATCTGTCATTGGAGGCACAGTATGGGTGCAGGTCAGGTCCTGCACCCAACACTCAGTCTTGTATTTTGCGTCGTCTAGATCCTTACCACATGTGCCCTGGATTTAGATAGCCTTTGCTTTACGAGGATGAGGGGGTGCGTAAAAACTAGGCAAGGTGATGGACTGGCCTAAATGAAAGGGTGTGACCACTTTTGGCTAAAAGGAAGCCCACGTGTAAAGCACCATTTTGTTAGGATAAATGGAAAGATAAGGTGGCTTAGATGACAATGCCAGCAGCTCACTCACCCTGCGGGCAGACATAATGGCCACAAGGAAGCCTGTTTTCAATGTTAGAAGCCTGAAAGGACATTGTGAAGAGGCTCAAAAAGAGAACACCAGAAGCGTCAGAACCAAATTCAAAATTCAAATCCCACTGGGGCATGATGAATTGTGATGGAGGAAACATGTTGGTAAGGCCCCTTAAGGAACCTACCTACTAACTATAGAAGACTTAAACAAAGAGGGTTGGTCAGGTAATATCAGAAATGCAGAGATAGTGAACAAATAACCTTTGGGGGTGCCCAAAGCAGAGCCCTGCTAGGCCAAAGAAGGTTTAAACAAGAGGACCTCAGAAAGAGAGGGAGTCAAAAGATTTGTCTGTGCATCATGCCACAAATCTGTTCAATCGACTGACGTATACAGTTTTGGTGGAGGCACGCCTGGCTGCCAAGCTAACATTACAGCATTAGGGCAGAGGGTCAAAAGCTGCCAACTGCTGCTGCTCAATCTCCACGCAAAAAGGCGGAGACTGGACAGGTTTGGGTGGAGAACACTCCTCTGCTGATGCAAGAAAAGATCCTATTGAAGGGGCAGTCTGATCAGAGGATCCATGGACATGCTCAAAAGCTCGGGATACCAGACTCTTCGTGCCCAGTCCAGAGCAACAAGGATTACATGGGCCCGGTTGATCTTGATAACTTTAACCAGACGGGTATGGTTGTAAAGGCTTACAGGAGGCCTAAGCTATACTAGAGACGAAAAGCACCACCAGGCTAGTGCCGTCATGGAAACGCCAACATGCAAAATTGCTGACATTGAGTGTTCTCTGCGGAGGCAAACAGATCAGGGAGCGGGAGGTCACCTGACACTTGTAAATTACTGCGCTTTCTAGCATAAGGTACCACTAGTGACTAAGGTGGTACTTGTTCCCTCTTGTAGACAGGGTCGGAGGGCGAGGCCTTATACTTTTTTATCGACCTTGGAGGATGATAATGCGTGCCCTCACTGAGTCTTTAAAGATATCCTTCATTTGGCAGTGTAGGTCTTTCCGCATTGGCAGGTACTGTGTGTCTCTGTGTGCGTGGATGAAAGAGTTTCAACCAAGAAATCCTCTTGTTGAAAGTTGTATATCAAGGTCCAGCAACACCTCGCTGTTTTTTGTTACCCATATTCTTATATAGGGTGGTTCACCAATTGAGGGTTACACAAGTTGCTTGACGGGATCAGGAAATTAGTGTGACAAGAAGTTGGTTGATATACCCAGCATTAATAATCGAGACAAGATGTCTTCATTCTTGAATAATTATATATTTTTTTTGTAAGCAGATTCCTTCCAAGCGGATAAATACAGACGGAAATGTTTCTTCTAAAATAAGGTCATAAAAGAGCAGCCCAAGGTCACAAGACAGCAGCCGACACATGTTTTGCCCCCATCTGACTGAAAGCCTGGCGCTTTCAGTCAAGGCTCAAGGCTCCCTCTGTTTGGGTGAATTATTCCTTAATAAAACATACAGTAGGCTTTCATACCGTATTTTTCAAAGCATAATACATGGTCTTTAAAGATGTTCAAATAACATGGATTAGTTCATGGGCTGGATCCCAGCCAGAGTAAAGTCCAAAAACGGTGAGACTGTTAACAATAAAAATATAATTACTCAAGAATGAATACATTGTGTCTCGATTATTAATGCTGAGTGGATCAACTGGCTTTTTTTCACAAGAAATACCCTCATAGAGGTTTCTTGTGTAATTGTAACCCATGAAAATTAGCCGCTCTCACTATAAGCTCTTGATAAGTGGTTGAGTCATCAGGGTGTGAGGGGCATGCTAGGTACAGGTCTGGATCTGTATCCCCTTGCAATTCTACGTCATGAATCGCAGAGGTCAGCATCTTGGGGCGTATAGCAAGAATCATCGGCAGGATCAGGTAGCTCAGTGTCATATGGGGGGGGAGCCTTGAGCGGAAATGACTAGTGGCTCTATATCAAGAATGTGGTGAATGAGGCATGTCAGGTATATGTGGTGGAGGCTGTGGTGGAAGCAGCTGTGGTAACAGTGGAGAAAGCAGATTTGTCAACAAAGGGCTGGTGGCCTTGTCTGACGTCTTTTTTTGTGTTGGAATAGGTATATCCAATGCCGCCTGGTAAGAGGTGGCTCTTGCAAGGTGGTGGCTGAGAAGGTGGTAGTTTTGCCAATGTCCTTCCGGCTTTTTAGCAGAGTCCAGTCTTTCCAGTAGTTTGTGGAGAATGGGCTCCACAGCTGTCTCTACATTTTTTCAGCGTCAATTTTAAAATGTTTATTTCTGAGGCAATTTTTGGTTTCAGTGCCAAAGCTGTCGATGCCGAGGAACGTGCAACTCTGAGGGAATGGAGGCCAAGGAAGTTGTCGACATCAAAACATTCGGCTTCCAGTGATGTTTCGGCACTGAGCCCGAGGGTGGGGTGTTCGAACCGGAATCTCAGTGCCGATCATGACCTAGAGGCAGTGGAAGTCTGAGGGCCTCTTGTTGTGGAGGCTTAAGTTGTTTGGTGGATTTGACTAGATGCTCAGGGGCCGGCAGTAACGTACTCACAGTGCCAGTCTAGATCGATACGCTGGTGATGGCAAAGTCGAACTCGCCGTCTGATTCTGACCTGGCCTAGATAAAAAAGGTCTCTTCTCCAGCCACCAAAGCCTCAGGTGGATGCTGGTGTTTGACATGCTGGTGTTCACAGAGGTCAGCTGTGTCATTGGCTGATCTGTGCTGCATTTCTAGGTGGGAGCTCTCACACTCAACCTCCCTCTGTCCGGGGAGAGACACAGGTTACAGACCTGGTGGAAGTTGGTTCTGTGCTACTTTGCGTGGCCACTTAGGCAATAGCAAAATGGTGTATGTTCCAACTCCAGGAGGTCATTGTTTGTAAAACAGAGCCAGAGAGGAAGATGGAAGGCCCGAGGGGTGAGGCCCTCGAAGGGCACCGATGGAAACCACATTGGCTAGTACAGGCTTGATGCGGAAGAGAAGAAAATGCGACCAGTAACTATTTCAATGGCAATGGCATAGAACCAACAGAGAGATCCAACAGCGGTCTTGACTCGGAGCTTTAGCACACATCTCCAAACCTGGCGGCGGAAAAAAACAACCTAACAATGGAGTCAATGCCCATGTGCACTATCACTGAGAAGGAGGAATCATTACCTTGTCACTCGAAAGACCTTCTTCAAAGAAAAACATCTTGCACACATCTGGACCTAGCACTTTAATGGCAGGAGTATGCAGATTATGTGTAGCTAAAGCCACACATGCCTTGAACAAAGGAATTACAATATCTTCTTGTGACACCTAAACCTGTTTGCCCTGGCAAAGATTTAAGTCTTCTGAAGGGAAAGAAAGCTGCTTAGGTTGTTCTGATTATGTGTTTGATGACAGTTTTCATTGTGAAATTTGAAATGGGGGGCATAATGGGCTGGAGAGGGGACTGCAGTCCTCCTTCCCCATTATAATTAACACAGCCCTGGGTGATGGTGTCCCCAGGGCCGAAATCAGCTCAGGGAGGGGGTCCCAACCTATGCCCACTCCCCATATAATGTATAAACTGACCCCTAGGACCTGGACCACTCCAGCGGTCATCCAAAAGTTAAAAAAACATGTCTGTTGCTTTTTTTTTTTGCTACAGTCCCATGAGAGTGCCACAGTATTGCAACAAAAACCAACAATTTGGTAAAGAGTTTGGCCAAAGGGGATCCCTCTGGGACACCCCAATGGCCAGGGTTGAAGGGTAACACTAACCTACCGCTTTAAATTATTATTTTTTTAAATCAATTTCAGGACTGGGGACTAAGTGCCCGGAGTTCCATAATGGCTCCTGTAGTATTTTCTTTCATGTTGTGGCCAGAAAACCACAGTGATCGCTCCCACAGGACCTTCAGTCTAAAAGGAGTAAGATGGTCCAATGGAAAAAACAGTCCCCTAGGCCAATCAGAACCTTCTGTTTTTATGTTGTTTTTTTGTGTTTTTTTTTTTTTTTTTTAAAGTTGAGCTAGCTGGACTCTCGCTGTAGTCCCTTGAACCCAACTGTACAGATATACAAACATTTTCAAACCTTACTCTCTCAAAAAGTACTAATTGGGTTCACATCTAAATCACAAAAAGCATGGTTTCTGGACAAAGACATTGCTTCCTACTAAATTTGGTAAAAATCCATTCAGCGGTATTGCGTTTCAAAAAAGACTATGGAAAATGCAAGAGGATTTTACGTCTTAGGACCCCCTTTATTCTCGGCACGCTTGATGGAACACCCCAAAGCTTCCCACAATTAAACTAAGACAAAAACATCAGTTTTTTGGAAAGTTTCACAAGATTCATCAAACGGCATTAAGGTTATCAGGAAATCAAAAACTGCATTTCGTAAGGAAACGCAAACCCAACTATAACTACCCAGCGGCGAACACCCCAAATGCGATTTGTAAACAGGTAAGTTTGTGCATAGTGGGGGATGCAAGTTATGGTGTGCGTTTCATACCATAACTGGCAAATCTTAATAGTTTTGAGAATTACTGCCAGAACCATACTTATTTTTAAATACATTTTTTTAAAGAATTTATGTTTTGTCTTTTTTAAATATACACAAAATCCTCACTGTGCTGAAGTGGTTGCTGCTGGGCCATTCTGAACCTGGTGCAGACAGTATACAGTTTTGGCCACAAAAAGCAGTGGCTGCCTGCAGAGCCTGGTTGGACCCAACCTGCTGTAGGCCCCCAACCAACGCTGGGTATAGACTACATTTCTCTTCCAACTGTAATTTTGCTTTTCAATATTGTTCTCACTGAATCATGCACACGTCTTTTCTACATTTTTTTTTTTTTTTTTTTACTTTTAGACAGTCACAAGTGAAATGAAATTAAATGTGTGCAGGATATAATTTTTCCACAAAATGGCACTTGTGCAATCACATTTTGCCTCTCAAATCACACTCTTTTCTTTCTTTTTTCTGGTCCACTACTCGGGTTTTCCCCACATCTCAGTCTTCCAGTCTTTTTGATACCAGACACTTCTCAGATGTTGCACCTGCTACTGTGCAACCTAGTTAAATTCACTAACAAAAGAAAACACAGTTTAAGATTATAGTCAGTGAACACAAAACTCGAAATCGCCAGTTATGGCATGGAAAGCAGCACACACTTAGTTTGGACGCAGAGCATCCCCTCTACCCAACCCCCCTGCATTCTGCCAATCTGTCACCGGAGGCACAGTATGGGTGCAGGTCAGGTCCTGCACCCAACACTCAGTCTTGTATTTTGCGTCGTCTAGATCCTTACCACCTGTGCCCTGGATTTAGATAGCCTTTGACGAGGATGAGGGGGTGCGTAAAAACTAGGCAAGGTGATGGACTGGCCTAAATGAAAGGGTGTGACCACTTTTGGCTAAAAGGAAGCCCACGTGTAAAGCACCATTTTGTTGGGATAAATGGAAAGATAAGGTGGCTTAGATGACAATGCCAGCAGCTCACTCACCCTGCGGGCAGACATAATGGCCACAAGGAAGCCTGTTTTCAATGTTAGAAGCCTGAAAGGACATTGTGAAGAGGCTCAAAAAGAGAACACCAGAAGCGTCAGAACCAAATTCAAAATTCAAATCCCACTGGGGCATGATGAATTGTGATGGAGGAAACATGTTGGTAAGGCCCCTTAAGGAACCTACCTACTAACTATAGAAGACTTAAACAAAGAGGGTTGGTCAGGTAATATCAGAAATGCAGAGATAGTGAACAAATAACCTTTGGGGGTGCCCAAAGCAGAGCCCTGCTAGGCCAAAGAAGGTTTAAACAAGAGGACCTCAGAAAGAGAGGGAGTCAAAAGATTTGTCTGTGCATCATGCCACAAATCTGTTCAATCGACTGACGTATACAGTTTTGGTGGAGGCACGCCTGGCTGCCAAGCTAACATTACAGCATTAGGGCAGAGGGTCAAAAGCTGCCAACTGCTGCTGCTCAATCTCCACGCAAGAAGGCGGAGACTGGACAGGTTTGGGTGGAGAACACTCCTCTGCTGATGCAAGAAAAGATCCTATTGAAGGGGCAGTCTGATCAGAGGATCCATGGCCATGCTCAAAAGCTCGGGATACCAGACTCTTCGTGCCCAGTCCAGAGCAACAAGGATTACATGGGCCCGGTTGATCTTGATAACTTTAACCAGACGGGTATGGTTGTAAAGGCTTACAGGAGGCCTAAGCTATACTAGAGACGAAAAGCACCACCAGGCTAGTGCCGCCATGGAAACGCCAACATGCAAAATTGCTGACATTGAGTGTTCTCTGCGGAGGCAAACAGATCTAACCAAGGCTCTCCCCAAAAAGACCTTGCGCCACCTCCAGATGGAGATGCCATTCGTGATCGACCAGGCATTGTCGACTGAGTTTGACTGCTGTGGCAGTCAGAGAGCCCGCCAGGTGTTGAACCACCAGGGATATGCCCTGATGTTCCAGTCACGTCCAGAGGCGCAGAGCCTCCTGACAAAGGGTCCATGACCCCACCCCACCCTGCTCGTTGCAGTACCATATGGCAGTAGTGTTGTCTGTGAACACCTGCGCTACTTTCCCTTTGAGAGAGGGAAGGAATGCTTTCAATGGCAGTCTGATCGCGCTGAGTTCCCAAAGATTAATGTGGAGCCCAAACTCCGCCAGAGACCAAACACCTCTGGATCTCCACTTCTCCCATGTGGCTGCCTCATCCCAGGAGTGACGCACCTGTCACTACGGTCAGATCTGGTTGGGGAACGGAGGGGGATCTGCCTCTGACCTAACTGCGGCTCAAGAGCCACCACAGCAGATCTTCCACAGTTCCCTCTGAGATCTGGACCTTCAGGCCCCATTGCAGAGCCTGCATATGCCATCTGGCTGGTGTGTCAGCAGAGGGATGCCGGAGGCCATGAGGCCTAGCAGCCTCAGAGTCATTCTCACTGAAATCCAGGACAGAGGCTGAAACATCAGTATCATAGCCTGAATATCCTGGAGTCGCCGCTCAGGAGGACAAGCTTGAAACTGCACTGTGTCCAGAACAGCTCAGATGAAAGGGAGCGTCTGAGAAGGAGTCCGGTGTGGCTTCAGCACATTTATAGTGAACCCCCGCAAATGCAGGGGGTCCGCCCTAGTATGGAGGTGGGAGACGACAGCCTGGGGAGAGCCCACCTTCAAAAGCCAGAGCGTAATAAAGAGACTAAAGGAGAGTGAGTAGCTGGTAGAGGCCACATAAGCTAGTGTGTGTGTGAGTGAGAAAGGGTGTGAGAGTGTGATGGCATACAATCATTATCATCTTTATTCGGTTATACAAAGATAGCCATCATACACAAATAATAGAATAGAAGATTAAAACATACAAAAGCTAAAAAACATAAGTCAAAACTACATTAAATACTTAAAAATTCATGCAATTGCACCAGCGTATTGCACATTTGGGAAAACGCCCTACGCTACAGAAAACTAATTAATCGAGTATCACGCGCAAATTATGATCAGCTGGATGGCATTGTAAAAAACCCTAACTCTTAAAAATAGGCAATAAAAGTCTAAGTCTAAAAGGGCTCTAAACTCACAAAAAAATATAAAATGGAGCAAGGTCTTTAGAGAAATACCATTACACGGTCAAATGAGGATACTCTTTAGATCAAACTGACCTAGAGGAAAGCACAAATTACATCTGATTGAGGTTAGGCAGAATCCGGCAATAAGCGTCCTTAACCACACATTTTTGGCCAACGATTGATATGGCTCGGGCCCAGGAAGCGCTTTAATAACAAAGTACCGCACAGTCCGCTTCTTCAATTCAGTATATTCCCTCTTACGCATCACACATTTGTTAAATTCCTCCTTAACCCAGCGTTTGTCAGATAGACTAAAAGCTGCGGGGGAAGTAAAAATCTTCAGACGTCCCAAAAGGGAGGCACTGTTTTTAATGCAACATAACCAAGGGGTAACCTGTCCAAGATCTCACGCCAAGCAATCAAGAATCACTTCCATGTTAAAGGAAGCATTCTCATTGGTCCAAATAGAGATCCACAAGAGTAGCGGAGCAATCTTTATATTGTCTTATACATAACCTAAATCCAGCTCCTCGTGCAGGCTAAACCCAGAACTATTAGGCCCAACGCCTAGCAACCTTCTGCAAAACCGATCTCCTTTTTTGGGCAACAAACTGCTGCCATAACCCCAAATAGTGGCCATAAACATAGCACTGAAAGTCTTTTAAGCCTATAAACCTCAGGTAGGGGTAAAATAGGCTTGATCCTTATCCTGGAGGAAAACTCGAATAAAGCATCATCCGCAACCTTAAAGGGTCTACAGCGCCTCGAAATACATGAGACCCAAAGTTCTTTATTATCAAAGGTGACACCGAGATAGGGGAATTCATGGACCCAGCTAATAACTTGACCGTTAATTCATATGGAACCCAATTTGCTTTGAGGCTTCTCACATAGTGGGAATACCATATGGTGGGTTTTAGCAATATTGCTTTCCAGATCTAAACCAGTCAAACTCCACAAAGGCATTCAGCGTGATTCCTAAGCCATTCATAGTACGTGTCAAGAGCACTGCATCATCAGCAAAAACCACACTCTTTCCATGTATTTTTGGAACATCTTTGCATTTTTCCACAAGGAAATCATGCAATCCATTGATATAGAGAAGAAATAGCATTGGGTTAAGAATGCATTCCTGCCACACTCCTCCATAAAGGGTGAATGGGTCTGTACATTCACCCTTTTGCCCATTTGTTCCAGAATGAAGCATTTGCAGGAGATTAATTGAGCTCGACATCCCTATCTTAGACTGCGACACCCACAACTTAGCACGATTTACCCTATCAAAGGCACTGCTAAGATCCATGAATGCCTAGTAAAGAGTGCCTTTTTTTGCAATTGTATACCTACCAATAAGCAATAAATTTAGGCACTGTTCCTGGGTCCCCATCCTCACCCTGAGCCCATACTGTACCCGGCTCATTAGGTCCTGTTCCTCCACCCAGCTCTCAATACGCCCAATGTGGCCCTAAAATCTTCATCAAGGAATCTAGCAGTGAAATAGGACATTTAGGGTTGCTACGATTCCCTTATTCAAATCCTGGCACAATACATGCAGATCTACCAGGAAGTAATCCTGAAGTCTACAGCTGCATTTAAAACATTAAAATGATGGGGCCCAAACGTGGGTATTTCCTTTGTATAAATACATTGGAAGACCAGCTGGCCCTGGAGCTGGACTCTCTTGGATAGCAACAAACACCTCGTCCAAGCTAAACCTAATGGTCAAACTATGACCAAGATCACCCGGGTCCACCTCAGCTTCCTTAGAAGTCTCATAGGAATAGACACTAACAAAATGATTAACCCAACTTTTAGGTGGAATGTCACACCTTAACTCCTCAGAAGTTCCTGTAGTAAAACTTCTCCTGTTGACAATACTCCAGAACAGACCTGTATTTTTGGCACTGAAAGCATGCACTAAATCTCTCCACATCTGTTCTTTTAACTCCAACTTCCTGGTATTCAGGGCAAGCCTATACTGGGTCCCAGCCATATTCACATTAACTCAATCTCTAGACAGCATTTTTAACTCCATGCAAAGAGTTTTCCTTGCAGCACTGCACAATCTGTCAAACCAACCACCCTGGATCTTTCTAGGTGGTACACCAACAGAATTAATAATAGTTCTAATAGAACTATTCAACCTAGCCAAAGCATCAATAACCTCTACAGAAGGGGTGGTTTCTAAAAAAAAGTCCTGAAAATCAATTTAAAATTATGTTTCACCATAGCATCTACAACCTGCGGAATATCAGCCTGGCGCCAATGCACCCTAAGCCCTTGATTCTTAACTTCCACACCAGTAGGGCCCAAAATAGCAGATGAGAACCTGCCAAGAGGCAGGTCAAAGGTCAAAATAAGAGGTTTATGGTCACTACACTCCTGTGTTTGTACCCCACATTGCCAGACACATTGGCTCACCAATGCTGTCACAAAGGCAATCAATCGTAGTGCCAGCCCCCCGGAAAGGGAGGGGACTGTCTCCCAGGGTTAAACACCAATTCGGCAGTATTAATCAAACCCAGCTTTGGTGGGGCATTAATTAATATCTCACACCTATTATCCCAAGGTGTGTTACAAATGGTGGAATAATCCTCCCTTTAAATGGATTACTTAAGGTAGGGTGGGCACCAATCTTAGCGTTAAAATCCCCTGCCACAATAATACAAAATTCATTTGAGATGGTTTTCATTCTATTTTACAATGTATGCAGGATACAAAATAATGCTGTAATTTGACATCCTAAGTACCATACAGCATTACAGAAATTTACAATTAAAACATTATATTTGTTAGGAAAAACCACCTAAACAATTAAGATGCCCCGATGGTTGCATCTAATATAGTATGCCCTGTAAATCATAGAAATGTGAACAATAGTAATGAGCCCACCCTTATGCCATTGGCCAGGAGCACGAACAGCAGGGACTGCAAACCTATGAAACCCATCCCATTCAGCTTCTCCCTCAGAATGTGTCTCCTGCAACAGAACAAAATCGAACGCAGTAATATATCCGACCCATATCTCATCTTGAAGCTTATCATCATATCCTTCGATGTTCTAGGAAATAAGAGTTGATAAAAACAAGGAATCCTTATCAGGAGCCAACTCTGGGGCAGAAAAAAGCTTAGGCCCCTTTGCACACCCCGAAAGAATCACATCTTGAGCAGAACAACTAGTTGATCTCCTACGTCAATCGCTCTCCTCTAGACTGGATAGAACAGAAAATATATTATTGAGGCTGCGTAGGGACTGGGCGCTATACACTCTAGGCACCCCTTGTGAATGCAAAGCTCCTCGATGGAATGTATGCCTATATAAGAACCCCAGGGGATCCAACTTATTACATCACTGGAAAGGGACTTATCATACAAGTCCAGATCAGGCAGTGGGTCAACGCTGGGTATCTACAACTTACAACAATGCAGTCCCTGTTCTTAACCGACAAGCCTACCCACCCAATCCGCCTGAAAAACAAAATGTCCTCAAAGTCTTTAGAGTAAAAATCACAGTTTTTACCCAGCCAATGCCCAACCTTATTTTTCAACTGAGCTTTAGATTCACATGTCGGGTGGTAACAAAGACACATTAATAAGAATTACAACATAGGGGGCACAATCGGATGGTAGCTCTAGTCAAGAAGGTGGAACTGACTCTGTGTTAGTAGCCCTTACATCCCTAGCAACTAGGAAGTCCGCCTGAATAGCCCTACCAATACTGCAGATAGTGACATTCTCCGCAGACAGGGCCATGGCAGCCCCTACAGTTTCAATAACCAACTGACAAGGAGAACGAATGGAAGAGTTTACCAAGCCCATAAGGGGTGCTGGCTGGGTAAACAAAGCAAGTCCTATTGAGGGGCTGAAAAAGCATATAAAGAGCTTCCTTTTCCAAAGAAGGACCCAGGGGACAATTAGGATGGGGAGGATTAAAATCATGTGTTTGGCCCTGCCTATCCCCCAGTCTTGAAGCCAACAAAGTGATTGCTGTGTCCAAAGAGCGAAGTTTATCTTTCAAAGGTGTCAGACAAGATTCCACCAACTCCTTAATTTGTCCCAACAATCTGTCCTACAAAACAAATGATCTTGACCTGAATGAGAAGCCCCAGGCAAAGAAGAAGGGGCAGCATAAACTGAAGAGATGGGCTCAGCTGTTTTTTTACCAGATCTTTTCAATGGTCTTTTCCTTTTGGTCAGCAGGCTACCAATGCTAGCACTTGTAGCATATACATCAATTGCATCACCCGTGCAACACTCAGGCACACTACTCGGCAAGTCATTAGCATTCTCCAGAGTGGGGGGCCTATATGAATCGTCCCGAGATGCAATTATTGTAGATTCTCCAGTATCGGTGGTAGTACGATCATCCACATTAAAAGGAACTCTTTGACGTGCACTTATCTCAAGAGCAAGCCACCTCTCGGCCAAAACAATCAATGCAAATGTCAACTCTGGGAATGTTTCCAAGGAAGGCTAGGGTGAGTGGAGTGTACTCTATGAGAAACAGGTAAAGGTCTTTTGGCTTTAAGGTAGCAAATATGAACACATTTGATTATCCATCTGACTGTGTCCGATTTGGATATTGGGTTGCTTTTAAGATATGGAGAAAAGGGTACAAAGAGTTGTTTACTTTTCCTTACAAGTTTTAGTTCTGTCTATGTAGTACGAGTGCTCTTTGGACATCTAGGGTGTGAAGAGCTTGTTCTGAAACAGAATCTGGTTGTGGGAAAAAAAATCTGGAGGCTCAATAGACTGATTGAGGAGAAATTGGGAAACCAATTTAGGTAGAAATTAAGTATTAGTTTGAATAACTACTTTGTTCTATGAATTTGGAAGAAAAGGTTCTTCTACGGCAGTGGTCTTCAAACTTTTTGATGATGCGCCCTCCCTCCAGTAGAAAAAAAATAATAATAATAATCAGGCCCCCAGACCAATTTTTCACAATTACACAATTATTCTATTAAATTGTCAATGTTTAAATATGTCTACCTGTATTTAAACATTGCAGTTAAGATAGGTTGCTGTTTTAAAGATGCAATCAAATATGTGATGCCAAACATACTATTCTGGTCAGGCAGCTCTTAATAATGTGTAAAAGTATTCATAGCATGATTACTAGAAAAGAGGAAAGGGGTTTTGAAAAGTATTTGGAGTCCCTTCCCTTTTGACACATACTCCCAGCTTGGATATAAGAATGACAAAACATGTTAGTGACGACCCACTGCAGGGAGTTTTTTCCCCGCTTAAAATAAAGCCCTGTTATTAACATAATACTTTTTTGAGCCACAGCCTGGAGCACCCCTCCCCACCGGGATCATTTGAGGGCCCGCCCCTCAGTTTGAAGGCCCCTGTTCTAAGGTTAGTGCCTGGAGCTCACGAACATGCCCGAGTGAAGTGATGGCGGCTAAGAAAGTCACCTTCCATGAAAAAAACTGAAGTGAAGATGAGTGAAGCGCTTAGAGAGTCGGTGTGGGTACCTGGAGGCGAAGTTTGGGCATTTTGCGTTTTCTGCTGTGGCAAAAAGCTTTATGTGAGAGCCATCATCCCTAAGAGATCCAGGATGTTCCTTACCATATAAGATTCATGTTCCTGAAACTGAGGGTTAAGTGACTGAAAATTATGAATGGGACCTGGACTGAGCCACACTAACCCTAACTGAGAGTTCAAAATTGCTACCAAGTAAGGTTGAAATTGTAGCAGTTTGAGATGGGATTTGGAAATGTTGAGGGTGAACCCTAGCTTGAGAATGAAATCCACGGTCATCAAAGTGCGTTGTTGACAAAGGTGCAGTGTTCTGGCTTTGCTGAGCCAGTCGTCCAGGTAAGGAAAGACAGGACTTTTTGCTTTTGCAGGTGTGCTGCGACTACTGTTAAGCATTTTGTGAACACTCCGGGAGCAGAAGTGACCCCGAAGGGAAGGACTTTGAACAGAATCTCCATCATTCATGTCATCAGAAGTTGGTGGGACAAGAGATGTATTGATGATTCTGCAAGATGGCGCCCTTGGAGTTGGAGAGGTGATAGAGGTGTAAATGGTGAGAGGGCAGATGGTGGGCAAGGTAGGATGGGCACAGCAGGTATTTGTGGCTGTGATGGATAAGCCACAGGGTACTGTGGTAGCAATAGCTGAAAAGTGTCCATCAATTACTGTAATGTAGACAGAAATCCTATAGATACCTGCACAACTTCTGGCTCTCTATTTTATTGAAGAGGGTTCATAGGATTGTGGATGGTAAGGTGTAAAATCTTGATTATGTTAACATTTTTGGGAAGACTGTTCCTCGTCCACAACTTCCTCAAACTCTGGGACATATCGTATGTATTGACTAATACAAAGCTGCTCCTATTGTCTTTCAGCTCTGAGCCCAGAATTTGAGCCCAGAATCTGTGATGGCAAAGATGGTAAACTTACTGTCATCTTTAGTGCTAATAAGATAGGTACAGTAAACACTGTCACTTTTCATGTCGTAGACGCTGCTGTCACTGTCATCGTCAAAAACGCTGATGTCAAAGTCATTAATGGCATGGGAGCAGTCATCAACAATAACATTTTTATTTGGTTCTTCATTGATAGTGAGATTTTTTCCTTTTCATCTTAGATGACAATTGCTCATCATAGGAATGTGATTTATGTGCAGATGTTTGGGTAGAGTCTCTTCTCTCCTGTGGTGTTTTCCTCAGTGAACCCCTGATATTCTATGAGGAGGTGACTGAAAGGACTTCATAAAATGGATCCAATTCAGGAAACTGAACAGGTCTCCTTTTTTTTAGCTGCCTTAGTGGAAATGCTAGACGGGTCACACTTCACAGTAAATTCCACATAAGAAGGGAAGTCCCCCTTAGGAGCAGGGGCTTTTTCTTTGCCCAGTAAATATAGTGCCAAACTCCTCTTTCTGTCTTTTGGGGGTTTTGTAGGAAATATTTTACATATATCACAGTGTGAAACCTTGTGAGTGCTGTAAAGGCAGTAAATACATGGAGGATGAGGATCATCAGCGTAAATCAACTTCTGTCCACAGGTGGGTCAGGATTTAGAGAGAGATCTGTACTCCCTGTCAGACAAAGTTACAATTGGTGACAGTTGACAGAATAAAGAAACTAAGATTTCTCTGGCCCAGGTGTTTGTATTTTCCATAAAAACACACATTACTGTGGTAGCTGAATATTTATCTTGTTTCCAGTCCCAGCATAGACCAAGAAAGCAGCTGTTTTAAGGTCAGTGAAAGATTAGAGTAGAGTTCTGCCTGGGGACTCCCTCACACATGACGTGGTAGAAATCGGAGCTTTGACAGCCTCTAAATGGAGTAGGACATCTGGCACTTCCACATCATTGGCTGAAGTTTAGGTTGCTTCACTATTGCTCAGGCCTATTGCCAGTTAAACAGCTATTAAAGATTTCTGGGCAGCCTGACTATGGTGAATGACTGAAGCATGTAACTATATAAAATATCCAATGTTGGAGAATTTCCTGTTATTGAAAAATACCTCTACCTGCTGGTATGGCGAAGAACAAGTCACTTACCTTTGTGAACGCCTTAGCTGGTAGAGACAATATCTAGTTGCAAACTACTTACCGTTGAATTTCCCCCAGGCATCAGGCTGGATCTGGAGACTTTTGTTAAGCAGTACCCCTGGGCGCCATTAGGCGGCGGCGATCGGCTCTGCGCCGGTCATCGTCTGCTCTGGATATGACGCTGTGGTTCTTATATAATAGGCGCCACCCCAGCTCGCTGACGTCAGTTTCTTTTCACAACTTTCCACGCCAGAAGCGCAGAGCCATGAAGAATACGGACTACTAAAGCCCTGAAATGGGAGTCCCTTTCCCTAGAAATCAGTTTGCAGAGAAGGGAGGATGGAAGGGATGGTAAGGAATCTAAAACTAGATACTGTCTATACCAGATAAGGCATTACCGAGGGTAAGTAACTTGTTCATCTAATAGAGACTTTTAGTTGCAGATTCCTTATCTTTGAATAGATACCAAGTAATACCATCCCTGGAGGTGGGTGTGCGAACCAAGATCAAACTAAAAAGTCCTGCAAGGTTGAACGGCAAAGTATGCATCGCTACAGACCTGACTGTCCAGGCAGTAGTGTTTAGTAAACATGTGATGGGATGCCCATGTTGCTGCCTGACAAATATTATGACTGGAACTCCGTGTGCTAATGCAGTGGTCAAAGCTGGATGCAGGAGGCCATGAGGCCCAGTAGCTTCAGTCATTCTCACCGAAATCCAGCAGACAGGCTCAAACATCGGCATCATAGCCTGAATATCCTGGACTCGCCGCTCAGGAGGATAAGCCTGAAACTGCACTGTGTCTGAACAGATCTGATGAAAGGAGGCATCTGAGAAAAGTCAGGTGTGAATTTAGCACATTTATAGTGGACCCCAGTGAATGCAGGAGGTCAGTTGTAGTCTGGAGGTGAGAGACAACAACCTGGGGAAGGCCGACCTTCAAAGCCAGTCCAAGATAGGGGAAGAGTGGAGCCCCTGATTTGTGCAGATGATCTGTGACCACCAACATCCACTTGGTGAACACCCGAGGGAAGCTGGTAAGGCCAAAGAGAATCATGGTGAACTGGAAGGACTTCCCACACACCACAAATCTAAATATATAAGCAATCGAAATAGATTCAGGTAAAAACAAAGATGAAGGATTTGACAGGGAAGAGTGAAAGAATGCGTCTTGTGACATTTTCAGAACATTTGAAAGCTTTGATGGTGGCAGGGCAGTTCAAATCTACAGAGGTGTATTCCTTCTTGTTCTCCCTTTCTCCTGGTGATGGATGCAGACACATGCAAGGTGTTTTCACTTTAATGAGTGGCCAGTAGGAGTACGGGTCGGGTTTCTGCGCTACATGAGGCACCCCAGTCCATCTCTGCCTTACCAGTTACCAAGTAGCAGAGAAAGCACCGCTTGTGGCGTGAGGACGGCAGGCAGCTGCCCGGGCTGATTTGACCCTGCCCCCCAAGCATTGATTACAGCATGTTACATGCACTGCAAGGCATGGATGCAAAATTATATATATGCATATTTTGAATAGTGGCTTCTAGGATTTTGTTCAAGCATCCTACACTTCTGTTTATGTACTTAAAGACAGCAGAGCAGAGAAGAAAGAAGACGGCAAAGAAGGAAGACGGCTTGCGGTGAGAAAGAAGACGGCATGTGGCGAGAAAGAAGACGGCATGTGGCGATAAAGAAGACGGCATGTGGCGAGAAAGAAGTCGTCATGCAGTGAGGAAGGACGACGGCTTGCAAAAAGAAAATAGAAGTACCTTCAATGTCATAGCCACAGGAAGGACACTGGCTAGTAGCCAATGGTAAGTAACCGGGAGGAGTACTTGGTCCCAACAGCACAGATGTCAAAGAAGAGAGCAGGAACTGAGGCATACAACGTGCTGGCTAATCAGCTGCACATAAATTAAAGCAATGTTTGACCAAGCCAATGGCAAGTTCAGATAAGTAAGGGGTGGTTTCTAAGCCCCTTTTAATTTTTTGCTAAATCAACAAAAGATTTTGCAAGCACAACGCACAAGCAAAACCTAAAAACGGGTACCTGCAAACATTCCTTACATTTTAGTAATTCTCCAATGACAATGTTGAGCTTACAATCTTTCAGTCTTTGTAAGGGAAACGCAGGTGAGCTTGTTATTCAGTTAACACAGAAATAACTAATTTTTCTTAAAGACCTGTACTCAGTTACAGGAATCTCTATAACTTGCAACAAAACAATCTGTTTCAGCCAGGAAGCAAAGAAGGGAAAAAAACTGGGCACTAAATCCAAGGTCAGCATGCATTAGAACACTAATCCTCATACATTTGGCCAGGCTGGAGAAAAAGGTGAAATACTAGCCACCTGATGTGATGCAAACAAAATGATAACTCACTTGATGGATCAAATACGTGATCTGGTGTTTTCTTCTCTGTTGCCCAGTGGGTTGATCTCCTTTTTTCTAAAGAAAATAAAAGAACAAAGCAATATGTTTTGTATACAGACATATCATCAGAGCATTTATTTAAAGTAAAATGTATGGTTTTCATGACAAACAACACCCAAACCTATTAGCCAGTGTCAGACAGTATTAAAGAAAGAAATAATTCTAAACAGTTTGCAGTCCAAAGAACTTAATGAAGTAACAACAGAAGTTCACACATAATGTACTAGTTTAAAGAAATCAATTAGAACAATGTTCTTCCCCAAAAACCGAGGCTATTGATAAAAAACACAAGGACACCATTCAAGCGGCTTTTTTATCCTATTTTCGAAGACATGAGGTGGAACAAGATACCTCACAGGATCATCTGACCCCCTCTACCATTATGTTATTATGTTCCATTATTTTAGCAAACCAACTTTAGTTTGCAAAATACAATAAATTCTATAGTAGAGACTCTGGTTAGCCCTTGCATAACAAGCTAATTAAAATAAGTGGTGGCAGCCGGTCTATTGATATGAAAGTATTTTTCGATCAGCATTAAGGATGAGAGAACATGAACTCCACTACGAATTAGTGACACCGAAACTATTCCATAACTGCAAAACTTTTTAAGTTCCACTATGTACAAAAAGAAAGCTTACCATGTCTGTATGCCCAATTACAACCTTTCACACCATATTATGTGGTCAACACAGGTTTTCTCACTCCTAAACAGTATCCAATGCACTGTGCCCTCTCGTCTTTAGTACACCAATATTGTGGATAAGCACTCTGATTTGGATAGGGGTTAGTAGGTAGTTCTAAAGTCCCAGAAATTCCCACACCAGTACCTCAAATCCAAATCGGTGCTATGCAAATGGAAAAATACATTTCTCTTAAACTGTAGCACAGTGGTCTATTATCACTTTACAGAATATGTTTTATGTATCTGTGGAACCAGATACACTTCACGCTGTCTCTCCCAGTGAATCCTAAACCCCGAGTTCTTAATTCAAGGTCACTGTTGTGCCATAAAAAGTCATCAGCCCGTGAGCGTGGGTTCTATGTTTGCAAGTCAAACAGGTGATCAAGAACACTTCCAAAGTTTAACACTGGCCAGAGACTCCAATATTAAAAACTATAGCACTTAGCATGTAAGCGCTTCAACAGATTTTGGGATCAGATCTGTGGTAAGGAAAGAGCTAGTTATTTCTGGTTTTCTTTCTCTTAGTTTGTCCATTTCTCAAAGTGCTTTTCTTTTTATAAAGTAAAGAACTAACTGGAAAATCAGTTGTTAAGGGTTTTTACAGAATAATATTGTACAGGGTATAACCTACGCCAATTCACTGAATAAGGCTTGGACCACTCTGCTTCACTACCCCGATTTACCCAATTTGTAGTCCAACACTACTGCGGCCGCCAATGTTAAATGCTTGTATATAATATAACTGGAGCCACGTAACCTTTGAGTGCCCAGGAACAGCAAGAAACAATTTCTATTGGTCTCATGAGATGATTTCAGCAAAGAAATTAACCTGATTTAGTTTAGTTTGTTTTGATGCTGCACATTAAAATTAAGAACAATTAAGTAAGTAGGTTTTGTTCTTTTCTACGTCACTGAAACTCGATATTCTGAAACATACAAATGTTGCTACTGGGTGCCATGAGGATCAATCACATACCTTGCTGAAGGATTTCATGTTTTTCTCTTCAGTCAGCGATTTGGTGAGCCACTGCTGGTTGCCACTCAACTGGTCATCTCCTTTAATCTCTAGAAAACTGATCTCTTCCCTGCCCCTGTTTCGCTTCCCCTGGAGTCGCTTAAACTACAGAAAAACAAGAGAATGACATACATAAAATATAAACTACCATTTCGTTTTCCCTAGAACTGTAGAAAAGGGGTTGTGTTTAACTAATCAAATCGCAATAAATAAAGTGCACAATATATTGCAAGGACGGAATTAGGTTATAATCTTTTTTTTCAAACCAGATCATCAAAAAGTACAAAGACAGTGCAATGCTGATGTATTTTTAAATTATATAATGCCAATATCACATGGGACTCCAACAGGCGTTTGCAACATAGTTATACAGACAAAGTTGCATTCATTTCCAAAACCGTGAGTCAAGGGGTATAAGGGCTAAGCAGAGCTAACAGGGAGTTAACAAGGTGGATTATGTTTCCGGGTATGTGTGGAATGGACTGAAAACCACTTAAGAGTTTTTGCTGTTTTTGAGAACGGAAGATTTGCTATGATTCTGTTCTGAGGCAAAACAGAGTTCGTCAGGCACATCTTGTAGCCAAAATAAGTGGCGAGCCAAACTAGCTGGGATAACAGGAAGGAAAATGATTTTTACCCTTTAACCATCGGTTTTACACCTTGTTGCACTGTTCAGTGCTAAGCACGTCAGTGCCACCTAGTGGTTTGTCTGGAAAATGCAATTTGTTTTTCTTTTCTCCAAGTCCCTAGTTTAAGACATGCGTTAAGCACGACCACATCCTTATCCCCAGAAACATAAAATGTGGGCATTGCAAACTTGATCTTAGAGTATGCGCTCGCTTCCTTTTTCATATTGAAAACGGTGTGCAAGTTCCTAAGCTCAGTGTTACATGGTCCCATGTGATTCTTGGAATATAGGCAAGGATGCAGTATACCTTTGAGTACATAACTGAGTTGCGCAAGACAAATTTCATTGGCTTTGACAGGCCACGTGGCAATTCCCAGTTTGCTCGGTGTGAGGCTGTGACGGCGCAACAAAAAAACTGTTTTCTCATTCTAATAGGCTCGGTACTGTTTAACCTTCCTTGGCGGCTACTTGCCATTTACTGATAAATCCGTCATATTTGCAGCTCATCTCATGTGGGATCTGTCAGTTATAAAGGTGTCCTGCTGGTGTCTGCAAAAGGTTCGCCCTGTAAAAAGCGTGAAAGGTTCCAGACGACAGCGTAGAGTGCCTTCTGACTACACTGGGCCACTCAGTGGCACTTGATTAATCTTAACTCTACTTGCCAGGGTGACCTTGGTGGTTACGGCTGAATGTGAACAGTGTTTCATAAACACTGTTCAAAGAGCTGCCCTGGGCCAGAACTCATCAGTAGCCTTTCCTATCTGTGGTGTCCCAGAAGCCTTAGCTAATATGACCGTCTTTTCAAGTACTATGTGCCTGCTTCTTTCCTGTTGGACAGGGGTCTTGAATCATTTGAGCTAAGGGCACTGCTGCGGTAACACGAAAATGGACGTTGTCGTTTCGTGCACTTTCACCTTTTTTCAAATATCTCATCAACCCTGGGGCTATAGAGATGTTTGTGATCAAAAGACATTTTGAGACGACGACTTCCGGTTCGAATCTTGAGTTTCTAAGCTAGAGATCAGATCGGCGTTAATATGCCTCAAATTTGTGTCTGCCGAATCTAAAGCTCAGATTTTCCTTCCTCAATTACTTTCAGACACCCCCACCCCCTTGCTATTCTGGAATAAACTGGAGCAGTTCCTGTATCGCCTCCACTAGCATCAATCACTACAAACTGTGTTTAAGCCATACACCAAATCATAGTGCCCCCGGGGCTATACTACTGTCCAAAACCTCCAGCCTTTCTCTTTCGTTGCAGGCAAATCACACGTTTGAGATGTTAGATGGTTTATTCACAGAAGACAAGATACATACAACCGACCAGAGTAAACAGTCACACCTGGAATCTCCAGTCTGCAGGTTGCATTCTCTAACTAGGCAAGATATTAAACACATTTCCCTTTTTAAAACAAACAAAAATAAATAAATAGCATATGGTGAACAGTATTATGAAACCCCTGGTGACACACTATGCTCTAAAGTCAAAATATCACAAGAAATGCTATAGACTTTTCATATACATTCATAAATACGAATACAAATACATATGCTATTTACACACAAAATCCTCATATCTTTTAGTCACAACTTTGGAGCAAACACTGCGTCTCTATTTTTTTCTTTCACTCTCATTTTTAAGATTAGACTGTTCCCCGTGTGAAGATTCCCTGCCATTGTCCCACATATCCACTTCTATCTCAGGACTTAGGACCTGATTACGACATTGGCGGATGGGATACTCCGTCACAAATGTGAAGGATATCCCGTCCGCCGCATTACAAGTTCCATTATATCCTATGGAACTTGTAAAACGGCAGGCAGGATATTCGTCACGTTGGTGACGGCGTATCCCATCTGCCAAGGTCATAATCAGGCCCTTAGTGACTTTCCACATGTTCTACTATTTCCCACCTTCCAAACACATCACATTGCCACACACTTCCAACACTTTCTTACGTTCAACTCATTTAGATCCACCCTTCCTGACCCCAGGTACCAATGCACACTCTAAGCCATTCTCTCTAACTGAAGCCTTTATTACTCAAACCTGCATTAGGTTTGTGGACATATATCTCTTGGTATTGTTGCACCCTCCATCTCAAAGCTTGTTTGTCCAACTTAACAGAGTTCGCTCTGTTCACCATGCTGGCGCAACAACAATACACGCCAGTCTCCCGCTCAGCGAAAAAATGGAGTCTCTTTCGTAACACAATGAGTTGTTCTGTAACTCCGTAAAATTTTCTTTACTTCCTCTTTACAACTCAAATTATTTCCCGAGGCTAATTGGGTATGCTTTCGCAACACGCAATCAAACCTCTTGAGTAAACCATTTTTGTGAGGATTGTACACAGTGGTTTTGGCATGCTTAATTCCTTCATATTTTAAAAAATGATTAAAATTAATCAATGGCAAACTGACTCGTCTGAAACTACTGTCCCAGGACAATCCTTTCTTCTGAATATTTCCTCACAAAAAGCTATGACATAGTGAGATTTGATGTTCGTGACAAATGCTACCTCTAGCTATTTTGAATAATAATCTACTGGGACTGGAGCGAATCCAATTTTTAATCCCAAACATTCAAAGGGTCCACAAATGTTTATTGTAACTTTTTCCCAAGGTCCTTCAGGATACCTCACTGTGTTTGTGTGCGTTTCTGACACTGTGTGTTTTGACACTGCACATGCACGATTCGCAATTTCCCACATCTCTCAATCTGTTTGCCCATACCGGGCCACCAAAAATCCTTCTTTTTCATTGCCGACATGCCCCCATGTCCTTAATGCACAAGCTCCAACAATCTAGGGCACCAAGTAGAAGGGACAACTAGTGTGTCATATCTCCTGACTACACCCTCCACTATAGACGACTCATCCCAAACTGGCTAGTATTCACACAGTTGCTGTTTTTCATCCCAAGTCAACTTCTCCCGATTTGTTCATGAGTAATTTTAAGTTAGCATGATATGCCAATTCTTTCATTCTTCCATATGGCTCCCATACACACGGCATCAATTTCCGCCACTACCCAATAATTTTCATTGCCTTCCATGTCTTCCTCTATTGGCAAATGTATTAGACAATCAGCATTTACATTTTTTTGACCTGGGACATGGATGATAGTGAAGGTATATTCCTGTAGTCTGTATAACTATTTCACCATATGGGGAGAGGCCCATACTGCACCCTTCGTGGTGAACAGATGAATAAGGAGGACGATGATCAGTTCTGAGCTCAAACTGCGTTCCCCACACATAAGTCCTGTAGTACTTGACCAACACGCTAAACCCTCTTTCTTCATAACAAAATATGTCCCTTCAGCACCTTTTAATGTTTGTGGAGTGAACTCAACAACTCTTTTCTTTCCCTCAGGTTCCTGCACTAATAAAGCGCCTAAACCACAGCAAATATTATCGGTCACGATGACTGCACCAAAACACTGTCCTTCAGAATCGCTGTTTTAACAGTATCAAATGCTCGTTGACAATCTTCTGACCAATCAAATTTTGCTCCCTTCTTGATCAGCACCTGCCATATGTGTACCTTATTGGAAAAGTGATCAACAAATTTCGAGTAATATTCAGCAAGACTAAGGAAAGATCTTAACTGTGCCTTATCTTTTGGTGATGTGGCCTGCTTGATTGCCTCAATTAACTTCATCTTTGGCTTGATCCCTATGTTGGACAAAGTATGCCCTAAATATTGTACTTCTGTCAGGAACACACATTTTTTAACTCCACTGTCAATCCTTCTTCTAGCCTGCCCAACACATTTTACAATACAGTGCCTTGCTGTACTTCATCCTCACCCCACACTAAAATATCAACCTGAAATACCAACACTTTGGCTAGCCCCTGCAGCAAGTGCTTCGTGCAACCTGAAATACGGCTGATGCAGAGGCTAAGCCGTAAGGCATGCATAAAAACTGATACGCACCTTCAGGCATAATGTACGAAGTTAAATGCTTGGTTTGCAGATGTAACTGTACTTGATGGTAAGCACTGGAAAGATTAAATGTCGTAAAATACTTTGCGCCTCTAACATTCATGAGAATCTCACTGATCTTTGTGAGGGGATGCGTATATACCCACATGTTTTCATTGACATCATGCAGTTCCATGCACATGCTAATCTTTTGATTCACCTTCCTTGCCAGCACAATTGGGCTCAACCACTTGAATGCTTGTTTTGGTTCAATTATTCCTTCGGAGCATAACCTCTTCACCTCATCAGACAACCTCTCCCTTAAGGCTAATGGCACATTTCTCACCTTATGTACTTTCCGAACTGCCCTTTACTTTACAACTATCTGGTGTTTGAACTTCTTCAAACACCCCAATTTAGGGGAAACACTATAGAATATTCATTCTTTCATTTATCTACATCTGGTCGTGCTGTCAGCTACACTAGATGAGGGTGGTTAGGATCCAACACTGTTCCCAATGTCCATTGTTCTTACCATCTAACAAGGTTTTACCGCTGTCAAAAACATACACTGTCCGTTGTGCACTTCTTCCCTTCTATGTCAGCTCCTCTTTGAAATAACCTAATATAGGCAATTTAATACCACAATACCCATGTGGTTCCACATCACTAGGAGACTACTCACTTGTTTTACTCATTCATCCAAATGGATTTGTCCACAAAGGCATAAGGGGAACACAAATCTGCCCACATGGATGCCTTCACTCCAGTCACCTCTATCACACACTTAGGAGGGTAATACACTTCTTTGTTTTTACATTCAGATTCTAGGCCGATCTGCCCCCAGGGGGGCAGAAAACCCCCTAGGGGTGATCCCACACAGAAATTCCAGATTCCAGAACTTTCTGTCACTGAAATGTGAGGCGAAATTGTTTTTTAGCCAAATTTTGAGGTTTGCAAAGGATTCTGGGTAACAGAACCTGGTCCGAGCCACACAAGTCACCCTATCTTGAATTCCCCTAGGTCTCTAGTTTTCAGAAATGCACAGGTTTAGTAGGTTTCCCTAGGTGCCGGCTGAGCTAGAGGCCAAAATCCACAGGTAGGCACTTTGCAAAAAACAGCTCTATTTTCTTTGGGAAAATGTGATTTGTCCTCATTGTGTTTTGGGGCATTTCCTGTCGCGGGCACTAGGCCTACCCACACAAGTGAGGTATCACTTTTATCAGGAGACTTGGGGGAACGCTGGGTGGAGGAAATATGTGGCTCCTCTCAGATTCCAGAACTTTGTCACCGAAATGAGAGGAAAAAAGTCTTTTTTGGCCAAATTGGAGGTTTGCAAAGGATTCTGGGTAACAGAACCTGGTCAGAGCCCCACAAGTCACCCCATCTTTGATTCCCCTAGGTGTCTAGTTTTCAAAAATGCACAGTTTTGGTAGCTTTCCCTAGGTGCCGGCTGAGCTAGAGTCCAAAATCTACAGCTAGGCACTTTGCAAAAAACACATCAGATTTCAATGTAAAAATGTGATGTGTCCATGATGCGTTTCCAGTCGCGAGCATCAGGCCTACCCACGTAAGTGAGGTACCATTTTTATCGGTAGACTTGGGGAAACACAGAATAGCAAAACAAGTGTTATTGCCCCTTGTCTTTCTCTTCATTTTTTTCTTCCAAATGCAAGACAGTGTGTAAAAAAAATAAGTGTAATTGAGAAATGGCCTGTAATTCACATGCTAGTATGGGCACCGCGGAATTAAGCAGTGTGAAAATAACCACTGCTTCTCAACACCTTTTCTTGTGCCCATTTTGGAAATACAACGGTTTTCTTGATACCTATGTTTCAGTCTTTATATTTCAGCAAATGAACTGCTGTATACCCGGTTTAGAATAAAAACCCATTGCAAGGTGCAGCTCATTTATTGGCTCTGGGTACCTAGGGTTCTTGATGAACCTACAAGCCCTATATATTCCCGCAACCAGAAGAGTCCAGCAGACGTAACGGTATATTGCTTTCAAAAATATGACATCGCAGGAAAAAGTTACAGAGTAAAACGTAGAGAAAAAATGATGTTTTTTTCACCTCAATTTCAATATTTTTCTTTTTCAGTTGTTATTTTCTGTAGGAAACCCTTGTAGGATCTACACAAATTACCTCTTGCTGAATTCAGAATTGTGTCTACTTTTCCGAAATGTTGCGGTTTCTGGGACCCAGCGTTGGTTTCATGCCCATTTCTGTCACTGACTGGAAGGAGGCTGAAAGCACAAAAAATCGTAAAAATGGGGTATGTTCCAGTAAAATGCCAAAATTGTGTTGAAAAATTGGGTTTTCTGATTCAAGTCTGCCTGTTCCTGAAAGCTGGGAAGCTGGTGATTTTAGCACTGCAAACCTTTGTTGATGCCCTTTTCAGGGAAAAAAACACAAGCCTTCTTCTGCAGCCCCTTTTTCCCATTTTTTTGAAAAAAATGAAATTTTCACTGTATTTTGGCTAATTTCTTGGCCTCCTTCTGGGGAACCCACAAAGTCTGGGTACCTCTAGAATCCCTAGGATGTTGGAAAAAAAGGACGCAAATTTGGCGTGGGTAGCTTATGTGAACAAAAAGTTATGAGGGCCTAAGCGCGAACTGCTCCAAATAGCCAAAAAAAGGCTCGGCACAGGAGGGGGAAAAGGCCTGGCAGCGAAGGGGTTAAAGAAGTCCTCCCTTACTTTCCCTGGAACCATCAGACAGTTTGTCCTTCTTTACTTTCACTAGAAATCTTCTCAGTCTTTGACCAGCACATCCAAGTGGTTCAATAGTAAATGGCTAGCCGGCACTTGCACACTGCGTGCATAACTGGTACCAGGTCATTTTCTATCTTTACAAGGTCAGCAGCTTGCTCCGGCACCAACTCCGCTTGAAGCCTTGCCCTTCTTTAACTTGATTTGACCACACTTTCCACCAATTACTCCCGGCATAGTCCACAAGATGATTTTTTTTCTCTTCCCCGCAGTGCATGAAACGATAAACCTCACACAAAGGCCAATTAGTGTCAAACAGTTCCACGCGCACGAGCAAGACCGCGAAGATATGGAATGCCGAAGGCAGCAGCTAAGTGCTGCATGGCTGAAGGGCGCCGCTCATGTGCTGTCCAGGTGATTACACTGTAACTAATGAAATAAAATGTACCTTCCGGCTTTGCTGTGAAGCCTTACTTCAGGCGCCCCAATCCCGGCTATCAGCAGAACTTTCCTTAAGTTCAAAGCCAAGTTACTGCTGAACTGAACGTCTGCCCATGTGCATCGCACCATTGCTCTTCCTCAAGCTACCCAATGGGGTCGGTTAATCAGCAGTCTTGTCCCATTCGTTCCATCCCCGTCACCAGTTTTAAGACCACACGTTTGAGTGGTTAGATGGTTTATTCACAAAAGACAAGATATATACAACCGACCCCCGGCAGACCAGAATAAAAGAGTCCCATATGGAGTCTCCAGTCTGCGAGGCAACAGAATACATGACGTGCCAGGAATGCAGGCTGCATTCTTTAATTAAGCTTTTAAACACTAGAGGTAAACCCAGTAACAATGCACTACCAAACAGTCTGCTTACACATAACCTGTGATACAGATTTGGTGATCACTGGCCAGGTGGTGCAGAAGTAGGTTGCTTTGTACATGTCTGAGTATAAATGAAATCTCGGTCCTGTGCACTATAGACAATGCCTTAGAATCCCTGCCCTCAAGCTGACTAGCGCCAGCTGTTTTTGACGATATGAATTAGCAAGGATCCTATATAAAGACCCCCCCCTGCCTCTGTCTTCCTGAAACTCCTCCTCAAAGACCCCTTGAACGACTTTGTGGGGTCACTTACGTGGCGTACAGCCAGCATCCGGTTAGCCCTAGTTATGCAATGTACCCAACACCTTTACTTTCAGAGTCAATTTGTCTTATTTGCATTAAAGGGATTTACAGGCCTACAGGCCTTTAAGGAATACCAAAAAAGTGATGATGGTAGGATGCTTGAATTAATTTCAGCCATTGATAAATTACTCAGGCCACACCCCAGTCCTTCATTTTTTTTGCCAGTATGCCACCTCAGGGAGGACCAAGCAATATGCAAATCAGCCTTGGTACTTCTTCAATACAGTTGAGTCTGAATTACCAGGCCATGTCCATTTTGAACAGGAACAAACACCCCCAGACCTGATTCGGCCTATTTGGACCTCTTCAGAAGGGTACAGCTTTGCTCCTGTGGCAAAGTGAGTATGGGAGGCAATTCTGGGCATACCTATCACACTTAAGGCACTCCATTAAGAAATACAAAAAAGTGATGGGTGGAATGCTTGACCTGACCGCAGACCTCGGTAATTACTCGGGACCAGTTATATGAAAATCAGCCTTGGTCTTGTTCCAACAAGAACAGTCCGTTACAAACTGCTAGTACAGGTCTATCGTGAACCAGAACACAAGCAACTCCACACCGGTTCTATCTTAACTGGGTTGCTTTTTGTTCTAGTTCACCACTCCAAATTGCCTGCCCGACACCTAAGAAACTCAAAAAACCTGGTACTTGAGTGAAAACGCCTCCCTGTTTGAAACTACAATCAGTGCTGCAGTTAAGATTCTCTGCTAAAGTTCACAACAGATGTGGAGATACATGGAGGAACTCAGGTTACTGGACTGTCCTTATCATTTACCCGCTTACATTTCAAAGATTTTCAGGAAACAATGACCCAGACAGAACCTCCAACACCACTTTTAGTGTAGCTGGATACCAGACAGAGGCACCCCACAGGCCCATAACATTCATCTATTTTTTAAGGAGCTGAAGCTACTGCCTTCGGTTTCTCAGCCACACAGGGGTCATTACGGATTTTAGCCATACCTTTGTACGGTCGATGCACAGAAGAACTCAGCATGATGTTCGTTTCAGGTTTGGACTTACACTCTCTGGAGGGCCGCGGGATTGAGAGCTCAAAAGGGCAACCCTTCCACCAGTGTACATTCAAATTTGAAACACCAACATGTCCCGGAGCTCCCCAGTACTCAATTCACTGTGCTCCTGGTAAGCACCTAGACTATAGCAGATCCACGCTAACAATGCTGCAGGGACATAGTTGGGTGTGCCTACTGCCTTCCACCCAGAGCTCTTCCATGCCAAGAAGATTCAGCAAACCCCTTGGATCTCAGATGTGGTAATGGCAGGGACACTACTCAGGAACTTCACAGTGGTAGATTAGCATCCTCCCCACCCCTTTGCAGGACATTGCCATAATAACATTGGTATGAGGGGTAAAATGTAAAGGGGACAGAGGTGGCCTCGCTTCTCTTTTATTCTCGCCCAGCGTGGTGATAGCTGCCCTCCATTCAAGATAAGTGTGTAGAAATCTGTCTGCACTACCATCCAGTGCTTAGAAGAGGGAGCCTTGCTAGAGTTGTGCTCAAAGCCAAGCAAATAGCCCAGTAAGCCCCACCTCTACACTAAAATTTTCTAAAACTGAGGAGGCACAAGAGGGATCCAGAGCTAAAATTATGGCTCACGGAGTTTGGAAGATTTGGCTGCTACGAATACCTTATGAATTTTCCTGGTAAGAAAATGACTGAGGCCATGTGATATATCAGCAGGTGGAGAACAAGCATTGGGAAAAACCAATAGGTCTCGCTTATGCAAGGGCTATTTGCTTTTCCAATGTGTTTTAGCCATGTTGTACACCAGCGTGGCTGCTGTTCAGCAAACCTCAAAGTTAGTGACATAGATGCGAGTGGCGTGGAGTGTCATAGGGTGGAATGGCGAAGAATGGAGTAGAGAGGTCTAGAGTGGAGTGGCATTGAGTGTGGAGAGTCGTTTAGCGTGGGGCACAAAGGAGTAATGTAGAGTGGACTAATGCAGAGTGCGTTGATGTAGAGTGTTGCAGAGTAATGTGGTGTAGAGTGTAGTGGCACAGAATTCAGCAGTGTACAATGCAGCATTTTAGAATGCAGTGGGGTAGATTACAGTGTAGCATAGTAGAGTGCAGTCTAGTGTGGCAGAGTGCAGTGGCAAGGACTGCAGTGATGCAGAGTAGAATGGCGTAAAGTGCAATGCTGCAGAGTATGATGCTGTAGAGTGCAGTGCCATGCAGTACTGCAGAGTGGAGTGCAGCAGTGTGAAGAGATGCATAAGTGGAGTGGCATGGAGTGCAGTGGCAAAAATGCAGCAGTAAGGAGTAGAGTGGTGTAAAGTTCAGTGGCATAGCATGCAGTGCCACAGAGTCAAGTTTTGTAGAGTGCAGTGGCACAGAGTACAGTGCAATGGATAGTGGGTAACTATGGAGTAGAGCGGACTGGTGTAGAATGCACTGGTGTAGAGTGTTGGAAAGTATACTTGTGCTGAGAGATGCTGCATCGAATTCAGTGGTGTACAATGCAGAGTCGTAAAATGCAGTAGCGTAAATTATTGTGGTGCATAGTGGAGTGTCTAAAAATATTTATTCCATGCTTGGCAGGTAAGGTGGGGAGCAACTGAAGCAGTCTACATTTTAAATATTGCATGTAAGAAATTAATGATGGTATATTCTTCATCTTAAAATGTTATACTGAATAGATGAAATGTTGCTGTACATGTACTTTATGCATATTATTTGGGAGTTTCCCCCGAAATAAGAGTTATTATACACATTTCTGACAGTAAGTTACTATTTACTTGTCGAAAATCAACTTTTGTGGGACTCCCCCAGTAGAGTCACAGGGTCTTGGCAGTTTTCCTTAAACGCTCACTAAGCAGGTGCCTGTTGCTCAACCAAATCTGCACCTTTGCTGAACTGCAATTAAAAGGAATGGAGTCCCTCAGTTAGGGCTTACCGTGTCACCAGACTTAATTTTTTTATTTCTTTTTTTTTTTTTAATAGCTTCCCCTGTGGTTCCACCTCATCGGACCAAGGCTGAGGGGAATTAACAAATCAGTACCATGATTTGGCCTTCCTAGTCATAACCTTCACTGGGGGGTGTCAGCTGCCTACCAGAAGAACAGCTTGCAAAATTTGGGGAAACTCCTTGCTATCAACAGAAGACACTTTTTGAGATATTAGTGACAATACAAACTGGACGGTTATGCTGCTCATAAGTGTTTTCAAACAGACACTTTGGAGGGGGCGTGTTTAGCACTACTCACAAAACAAGGTAAGGATTGACTTCTGGCAGATTCCAAGCGTTTAACACTTCCATAACGTTTTATGGATACGGCTACAGCAGAATTAAACATTAGCAATGATAATTTAATCAAAAAAATAAAACAGTGTGGAAAAGTGGGAATTCTACCTACTGTACGAAATTTTGTCGAAAACAAACAGCTAGTAACAGTTAATGCATATTTTATTGGCTAAGCTAGTTAGTGTTATGATCAATAACCTTACCGCTTCATCATCTATAAAAGATGATGGTTCAGCGTCAGTTTCAGTAGGTGATGATACGGCTGGATCCGGCTCACCATAATAACCTGGAGCATAGTAGTCCTATAAAAAGTTAAGAAAACAAAAGATAAGATAAAGAAACAACATTGAATGTGAATTTTCAGACTGCTTGAAGCAGACTCGTGCTCAAGATCTAAGACGAATCAAAAAAAGTTATTATTCCACAAAGAACATAATGATAAAATAACAAAATGTGTATATCTCTGAAAGTTTCCCCCAATTTTTAGTATTACTGTCAAAATGATTGTGGTTGCTGAATCTGTTGCTAGCAAGTGTAATCTGAACTAGATTAACAACAGTGCACATGCACACCACTAAATACTGAGCAAGACAAAGTGTATTTTTCTCTTTGCCTTCCTTTACTTTTCTCTATAAATTATGATCAGTACAATAGCCAACATATATTTCGCTCTGGTTGGCCGTTTTCAAAGTGTTTTCATTTTTAAAGGTGTCAATGACTTGTCAATTTGTATGTATATTTAATAAATATGTTATTTTGCGAACGGCCTGGGGTATGTCTCTGGTATCATCCCACAACCAGCAGCTGCTCATCTTCCTTGGTCTACTCTATTGCATTTTGCTTTCTCTGGCTCCTAACATGACATGTCTAGACTAATTTCCAAATGGGGCAAATATTACCAGTTGATCTGACACTCTTCTGGAGAGCGGGAGTGGTGTCAAGGGGACATAAATTAAATGTTTGGAAAATACCTTCAAAAAATCAGCACATCAAGTGAATAAAGTAAGAAATTCAAAGAAAAAATAAATAATCAAACCTACCACGTGAGACAATCAACTAACCCTTGTGGGATCGTGAATGTCTGTTTACAATATGTATTTTTCCTCAGTGGTCAGTCTGTGCAGTGGCCCACTTATGACTGCCATTTCGGCTACATCTTGCAAGGTCTTGAGTTGAGAAAAAAATATAGAATGGTACCATTTTTACAGGCTTTAAAGCTATAATAACTGTGTTTCTTTCAACATTTGGCAGAACAATTTTTGCTTCTGGGGACAGGCGTCAGCCAGCCACCGACAGCAATTGCGCTTAGCGAAGGCAACAAAAGCTTCATAGGCGGTACCCTGTATCGTCCAGTGTTTCATGTTAGGTAAAACAACAGTTTAGCTAGCCCTCTCTAGGTCTTTAGCAACAACAATGGTAGATGGGTGAAACACTGTAGCAGACAAGGTAGCACCATAATTTTAACCATGGAGACTCTACCTTGCGTTTTTCAGAATAAGAAACAACCTTTTAGGGTGCTCCACCATCTCTCTACGTTGCAGTCGATAATTTCCATAACAAGTATGCGTAGAAGTACTCCAAAATATCACAACATTCCAGGCCAAACAAACAACGAACAATGGGGTGTAAAGAAGATTTCAACCAGTCAATCTGAAATCCCAAATTGACGGCCCACTACTTCTAATGTATCTGCTAAACCTGGTAGGCATTGTGTTACATCATTTATAGATATACATGATCGGCATATAATGAAATACGAGTTGTGCCAGATATTGTTATGTCACTATATTTATCATGTCACCTTATTAAGTTTGCTAGGTGCTACATAACCAGAGCAAACAATGGTGACAGAAGGCGACACACCACCAACGGATCCGCACCGCCAAGCGCGCCCACTTCACCGAACGCATCAACAACAACGCCCACGACTGCAAAGAACTCTTCGGCATCGTGAAGGAACTCTCCAATCCGAAAGCCAACTCCAACGACATCCCGCCCTCCCAGAAACTCTGCGACGACCTCTCCACCTTCTTCCACCAGAAAATCACCACCATCCACGACAGCTTCATCACCGGTCCACCGCCAGACCCCACCCCCGACGTCTCCTCCCGCGACTGCCGCCTTACCGCCTGGACCCACGTGGACGAGGCAGAAACCATAGCAACCATGAACACCATCCACTCAGGCTCCCCCACGGACCCCTGCCCCCATCATGTTTTCAACTCAGCCAACGCCACCATCGCCCCCGAACTCCGCAAGATCATCAACCTCTCCTTCACTTCTGCCACCTTCCCGGACAGCTGGAAACACGCAGAAATCCAACCCCTCCTCAAAAAACCCAAGGCTGACCCCAACGACCTCAAAAACTTCCGTCCGATCTCTCTCCTCCCTTTTCCAGCGAAAGTCATCGAGAAGATCGTCAACACTCAGCTCACCCACTTCCTCGAAGACAATTCCATCCTGGACCCCTCACAATCCGGATTCAGACAAAACCACAGCACTGAGACCGCCCTCCTCGCCGCCACAGATGACATCAGACATCAAATGGACAACGGCGAAACCTCAGCCCTCATCCTCCTCGACCTATTAGCCGCTTTTGACACCGTCTGCCACCGCACCCTACTGACCCGCCTCCAGGAAGCCGGCATCCAAGATAAAGCCCTCCACTGGATCTCATCCTTCCTCTCCGACAGAACGCAGAGAGTCCGTCTCTCCCCTTTCCGCTCCAAAGCCACCAACCTCATCTGCGGCGTCCCCCAAGGATCCTCCCTCAGCCCCACGTTGTTCAACGTCTACATGGCCCCCCTCGCTCAACTGGCCCGCCAACATCATCTCAGCATCATCTCCTACGCCGACGATACCCAGCTCGTCCTCTCCCTGACCAAAGACCCGCTCACCGCCAAAACAAACCTCCATGAGGGACTAAAATCCATCGCCGATTGGATGAACAACAGTCGCCTGAAACTCAACTCCGACAAGACGGAAGTCCTCATCCTCGGACGCACTCCCTCGGCCTGGAACGACTCATGGTGGCCCTCCGTCCTCGGACCCCCACCCACCCCTGCCAGCCACGCAAGAAACCTCGGCTTCATCCTGGACTCCGCCCTCACCATGTCCAAACAGGTCAGCGCCGTCTCCTCCTCCTGTTTCAACACCCTCCGAATGCTCCGCAGAATCTTCAGGTGGATTCCAACAGAAACCAGAAAGACGGTGACCCAGGCCCTCGTCAGCAGCAGACTTGACTACGGCAATGCACTCTACACTGGCATCCCAACCAAAGACATCAAACGCCTCCAACGTATCCAAAATGCCTCCGCCCGACTGATCCTCAACATGCCCCGCCGAAGTCACATCTCCCCTCACCTAAAGGAACTCCACTGGCTCCCGGTAGACAAGAGGATCACCTTCAAACTCCTGACCCACGCTCACAAGGCACTTCACAACACCGGACCCTCCTACCTCAACACCAGACTCCACTTCTACACCCCAACACGTCAACTCCGATCCGCCAACCTCGCCCTCGCCATCGTACCCCGAATCCAGCGCAAGACATCCGGCGGCAGATCCTTCTCCTTCCTCGCCGCCAAGACCTGGAACTCTCTCCCCACATCCCTTCGCCAGACCGAGGACCTCCTCGCATTCAGAAGGCTCCTCAAGACCTGGCTCTTCGACCACTAAACCAGCAGCACTCCCCCCCCCACCCCCCCCCCCCCAGCGCCTCGAAACCCTGACGGGTACATAGCGCGCTTTATAAATACTATGATTGATTGATTGATCCCGACCTGTTCCCCTATTCACGATACATTACCCTGATATGACTTTGCTAGTGCGGACGCTCACCAATAGCAGGTTTTACAATACGGTGAGCCACTTCATTATATTATCCTTAAAGCCCATGTGTCTCAATACAGCAGACAAGTATTTCCAATTGTTGGGGACCAAAGCTTTCTCTAGATTTAGTATAAATATTGCACAGTGTTAGGATGTGGACCAGTTGTGTAATATTGGAGCACAGGGTGAATTCACTTTTGGTCATGATGAATTACAGCAGCTAAAAATCCCATCAGGCAATTTGCTATTATTCTACTATAAATATTATAATCAGTATTCATTAGCGATAGGGGCGTATAGTATGCCCCGTCAAGTAGATCCCTTCCAGGTTTGGGTAGCTCTAGGATTAACGCCTCTATGAACATAAGTCGTAGATGTCTATTTTGAACTACAAAAAAACACAAAGCTTACCGCGACGTTATAGTTAGGTCAGAATGTACACACATACAACCACTGAAATTCAACAGTTATACTTATCTAAAAGAAACTCAAAGAAACTATGACTTTCGCTCTAAGGTTACTATAACTCGCACCCCCGCCATGCACAATCTTCTCATCAATACATTTATTGCAAATGTTGCAGTAACATTATCAATGATGTCATACAAGAGGTCATGAGTGATGTAATACGTGAGGTAATTAGCAGTGCATGGTGAGGGAATGAGTTACAGTTACCTCAGAGCACGAGCTGTAGTTATAATCTGGTTTCCATAGGAAAAGCGTCTTATGTTTTGCTAATAACTTCGGCGCAGTTCAATGGATCTTCCCAAAATTTTCAACACTAGCTTGCTGCCTGAAAAGTTTTGGAGTGATTCGTCAAGCAGGGGGCAAGAAAAAAGGGGTAGGGGTCCCAAAACGTTTTACAACAATTTCCCAAAGGGATTTTAGACAGAACTACAGCCGAACAGCTGGATGTAATTACACCAAACTGGCAGAAAGGTAGATCGTGTGTCAGAAATTGTTCTTTTTGTAATTTGGTGTAAATCTGTTCAGTAGTTTTGGAGTTTTTAAAGAAAAAAAGATCTAGGGCTGTAGATCCTTTGCAATGATTTCGCAAAACGTTTGTGCCCGGAAATGCACAGCTCTGATTGGCTGCCAATACTTCAAACCAGGAAGTGATGGCAGCCATCTTGGGGCTCGGCTTCAGCTGAGTTCCACAAAAAAGTAAAAGACAGAGGGCCAGTGCAGAGTCACCCTGACCCCTTAGCTCTGGTGTGGTGTCCCAGAGGGATGACTTTGTGAATTCAGGAAAAATGGAAAAAGCAACAAGCCACCAGGTGGGCCAGGTTCTGGGAACTTCAAAATTTTATATGCAGGGGGATCACCCAGCCCCCTCCTCGCAAAGCCGGGACACTGAATGAAAATAATGGGGGGGTGCAGCCTTGGGGCCGCCACCTCCCAGGGCACTGAATGAAAATATTACAAGGAGGCGCATGGCGGGCCCCCTGCAGGCCTGGAGACTGCCACCTCCCCAGGCCTTTTAACTTAAGAAACGTGGGAAATGACCACTCCCCCCCACCCCCGTCCCCATCCCCCCAGTGCCCGGGAGGCCACCACCTCCCTGGGGCACTTAATGTAAAGAATGCTGATGT
The DNA here is from genome assembly GCF_031143425.1 of Pleurodeles waltl. Taxonomy (NCBI): domain Eukaryota; kingdom Metazoa; phylum Chordata; class Amphibia; order Caudata; family Salamandridae; genus Pleurodeles; species Pleurodeles waltl. The sequence goes on along the minus strand of NC_090451.1, from coordinate 604,524,457 downwards.
AAAGAAGGCTGATGGGCTATACTGCCTCCTACCCTCGTAGGCCTAGGGACCATCACCTCCCCAGGGCAGGAACTGTAAATAATGCGGGGGGGCGCCTGCAGCTGTCAAACATCATTCCCTCACTGCGAGCAGAGGTTTCCTCTGTTTCCCTGCCCACAGAGATGCAGGCAGGGAAACAGAGGAAAGATTTCTCTCACAGAGAGGGAGCAGCTTTAGCAGGAGGTGGGGGCCGGTTGGTACTGTGGGAGCCTTCAGGCTCCACCCGCGGTCCCCAATTTTGTGACTGGGTGCCCTGGTGGCGGCACCCAGGTCACATGGCCATGCCCAGAGGGATGAGGTCCCCAGGGCTGAGATCGGTCTCAGGGCCTGGGCGCAGCCAACTCCCAGTGCGCATAGTCAAAAGCAACGCACAGTGCAGGGTTGGGTGATTACAGGTCAACCCCCGCTGTGTCGCAAGGCCAAAGGTGGTTGGCAGCACAGGGTTGTGTGGTTATAAGGGTTGGCTGCTGGGCCAAGCCACAGGGCAGACCCTGAGACCAAGCCCCGCTGTGCATGGCTGTCAACCGCCCACAGGCCGTGCGAGGTAGTGGTTGGATTAATGTATAGTAATGAAAATTACTTTATGTTGAAAAAATTTTTTTTTTAAAACATAGAAATTCAGTTAAAAAAAAACTAAGATTACAGAGACGTTATAGTTATGCTCACATTTCACACGTACAAATCCATACAAATTCTGCAGTTAGAGTTACCTGAGCTAACTATTTTTGTTAATTTCTCTAAAACTACTGAACAGATTTACATCAACTAACAAAAAGGCCTCTTTCTGGACCAAGAGCTACTTTTCTGACATATTTGGTGTAATTCTGTCCAGTGGTTTCGGTGCTATTGCTGTTCAAAATCCCTATGGAAAAGGTAATGAGGAAAACATGTTTTGGGGCCCCACTTCTTTCTCCGGCCCTGCCTGACGGATCACACCGAAACTTTTCAATCAGCAGCTGAAGTGAGCGTAAAATTGTTTGGGAAAACTTTGTGAAGATATGTCAACCAGCGTCAAAGCAATAGGCAAATCAAAAAAAGCTTTTTGTATAGAAACTAGGTCTTAACTATACCTACCTGGTGGTGACTAGTTAGGATCTAGTTTTTATAGAAGAAGTGTTTTTTTGACTTGCCTTTATCTTTGATGCTGGTTGATGAATCTTCACGAAATTATCCCAAAAACGTTTACTTATGCTCGCTTAAGCTGCTGTCTGGAAAGTTTAGGACCTAGTTTCTATAGAATTGTTTTTTGATTTGCCTATATCCGTTCAGTAGTTTTAGAGAAATTAATAAAAAGCCATATTTGCATATAGAGGGACGTGAAGGATTTGGGACCCCTTCTGATCTTGTGCTGTGATCTGACAGGCCATCAACACTTGAAAGGAAAGAAGTGTTGGCAGCCATCTTGGATCTTCCAGAGAGACCCCACCATAGAGCTAATCCACTCCCTCCCTCCGCTGCCCAGAGGACCGCCACCTCCCCGGGGCATTGAATTAATATGAAGGGGGGGGGCGCGTCCCCCGCTGCCCCCGGGACCACCACCTCATTGGGGCTATAATAAATGAATAAGGGAGGTCCGTTTCGGTCCCCCGCAGCCCTGGGTACCACCACCTCCCTGGGGCTTTGTTTGTTCGAGGGCGGACCACACAGACCCCTCGAGGAGCCAATGATGGCCCTGGGGAGTGCCGACACCCTGGACATAGCTGTTAGCTTTTGCTGGGTGGGAGCTGTAAGCCCACCAAGAAGTAAAAGAAAGCAAAATCCGCTTTCTGACCACAGAAGCTGTCAAAAAGCTCCTTCTGTCAAAAAGCGGAGTTTTCATCTGTGTTCCCGAGCACGTAAATATGCGTGCGGGGAAGACAGATGAAAATATTGATCCCACAAGCAGGGAACTGCAATTAAAAGCAGCTCCCTGCTTGTGGGAGCAATGCCGGCTCCCACAGGGCGTGGTGAGCCAGCTAGGACCGAGGGGGCCTTCGGGCTCCCCTGCAGTCCTGTCACTATCTCTTCTATCCCATAATGGGATGAGAGAAAGAGAGTCACTGAAATGGTTTCTTCATGCAATGACTTTAAAAAAAAAAAAAACAAGTAAGGAGTCACCTGTGGCATACTGATTAAGGTCACAGACCCACACACTGAAAATTGAGGGTTCTAGTCCAGGTGTGTCTGATCATTTTCACTACTTTCACTTATTAGCAGCATGACACGTTCAAGCTTAATAAAACAAGCATTTGCAATGCAATAGGTCTCTTATTTCTGAGAGTTAGAGCTATTGGGGTTGTAAATGACTATGGGGGTCATTACGACCCTGGCGGTCTGAGACCGCCAGGGCTAAAGTGGCGTCCGTACCGCCAACAGGCTGGCGGTACGGAGACCCATATTTTGACCGCGGCGGTAGCGCCACGGTCGCACCGCCGGGGCCGCCGTTTTCCCGCCGTTTTAGCCCCAGTGGTGATAATCCGCCAGGGCAGCGCTGCAAGCAGCGCTGCCCTGGGGATTATAACTCCCCTACCGCCAGCCTGTTTCTGGCGGTTTGCACCGCCAGGAAGAGGCTGGCGGTAAGGGGAGTCCTGGGGCCCCCTAACAGGGCCGAAAAGCGCGACGGGTGCTACTGCACCCGTTGCACAGCCGCAACACCGCCGGCTCCATTAGGAGCCGGCTCCTATGTTGCGGCCGCATCCCCGCTGGGTCGGGGGGCGTAAACTAGGTTTGCGCCTGCCGGCCCAGCGGGGATGTTGTAATGGGGACCGCAACCCCCAATGTCTTTTACCTATGTGTTTTGGTATGGAGTGTAGTGGATGTAAGCCAGGTGCCCCAGTAACCCTCCCAGGCCTGTCGCTGCAGGAAAGAGGACACAACAAGGCTGCCATTTTAGGAGTGTTTTTGCCTCTTGCCTACATACTGGCTGTGATATTATACAAAGTAGTCCAGAGGGTGATGAGGAAGCTTTCAATGCTTGTGACAGCGACTGTGGGGAATATTCAAGGTGGGGCTTCTTCAAACAGGAAGCGGTACTATTCAAGGGCTGTTTTAGACAGCGCTTCCGGAAGTGGCATCTGCACTGTCGCAGTAGCTGTAAGAGGACTTTCAAAGCCATGACACTAATGAATTCTGAGAGGAAGTGATGGAGTTAGTTCCACTTTTGCCTAAGATACTCTGCTTCTCTCACTGTGGCACCCCTGTGTTAGCGTCTTTGTGCTACAGGGTTAGGAAAATGACTAGCTCTACTAACTGAACTCTACTTGAAGAGGCCCAATTTACATCAAAAAGGCTAGATGTGTTTTGCTATCAAGCTGGAGGCCGTGAAGGGCTTGGGTCTGGAGTCATGACTCCTTTCCATCATTTTGGAGACACCATTCACCATAGTCTTGTCTAGAACTAACCTATGTGATTGGCTGGGGACCCTCCGGAGGTTATCCAAAGCATGTGCTATCGCCTAGTGTTAAGCTCTACTCAAGTCAGTTGGTTAATGCATCCACTACAGAGGTCTTGACAGAACGAGAATGTCACAGATTACAATCCCGATATAGCTTTTTCACCTCCTTGGCTCTGCAAGATTGATACAAATGAAATACAGGGATTTTGTTAAGAATGATACCTGCTTTGCAGCACTATGAAAAGGCAGAACCTGTGTTACGAAGTGCTATGTAAAAAAATGAGTTATTACCAGACTGCCTCAACACGCAGAGAACCCTAGAGGAGAGGAGGTGGCGTAATGCCAGCAGTGCTGACTTTGGAGCTTGGGAACAAAGTTTGAGACTCGGTGCTGGCTCATCATCCTGTGATTCCAAGCAATTCACTTAATATCCCCTTGCTACCAAAAACGAACGTGTTCGTGTAATGTAACGGGGGCTCATGTAGAGCACTGTAATACCTTTCTATCGAGTATGCGCTACATAACACTGCAAACAAAATAAATAAAGCACTCCAATCCCTTCGTGTTAAGTTCACGCTACATAAAACTGCAAAAAAAAAAAAAGATCAATAAAAAAGACCTCGCTGCCAACACAAAGAAACAGCAGGATGCACAAAAACAAGGAATAGGAAGAAACATATGGCCACACAGCACGAAGCAGCGAGGCAAAAGAGACAAGATGCCGGAAAACATGGAAGAGGAAGAAACAACATATGGCAATGCAATGCACCGCGAAGCGGCAAGGCAAAAGAAAAAACAGTGTCCCACACTGAGATATCTGGCCAATTGTTCAATAATCCATGCAACAGGGTCAGTCTCCAAGGCAGTAACAAACCAGCCTCAGGTGGGACAAACGTAAAGCATTTACCAAGGACATCAAGGGATTTTTGAAAGGCAGACAGAATAGATTACAACATGTTGAGAAGAGCTGCACTTGGGCACTGCTTTGCTCAACCTAAAAAGGTGATCTCACTCTTTTTAATTGACAAATACATTTTTCTTTTCAATTTAACCATTAATATCTTATTCGAAGTATATCATTCAACAAAGCCTAAAAAAACTCTCACTCACACACCCACTCAGACCCTTCCGCACCCACTCACAGACCCACTCAGACCCTCATGCACCCACAACTGCCCTCAGACCCCTACGCAGCGACTTACAGACCCACTCAGACACTCACACACCCACTCAGACTCATACACCCACTGAAACCCTCATGCACCGACTTAGAGACCTACAAAGACACTGATGCACCCACTCAGACTCACTAAGACACTGACGCACCCACTCTCCCACCAGGTAGACACTCACACACCCAGATCCACTCTTGTCACACCTATTCTCACACCCAGAGAGAGAGGCTGCGGCCAACTCCCGCCGTGCACATCCAAAGGGACGTGCGCCGCTTGGAGCTGGGTGGTTAGGAGGGTTGCCCGCAGGGTCTAGCCACAGGCCATGCTCTGTGGCAAACCACTGCTGCGCAAAGGTGAAGGCCATGCATGGTGGTGGTTGGATTAACATATAGTAATGAAATGAAAATGTCACTTACCCAGTGTACATCTGTTCGTGGCATCAGTCGCAGTAGATTCGCATGTTCTGCAATAGCTCGCCATCTGGTGTTGGGCCGGAGTGTTACAAGTTGTTTTTCTTCGAAGAAGTCTTTCGAGTCACGGGACCGAGTGACTCCTCCTTTTGTCTCCATTGCGCATGGGCGTCGACTCCATCTTCGATTGTTTTTCCCCGCAGAGGGTGAGGTAGGAGTTGAATTGTAGTAATAGTGCCCATGCAATGGAGTGACTAAGTATGCACTTATTTAAGGTTGAGATGATACATATATAAATAATTGAAGGTAACTTCCAAACTGCTACAGGCTCCCGGGGAGGCGGGTGGGCACATGCGAATCTACTGCGACTGATGCCACGAACAGATGTACACTGGGTAAGTGACATTTTCAGTTCGATGGCATCTGTCGCTGTAGATACGCATGTTCTGCAATAGACTAGTAAGCAGTTATTTCCCCAAAAGCGGTGGATCAGCCTGTAGGAGTGGAAGTAGTCTGAAATAATGTCCTTAATACAGCTTGACCTACTGTGGCTTGTTGTGCGGATAACACGTCTACACAGTAATGCTTGGTGAATGTGTGAGGCGTAGACCATGTGGCTGCCTTACATATTTCTTGCATTGGGATGTTTCCTAGAAAGGCCATGGTAGCACCTTTCTTTCTGGTTGAGTGTGCCCTTGGTGTAATGGGCAGCTGTCGTTTAGCTTTAAGGTAGCAGATTTGGATGCATTTAACTATCCATCTGGCTATACCTTGTTTTGAAATTGGGTTTCCTGCATGAGGTTTTTGAAATGCAATAAAGAGTTGTTTAGTCTTTCTGATGTTCTTTGTTCTGTCAATGTAATACATTAATGCTCTTTTGACATCTAATGTATGTAGTGCCCTTTCAGCTACGGTATCTGGCTGTGGAAAGAACACCGGAAGTTCCACTGTTTGATTTAGATGGAACGGTGAAATAACCTTTGGCAAAAATTTAGGATTGGTCCTTAGGACGACTTTATTTTTGTGTAGTTGTATAAAAGGTTCCTGTATAGTAAACGCCTGAATCTCGCTTACTCTTCTCAGGGAAGTAATGGCGATGAGAAATGCCACCTTCCAGGTTAGGAACTGTATGTCGCAGGAGTGCATGGGTTCAAAAGGTGGACCCATAAGTCTAGTTAGGACAACATTTAGGTTCCATGAAGGAACAGGTAGTGTTCTTGGTGGTATAATTCTCCTAAGGCCCTCCATGAATGCTTTAATGACTGGTATTTTATATAGGGAAGTTGAATAGGTAGTCTGCAGGTATGCAGATATTGCTGCAAGGTGAATCTTAATGGAAGAGAAAGCTAGGTTAGATTTTTGTAAGTGAAGCAAGTAACCCACTACATGTTCTGGAGTTGTGTGTAATGGTTGTATTTGATTAATATGGCAGTAGCAAACAAACCTCTTCCATTTACTTGCATAGCAGTGCCTGGTGGATGGCCTTCTTGCTTGTTTTATGACTTCCATACATTCTTGGGTAAGTTGTAAGTGCCCGAATTCTAGGATTTCAGGAGCCAGATTGCTAGATTCAGCGATGCTGGATCTGGGTGTCTGATCTTTTGGTTGTGCTGTGTCAACAGATCTGGCCTGTTGGGCAATTTGATGCAGGGTACCACTGATAGGTCTAGCAGCGTTGTGTACCAGGGTTGCCTTGCCCAAGTTGGTGCTATCAATATGAGTTTGAGTTTGCTTTGACTGAGTTTGTTTACCAGGTAAGGAAGGAGAGGGAGAGGAGGAAAAGCGTAAGCAAATATCCCTGACCAGTTCATCCATAGGGCATTGCCTTGGGATTGTTTGTGTGGGTATCTGGATGCGAAGTTTTGGCATTTTGCGTTCTCCCTTGTCGCAAACAAGTCTATCTGAGGTGTTCCCCAGAGTTTGAAATAAGTGTTCAGTATTTGGGGGTGAATTTCCCATTCGTGGACCTGTTGGTGATCTCGAGAGAGATTGTCTGCGAGTTGATTTTGTATCCCTGGTATAAACTGTGCAATTAGGCGAATTTGGTTGTGAATTGCCCAATGCCAAATTTTTTGTGCTAACAGGCTTAACTGCGTGGAGTGCGTCCCTCCCTGCTTGTTTAGATAATACATTGTTGTCATGTTGTCTGTTTTGACGAGAATGTATTTGTGAACTATTATTGGTTGGAAAGCTTTTAGTGCTTGAAAAACTGCAAGAAGTTCTAGGTGATTGATATGCAGTTTTGTTTGATGTACGTTCCATTGTCCTTGTATGCTGTGTTGATCGAGGTGTGCTCCCCACCCTGTCATGGAAGCATCTGTTGTTATTACGTATTGTGGCACTGGGTCTTGGAAAGGCCGCCCCTTGTTTAAATTTATGTTGTTCCACCACAGAAGCGAGAGGTAAGTTTGGCGGTCTATTAACACCAGATCTAGAAGGTGACCCTGTGCTTGAGACCACTGTGATGCTAGGCATTGTTGTAAGGGCCTCATGTGCAGTCTTGCGTTTGGGACAATGGCTATGCATGATGACATCATGCCTAGGAGTTGTAATACCATCTTTGCTTGTATCTTTTGTGTTGGATACATGCGTTGTATGATGGTGTTGAAATTTTGAATTCTTTGTGGACTTGGAGTGGCTACTCCTTTTGATGTGTCTATTATGGCTCCCAGGTATTGTTGTACCTTGCGTGGCTGAATTTTGGATTTTGTGAAATTGACGGTGAACCCTAGTTTGAAGAGGGTTTGTATGATATGATTTGTGTGATTTGAGCACTCTATTAACGAATGGGCCTTGATTAGCCAGTCGTCTAGATATGGGAACACATGTATTTGCTGTCTTCTGATGTGTGCAGCGACTACCGCTAGACATTTGGTAAAGACTCTTGGTGCGGTTGTTAATCCGAAAGGCAGTACCTTGAATTGGTAATGTATTCCTTTGAATACAAACCTTAGGTATTTCCTGTGCGATGGGTGTATTGGTATATGGAAATAAGCATCCTTGAGGTCTAAAGTTGCCATGTAGTCGTGCAGCTTTAGCAATGGCAATACTTCTTGTAGTGTGACCATGTGGAAGTGGTCTGATTTGATGAAAGTGTTGACTACTCTGAGGTCTAGGATTGGTCTCAGTGTTTTGTCCTTCTTTGGTATCAGAAAGTACAGTGAGTAAACTCCTGTGTTTATTTGTGTGTTTGGCACTAATTCGATTGCATTCTTTTGCAATAGTGCCTGCACTTCTATCTCTAGGAGATTGGAATGGTGTGTTGTTAAATTTTGTGCTTTTGGTGGTATGTTTGGAGGGAACTGTAGAAATTCTATGCAGTAACCATGTTGGATAATTGCTAGAACCCAAGTGTCTGTAGTGATTTTCTCCCATGCTCTGTAATAATGACCTATTCGTCCCCCCACTGGTGTTGTGTGGAGGGGGTGAGTGACATGTGAGTCACTGTTTAGTAGTAGGGGTTTTGGGGCTTTGGAATCTTCCTCTATTTCTAGGGAATTGCCCTCCTCTATATTGTCCCCGAAAACCTCCTCTATACTGTCCTTGGTAACTGGACGGTGTGGCTTGTGAGGTGCTGGCTTGTGTGCTTTGACCCCGAAACCCCCCTCGAAAGGGCGTTTTACGGAATGAGCTGTAATTCCCTCTGCTCTGCGGGGAGTAGAGTGCGCCCATGGCTTTGGCAGTGTCCGTATCTTTTTTGAGTTTCTCAATCGCTGTGTCCACTTCTGGACCGAACAGTTCTTTTTCATTAAAAGGCATATTGAGAACTGCTTGTTGAATCTCTGGTTTAAATCCAGACGTTCGGAGCCATGCATGCCTTCTGATAGTTATAGATGTATTAATTGTCCGTGCAGCTGTATCTGCAGCGTCCATGGAGGAGCGGATCTGGTTGTTGGAGATGGCCTGTCCCTCCTCAACCACTTGTTTTGCCCTATTTTGGAAGTCTTTGGGCAGATGTTCAATGAGATGTTGCATCTCGTCCCAGTGGGCTCTGTCATAGCGCGCAAGTAGTGCCTGGGAGTTCGCGATGCGCCACTGGTTTGCAGCTTGTGCTGCGACTCTCTTACCAGCTGCATCAAACTTGCGGCTTTCTTTATCTGGGGGTGGTGCATCTCCAGATGTGTGAGAGTTGGCCCTTTTTCTAGCTGCTCCTACAACAACAGAGTCTGGTGGCAGCTGTGTTGTGATGAAAGCCGGGTCCGTAGGAGGCGGCTTATACTTTTTTTCCACCCTTGGTGTGATTGCCCTACTTTTGACCGGGTCCTTAAATATGTCTTTTGCGTGCCGGAGCATACCAGGGAGCATAGGCAGGCTTTGGTAGGAGCTGTGGGTGGAGGAGAGTGTGTTGAACAAGAAATCATCCTCGACCTGTTCTGAGTGGAGGCTTACGTTGTGAAATTGTGCTGCTCTAGCCACCACCTGAGAGTACGCGGTGCTGTCTTCTGGTGGAGATGGTTTTGTAGGGTATGCCTCTGGGCTGTTATCTGACACTGGGGCGTCGTATAGGTCCCATGCGTCCTGGTCTTGGTCACCCTGGCTCATGGTGGTGTGAGCTGGGGAGTGTGATGGCGTTTGTGCTGGTGAAACGTTAATCACGGGCGGAGGAGAGGGTGGTGGTGTAACTCTTTTCACCACTTTTGGTTGTGGTGCTTGTTCCGTCTGGAACTCCAACCTTCTCTTTCTCCTAATGGGGGGAAGGGTGCTTATTTTTCCTGTCCCCTGCTGAATGAAGATACGCTTTTGCGTATGGTCCGCATCAGTTGCTTGTAGCTCTTCCTCAAACCTATGCTTCTGCATTTGGGAGGTTAGCGAGTGCTCTTCTGTATAAGAGCCTGAAGCTGGGTCGCTTGCAGTTTGTTTCGGCATCGAAACTTTGTCTGCGTGTTTTTTCGGCTCCGAGGTGACTTTTTTCCTTTTCGGGGCCGAAACCTCTCGGCGTCGATCTGTTTCGGTGCCGCTGTCTCGGCGTCGAGCCGTGTCCACACCGGCATCTCGGTGTCGAGGCTTGTCTCCAGCACTTTCTCGGTCCCGAGAAGGCTGCGTGCCGGTGTCTCGACCGGAGTCGGACGATCTCGGCACCGTTTGGGCCTTTTTCGGTGCCGACGGTCGGTCACCGATTTTATGGGTTGAGCCATGGCCTGGTGGCAGTGGCGTCCCCTGGGCCTTGTAAATGTTTCTTTGTGTGGTTTTCGACGTCTTACTCACGGTTTGTGTATCGTCGAATCCTTCGGAGTCTGAGTCTTGGATCGAGAAGGTACCTTCCTCTTCCTGTTCCTCGAACTCCCGTCGGGCTGTCGGTGCGGACGCCATTTGAAGTCTTCTGGCTCGACGGTCTCGGAGTGTTTTTCGGGACCGGAACGCACGACAGGCCTCGCAGGTGTCTTCGCTGTGCTCAGGTGACAGGCACAGGTTGCAGACCAAGTGTTGGTCTGTGTAGGGGTATTTATTGTGGCATTTGGGGCAGAAACGGAAAGGGGTCCGTTCCATCGGCGTTCCTCAGCACGCGGTCGGGCCGACCAGGCCCCGACGGAGGATCGAAAAACTACCCCGAAGGGCACCGGAGCTCTTCGATCTTCGATGCGGTGTTGAATGTAAGTACGCCGATCCCGAACGCAACAATACCGACGAAAATCTTCCGAAATTAACTATTTTTTCTGTTCCGAAACTCGGAGCGACAGGAACACGTCCGAACCCGATGGCGGAAAAAAAACAATCGAAGATGGAGTCGACGCCCATGCGCAATGGAGACAAAAGGAGGAGTCACTCGGTCCCGTGACTCGAAAGACTTCTTCGAAGAAAAACAACTTGTAACACTCCGGCCCAACACCAGATGGCGAGCTATTGCAGAACATGCGTATCTACAGCGACAGATGCCATCGAACATTAATTTATGGTTAAAAAAAAAAATAACATGGTAATTAACTGAAAAAAACCCAAAGATTATAGGGATGTTATAGTTAGGAAACAGAATTTTTTAAAAACATAGAAATTCACTTTAAAAAGAAAAAAAAAAGTTACAGGAACGTTATAGTTAGGCTCACATTTTAAACGTACAAACCATACAAATTTACCAGTTAGAGTTATCTCAAGGACCTATAACTCGTGCCCTAAGGTAACTATGACTCGTGCCCTCGCAATGCACAGTTTTTCTTCCAATACTTTGGAGTAATTTGGGGTAATTAGCAGTGCATGGCGAAGGCACGAGGTATAGTTCCCTTAGGGTATGAGTTATAGTTACTTGAGACTCTAACTGGTAAATTTCTATGGTTTGGTATGTTTAAAATGTGAGCCTAAGTATTACGTCCCTGTGTACATATACCCACACACACATTTTACAACCTGCAAGTCCATGTAGGTTGCAACAAACTACATAGGGAGCTCATCAGGTCCATAAGATTTGTCCCCTAGCAGTTCAGAGAACACCTTGAACACTTTGCTTCATGAATAGCAACTGATGCCTACAGCGTGTCTTCCAGCTATGTAGTCAGTTAGTTATATGACAATGCCCCACACCTACCATTCTACCAATCAGACTTATGGTGTACGAATACCTGATTTATTTCCTTTCAAGAATAAACTAACTCCCCTTTCTCGTTACAAACACTAGCAATAGACAATCTATTAGGAACAACTGTAATTAGCCAGACAAGCAAGATTCACATTTTCCCCAACCCCTGTGCTTTACTTGAACATGTTTCTGGTGTAGGCAAGGCACCTCAGTTTCTCTAAATGTTTGGCATGCCACTCTATTGCCTGCTTATATCACCTTAAATCTGTGCCTCAGTCATTCCTCCAGGACACGGATAGCCTTCTAAAAATACCACCTAATTTTGTATGCTGCACCAAATGTGCATTTGCTTCTATCACAACACCTCCCATTCCTCTAGCTAATCTGAAGCAGTCAAAGTATTATCACCGAAGTAGGTGTACATCCCCTCTCTTATGCTGTAAAATACTGGGTCCTTGAAAGAAAGTCTAGCTGGTCTACGTCTGCTTCATTATATATCCATTAGCCGGGGGTTGTGTTCGTATGTGGTTCTCAGAAATTACATCTGTACTACTAACGTGTAGATTCATAGTTGTGATGCTCTCTCATTGTGTGTGTAAGTCATGTGCAGGGGAATAAATGTGGAACGCCCTAACCAACTGATAGTGAAATCAACGGGAATGTGCCTGGCCCACTGTTGCACCCATTTTCTTAGTAATAGGAAGTTTGTGCCACCTGTAAGGAAAGAAAAGGAGATGTGATTGGTCCTTGTCTAATTTGCTCACACTATAGAAATTGTACTCAGAGTATACGTAGATGTCCTTACTTCGCCAAGCCAGGAAAAAACAAATTAAAGCCCCCAGCCTAGTCGTTATTTGGAGCATAAATATGCCAAATATTTATTTCCTGTTCAACACACTACTCATCAACATACAGCACATTTACTTAACAATCCTTGTAAGTCTGAAATGTCACTTGTGGTCTTGACCATGTTAAGGCACCTCTACCGCAAGCAGAATAAGTTTTAGCATACACTTGTCTTCTCAAACTGTTCTGCAATTTGAGGCACTACTCTTGTACGGCTCTGGCATGTTGTAATCATTTTGCCAGTACTCAACTGGATTTTACATCACAGATTCCACACTGCCCCATATCATAACAGACAATCAGTGTTTCAATCAATATTCACAGATCCATTTCAAGTCTGCCCAAAACAATCCTCCCCAGGACAGTGAGATGACAGTTCTAGCATAAAATAAATATGTACAGTTGTTGTACCACAGCACCAGTTATCATGTGACAGGTAAGCATGAGTGTGGATGGTGATAGTTGGAGGGAGGATAAGTTGGGAGACAGTGGATAGGTGGAGCAATCCAACATCCAACTTTCTGCATCATATGTTGCACATGTTAGCAGATTAATGCACTTAGGATCGATCCTATTGCAGTATATGTTACACCAGGGCAGGGGGTTATGGGTGGGGTTTTTGGGGGAGTTGGGGGGAGGGGGAGATGATGTCGCTCTCAAATGGATTCCTGCTAAGAGACTGTGATCCGCCCGTCCCTTTCACTTCCACAAATTTGCATAAGCATTGGCTTAAAAAAAAAATATTTATATGCAGCTGATTACACTCTGGTATCCACACATGCCACTGGGAATCTGGTTTTCTGATATGGTTTATGTGTGCGTCAGCTGACCCCCGGGTCCACACCACGCAGCTAGCCGCATTTTAAGAATGTTGGTAATTTAAAAGGAAAACTTTTGAGGTTTCATCATTGCATTTCGGGGCCTATTGTGTCTAAGTCTACACAAATATAGCATTTTTTGAAAGGGGAGAAGTGTGGGAATGCAGGATGGTAGTACTTTTGTCACTCCTCAAACATTTCTGAAATGTCCCAAACTGCAATACAGGGTAATTTACACAAACTGTGGCTTTTGTAGGGCCCAACTGGTAAGAAAAGGTAGTGGGACACACTAAAGCCAAACCTTTCAAAAATGTCTAGGTTCATCGTTTTTCCTGGGTGCCAGCCAACACCAGGCCAAGTGCCGCAGATTCGCAAATCTCCAGAATGATTGAAAAACAAAGGAAAGATCTTCATGTTTCCATGTTACACTCTGGGGACTTTCCTGTTGTGGGTGATAAATCCACACAGAAGGGTACCACTGTTACCAGGAAAAGTATGAAAACTCAGAGTGGTAAGACTTTTGTTGACCCCTGTTGATGGAGTAACTTTTGCTCACAAAAGGGCAAGGAAATTCTGGGAGTTTGAGGTTTGCAGGACATGCTGGCAAAGAAAACCTGCAGGAATCCACACAAGCAACACCACCCTGAACATCCTCAAGTATCTAGTTTTCAGAAATGACCAGAGCGGATAGGTTGTCAGCCAAACCCAGGCCAAAATACAGCAGACAATCACCACTACAATAGCCCAAGTTATGCAAGTAGGATGTCCTTCACCTGGTCGAGTTTTTGAGACTATCCTGTCCCAAGCAAAAAGGGGCACTTACACATGTGGTCACCCTATTTATTATGAGAAGTGTGGGAACTCATAATATTGTTACGTTTGTTAGAATCTATTCAGCTTTTCTACATTTTAGGTTTTAAAAGACAAGTCAGTGAATTCAAAAAAACACATTTTGTTAAGCATCCTGAAACTCTTATGATAACATGAGTAATCGAAGAGTGGTATAAATACCCCTATTCGTATTACATGGCATATTTAAAAATGTTTAACTTTCCTTCATGTCCGTTCATTTTTTAATAGATATTATCTCGTGAATTGATGGACAGTTAAAACACAATTATATATTATAAACCACAACTTGGTTGACGGCTCTTGAAAGTGTGTGTTTTTGGAGAAACACTGCATCTCTATGACTGGAAGTGTTGGAGTAAATGCAAATTACTTTTGTAAATCAGTGTTCATTGCCAAAAAATACAAAACACTGTCATTTTTCTTACTTACTTCCATACTTTTTTAAATTAAATTATTTTGGAAATTATGAAAAATCTACAAGAATGGACCTTTGCTGAATCCAGAAATTTTTTTTTTTTTTTTTTTTTTAGAACTTATTAGCTTTCCAGGTTCACCCCTTGGTTTCACATCTCTTTTCATCCCAAACCGCAAGTAGGTAGAAACCACAAAAATAGGAAATAGTGAAAATCATTTTGAAAATTTTAACAACTCGGCCAGTTCCTGAAAGTTGGAAAGAGGGCAAGCTCAACTCAACAAACCTTTTGCTGATACCATTTTTAGAGAGCACCATTTCCCATTTTCAGTTACTCTAGAGAAAACCACATATGGTGGGTTTCCCCATCATTTGGAGAAAAAAAGGATGCACATTCTCCCCCCCCACAGAGGGAGAGGGTGGTGGGGTGCAGAAGTCATACAGACTTCAGTGCAAATATCCCTAAATCTTAAACAAGCATTGACAAAGCCAAAAGGTCTTGTCAATGAGACCTATCTGCTTTGCTAATTACTTTTAGTCATGCTGTCCTGCACCGCAGCTGCTTTGCAACATGGCTAAGAATGAAAAAAGAGAAAGCTCTATGATGTGGCTGTTGCGTCATTTTGTCGGCTTGTAGGAACATGCATACCCACACCTACAAAATGAAGCAAGCATTGCCCATTGTTAGAAAAATTGAGTCTCTAGTTGGCAGTCAGTTTACACCCTGTCCAAGTAGGGACCTTCACTCTAGTTAGGGTAAGGGAGATACAAAGCTCAGATAACCCGTGCTCACCCCCTTGGTAGTTTTGCACAAGCAGTCAGGCTTCTCTCAGAGGCAATGTGTAAAGTATTTGCACCAACGCACACAGTAACAGTGAAAACACCACAAAAAGACTTCAACACCAGTTTAGAAAAATAGCCAATAATTCTCCAAACTGAACAAGACCAAAACGACAAAAATCCAACATATACAAGCATAGATATGAATTATTAAAGTAAAAAGAATCCTAATCCACAGACATCAATTGATCTGTTTTAGCACAAACCACATGGCATGCTTGAAAAAAAAGCAGCACAGGCAAGCATGCTTGGAAAAGCAAGCAATGTGTTGATTCCTTACTCACGAGTGAGGCTGTGCGTTGATTCTTTCTTCACTGGGTAAGCGATGCGTCGGTTTCCGGACCAGCAGCCTTGGATCCGTGCTATGATGTTGAAGGTTTTGACGCCCAGGGACGATGCGTGGAAAATAAGGACGCACGTCAGTGATTAATCTGCGCTGAGCTGGTGTTGTGTCGATTTCACCGTCGCTGTGCTAATTTTTCAGCCGCGGTGAAGGCGCTGAATTGATTTTTCGGTTGGACGGCTCTGGTGCATGGGTTTTCTTTCTAGTTCAGCCAGCTTCTCCTTCCAGGGGCCCAGGGACTGGATGTGGGACCGCTTGGCAACTCAGGGGGGTCTGAGCAAGAGAGTCCAGGTGCTGGCAGATGAAGCCTTTGATGTCACTGAGAATTCTTAACAGGAGGTAAGCTCAGTCCAAGCCCTTTGAGAATCTTCACAAGCAGGATACACAGCAAAGTCCAGTCTTTCTCCTGTTTAAGGCAGAAGAAACTGCAGGCCAACCCAGCAAAGCACACACAGCAAGGGAGCAGTACTCGTCCTCCAGCTCTTCTCCTTGGCAGTGGTCCCGCTTGATCCAGAAGTGTTATAAAGATTTGAGGTTTTGGGTCCACTACTTATACTCATTTCTGCCTTCGAAGTAGGCAAACTTCTAAGGAAAGTCTCTGTTCTCACAAGATCCTGCCTTGCCCAGGCCTGGCCCCAGACACTCTCCAGGGGCTGGAGACTGCACTGTGTCAGGATAGGTACAGTGCTTTCAGGTGCAGGTGTCAGTTCCTCCCTCCCCACTCTAGCCCAGGAAGACTCATCAGGATATGCAGGACACACCTCAGCTCCCTTTGTATTACTGTCTAGAGGGAATTCACAAACAGCCAACTGTCAGTCTGACCCAAACGTGGATTCCACAGGCAGGCAGAGGCACAGAATGGTTAAGCAAAAAAGTACCCACTTTCTAAAAGTGGCATTTTCAAACAGACAACCTAAAAACCAACTCTACCAAAAGATGTATTTTTAAATTGTGAGTTCAGAGACCCCCAAACTCCATATCTCTATCTACTCCCAATGGGAAACTGCACCTAAGACATTTAAAGTCAGTCCCCATGTTAACCTATGGGAGAGATGGTCCTTGCAATAGTAAAAATCGAATTTGGCAGTATTTCACTATTAGGACATGTAAAACACACCAGTACATGTCCTACATCTTAAATACGCTGCACCCTGCCCACGGGGCTACGAAGGCCTATATTAGGGGTGACTTACATGTAGTAAAAGGAAAGGTATGGGCCTGGCAAGTGGGTACCCTTGTAGTAGTGGCAGGTCTGAGACACATTTACAGGGCTAATCATGTGGGTGTCATAATCAGTGCTGCAGGCCAACTAGTAGCACTTGATTTACAGGCCCCTGGTACCTCTAGTGCACTTTACTAGGGACTTGTTAGTAAATCAAATATGCTAATCAGGGATAACCGATCATAATCACAATGTATGCAGAGAGAACTTGCACTTCAGTGCCCAGAGTACCAAAAAACAAAGTCCATCACGCAGTCACAAATTAAGGAAGCAGAGGCAAAAAACAGGGGAAACCAATCCAAGGACGCCAGGTCTAACACCCATGCTGAAAGTTTGACAAGTAAAGCTGTTGCATAAGCCAGGCCACAGCACTATGCAAGCAGCAATAGACACAAGACTTTACAACTGTGGGAATCACCTAGTATTAATGACTTTCTATGTTCCGCTCGTTATGTGGAACAAGAACCCAGAGAAGAGCCCCAAGATAGCATTGCTGCCACAAGACCGGAAATAGTGGAGTAAAAGATGTGGGTATGAGCAGAGGTACAAGGGGTTCAGATGGTGGAAGGATCCTCCAGGCTGAAGCCTGTTGCTGTACTTGGGTGCCTGCGATTCTTTAGGAGTGGTTGTTCCTAGCAGCCCAGCACAGTTCTACAACATCCCAATCCTGTTCTCAACTAGGAGTACTCCTCAGTGAACTTGGAAAGCACACTAGCTAAGGTAAGCAGCAGTTGGCAGGGATGCAAAAAGTACCAAGGACAGCTCTGGTTGCACTAGTGTACATAAGAGTGTGACTGGTTGAGGCAGCAGGTGAAGTAGGTAGGAGATTAATTGAAAAGAAGAAAATTTAACAGTTAGTTTCTTATGAGATTTTCTACAATTCCTTTGATTAAACTGAGCTGGTAATAAAAATAAAATCCAAATGCGATAGCACCCTGAGAAGAGAGCAATAGGTGGACTTTACACAATAACAGGTAACAATAGACTTCGATATAGTAGAGATAGAAGAGATCATAAAAGAACAGAGACGTCAGGTAAAAAAATTGCAAGATAAATAGACAATAAATGGTTAAAACAAATTTGTGAGAAACCCATCCCAAAACTGAAATTTACTGAAATGAGAATTTCAAACCAGAAGCTCGTAAATACCTTAGCAATGTAACAGATGGGGCCACATGTAGAAATAAATAGAAGTTCCTCTACAGTAGTTCGGATTAATAGCCACACACTCAATCCCAAAAGCCCAGTTTATCTGCTAAATCTTAAAGCAACAGTCTACAATTTGACCCAACAACAAACCACTCCTCCCGAGAAGACACGATTTATCTAAGGACAGATAGGAGTTGTTACAGTAATGGCACTACAATGCCACCTATCCCTGCATAAGACAAAAATCTATTGAAATATTCTATATTTCGCCCAAAGCCAGAATTGCTTATCACAGGTTCTAGACTCTACCACAGAAGCAATAGAATAATCTTTCGATGATCAAAGGAGATCAGACACTGAACATTATAATATCAAAGACAGAGATGATGGGAGTAATAAATCTGACTTTGTAGAGGCTCCCAAAGATACTGTGGATTGCTGTGTGGGAAACAGAAAATTGAGAGTTACAAAATTGCACCATCCACACTATTCAATTAGTCTGTGCTTTATTACAGAAACTGGCAATCATTATTAAGGATACTAGGAAAGCACAAACTGACCATACAGAAATAGTAAATAAAATTGAATTGAAAGTGAATACTATTAAAAGAAAACTTCAAGAGCTAGACCACAGATGTGAGAAATTACAGCAAAGATTTTCAGCTGTAGGTGATGCTTCCGTGGCCCAAAAAATGATATGCTTCAGTTTCAGAAAGAGAGGATTTCAAATAAAGAGAAATTAGAACATTTGGAAAACCAATTTGCAGCTTATACTTGAGACTGGAGGAATCCTAGAGATGTATTTTAACAGGGGCTAAATGATAGAAGAAATCGCAAAATGCATTCCCAGTACAGTCCTTTAAGAGTCACATACAGATCTTACAATTGCTACAGCACACAGAGCACTAATCCCCCAGACAAAGATGGAGGCAAACCATGAACAAAAGTGTTCCATTATCACATTGTCAAAATGGAAGAAAAGATTCTACAAAAGGCAATTTCAACTAAAATCCATTGACAGATGAGATTTTTCTTTTAAAACTTCCCAGCCGTCGTTTTCAGTCTTCCAAACAACACTAGGAATTCAAACAAGCCTCTGAAAGACTTAAAGCTCTTGCTTCTCATACTCAAATTCCATATCCTGCCACATTAACTGTTTTATAGTCAGGTTGTTTTCAAATACTATCAAAAGACTAGAAATAAATGAACTGAAATCATTCAGGCAAAATAGATTGAGCTCTGGGTAGTCATAGGTGCCAAACGAACTCACCCAACAGAAGAAAGGAAACTGTTAGTAAGGATCTGCCTTGTCAGCGGTGCAGTTAGATGGAAGGAGGATAAGGAAGAAGGGTCTCAAGGGTGAAAGGAAGGAACAAAAAGGAAAACAAGCAAACATGGAGAGACAATGAACAATATACACAAAGCACTAGGCTTCCAAATACAAATTATATAAAAAATATTTATGAAGTGGTTTGTTAAGTAAACTAGTAGCAGCTATAAATAAAAAAATAAGATAATAAAGCATTGCCAATGACATTCATAGATTGAATTACAACAAAAAAGGCAATAGGATCCTGGATTTGAGTACATAACCCTGATGTTGCCCTAGTCTAGGAAACATATTTGCTAATTACATTCATTAAAGAATGTGAAATATTGACAAAATTAACTTAACACCCACTTCTTTAATTTAGTCACAGCAGCCCACTGGGATGTGGTGATTTTTCTGGCATAAAGAAAAGAGATATAAATTCACATACCTTACAAGACAGATACTGGTGGTTCATTGGCTATGGATCGAATGTACAAAATTGTTAATACATGTGGTCCCAGTGAAGACAATCCTGTTTTATGAGAATGTATTACTTTCTTTGGCTCCATTAAATAACCCAGTATTAATAGGAAGAGATTTTAATTTTATTCAGATTTAAAATATATTAAATACATCTGATCCAAATCGTAAAAGGAATAAAATTTGCAAAGCCAAAGTATTATGACATTTGCAGGAGCCCTCGATTTGTATGATCATTGGAGTAATCCTGATTTTAATTTTTTTTTAAAAATATACCTGTTTCTCCTCAAAATATAATACAGTTGTAAGAATAGCTTTCTTTCTTTTGTCAAAACCTCTACAAAATAGTAATTTAATAATCACCCCAAAAGGATTCTGAGAACATGGGACAATGTATTTAAAAATCATGATATCATTCAGAATCATTAAAAAAAAAACATGAGCTTTTAATAGAATTCTACTAAAATATTAGATATGGACAAAAGAGATTATACATTTATTAAAGAGTTTGTGAACAGAAACATGGGGCTACAGATACATGAATGAATGAATGAAGAGACATTTATAAAGTACATGGTTGGTTTGCTGTGAAGCATCCTGGAGCTCATAATGGTGGGCAAATTAAAAGAAAATAAATAAGGGCCTATAAAGAGGTGAGTTTTCAATCCAGATTAGAAGCCTCCTCAGAATCAAGTAGTCTCAGAGCTTTCAGTATTGAGTTCCACAATTTAGCTGCCAGAAAGGAGAAAGATATGGCAGCATCTTTCTTTAAGGACCTTTGGGATTCAAAGCTTTTCTTCATTTGAGGAGCAAAGGACTCTAGAGGGATGAAGGGTCTGTACATCCTAAATCTTTTCTGTACAATCAAAGGCTCTTTATGACACAGTACTATAAAGTAACTGAATGATATGAAGCCAGTGCAACTCCCCGAGGTTCTCCCTGCTGAACCATCACTTTCCGGGTGTGTCCGGTGAGTAACTTCAAAGTCTGTTTTTCAATGATCTGAGCATCGGAACACAGGTGGCTATAATAGCCCTTATTTGAGGCTTAAAAGATAAATCTTTGCCAAATGTAATGATCAAGAGATCAGTGGATTTAAGAGAATTTGTCAAATTCATTTTCACAATCAAGATGAACAAGCTTTTGCAATGCAACAGGTCTTGCATATTTCGAGTAAGTCAACTGTCAGTGGAAACTGAGAAAAGACAACTTAAAGTTAGCTTTAAAAAATACGTTTTTGCCAGTCACAAGCCTTCTATTTGCAGGGCACTGGAAGTTAGAACAAAACAGTACCTCGATCAGTCAGGAGAAGTGGACGGGCACTAACAAAGTTGAAATCAATTAGTGCTTGATTCCTGCGCCAACCAGAGGAACGGAAATGATGCAAGACATGCCTAGATGAATTACGAGACTGTAAAGGATTGTGCCACGCAAGCCAAAAAATGGTGAGCTACAGGTGGGTTCCAAGCCCTTTATTGAACACAACCGTGCCTTGCATGCGAGACAAATGCACTAGCGCATGCAGTCGCAGGCTCGACCCTAAAACTGGATTAGCCATAGCTAAGGCGATATCAAGCCCTGATGAATTATTCAGCCATGTTTTCGTAAGAAACAGAACTTCCCAAAAATCCTCCTTCAACAAGCTCCAGATGTCCATTTTATGATCTTGAATTGATCAGGCAGGCTTTCACTGTGCATGCCTTATAAGTCTCTGCCACCTTAGTAAGTCCTTCACCCCTCCCGTGCCAGTCAGATATAGGGAAGGCATACTTTTACTTAATGTTATGTTTAGCTGGCAACTCTGACAGGTAAGCCGTCTCAGTTCTTCCCACAACATAAAGGGAATGCTATTACAGTTATCCCACAGCCAGGAGACAAGTTCTCCTATGTTGTAGCAAAGTCACACCTTCCTTTTTTGGTGTGAAATTGGCATAATGGGTGGCGCTGGCCGCAATTCAGGAGCGGACAGGCACAGATGGGCTTGCCTTTAGTACACCAGCAGCAACCTCGCACCTCTGCGGTCATTGAATGGGCATGAGAGGTGGGCATGACTTTTTTGGGCAACCAACAACTATAAAGCAAAAACAAAAATAGCACCTCTAGATGTAATCAGGACAAAGAGAACAAATGAATGCAGTGCCGCAAGTAAACATTGCATCAGAATTGTTCCATCAACATAAAGAAAAGCCAACAACTGGTTCCTCATTAGATATAATTCACATGTGACGTAACCAGTAATAGAGACTTTTACTCACCCAACAATAAAACAGAAATAATGCCAGCCGACATGGTTTGCAAATCCTATAGCTTCATCAGGGCGCATGGCACGTTGTAATTAAATATGAAGCAACAATCTCTTCAATTTCTTCAAAATAATACAAAGGATAAACATCAGGTCCATAAAATGTAAGATGGGCAATCCCTTCAATCCATTATAATGACTTTTCACACAGCATTCCTCTTACAACTTCAATTATAGCAACAAAACCATGATAAGGACTTCAAATCACGTATCCGCACGACAAGCACAGTGTTGGCTGGCATTAGATCTATTTTATGTCTGTGGTGACTCAGAGTTGAAGTCTCTACTACTGGTTACTTTCACTTGTGAATTGTACCCAACAAGGAACTAATTGCTGGTGTTTCTATATGTTAATACAACAATTCAGAAGCAATGTTCATCTATAATCATTGTTTATGTATTTGAATTAGTCTGTGAATGAATAATGCTTTGAACAAATATTATTATATATTATGTTGACACTAAAACATGATGATTATGTATATTATTCATATTATCTATGTACATGAATAATAAATATATTTGGTATTCAAGCAGCTCATCCATTAAAATGTTTGTTGTATACACCTCTAATAATAGTGGGCAGCTATCACCTTGGGGTGAACCTTTACGCTGGACAGATTATCCCTACTAATTGCCCAGTTTAATTGTTTATTTATGGCCTCATGTAACTTGGTAGAATAACCACATTTTGGGAAGGTATTTTTATATTGAAGCAAAAAGAAAAACAGATTACCTTTCCTCTGGATCCTATGCTGGCACTTTTAGGATACTCAAGCTATGTTGACAAATGGCCCATACATATTAAGATAGTCATTTTCATATGTATGTTAGTGGCAAGGTCTACAATCGCTTTATACGTGAAATCAAACCACATACATAATGCTGCAGAATGTATTGGTAAACCTAGAAAAGTAGGGCCGGGGAAGCAAACTACCAGGGAATGTGGGAGGAGGAGGAAAAGCAAAGCGCACACAGAAGAAAAAACAACATGGTGCATTGTGGTGGTGTGAGAGCAGAGAATCACAATTGGAGGACTGCTGGAAAACACATCCTCTCTTGAAGTGCTTTACGAAACAGAAAAAAAAAGTTCCAGAAAATCAGCACATATGAAAGAACGAAAGGTTCCAATCAGAAAGGGGACGAAACAGGCTATGGTTCATGAGAGGGAGAAAGAAAAATTGGAAGGGCTAAAACAAATAAAGCCAGCGAATAGAAAGCAATCAAACGTGAGTGACTAAACACAAACCCAATAGTAAACAAATAGACGGAAATCAAAAAGTGATACACCTTTGGCATGTCTCCAATATATCTTTGTACTGGCTTTAGCCCCCATTGACTTCTCCTGCCACCCGCTATTCCATTGCTCTCCAAACTCTCCATCAGTTGTTTTGTGTTTGAAACAGAATTATAAATCAACTTTCACCATGTTTCTTTTTAGTGACCATACATGAACACAAACACCCTAATGCCTTAGCAGTTAACATAAACGTGGCTCAGTAACACGTTGTTTAGAGCAACTGCAGTAGTAAATGTATATTCAGACATTTATTACTACAGGACTAATGGAAAATTCCAGTTTATTACCACTGTACTGTGAAATGGACTACATGTTCCAATTACTTTACAAAGGGTAAAAAACGCTCCCAGTAGTCATGAGACATCCTCAATGTGATTTTATATCACTGTATTAAAAAAAACACTTTTCATCCAGGTTTTGGTTACATACCTTTTTGATATGAATAAACAAAAAATGGAATTGCAAAAATCATATAAGCTGATGCGTAGAGAACAATATTCTATATTTTTTTAACCATTTTGATGAAGGGAATGGGCATTATGACCAACTCAGGGCTTGCCTCTTGTGAGTTATGGCCCTTTTTCACATTGAACAACAACACTAATGGCAGATTATGATCTGCTTGGCTGATACTCATGCGAGGTGGATGCTGAGAATAGTTGTTAGTTGGTGTAAAATGGACATTCCTGTGTGCCATATTTTGGAAGTACGAAGGCTTTATGAAATTGAAAGATGCTAAACTAAACTCATCTTTTTGTTGTAAAATTTACATAAAATGATAATAAATTTATTTTGCCACTCATGTCTGGTATGAGCTAACAGACATAACCTAAACCACTTTAATGAATATAAATGTAGATAAAGAACATTAAACAAGCTACCACTTGCATTGGGCTGAATTTGAGGAAGTGCTCCTACATTTGTGTATAACTATTACATTTAATTGTAACAAAGTTGGGTAACCTGTGTGGGCGAGTGCACCAACCAGTTAGCACCTGGCCACAGTCTTTTCACACTATGTGATTCATAAACTGTAACAAACAGTTCCTTGGGAATTTATGCATTCTAGTGTTTACAACTTCCTACCAATCTACACTCAAGTACTCTGAAATTTTACGCTAAGGGTCCAAACTCGACAGCAAGTGCTTTCCTTCAGCACTATTAATAAATTCACAGAGATAACGAGAAAATTATTAATATATTAGTTTTCAGATAAACCTAAGAACTCAGTGATCAATATGAGGTTTGATACATAAATAGCTGAGGGTACTAGGCCAACATATGACTGCAGGCCATATGACCAATTAACTAACGTGTTCTAAACATCCTGCTGCTTTCTCAGTAACATTGCAGGCACATTTGAGTGTGAGAACAGTTACCAATAGCAATAGGAGCATTCTGTTTTTAAAGGGACAAGGAGAAAAAAACTTAGGGTAATGAGTAAAAAAAATGTGATTTTTTTTTTTTAATAAAGCATTGACCTGAAATGGATACCCTCATACCACTGCAGAAACAACACTCAGATTACCCCTGCCATGGACCAGGGACAGTTTGGGCAAGGAGCAGGACTTCTTCAAGGTACCCATTCACCTATATTGCTGACAGGCAAGCCACCACCACAGTTACAGCATCAACCAAATCCCTGATCCAGCGTGTCCGAGTACTGTCAGCATATAGCTACGAACATGGACCATGCTTCTCAACCAGCTGAGCCAAATGGAGTATATATGCCTTAAACAGAAATGAGGAAGTGGGTTGACCGCTGCAGGCTCAGCACAAGAACCTAGAGGTAGGGCTCTAATTAAGCTAGTGCCTTCTGGTTTCTGATGGTAAGAAAGAACAGGTCAAATATCTCTTACTAATGCAGAAGAAATGTTAAATCAATTTCAATGAATTGAGGACTATGGAGTGGTCCATTGTGCCAAATGCATCTGACAAAGTTGGGGATCTTTCTCTGTCCTTTAGGTCAAGCAACCTCCCACAACTCCAATAACCCAAACAATTGCCTTTGCGTTCCTTTATGGGTGGACCTCAAACTGACAGTACAGCTTCTTTAAAATAATTTTGCACCCGAGCAGTAGCTAAAGCTTCAACTTTTTCCTGAAATAGGGATGGGTTATTTTATAAGATGAAAATTCTTTGGTTCACTGGGACCAGCATTTGGCTAGTTTAATTGACAATCTGAAGAGAGGCATGATCACAGTGTTTAGAGGTTCTGCAAAAAAATGTTTACATTTCTCTTTAAACTAATCACCACCCATTATGCTTCCCAAAGTTAGAGAACCTCATCCCTCTTACCCTTTTGATAAAGCCCAGATAACCCTCAAGTGATAAGAACGCTATACAAATCCTCATAACATATCACTCACTGATATAAAATACAAATCCAGTGAACGGCGAGAAAACAAGGATACAAGGAGTAGCTGAATGAAGGTGTGAAAGAATAGAATGTAGAAACAATGGAAAGGAAACAGGAGAACAATGACTAGAGCAGAGAAAGATGAAAAAAAGGGAATAACGTAAAAAATGGAAAAGTGGATGGAAAAGGAAGCATGAAATCAGTAAGAAACTAGGGGCTGACATATATTGGCAGTGTGTATACTCCGTCGCTGTTGAGACGGAGTATACACACTGCCAGCTGACCATAGTTTTGGCTACAGTGATGACTACTCAGTCATCGCCATAGCCAATCATCTCTGTCGGCTTGACGCAGTCTGGATGGGTGGACATGTACCCATTTTTTATGTCCATCACCGCCAGGCAAACCATGCCAGTGAGGGACAGTAAAATGTTAATAATGCTCCCCATCCCCCACCACGGGAGATAACTCCCATGGAGGGGGGAGCATTTTTTTTTTTATTATGCTGTTGCAGCCCCTCACGAATCAGCAATATACATTGACAAGAGCCAACATGATGGAGGTTCTGGCCAACGCTTTATAAATGACCGCTAGCTTGGCGGCCATTTACACATTTGGCAGGCAGTCCCTTCACCAGGCGCACAGACTAATTTACTGCACCCCTCCACAGAACAACGGACCATCCAGCATTATATAAATCAGCCCCTTCCTGAGTACAGGCAAAAAGAAGTATTTTAGAGAATGAGGAGTGTGGTTCCTGCCAATGCATTGTAACTGCCATTCGGCTCTGTTGAAAGCGACAGAGACGTACGGCAAAGTTACAGTTTTATTTCTGAACAAAACCTCAAAGCAGGACTTTGTTTTTTAATATAAAAAAAAAATGCCTCTGTTGTCATGGGAGTTATATTTAATGGCAAAGGGAGCATTTTGCAGGTTTCACTGACCCTTACAGCCAGGGTTTACTGGCTGTGACGGACAGTGAAAACTGACCTATATCCCCCCCATCTTAATTAGGTGGGCGACATACAGTTCATCCTCCGCCTGCCCTTCATCAGTCGGGCCATCATAGGGGTGTAATCCAGGTGGAGACAAAGTAGACCCTGCTGTTTTTACACCAAATGCCCGCCGGCATTTAAATCAGTCAGTCGGGTGGACCATTATTTTGTTGAAAAGGGTATGCTGTTGCAATTGTGACGGAGTACCATTTCATCCAACATATAAATCGTTTTCTTAGTAAAAAATAATCTAATTCAAGCCTTCTCATTTGCACAAGACTAATGTGCCCACGTTAAAAATGTAACCCGGTCATAGCATAAATATTCTCCAAAAAGGAGATAGAAAGCCTTCATCCTGAGTTGCTACCACGTTTTTTCACTTGAACTTTTATTTTTTATTTTTTTTATAAAAACTGCTGTATTTTTCTGGATTCCTCCCACAGGAACACGTTCACAGTGAAGGTGAACCTACATGCATTTTAAGCTAGGTCTCTCGCGTGTGAGGGTGTCACTCAAAAATAGGTTTTCAAAAATATTGGCATATACCACAGGAGATAAATTCAGGTGCAGCTCAGGAAAACAATTCAATAGGCAACATTAAAACAGCTTTTGGCCCCCATATTTTCAGTTCTGCACATTCTATAGAATCCATTTGATCTCTCTTACTGTGACATCAAGCAATTGAAGAAAAATTGTGAACATTATTGGAAAAATAATAATAAAAATAATAAAAGTGTGACATTTTTTCTTGAATCACTCCCACGCGAGAATAGTCATTTAGAAGAAGACCAAAGTATGAGTTTTCCTGGGCCATCTGAGTGCAGTGATACAAAGCAAGATAGAACATTTTTGCATTTAAATTAAAGAAACAGCAAGTGAAAGGGAACTTGCTACAACGACTGGCTGGCCAATGTTGCACAGATGTGTCAATTGACTGCATAACTCTCGCCTCATAGAGAGAATGGGAGAAAGGAAGGGGAGGAAGGAAGCCCTTATTGGCCAGTCATTCAGGGATAGGTACTTGCTTCTGACTTTCTGAAGCCACAGCCCTCACAGCTTGAATAATACTTACAAATGAAACCTATGCCAAACACAGGGTTTCAATACTGGTTGAAAGTCTAATGCACAAAAGTGTGCTAGGCCAGAGGCACAGCAACAAAGATAAAAACATTAGGAAAGAAAGACAGTTGCTTTACCTCCCACAGGGGTAGGATGATGCCTGATTGAAAACCTAACTTTGATCGTTTTTTTCCTAACTCAGTGAAGTACGAGGCGAGGCATCCCTCAGTTTTCTTCTCCAACCAGTGAAGTATGTTGAACTGGTGGTCTTGGCAATAAAAATTAGTACCTTGAAAGGCAGAGCAAGCAGCATAGCAGAGAACTCTCATCATAATACCCCTACCATGTACAGGCTTGACTACAATCTGCAAGAAGATTTTCTCAACAAATAGCACCTCATTTTTTCTTGTATCTGTAGGGAAGCAGACCTGAGAAATCCAGGAGTGCATCACAGTCCCACAGCCATTCTGTTGCCCACTGAATCCACCAGAATCATGCCACTGCAACAGAATTAAACCGCTTACTATATCATTAAGCATCATTAATAGAAGAAATAGGTAAAAGATTATTTATTTTTCAGGTAATACAAGTACTTGGTTTGTCTGGCTATATTCTAGGAAAAGGCCTAAACGTAACGTGTCTTAGAGCTTCTTTATTCCCACTTGTGTGGTGTACTCTTCTAACCAATTTTCAAGGTTTCAGTACATTACTCACGCAGATTAATGGTTTCCTGATTGCTTGCCAATCTAGAATAGTAGCATTTGATAAAATATTTAGCCACCTCATTTAAATGAACATGCATACATTAAAAGCACCAACCTGATAGTAAGGAGCTTCACCCACAGCAGGAACAGCGTCAGAACCACTGTACTCAGTGTATTGGTTATAAGGCTCTACATGGAAATCCACTCCTGGTTTGGCTTCCCAACTGTCAGACGTCCCAGGTGGTGGTGGTGTTCCTGGACCCTCTTCGGAATTAAACTCCAGAGGGGCATTAGTGGAACCATCTAACAAATTAACAGTTTCCGGTGGGGAACTCTCCGTCACAACGGGGGCTGTGTATGTAAATGATTCAGTACGTACAGCAGGAGGGTCACTATTATCAGACAAGGAAAAGAAGTTGCTATGCTTCAGCTCATCATCACTGTCCTCTTCCTCTTGAGTTATCTGTTTTGTGATCTGAAGGCTGGCACACTTAGCCGCAGCTTTGATTAGAGATGGTGAAGGAGCTGTATGCACCTCCGACTTGGACACAGGTTTTGGATCTGAGGAAGACGAGCTCTTGATAGGGTTTTCATTATTGTCTGCAGCTTTTTTCGTGAATGAGTATGGTAGAAGCTGGCGCTGCGACGCCTTTCCGGCCAAGTTCTTGGGTTGCGGAAGCAAAGCTGACAATCCTGATCCATCTCTGGCACCCTGCTTTTCAAATAAGAAATAAATTAGGCAACCACAAAGAATTTACACCCAAGCTGTCAAAACATATTGGCCATATGAGGTTTTAAACATTTGAAAATTCGATATTTTCTGATAAAACTTATGCATAAAGTTATTTGTTAGCAAACAGAACATACAGTTTTCTCTACTGGAAGACAGTTGACCAAATACATGGCATTACACTTCTTCTCTTGAAGAACTACAGTGGCAGTTGCATCCACAGGCTTCCCTGAGCCATCTCTGACAAATAATGCATCTTCATCCCAAAAACATTTACACTGTCTTTCAAAGCAATCAGACACAACATAATGCAAGAAGTCCAAAAACTAACTTTTAATTTTAGTATCATTTAAATACCATTATGTGGACAGAATAGAGCACTCAGATTTCAATTTTCGTTTTTGGTTAATATCTGTTTACCAAGACACTTTTAACATTTTCAGTAGGACTATTGCGACAACATGCGAAATAATCAAATAGGGTTTGATTTGAAAATATGTTTACAAGATGGTTCATTAGGAACACAGAATCTGCTGCTATATTTTCAACTTTCCATCTACCTTGCAGACTTTAAACCTTCCCCAAAAGAAGTCGATAATTTAGTCTTAAAAACTTTATTATGAAAGTAGTTAAAAACAACATTCTGCGCAGTGTTCACAAGGCAGATGGATGACATCCACCTCGTTTTTCAATACCTCAACAGGAAAAAATCAAATTATATCTAAAAAACATACTATTCAACCTTTGTACTGCAGCTTTTTAGCCGGTTGTGTGCTATAAAATCCCCATAAATGCTCTTCACAGGGTATCTTATGAACAATAACTGTCTTTGGTCACAGATCAAAAACAACGATTTAGGATACAGGATTATAGAGACATTTCAGAAGTCATATTAAAATTCATTTTATATAGCTAAACCCAGATAAAAACATACTACAAAAGGGCTTACTTGATGAAAGTTTTTCTTCTTTGCGGGCTCCTCTTCCTCTGAATCTGACTGAAAGAAAGAGAAATATCAAATCAGGCAAGTACTGGAAGCAAGAATTAATGGAATACCAATTTATAGATGAGCCTGGTTTATACCTTTTAAATGATTTTAAATTCTCGAATGCAACTACAATAGGCACTGAAACACAACAAATGATCAGTAAAAAAAATTCTGCCGGATGATTTGTGAACCTAAGTTTTTTTAAACCTGCTGTTCTTTTAACATAGAAACAAAATGGTAAACTGGTAAAGAATGTTGAAGACTCCTTTTCTTAGGACTGCCCCCATTGAGTCCCCTTCTCATACCATTTGTTCTGACTTAATTCTCTTCCACTGAAACTGTGTTCGTCTGACTGTCACTTTTCCTTCAGGAAGAGTGTCAGCCTCTCAGTTCTATGACAGGACCGGAGGTGAGGATTAGGCTTTTTTTCTTCACTTTAATTTTTTTTTTTCTACCAGATAAAAAACAAAACAAAAGAAGGATGTTCACGGAAACACTAGGGAACCTCAGCATGTGCATCAACCAACAGTAGCCAATCCCAAATATAGTCCATTGTCGCTGTCTGAGCTCCCGCTTTCTTCCCTGACCGGCAGCCTCAGTTAAGTCACTCTTTCTGCTCCCTTAGATTGTATGGTTTGTTGTGCTAAACTTATTTAAAGCTAGTTTTGCTTGTGTACATTTGTAACACTGTACTTTGGTACGGTTTTCTTTGGTTTCAGGTGTCCGCCCAGTAGCAGGACCGTTAATGCGCTCCTTACGTGACCAATTTTGTTAGTAGCACGACCATGGTGCAGTCCACTGCCCGCCAAAAGGCACTGTGGCCGGCATTCTGCAACAGCTCCAGGAAGCACGGCTCACTTGGCAAGATTCAAAACATGCACCGTCAGATCCTTGCAAGCCACCTGAGCCTCGTCCTGCATTGCTGACGCCCCAAATAGGGGTGTGTATTGGAAGCTGCATCTTTATTAATGCCCCCTGGGTTCTGTATCTGCATGAGTTGCCACATAACACAAACACCCTCGGGTCTGTATATCGGCTGGTTTTCCCTAGCCTTGGGACACGAGTACCAAGCAGTGGTTTCCTCTAAGATATAGGAGGGAGAGTGACCCAGGTATCAACCCTTAAAAATTGTGCACCCATAATTTCCTGGGTTCTCCCTGCCCCAATACTGTGCCCTGTGAGCACCTGTGAAGGGTTAGTCCTCTTGCTATTCAGGGCCTTGAAACTTCCATTTTGTAATTGCACAACTCAATTAATAGCCTAATGCAGGATTCCCAGAGTGCCTCACACAAGGAAAACTCCATATCCTTCCTGTAGTGGGATGAAGAATTATTCAAGGCAGTTGATACAGCCATTTACAGGGCAGTTAACAAGGCCATGGTTCCCCTGAAGCAATGCCTTGCAGTTAGCATGCAAATGTGCCAAGATTCCCAGCCCAGAGAACCTGGTTCCCGGTGCTTCTATACCCCATCACCCCCACAGGATGCCCGGAGTGAGAGTCACCTTTCCCAAAAAAAGGAAATGTGACTCTCTGGTTGATCTGGACATGTTTGCCTCCGTACATGAATCTGCTGATCTGGCAGAAACTTCTGAAGGGGATTCCGTGCCTGCAGGGCAGGTCTCCTCGGACAAGCAGATGAAAGGTTCTCTCCTGGAGACTCTGAGGGGGCCTCTCCTGGAGACTCAGAGGATGATGCAGGCCCCGCCAGACCCTGGCGCCCGACTCCAGATGCCATAGCTGCGGCAAAGACCACTTCGGACATGCTGGACCCAGATAATATCATTCACCCTAAGTCCTCAGACTAGGTCCTAGCAGATGAAGTGGTGAAGTACATAGCAGGCCATTTTGACAAGCCTTTGGAGCAGGGGGCTCATTGTCTCCTTCGAGCGGAGTGTTCCCACCCCCTGCCTTAGATGGAAAGGTTGTGCATATCCCGGACATAGACACCAAGATGGACACTTTCCAGGGGAAAACACTCTGCCGGAGAGATTAAGATCCCTCACATCCGAAATACGCGGCACAAGACAAGACTAGACAAAGTAGCATCTGTCCCAGACGTGGATTGGAGTCAAGCTGCAAAACACCAGTCATAAGCACTGAGAAATGCTTACTTTCTAAGTGTGGCATTTCTATAATGGTAATAAAGAAAATCCACCTAAACCAGTAAGCAGCATTTCTCACTACCATTCTAACCATACTAAACATGCCTTTGCCACCCCTCATTGATTAGACAATAACACGTAGACATATGTTAAATGTTAATGCATTTCCAATGCTATCCTATGAGAGGTGCAGCACTTACAGCAGTGAGAATCTACATGGGCTATTTGGCACTACTAGGACATGTAGTACATAAAGACATATGTCCTACCTTTTACATACACAGAACACTGCCCATGGGGCTAGCTAGGGCCTAGCTTGGGGGTGACTTGTATGTAGTAAAAAAGGGGGATTTCCTGGCCTGGCAAGTCAATTTAGATACTAGGTTCCTGTGGCAGAAAGCAGTGCATGCAGGCTCTGAGGTGGCAGGCCCGAGACAGGTTTGAAAGGCTACTTCTGTGGGTGGCACAAGCTGCACTGCAGGCCTACTAGTAGCATTTAATTTACAGGCCCTGGGAATAGGGATACCACTTTACAAGGGACTTATATGTAAATTAAATGTGCCAATCATACCAAGTTTAGAAGGGAGAGCACGTGCACCTTAGCACTGATCAACAGTGGTAAAATGCTCAGAGTCCTAATGTCAACAAAAAGGGGCCAGACAAAACAGGGAGGAGGAAGGCAAAATGTTTTGGTGACCCTGTAAAAAGGGCCAGGTCCAAGACAGACTATTCACCCTCCCTCGTTGTGCAGTAAGTATAAATAGTTTTGATGTCCGAATTTTGCACAAGTAATGTGCAATACGGTCTCCTGCTCACTTAACAGGTCTATTATGGTGGTTGTTTTTTTATGACGGCTGTTGGCTGGATCAGCCAATTAAGGTTTTTTTTGTCTTTTCATAGAAACTGATGGTTCAAAACAATACATGTGACGTCCGAACTGTGGCGTGATTGACGCAAAGAAAGAGGGAGCTCAGACAGCAACAATGGACTATATTTGGGACTGTCTACTGTTGATAACCAAGTTTAGGTTACCTAGTGTTTCTGAGAACATTCCTTTTTTTTCCTTAAGCGCTCTGGTATCAACAAATATGGCTGCTGTATGGGAAAATAATGAATTAAAGTGAAGAAAGAAAGCATAATCCTCTCCTCCACGTCCTTAATGGAGCTGAAAATTTCCATTATGAAAGCTAGGCAAATTTTGTCAATAAACAAGCTTCAATCGAACTGCAGTATATCTCATAATAGGATTAGGGTCATACCACAACACTTTTATACTCAGTTTGTAAAACCATGAACTCACATCCTTGACCCAGGGAGTGTTGCAAACACTATCCAGGGTTAACAGTTCCCTAAGACCATTGTTAAAATGCTCCAGTACAGGTGTAGACTATACCCTGCAGCCAGTGCAATAACTGCTTCAGGGTAGCAAGATGGGATATTCTTTTTAAGTCAACGCCCAAGAATAGAAGCAAGAGCGGGGAACTATCTGAGACATTAGCAATGGTCATATAAATCCACTTTCCCCTAGGACCATAATTCAGCCCAATAATAATGTTACACTTTTTGCTTTAGCCCTATAAACTACTAAGGGAGGTGCAACCGATCTCAACCTTGTGGCTCTAAACATGCTTAGTTATTAAGCTGTTCTTCTTGAATTGAAGACCCAAAGAATAAAATCATTAGCTAATTGAACACCCAAATAGTCAAAACTACAGACATGCTAGAAAATATCACCATCCACGGTCACCCAACTCTTGTGGTCTTTATGTGCTTTGAACACCATATATTTAGTTTCTGAAGTATTAAAAACTCAAGTTCGCTTTGCGTACAAAATACTAAAAATCTATTTAAAAATTTTGCAGGCCCATAGGGGCTTTAGATAGTATTGAAGAATCATCAGAAAATAAGCGGGCCAGGATTTTGATTCCATCTAGCGTTGGAGAGGTATTATTACAATTCAATAAGAAAACAAACAATCACATCATTAATATATAATGAAAATAATTCTGGGGCTAAAGTGCAACCTTGCCCGACTCCTCCCTTTATTGGGATTCTCTTGCTCAGCTCCTCATTAACTCCCCAACTTACGTGGGCATAGGTCTGTTCATGAAGTCTAACCAGGAGAGATACCAAGTGCCCTGGGACTCACATATTTCTCAGTGGTATCCATAATGAGTCCAGAGGGACCATTTTGAAAGTGGCCCTGAGGTCTAAAAGGCCACATAGAAGATTTCTTTGTGAATGGACACGTACTTCCAGTAGATTGGTTAACAGTACTAATGTTTCAGCAAAAGCCTGCTTGAAGAGGAGAAAGGGTCTGGTTTCCTCCTGACTATTCTAGCAATTTATCCAGAAACTGCCAGGAAAAAATATTTTGTATATCGTTTATGAGGCTGATAGGTCTGTAATTAGATAGGACATCCCCATTCCCTTTTTGGAGGTGAGGATGATCTTAGCACCCTTCCAGGAGTCGGGTACTGTGCAAGAGGATGCAGTTAGATAGCAAATTAATGTGAGGGGCCCAGATAGCAGGTTCATCACAAAATAGGTCGCTAGGTATTTTATCCAGCCCTGGGGCCCTCTTCTTTCTTAAGCAATTTAATAACTTCTGACAAGTACTGGGGATAAATAAAAAAAATCATTCCTCCACATTCTTTACTTGTAGCAGTGACAACATCTTCCAGCCAGGTGAGATACATATAGACATTTTCAACCATGGGGGTGGGGGAGGAGTGGAATAGAGTATGGAAAGTGCTGCAGCCATTTTTGGGTGTCTACATAAGATACCACATTAGTAGAGGTATGTTTACTTCAATGTACTACAATACGGTTTTGCAATCTTTTATCATTGTGGCTGTTAAGCGGTCTTCCCAATTCCTACTTCCCAGTTCATCCTACTGGTCAGACCCCCCCCCCAGGATTTTGCGGCCTGGGATGGCAAATATTGCAGCCAAAAAAGCAAAATTTGCCATCCCAAACCCCAAAATTTGCAGCATTTTTGCAGCAGATAGAACATGTGCTTGTCAGAAAAACAAACAAACAAAAAAAAAAAACGCTCCATCACTACTGGAGACTCTGACCAGTCACTTTCAGTGACCTGGCAGAAATGTCCAACAGCACTGCACCTCGTAACAGGAGTGTGTTTCAAGCCAGAGGGTGTGTTTCTAAATTTGAAAATGGCTTTGTGGCATCGACAGCCTCTATTCCAAGGTACACAGGGGGCAAACGGAATGGCGGGTACACTGCACTGGAGACTCAGAAGTGGGAGGGCAATGTGGACGGACAGAGGGGGCAATGAGTGTTCTGCGGTTATTGGTGAGAGGGGCGTTCACCACGGGTAGGAGAGAGGAGACAGGCGGTGATTCTTCTTTTCTGTGGTAAACAGAGGATATGGCATTACTGCCAGAGCTGCAAAGAGGGGTGAGGTGTGCAAACTAAAAAGGAGCCAAACGTATAATATTGGATTGATATGAAATTGGTTAAAATGCATGGAATTAAGTTGGTGCAAGAGCAGGATGCAAACGGAGAGAAGAACAAAAGCGGAAAGGAGGTATTCCTGTACACACAGTATGAAATATAAGAAAGCTCTATGTGAGAAAGTAGCCTCTTGCTAGCCTTGTTACCCCCACTTTTGGCCTGTTTGTGAGTATATGTCAGGGTGTTTTCACTGTCTCACTGGGATCCTGCTAGCGAGCGCCCAGTGCTCATAGTGAAAACCCTATGTTTTCAGTATGTTTGTTATGTGTCACTGGGACCCTGCTAGCCAGGACCCCAGTGCCCATAAGTTTGTGGCCTATATGTATGTGTTCCCTGTGTGATGCCTAACTGTCTCACTGAGGCTCTGCTAACCAGAACCTCAGTGGTTATGCTCTCTCTGCTTTACAAATTGTCACTAACAGGCTAGTGACCAATTTTACCAATTCACATTGGCATACTGGAACACCCTTATAATGCCCTAGTATATGGTACTGAGGTACCCAGGGTATTGGGGTTCCAGGAGATCCCTATGGGCTGCAGCATTTCTTTTGTCACCCATAGGGAGCTCTGACAATTCTTACACAGGCCTGCCACTGCAGCCTGAGTGAAATAATACCAACATTATTTCACAGCCATTTTACACTGCACATAAGTAACTTATAAGTCACCTATATGTCTAACCTTCACCTGGTAAAGGTTGGGTGCAAAGTTACTTAGTGTGTGGGCACCCTGGCACTAGCCAAGGTGCCCCCACATCGTTCAGGGCAAATTCCCCGGACTTTGTGAGTGCGGGGACACCATTTCACGCGTGCACTATACATAGGTCACTACCTATGTATAGCGTCACAATGGTAACTCCAAACATGGCCATGTAACATGTCTAAGATCATGGAATTGTCACCCCAATGCCATTCTGGCATTGGGGAGACAATTCCATGATCCCAGAGTCTCTAGCACAAACCCGGGTACTGCCAAACTACCTTTCCCGGGGTTTCACTGCAGCTGCTGCTGCTGCCAACCCCTCGGACAGGTTTCCGCCCCCCTGGGGTCCAGCCAGGCCTGGCCCAGGAAGGCAGAACAAAGGACTTCCTCAGAGAGAGGGTGTTACACCCTCTCCCTTTGGAAAAAGGTGTCAGGGCTGGGGAGGAGTAGCCTCCCCCAGCCTCTGAAATGCTTTGATGGGCACAGATGGTGTCCATCTCTGCATAAGCCAGTCTACACAAAGGAAAGGGGAGTGACCACTCCCTTGACCTGCACCTCCCAGGGGAGGTGCCCAGAGCTCCTCCAGTGTGCTCCAGACCTCTGCCATCTTGGAAACAGAGGTGCTGCTGGCACACTGGACTGCTCTGAGTGGCCAGTGCCAGCAGGTGACGCCAGAGGCTCCTTCTAATAGGCTCTTACCTCTCTTAGTAGCCAATCCTCCTTCCTAGGTAGCCAAACCTCCTTTTCTGGCTATTTAGGGTCTCTGCTTTGGGGAATTCTTCATATAACGAATGCAAGAGCTCACCCCAGTTCCTCTGCATCTCCCTCTTCACCTTCTGCCAAAGGATCGACCGCTGACTGCTCAGGACGCCTGCAAAACCGCAACAAAGCAGCAACACGACTACTAGCAACCTTGTATCGCTTCATCCTGCCGGCTTTCTCGACTGTTTCCAGGTGGTGCATGCTCTCGGGGTAGCCTGCCTCCTTTCTGCACCAGGAGCTCTTAAGAAATCTCCCGTGGATCGACGGAATCTTCCCCCTGCAACCGCAGGCAACAAAAGACTGCATCACCGGTCCTCTGGGTCCCCTCTCAGCACGACGAGCGTGGTCGCTGGAACTCAGCAACTCTGTCCAAGTGACTCCCACAGTCCAGTGACTCTTCAGTCCAAGTTTGTTGGAGGTAAGTCCTTGCCTCCCCATGCTAGACTGCACTGCTGGGTACCGCGTGATTTGCAGCTGCTCCGGCTCCTGTGCACTCTTCCAGGATTTCCTTCGTGCACAGCCAAGCCTGGGTCCCCGACACTCTAACCTGCAGTGCACAACCTCCTGAGTTGTCCTCTGGCATCGTGGGACTCCCTTTTGTGTCTTTGGGTGAGCTCCGGTTCACTCCTCTTCCTGGTCCGGTACTTCTGCGGGTGCTGCCTGCTTCTGTGAGGGCTCCCTGACTTGCTGGGCACCCCCTCTGTCTCCTCATCCAAGTGGCGACATCCTGGTCCCTCCTGGGCCACAGCAACATCCAAAAACCCTAACCGCGACCCTTGCAGCTAGCAAGGCTTGTTTGCGGTCTTTCTGAGTGGGAACAACTCTGCAAGCTTCTTCACAACGTGGGACATCCATCCTCCAAAGGGGAAGTTTCTAGCCCTCTTCGTTCTGGCAGAATCCACAGCTTCTACCATCCGGTGGCAGCTTCTTTGCACCCTCAGCTGGCATTTCCTGGGCATCTGCCCACTCTCGACATTGTCGCGACTCTTGGACTTGGTCCCCTTGTTCCACAGGTACTCTCGTCCGGTAATCCACTTTGGTTGCTTTGCTGGTGTTGGTCTTTCTTGCAGAATTCCCCTATCACGACTTCTGTGCTC
The DNA here is from genome assembly GCF_031143425.1 of Pleurodeles waltl. Classification (NCBI taxonomy): domain Eukaryota; kingdom Metazoa; phylum Chordata; class Amphibia; order Caudata; family Salamandridae; genus Pleurodeles; species Pleurodeles waltl. The sequence goes on along the minus strand of NC_090451.1, from coordinate 604,486,100 downwards.
TCTGGGGAATAAAGGTGCACTTTACACCTACTTTTCAGGGTCTTGGGGTGGGCTATTTTTCTAACCCTCACTGTTTTCTTACAGTCCCAGCGACCCTCTACAAGCTCACATAGGTTTGGGGTCCATTCGTGGTTCGCATTCCACTTTTGGAGTATATGGTTTGTGTTGCCCCTATACCTATGTGCTCCTATTGCAATCTACTGTAACTTTACATTGCTTGCATTACTTCCTTTTGCTATTACTGCATATTTTTGGTATTGTGTACATATATCTTGTGTATATTTGGCATCCTCATACTGAGGCTGAGATACTTTTGGCATATTGTCATAAAAATAAAGTACCTTTATTTTTAGTATATCTGTGTATTGTGTTTTCTTATGATATTGTGTATATGACACCAGTGGTATAGTGGGAGCTTTGCATGTCTCCTAGTTCAGCCTAAGCTGCTCTGCTAAGCTACCATTATCTATCAGCCTAAGCTGCTAGAAACACCTCTTCTACACTAATTAGGGATACCTGGACCTGGTATAGAGTGTAAGTGCCCCTTGGTACCCACTACAAACCAGGCCAGCCTCCTACACTCTACATTTGAGATTAATTATGGTTCAGCCTCTGAGATAGCTAGAAAGGGCAAGGGTGCAAACTCCTGGACCGTAACAATTTTAATGGCTAAGCAGGGAAACAATTTTACATCCATTAAACTATAATCAACCTTACACTAGCAACCACCCCTCTTAAAGATATATTCACCATTCCTATCCTATTTAGTGTGTTCATTACATGCCTGCAGGCAGAAGGCCAGCTGCCTTCTGACAATTCTTTAGTGGGTTACCTTCCAAGCCTGGGATATTTAATACTGGTGTTTCATAGCTTGAGACTATTTCATCCCATTTGGAATCTTTCCTGAAGACCTAAAAAAAGGCATAGATATGCCCACAATTTAAGGAAACTAACTTGGACCTGAATGCCCCCAACAACTACAGACCGATTGCAAATGGGCCTTTTCTAGACAAATTGATAGAAAGAGCAACATTCATCAAGATGTCACAATTTATTGAAAATAACACCCTACTTTCAGTCTAACAAACAAGATCCTGCCCAGGAAGAGGCAGAGATTTTACCCTCATCCCATCCGGGATCATCTTAAAGACAGTAGACTGTGCCACAGGGTTGCTGCACTACTTGTCTTAGACTTCTCAGCTGCCTTTGGCACAGTTGACCATGACACTCTAATACAAAGATTCTACGAAGCCAGCATGGAGGGGGCTGCTCTCAACAGGATCACATCCTACCTTCAAAACAGAACCAATGCCACCCTTTCTCATCCAAACCGTACTTCACAAAAGCAGGGGTTCCTCAAGGCCCTGTCATCTCATTTCACCAATGATTTTCAACATCTACATGAAGTCATTACCGGCAACAATCAATTAATTACAGCTCACGTGCTATAACTATGCAGATCACACACAAAGACTCCTTAAAGTGGAAAGCCCCCAAAGACATTGGAAACTTAAAGATCTTCAGTTGCCTCAGTCATTGATCAATGGATGACATGGAGCCATCTCAAATTGAATGCTTCCAAAACTGAAATACTCACACTGGAAAAATGTATCACCCATCCTGCGCATGGCCTGACGACCTGGGACCACCTGGTAAAGTACCTAAGGAAGGTAGAAACCTTGGAATTACCATGGACTCCAAGTTACCAATGAATGTCCAAGTGGACAAATTAGCCAGCTTAAGCTTCTTTACTATGAAAACTCTATGGCACATATTCCCCCAACTGGGATTTCCACACATTGTCCAGGGTACTGTCTATCTTGTACTGTCTAAACTTGATTACCCCAATGGCCTCTACCACAGATCATCTTTCTCAACTAATGAAGACTACAACGGATTCAGAACTCTGCTGCCAAACTACTCCTACATGCAATGCACAAGCCTATATCTCCCCTGCCTTGAGTGTCCTACATTGGTTACCAGTTGCCAGAAGATCCACCTTCAAGCTGCCTTGTATTACCCACAAAGGAATACATGGAAGAGGAATAAAATCACCAAATACATTCAACAAAGGAACTACCGCTCCAGATTGGCACCTCGCCTCAAAATTCCACCATACAAGAAAACAAACATTTGCAATGCAATGGGTCTCGCATTTGCTCAAGTTAAAGATATTAGTGTTGTAAATTCCTAATTGGACTTTTCTTGCCACATTAATTGAAAATGAAAAGTATAACAGTTGACATTAGCAAGCCAATTCAAACCGCCATGGCTGCCGTGAGTGTGAAGGAGAGACAAAAAAGAAGTTTGCTTGCAATTAAACGTATTGGCAAGCGTGCAATTATCCATGTGACAGGGCTGAAGGACAAGGTGGTAACAAAACTGCCCCAAGGAGGGACAAACATAACGCATTTACCAATGATAACAGCGGATTTTTGAAAGGCAAGTCCATGATTGACTGATAATAAGGGGCATGCGGTTGGAGTGAATAAAAGCCTACAGATAGATTGCAACACGTCAGAGCGCTTACGTGCTCAACCTAAAAACAGATGGTACATCTTTCTCTGTTCAAGCAGCTAAACTATGGAATTCATTACCCCAAACACAAGATCAACGGATAACTATCTTATCTTCAGAAGACTACTCAAAAGTTGGTCAAACACAGAGAGAAAGCTAGGGGAGGGTCAGGTCTCCTCATTTAGCACTAACCAGGAATGACTTTGAATTTGAAAATACCTAATACCTACAAGTGCATGGGACATCAATGGGCAGTACGTTTGCCCCAAGTCTAGCTTGTCTCTACGTTGACTCTTTTGAAAGACAATACGTGTTTCATGATGACAACCCTTTTAAGAAACAGATTAGATTATGGAAGAGTTACATTGACTACATCCTTCTGATCTGCACGGGGACAGAAAAAGAAGCATTAACATTTGCAGATTGGTTGAATGCCTTGAACTCCTACCTAAGATTCACCATAACTATAGGAGGCAGAGCTACCCTATCTTGACCTTCTGATCTACGAGAAAAATGGCTTTCTGGTGACAGAAGCATATTATAAACCCCAAAATAGGAATAATCTTGTTCAATTCCTGAGCTTCCATCCACGTGCCTTAAGAGAGAATCTATCAGGTCAATTCCTTTGATTGAGACGGAATTGCTCTGAGATCACAGATTACATAAAACACGCCAAGAGACTTACGAATAAACTCCTCAAAAAGGATTACCCAGCGCATCTTATCAGAAAAGCAGACAAAAGGTCATGCAATAACAATAGGGACCAGTTGTTAGAACCCTCCCAGCGTAGTAAGAATGAAGATAAACTAATCTGCGTGACCACTTTTAACCCACTGTCCAACAGGGTACAGAAAATAATAAAGGACGACTGGACAATTTTGACATCAGGAAGACTGTCTTTCAACCAACCATTACATGCCTTGAAGAGATCCAGGACCATACGCGATATGATGGTCCACACACGCCCTCGGGCCAGAACACCAATGGACAAACAAATGACTTTGTGGTACTTGCCCCAACCATCTGGTCATCACCCTTGTGGCAAGTGCAGTGTTTATAAATTCCCCCCAAAAAACAAATACATTGGATTTAGGCATATATACCCTTAGGAAGTTAAAAACGTTCTCGAATTGTAACAGCAAGAACGTTATCTACATGATCAAAAGCCCATGCCAACTCAACTACATTGGGATGACATCAAGAAGAGTTGGCACGCACATTTGTGAAATTAGAAGTACCATTCGCTGGTAACGGGACGCAACCAAACTAACAAATCATTACATCAGGAACAACCATTCCCCTGATGATATGGAGTGGGTGGTGACTGACAAACTGAAACAAGCCACAACCAATATGCACAAACAGCTCCTACGTTATGAACAGAGATAGGTCTGGAGACTATGAATGGACACTACAGGGCTCAACGATGAAATAGTGGCCAATGCTGAATAACTAATGAGACCGCAGTGGATGACCACACTTTGACAAGTACCCGGTTTATCATACCAGACTTTAACAACCTCAGGGCACCTGTCCCCTTTTCACCCAAACCACCGCCCCCCTTCCCCTGTTTGTAATCTCACAGTGGATCATCCTCGGAGCACTTTTAAGCTTTCTGCTTCGTTTTGTACTCCAGTTATTTATTTCCCTCCTCTTAACTCCTCCCCTGTGTTCCCCTCGTTTTCTTAGTTTCCTTTTCTTCTTTTCTTTCTTTTTTCTTCATCTTTTTTGTTTTTTCTTTCCTGTTCCCACCAAATCCCCCCAACCCCCTCTCCTTTGTTTCCGCTTTCTTTTCCACCACTGTTTTCCCGTTTCCTTTCTAATTTCCCCGCCCCTCCTTATGCCACTTCTCTCCCTTCCCTAAAATAAAAAAAATAAAAAAAATCTTCTTTTCCCCCTCTTCTTCCTTCCCCTTTCCTCTCTGCCCCCACCCCCCCCCCCAAAACCCCAACCACCCTCCTAATCCCCCCTCACCTCAGACACATTCCTTTCCCTCTGTTTTTCCATTTAGAAATGGAACATCCATTCCTCGATTGGGCGTTGGATGGGAGACTCATAGGACTACAACTCTTATGAGTCTCAGCATCGTAGGACGTGCATAGCACGCGTCCACGGAGCGCACGAGTCGCACTGCTTGACGGACTGGTTAGCCAATCCTCTCGGTGACAGGCTATATTAGCGCACATGCCACTCTGGCCGAGAATCACAAGCGGCTGGGGCAGGGACCCGATTAGGTTTGATTGCAGTACGTTTCCTTTGATGCACTAGGTCCCGCCTGCTTTCTCCCCCTGGGGGCCACATCAAGCAGACACTTCGGAACTTTTCATTACAGATAAGATGATGGTTCTTTCTGTGTTTTGTCATTCATTTTATATTGAGTTTGACCATTTTTTGTTTCTTTGATGTTCGTGTATGTACACTTTGGATAAAAGTTGACTTTGTATAATAAGTAATGTGCACAGTTTAGCATAAAATGGCAATAAGCTATTTTAAAAGTGGACAAAGTGCAAAATTCAACAGTTCCTGGAGGAGGTAAGTAAAAGTTAGTTCGTCAGGTAAGTAAAGCACTTACAAGATCAGTCTCCAGGGCATAGGCAGCCCACCGTCAGTGGTTCAAGTTAACCCCAAACACCCAACACCAGCAACACAGGGCCAGTCAGGTGCAGAGGTCAAAGAGGGGCCCAAATAACATAGGCGCCTATGTGGGTGCTCCGGTTCTAGTATGCTAGTAGGTAAGTACCTGCCTCCTCGTGGAGCAGACCAGTGGGGTTTTGTAGAGCACTGGGGGGTCCCAAACAGGCACACAAAATACACACTCAGCGGCACAGGCGCGGCCCGGTGCAGTGTGCAAACAAGGAGTCGGGTTTTGTATTGGAATCAATGGAGGGACCTGGGGGGGTCACTCTGGCGATGCAGGCAGGGCACAGGGGGGGTTTCTCGGGCCAGCCACAGACTGGACAAAGGTGAGGGCCGCCTGCTGGTCACTCCTGCACCGGCAGTTGGTTCCTCTTGGGCCTGGGGGCTGCAGGTGCAGTGCTTCTTCCAGGCGTCGGGTTCTTTGTTACCGGGCAGTCACGGTCAGGGGGATCCTCTGGATTCTCTCTGCAGGAGTTATCGTGGGGGTGCAGGGAGGTCGTCTCAGGGTGGACACATCATGGGAGTCGCCTGGGGGTCCTCTCTGCGGTGTTGATTACTCTGGACATGGGCAGGGTGTCGGGTGCAGAGTGTTGGGGACTCACAGTTCAGGAGTGAGGTGGGAGTCCCTTTAAAGATGGTTTCTTTCGACAGAGCCGCTGTCCACAGGAGTTTCTTGGTCCTTTGGCTTGCACAGCAGTCCTCTGAGTCGGCAGAGGTCGCTGGGCTCGCTGGATACATCGCTGTTTCAGGTTCTTTGAATCTGGAGACAGGCCGGTAGTGCTGGGGCCAAAGCAGTAGTTGTCTCCTTCTCTGCTGGTTTTTCAGGTCAGCAGTCCTTCTTCTTGTTAGGTCATCAGGAATCTAAATCTCTTGGTTCAGGGAGCCCTTAAATACTACATTTAGGTAGAGGTGTGTAAGGGTAAGGGGGCAGTAGCCAATGGCTACTGTCCCTTAGGGTGGCTACACCCTCCTTGTGCCCACTCCCTCTGCGGAGGGGAGCACATTCCTATCCCTATTGGGCTAAATCCTCTAAAACAAGATGGAGGATTTTCCAAGGAGGGGGTCAATTCAGCTCTAGTCACCTTAGGGGTGGACCTGGCTGATGGAGTGACTCCTCCTTGTTTTTCTCATTATCTCCCATGGACTTGCTGCCAAAAGTGCGGCTTGTCCGGGGGGTGGGCATTTCCACTAGATGGAGGGCCCTGGGGCATTGTAACAGGAAGCCTGAGAGCCTTTGAGGCTCACTGCTAGGTGTTACAGTTCCTGCAGGGGGGAGGTGTGAAGCACCTCCAACCAGTGCAGGCTTTGGTTCTGGCCCCAGAGAGCACAAAGGATCTCACCCCGGGGGGTCAGAAACTCGTCTCTCTGTGGCAGGCTGGCACAGACAAGTCAGTCCTGCACTGAAGGATTGGGTAAAATACAGGGGGCATCTCTAAGATGCCCTCTGTGTGCATTTTTTAATAAATCCAGCACTGGAATCAGTGTGAGTTCATAATTCTGAGAAGTTTGATACCAAACTTCCCAGTGTTCAGTGTAGCCATTATGGAACTGTGGAGTTTGTTTTGACAAACTCCCATACCATATACTTAGTATGGCCACACTGTATTTACAATGTCTAAGAATGGACTTCGACACTGTAGGGGCATATAACTCATGCAGCTATGCCCTCATCTGTGGTATAGTGCACCCTGCCTTAAGGCTTTAAGGCCTGCCAGAGGGTGACTTATCTATGCCACAGGCAGTATTTTGTGTGCATGGCACCCTGAGGGTGATGCCATGTCGACTTTCCCTTTTTCTCCCCACCAACACACACAATCTGCAATGGCAGTGTCATGTGTTAGGTGAGGGGCCCCTTAGGGTGGCACAACACATGCTGCAGCCCTTAGGGACCTTCCCTGTTCACAGGGCCCTTGGTACCACTGGTACCTTTTACAAGGGACTTATCTGTGAGCCAGGGGTGTACCAATTGTGGAAACAATGGTACATTTTTAGTGAAAGAACACTGGTGCTGGGGCCTGGTTAGCAGGGTCCCAGCACACTCTCAGTCAAGTCAGCATCAACAGCAGGCAAAAAGTGTGTGGGGGGGGGGGGGGGATTGCAACAAGGAGCCATTTTCCTATAATATATATCTACATGTATGTATTTCTTTGTACAAATATGTATAATTATGTTTTTTTTAAATATTTATTCTTTAGGCCTGCATTACAAATGTATTTATTACTTATGGTGTGTGTGTACATTATTATATATACATATCTATATGTACACACACAAACATACGCATATATACACATAAAAACACACACACATTATTCTATGCTTAACATGTAGAGGTCACAACATAGTTTTCATGTAAGTTATTTGATTAGATGCTTATGGATCTCTGTTTTATTTATCCCAATATGTAAATATTATCATTATTTTATCTACAAATGCTTCACTATTAACATACTGAAAATCTACAATTTAAAAAGTTCTAAAACTACACAAAAAATTTGCTTAAAGTACAGCAACACTTGGAAGCCTGAGTTTATAAAATACAACTTTAAATCATGCAACCTTATCCTCCTTATACATATATACTCTATGTACTTATACTTCTATATAATAATTACTTTCCTCCTACCTTAGAAGAAAAAATACCTTTGACTCTCTCAAATGCACTACTCTATATCTCACCCTATACCTCTCAATATATCCTCTACCTTTCACTCTCTGACTGATCCCAAACCTCATTCTACTACTATGATCTCCAAAATAGCCCTTTCTAGACCCTTTCCTTTTCTATACCTCCTTGGATCACCCCAAACCTAATTTTAATACTATGATCTCCCAAGCAACCCTTTCTCAGTTTTTCCCTCATGCATCCCTCCTTTGACTCATCCCAAACCCAATTGTCTGCAGTTGAGGTAATATGTGTGTCCAAAGGTAATGTTGTTCGAACTTGTATTTATGGTTCATTTATGAAAAGCCTTCATTATTAGGGTGAGCGCTGTAAATAAGCATTTTAAAGGTCACACTGCACTACTGACTAGACTAGACTAGATGCAAATGTTCGCGGAAGCTTGTAAGCAAGAGTGAGGATTCTTTGCTTTCAAAATTAAATGTTCCGAAAAAATGCAAGTAGGAAAAAACGTTTCACTACTATGAAATTTTCAGTGCCATTTATTCGAAGTGTCATTTAGTAAAATGTGTTGATGCATGCTTGTATTTCCAAAAAACTCCTAATGGAAAAGCTGTGCACCTTCAGCAAGATTATGGGAAGCATGAAAATAAACATGCACTTGCAAAGCCAGCCGATCCACCATGTTTTGTGAGTCTTTTGGTTTCGTAAATGTGTGTCTTGTTTTGATATGGCTTTTGAAACACTTTTTTGTCGTGGGAGCTGCCAGGCCCTCACATTGTAACAATCAGTGGCAAAATTAAAAGAAACGTTTTTGGTCTCAAAAAGCACACATTGTCACCAATGGTGTAACAAAGGCCCTGCAGCCACAGTCAGGGGGCCTCCTCAGCACAGGACCGGCCCTGAGTGAATCTGAAGGGGGAGGGCCTCCATGTTCTTTGCAGGGGCCCACCCCTCCAGTTTCGTTACGCCACTGATTGCCACAGTAGTTCCTGGCACTGAACAAAACTACTTTGTGTGTCAATGTGCTCCTTGTGGAAGAGCAGAATGCGATCACTCGCAGAAAAGCCAGCCGATAGATAGAGAGAGAAATAGAAGTTTAATAAAAACAAAATCTTTGTTAAAGTCAGTTCTAATTAGGGACCCAATTCATGAAGAAAGTCACAAAAGTGCACCCATGGTATATGTCTTTGAATTAGTGGCTTTCATGAATTCCCAAGTAAATCAGGAAATCGTACTCCTAGAAAATATTTGTGAACTGTATTTGAGCACGAGCAAATATGCATGTATAGATTTGCTCATGTGAAAATCTATTGAGCATTTGCAAGTTCACTTTCCCTCCAACCACTTTTTTCCAAACCCTGAAAGAACTTCTACTACTGCCATTGTCAGGAGTAAATTTCCAACCTCTCTCATTATGAGAAAAGATTAGAGAAGAGCTGGTGAAAATCCTTAAAACAAGCAAGTTAGTAGGTTTGCAGACTCAAAGGCATTCCAGTCCTGGAACTATTGCTTACTGTTTTCTCCGCCCAGTGTGTAGATCTACAGAAAAGGTGGCAAAATAAGGAAATTGCTATAGTAAGGTTTGAAATTGCAAGTATTCAAGTCCTGCTATAGTAGTAGCCCTGGTAGAATCAGAGAGGCTATTATCAGAGCTCTTACATACTGAGATTGCTACCATAATTTGTCGTGGCACTAAAGGGACAAGTACATTTTTTTACAGGACAAGCAAATTTAACAATCAACCTGTCCCATGGACAAGTAGATATTTTATTAAATTCCACACTTCTGCTCCTCTATCTCTCTTTCTACTCATCCCAGGCCTCTTCTTACTGGTATGATCTACCATATAACGCTTTCTAGACTCTTCCCTCTTCTATCCCGCCATTATCCTACTCAATCTAAGTAACAGACTTGCATGTCCACCGCTCAAATTAACTTATATTTTCCTATACTAATTCACCACTAATCCTTTTTGGGGTCTGGGGTAGTGTGCATGCTTGCCGAAATGCACTTTGACGCAAAGTATTATACAGACCGTTGCAATCCTAAGAAGAAAACAACCATTAAAGTAAGATTTCCAGACATCAGGTTTTGGTTTTTGATGCTGGTGCTGAGTTGGTGTTAATACAGAAAGCAATGGCATGCAGTCTGTTCAAGGTGGAAATGGGGGTCCTCGTGGTAGAGGTAAAGGCTTTTAGAGATAAAATATGAATAATGTACAGATGAGAAATTGCCCGTGCCACATCTTGGAAATGCTGCCCATTCGAAATGCGATTGCAGGTTTAATTCAAATAGATTTGAACTGAACTCACAAATGGTTCCCCAAATGCAGCAGAACATGAATCAGATGTTGCATGAAGAGATGACACAATCAGCTGCCCCAGCTCTAACAGGTTGTAAGCAAAGTTGTGTCAGTTCAATCGGAATATGCATTCAGCACCCTTTAGGCAACAGCCTAGTACCCAAGGTTTCCAACACAGTTAAAGATTTCAACAAATAACTTCAGTGATTACTGATGATTTTTCTAAATTTGCAGCTTCATTAGGAGTTTCTTAAAGACGGAGCTGTCAGCTAATGCCCCAGTAAAAGTTGGTCCAATTATGAATAATCACAAATGTATAATCAGTTGGAAAAGCCCAGGTCATCTGAATGCGAATTCCTGTGAGAATTGTCTTTGTCTGAATCGCAACACCATCCGGTGTACATAAAATCACACAAAGGATGAAGACGCTGACTCTAAAATAAGATCATGAGAGTCAACAGTTAAAATGTTACCTGCCTTTGTTTTTTACATAGGAAGACTTATCTCCGGATATAAGACATACTGTGAATAATGAGGTTTGTGGTGATTTTTCAGTTAAATAGATTGATCAAAGCTGAGAGACAGTGCTCATCATTCTAACAGTAATGCAGCATATCCCTGCAAATCAAGCTTTCGTATGACGCAGAGAATTCAATTCAAGCATACTCATGACGCAGAGAAGGAAATAATACTTGTTACTGATAAATTGAGTTAGAAAAGAAATTCTAAAATAAGCATAGGGAGCCCTTATAACTCTGATCACTGGAACAAAGAAGTCTACCATAAATGGTGGATAGGACAAGACATGCGCAAAATAAATTACATAGTTATTTTTTGTTGTCCCATGGTACTGAACTGTGCTGTGATATCGTTTCAGATTCATGCAGACACTTAGTGATTTATAGTCAATGATAGGTGTCAAGCATTTTGTTTAATTCATCTTCATGAAGATAGTCAATATATCTTGGCATTCAGATTCCACAAAGTTTTGGTTGGTGTAGAATCCCACAGCACTATGCATACAGTACTTCAATCTCCTGCCAAATCCTAAAGAATGGTCTGAAAACTCTAAATTTACCCTGTGACTTACTGCTAATTCAATAGACAGACGATCAGTTGGTCGCAGCCAAAACAAGAGAGCACTGTGGCTTGAAACAAATACATTGCTAAACCTTCTAACTGAAAATAGGCAATAAGTGCCCCTTGCTAAATTACAGAACTGTCAGGAACAACTGATGTATCTGGGACACCAGATTGAGAAGGGAGCGAGGAGAGTGTCAAAAGAACACATTTGTGCAATTCTGAAAATGAATCCACCAACCCAATAGAAAGAAGGAAGGATTTTTTTTTTTTTAGGGATATGGGGTCACGTGATGGGATGGAGCCAGTGCCTTTGGTCAATTAATGTTTGCAAGCTTTCCTGCAGCTCAAGTACAGCTTCCGTAGCTGCCCTGCTTCAGGAATGCAAAATTATGAGAAAGATCTTTTATGCTGTCATGCTTAAGAAGGGAGAGAACTTTCAGTCTACACACACATGGGGGGGAATGTGTCTTCTACACTAGATGCGGTGGCCACCTCACTTCTTGGATGCACGAAAAGTGTTCCTGCTACTTCTCAGGTAATTGTGCAAAGTGAAATGACTATAACAGAATACCCACTTATTGTGCTGGTTCCTCATTCATTTGGGAAATGGCTGAGTCGTACTCGACAGCTTACAAATAGTTGCTTGACTAAATATGAGCAGATTACACTGGCAGCAGAAAACATTTCACTTAAATGTTGCAATACTTTGAATCCTGCAACGCTTATGCCATTGCCTGAGGAAGATTGCTGTTGTTAAATGTGACACATACACGAGTAAAGATGACATGATTTAGTCTGGAAATATCTTCACAGACGAAGTTGCAAATTACTGAGCTCTTTTGTGTGGTACATTGGGAATACGAAACAGAAAATGTCAGTAGTTTCTTGTCTATGTCAAGTCAGTCACTCAAGGAGTTGAGGGAACTGCAGAGCAGGGTGTAAGAAGATTTTAAACAAGCATTTGCAATGCAACGTGTCTCGCGTTTGTTAGTGTTAGAACTGATAGCGTTGTAAACTCCTAACCCGACTTTTCACTGGTAATGAAACCTATCGGCAAAAGTCTTTTTATGTACTAACCAGAAAAAGTGCAATTAGCTGCGTAACAAGCGCTCGACTTCTCCCAAGCGCGATCGCACTGGGAAAATAGAGAAAAAGTAGTCCACGAGCCGGACAGAAAACAGCGAGCCTTGCATGTTTTCTGTACTTGGTCGATGCGCTCGAGAAGGGCTATCCACTGGAAAAGGCATGACGCATCCATGCCTTCCACTAATGAAATCAAGCAGATTCTAATTGGCAAGCCCACAAGCCAATGACAGACACTGACGTGACGTGGACAGGGCTCCGAGCCTTTTTTAATTACTAAAGTGTCTCGCTTAGCGAAAAGCATGCGCAAGCGCATGCGACGCAGGCTCATCCTAAAAAAGGATGAGAAAAAACAAGTTATTCAAAAGATGCTGAAGAGGTATGAGCTTCCATAAATAAACTATTTGTTTAGTATGATTCAATGTTGTTTCAGACAGCAAATTATCTTCAAGTACTCACATAAGTGGGACGAGACACGATGTTGTCACTGTTTAAGAAATATTATTTGAATCAATGTTTCAGGGTTGTTGCAGATGCACTTTGTCAAGGTGCATTACCTGCCACTAAATGAACGTAGGTAGGAAGATAGAAGTTATTATGAGTCATGTAGGGAATTTTGATGGATCTTTCACAAGATTACAAACAGATTTTGTAACAATATAGCCATGTAATAATTTGAGGTACATTTTGGTAGTTGTTTGTACAGCAGATGAGTAGAGGCCTAACCAACCAGGAGAAGCAATACACTCAATGTAGACAAGCTTTTTGTTGAGGAAGATGAAACCTAGATTCAATTTGCCAACTTCTTTAGAGTCAGATAGGAGAACACATTTTAGAAATTAGTTTATGGGGATTCTTAGCAGGGCACAGAAGGTGGAACACTCTCCATTGTGGATATCACCAAGAAGCATCAAGAGTTGTGGAGAGAGCAAATGGTTTCCTGAAAGCAAAGCTCGCAAAGGTTTGCACATCAGCAACATTGAAATGGCATGATGCCCTTCCCTTGGTGCTATCAAGTATAAGTGGCACACCCAACAAGACCACTGGCTTATCTCCTCCTTAAGAGTCTGATGGGCTGACCCATGAGGATTCCTGGAATTCCTTCAGATGCACTTGTGAACATAACTGATTATTTAGTTCTGGATTAATGCAAGAGTTTGGCTGATGTGGTACTCTCTCTCTTTCTCTCTCAAGGTGAATTTGGGTACACGTTCAGCAAGTGAAGAACAGTGACATGACCTAGAACTTGGAGACTGGGTTGTGGTGAAGACATGTCAGAAAGAACTACCTCGAGCCTCTATGGAAGGGGGCCCTTACAAGTAATTTTGGTGAAAGACACGGTTGTGAAATGTGATGAACTGCTGTGGAGGTGTGCAAAAGTGAATCAACAAAGAGCAAGGATGAAGAAGTGGTGACACAAACCACTCATTCACAAAGTCATGCTCAAGCACGTTATGTGGATCTAGAAGGGGAGAACAAAAATAACAAGACCAGGAAAAAAAAAAAAAAAAAACTTACAAACTCTGAAAACTTAAGAGAACAATTCATTGTGTTCCAGTAACAAGAGATGAAAGTTTGATTTGAGCCAATTGGTCTGAAGATGCCAAAGACAGAAGAAGAGCGTTGGGAACAATAACATATCTGAATGATGAAACACCAAAGAACAAAATATCAACAGTAGTAAGAGTGCCAAACAGAAAGTACCCTGCACCTGACTGAACATATCTGTCAAAAATGGAACCAGAAGAAATAGACATTTATCTGAGCAGACAATTGATTTCTGTTGGAAGAACTTCCATGAATAAACATGAGCCAAGAATGATGGTGATCTACACCGAAATATTTCTTGATTGAATAGTGATGCTGAATTTTGAATCTTGAAAATAAAATTTCTGATTTTTCATAAGCGTGCCTGTAAAACTCTTGGATTAGAAAATAAAGTTAGAAGTTGAGTTCAAAAATTTTTCCCTTATACTCACATTTTTTTAATAGATGAATGCCTGCTATGAAGAAAATTGATTTTACACCTTAGGAATCCTGCTGAATTTAGGCCCTCATTACGTGTCTGGCGGTCCGACTGCCACATTACGACTGTGGCAGAGCTGGCACGGTCCGACCGCCGACACAGCATGGTTGCCGCCAGTCAACAGCCTAGCGGCTGTAATTCCCTGCCACCCGCCAAACTCATAATGAGGGCCATAGTGTTGTGTCTACACTTAACTTATAAACTGTACTCTTGAACTGTGTACCTGGATCTTCTTTTCTTGATTCATTTTGAGAACTGAAGATAGATTTTTTGAAGAATTGGTTTTGAATTTTTGCACCTTTTAAAGATTTAAGGCCTCCTTACGATTTTGGCGTTCCTAAATGTCGACTACCAAAGCCATGCAGAGGACACCACCGTCATACCATAACAAACCAGCACCATTGGTACGCGCACTGTCTGCAGTGCAGCCAGGGAGCATTCCGATGGTGCTGGGCAGGGGGGCCTCTGTACTGGCTTTCCGCCAGCCATTTCAAGGCAGGGTCCCCGTTATGAAAAGGCTCGTGGAAAGGGGGGTTGTAATCAGCCAAGAGGTGCTAGGTTCGGTGCCGCCCTGGCTGGTTACAACTTCGACCGCTGTTACCAAGTTGGGAACCATGTTTCTGGCGGGGACACCACTCCCCTGGTGGGTCCGCCCACCAGGGTTGTAATGTGGCGGTCAGACTGCCAAAGTTCAGGTGATCCAACTGTCACTATCGAGGCTGGCGGTCCTTGGACCGTCAGCCTCGTAATCAGGCCCTTAGTTTTTGAGACGTTTTTAATAGAAAAAGATGGCTATTTGTAACACATTTTGTATGATTCCCATATCATTAGTTTTAATTTGCAGTTTAGTGAGTTTATACACTCCTGTTGCAAAAATAATTTACATTACAATTAAAGCTTCCTGTTTTTTGTTTTTAATGATTTTTTACAGATGGAGAGAAAAACATTTATTTTCCTGTCTGTACTTATTTGCAAACGTGGATGAAAACGGACAATTGATTCTTTTTTTTTTTTTTTTTTTTTTAGAGACTCTAAATACTGTTAGTCATGACTGCCAGGCCACAGCTGTGCAGACTGACATGTAAGGTGTTAAAAAAACAGAAGGAAATGTTAGTAAAGAGGCTTAAACGCAGGAGATATGTGCAACCTTGATACTAAAATGTCCATGTTTTCATATAAGTGCATTGATTTATCATATATGGGTGTTCAAGCATGAATGAACATTTAGAAGTTAAATAAATGAGGAAACAAACTTGTTTCAACTTAATTTATTCACAAAACCAACAATAAATATGAATAAAGATAACATTTGCAAAACATAAAGAAGGATACAGATGGAGATGTAAAATAAATATATTATATATATAAAACACCATAAAATGGAAAGCCCTATTTATAACTCTGTTACAAAAGGCTTAGATTTGATCACACAGTTGTTGATGATTCAAATTTTAAGAATACTACTTATGTCAGTTTACTTTCTGAATACAAAAGTATTATGTATCCAATGTTATACTGGTACACCACTACCTGTTTTAGAGGGGTGTAACATACCTACAACTCCCTCTGTGCTATGTATTGTCATATACTGTGTATTTTCCAATTCTATTGCAGGCATTACTGGTGAAGTTCGAGGCAGACTATGAACTGCCGTTCAAGAGGCCTCTAGGGTTAAGAATGTGAGTTCACTTTAACAATAATAATAGACCTACACTATATTTGACTCAATCCTCTTAACACAACTAATGAGAAGAGTGTGTGTAAGATGAGTGACACTGAGAACTATTTTATTAGAGACTTTAATTAAAGAAGAGTAAAAATTAGAAGAGTTGTTTCAGCGAGAGGGATTCAATTCCAAGAAGAAGCTGGAGGTTTAGAAATTCTGAGATGCATCTTAGACTTAAAAGTAATCAAAAGACGGGAGTTAATTGTATGGTTTGTGAGAACCATGCTGTCTGGAAGCTTCAGAAACTACTGGAATAAGTGAGTGCAGTTATTGTTATAGAGTTAGCAGACATTATATGTTGGGTCATGATCCTATATTCAGAGGCATCTCATGTCTATGGTAAAACAGCTTATTTTAATATTCCAAATTACTAGGTAGGATCCTGCTATTAAGCATTAGTTTTTCAAAGAGTGCATCGTGTGAGTGAAATGAATGAAATGATGTGATGAATAGAAAGTTGTCTAATTTACTATATAGGTTACCTACTAATAATGCAGGAGTTTTAACGAAGGTTAATGAAGAAACGATTGCCATTCATGCAATGGTTATTCAGACCCAAATTACTTTATATATTTTACTTGCGAAAGAAGGTGGTGTGTCGGGGTAATAAACATCAAGCTGAATTGCACATTTAACATGCTAATTAATTAATGTATTAATTACGTAACTAATTTTAAACGTGAAGCTAAAAGTTTAAAGGAGACTGGTGCTTGGGAAGTGGTTGGTTAATAGTTCAGTACTCCTGGAAAAGGAACTGCAAGTATTGGTGAACCCTTCGGTGATGTCGGCAGAGGGTTGATGAAACCAACACTAACAACTATCATTATAATTATTCCTAGATAAATTAGTCTTTTCTTGTACTAAAACTGTTTGAAGCGGTCTTTTTCAAAAAAATAAGTTGAGATGTGGTTGTTGAATAGACGACGATCAGGAAGAGGAAGAGAGAAGAAACTACTTTGAAAGAGATAAACTCAAAAATATTCGATGAACTGAAAGCCTTGGAGGAGATGAAGAACAATAAACCGAAAATAATGAACAATCTATAGAGAATAGTGTAGTGTGGACTGTGATGATTTATAAAATCATCAGAGGGGGAATTGCTACAGCAGATTTATTAAGAGAGATTAATGTTATTTTTTGTATTTAAGTCAGCAAAAGTAGCCCGCAAAACTAATTTACTGGGCCTATCCCTGGTCTGGTGGCACTGACAGAAACATGGTTGCACTGCGTGGGCGATTTCTCTCTCACTCTGTTTTTTTCCTTAAAAAACAAAAAAAATATATAAATTCATGTATTGTAGCACATGTTCAAGGCTGATGCTGTCTGCTCGTTCAACTGTTTATTGTTCAACCATGCAATGTTATTTAATCTTCTATGCAGAATAACCCCTTGGAAGCCAAAGACCCCCACTCCCCCAGGGCAGGAAGGGGAAATCGCTTCCCCTTCCACCGCCGCCACCCCCCCACACCCAAGTGACGGCTGATGACTGCACGCAATTGTGCGCTGACCTTATCCGAGGCCGCCCCCACTGCGCTGGAAGCTCAATCGGAAATGCTTTGCATTTCTCTTCCAATCCTGGGACTGGGGGCCGCACAGAGACATGAAAGGAAAGGAATGGCCTTTCCTTTCATGTCTGTGAGCATTTCTGCAGCCCAATCGTGAAGTGATCGGGCTACAGAAATGCCACTAGACACCAGGGATGTTTTTTGGTTTTTTTCCTATTTATAAGGGGAGCAATATATTATTAGGCCTTGAGCAAGGGTCACTCTCCTGGGGGGCAGTTTTAGGCCTTTCCTGCCCCACGCCAAGCGGCAGATCGACCTATTTTAAATTAGGCCATTCTACCCCCAAGGGGGGCAGAAGCCGCTAGACACCAGAGATTTTTTTTTTTACGTAAGTTTCACGTAAAG
Source organism: Pleurodeles waltl (assembly GCF_031143425.1). NCBI lineage: Eukaryota > Metazoa > Chordata > Amphibia > Caudata > Salamandridae > Pleurodeles > Pleurodeles waltl. Next base: position 604,468,190 of record NC_090451.1, on the reverse strand, counting down.
TAAGTGACCCTTAGGCAAGGGTCGCTCCCCTGAGGGACAAATTTATTTTAAGCCATTTCTGCCCCCCTTGGAGGCAGATCGGCCTATTTCTATTAGGACGATCAACCCCCAGGTGAGACAGAAACCACTTAGGCACCAGGGATTGGTATGTGTGTGTGTGTTTTGTTTGGGGGGCAACCCCTTGGGCAAGGTTCGCTCCCCATGGGGGAACATTACTGTTGGCCATTTCTGCCCCCTATTTTTGGAAGGCCTATCTGTCCCGAGGGGGAAAGAAAGCCGACCAGGGAAGATTTTTTTTTTTCAAAAAACCCCACCCCAAATAAATGGGGACAAAGTTAAGTTGTTCTGCCCACCGGGGCCTACTAGATGCCAGGGAATTTTAAAAAATTAAAAAAATAGTGGGTGGTGGCTACCAACCAATATGGGCATGGTTATGCCCCCACCCCAACTGAAGGGGGTACAATCTTTCAGCTCTTCCCCCGCACACTAAAACATCTTATCCCATGGCAAGCAAGAGGACATTTGAATATTTTGGGGTTTGGTTTTACACTTGGACCATGAGAGCTTGTCTAACTCTCAAAATCGTCCCACTTGGAATGGTGAGGGCTGCACTTTTTGGACTTTGGGACGCTGCCATGTAGAAAAGTCTATGAGACCTAGATACATCTGACAACTAAACATCTGGGTGAGTCCAGGGTGGTGTGCTTCACTTGCAGCCTACACCATTTTCTTTCCCACACCGCTCTGCAAGCCTCCAACTTTGCTTGAAATCGCACATTTTTACCCCATTTTTGTGATGGAACCTTCCGGAATCCACAAAATGTCTACCACTCAGCATTGCTGCATCTATACCGATGAAAATTCTGCCCCACATGTCAGCCTAAATATGTTTTTTTCAAACTGCCCTTCTAGACCCACTTTGGTTCCCCCTCATTTTCGACATGTTTTGGGCTCTTCCCAGTCACAGGCACTTGGCCCACCTATACAAGTGATGAGATGTATCATTTTTATCATCAGGAGACTAAGGAGAACGTTGGGTGGTAGGAAATTTGTGCCGGTGCAGTGATCCCACACAGAAATGTGGGAAAATGAGTTGGTTTTTTTTAGCTAAATTTGAGGTTTGCTGAGGATTCTGGGTAAGAAAACACTGGGGGATCCACGCAAGTCACAACTCCATGGACTCCCTCAGGTGTCTAGTTTTCAGAAATGTTTGGGTTTGGCAGGTTTCCCTAGATGGCTGCTGAGCCCAGGACCAAAAACGCAGGTGTCGCAGGAGACTGGGGGAAATGCTGGGTGGAAGGAAATTTGTGGCCCCTCTCAGATTCCAGAACTTTCTATCACCGAAATGTGAGGAAAAAGTGTTTTTTGGGCCAAATTTTGAGGTTTGCAAAGGATTCTGGGTCACAGAACCTGGTGAAAGCCCTACAAGTCACCCCATCTTGGATTCCCCTAGGTGTCTAGTTTTAAAAAAATGCACAGGTTTGGTAGGTTTCCTTAGGTGCCGGCTGAGCTAGAGGCCAAAATCCACAGATAGGCACTTTCCGAAAACACACATCAGATTTCAATATAAAAATGTGATGTGTCCATGTTGTGTTTCCTGTTGCGGGCATTAGGCCTACCCACACAAGTGAGGTACCATTTTGGGGGAACGCAGAATAGCAGAACAAGTGTTATCGCCCCTTGTCTTTCTCTACATTTTTTTCCTTCCAAATGTAAGACAGTGTGTAAAAAATATGTCTGTTTGAGAAATGCCCTGTAATTCACATGCTATTATGGGGACCCCAGAATTCAGAAATGTGAAAGTAACCACTGCTTCTCAACACCTTATCTTGTGCCCATTTTGGAAATACAAAGGTTTTCTTGATACCCATTTTTCCACTCTTTATATTTCACCAAATGAATTGCTGTCTACCCTGTATACAATGAAAACCCTTTGCAAGGTGCAGCTTCTGTATTAGTTCTGAGTACCTAGAGTTCTTGATGAACCTACAAGCCCCATATATCCCCGCAACCATAAGAGTCCAGCAGATGTAGCGGTATATTGCTTTCAAAAATCTGACATCGCAAGAAAAAGTTACAGAGTAAAATGTGGAGAAAAATTGCTGTTTATTTCACCTCAATTTCAATATTTTTTATATTTCAGCTCGTATTTTCTGTAGGAAAACCTTGTAGGATCTACACGAATACCCCTTGCTGAATTCAGAATTTTGTCTACTTTATAGAAATGTTTAGCTGTCCGGAATCACACCCATTTCTGTCACTAACTGGAAGTAGGCTAAAAGCACCAAAAATAGTAAAAATGGGGTATGACCCAGTAAAATGCCAAAACTGTGTTGAAAAAAGAGGGTTTCTGATTCAAGTCTGCCTGTTCCTGAAAGCTGGGAAGATGGTGACTTTAGCAACCAAACCCTTTGTTGACCACATGCTTTCTTCTGCAGCCTTTTTTCCCCATTTTAATAAAATGTTAGTTGTATTTTGGCTAATTTATTGGTTTCCTCCAGGGGAACCCATAAACTCTGAGTACCTTTAGAATCCCTAGGATGTTGGGAAAAAAGGACAAATATGGCGTGGATAGCTTATGTGGACAAAAAGTTATGAAAGCCTAAGCGCGAACTACCCCAAATAGCTGAAAAATGGTTCAGCACTTTTATTTGGGGGGGGGGGGGGGGGGGGGGGGGGGGCGGTGCGCAGGGGTGAGTCCCAGCAGCTAAGGGGTTAATCCACTCCTAGATGGGTACCTGCCATCTTGGACAGGTAAATAAATAAAAAATGAAAGCCACTTATGTACATATGATTCGTAACACCTAGCTGCCATCTTGAAAAGGGTTGTTTTAAACAATTACCTGTGCACCAGCTTGCCATGGCGAAACAGACTGGTTCTGGCATACTTGCTTTTAACGCATCACAAATAATTAATACCACACTATCTTCGTGAGCTTGCGTCTGTATGCATAATTTCAGTCTCCATGCTCTGGTGACAGAGCCCATAACTTCCACAACACTTTGAGGTTGGTGAGGCACTGAAGGCTCAAGCCAGGCACCAGCCTGAAGCGTGGCTCAGCTCAAGGTCCTGTAGAAACCCAAGCCCAACAACGTGCCGAGCTTTCATGTGGCTTCTGCCTGCCTCCCTCTCTGTATCCTGGATGTGAAGTTATGACCAGAGCTGCCGACACTGGAGCTGGGGAACCCGGTTTGAGTCTCAGCGTCAGGTCCACAGCCTGTGATTTTGGGCAATTCGCTCCAACTTCCCATACCTATAAACAATTAATAATAATAATAACCTTGTGTAATGTAAACTTGTGCTCATGAAAAGCACTCCAATCCCTTCAGTTCCAGTTTCCACTATAAAAAAAAAAAAAAGTAACTTGATGAAGGACAAACAGATACCCATTTAAGGGTTGATTTGTACAAAGTAAAACCGGAATAAATCACGGCTTAATGGTTTAAATAGTGTGATTTTAGGCAAATATTTGATTTCACCAAAACTGTTTTTTCTTCATAATCGTCTAACAAAAAGCACTTTCAAATATGTGAGATCACAACACCAGTTGTATAAAAACCTATTGCATTTGATGTACTGGTCGATAATGTTACTTTATAATGATCTCTGCCACATACTGAGTTTGCATGAAAATTGTCTTGCTTTCTAAGTTCACTGATGGGTCATGTTTAAAAACTATCACTTTAAATACGTACTTCTCAAAGCAATACTATAATGTGACTAATTAAAGGCAAATCTTTGACATGTTAAAAAAAAACATAAAACGTATTTCAGTTTTTAAAGAGACTTTTAACGTGTTGCTTGTTATACTATTTACACATCAAATATTTTCAGGGCTTGGCTTGACCATGGTATCTAAGCTACGAGCCAGACACTTGAGTCGGCTCTCCCACCTCTAACATCACCCCAACCAAGGGACAGTTAATCGTATAAGGTTGCATCTAGCTCCCTCAAATTAGCGGTACTCACATCATGTCCATGCAGCTGGGGAGCGCTGATCCTCACGGGCTCCGCCCTCTTCTTAGCACCGGGGAGGTTAGAAGTATCACCGGTGGGGGCGGGCAGGTTAAGACCGCTTGCCTTGGGAGCGGGCAGCCCTAACCGGGATTGAGTAGGGAGTGAATTCAGCGGTACCGGGGGCGCAGTCCGGTGAGTGGCAGGAAGGTCTACCTCTGCTGGGTCCTCCAAAGTGAACAGGGGGGGCACGATGGTACGCGGAGGTGGCAGACTTGAAAACAGTCTACCACCCCGCTGCTTCTCTGTCCCGGGAGGCTCAGGTTCCGAGTCACTATCCTCGCTACTGGCATAGGCCACCAGAGACATAGCGAAGAGACCTCAGTGCATGCACTGCCCGGTACAGTAGCCCCGGGCGTCGGGCCTGCAGACGCCTCAACGATTTAAGCCTCCAACTTGTACGACCGTAACAGGTTTTTCTAGGCTCTGCAAGTCCCCGTGTCAACAAAGTAGAGGTCTCATTCCGTCCCCTAGAGAGTGAAGCCAGTTTCTCGAGAATAGCCGCCTTCAAAGATGGCGGTGTAAACTACATCTCCCAGTTACACCTAGGTGACTTTTCTCCCCGCCCCGCTGTAGCGTACAAAACTAACTAGGCATGCGCACGCTGAACAACGTGTGTCTTTATTCTTACGTCCAGTAGAGAGACCCGTCTTCGAAAGATTTTTGTTCTGCGTCGTTTTGACTGACTTCAGCATGGCCGACTTAAGCGCGGCTTTGCACTGTAACATTAGGAGCGTCTGATATTGAGTTCCGTATGCCGGAGACGTAAGTGTCGTCGACCCAAAGAGAAATTAGTGGGCTATAGCAAACAAGATACGAGCGGCCAGCCTTGCCAAGTACGACGCATCAGGGATCAGACTAACGTGCTTTCGTGTGCTGTCCGCATCACTACACTGAAATGAAATAGTCTTGAATCAATAGCGTCCTGAGGGATCACACCTTGCGAGGAGCTTAACCATATGGAGCTGCATTTATTTAAACAGCCAGGGCTGCCGTCTTCCCTGTTTTCTTTCTTCGTTGCTGTCTTCCTTTGTCTTACTGCACGCCGTTTTCTTACTTTGACGTATTCTTTCTTCGATGCCTTCTTCTGTCTCCATCTTCGCTGGCCGTTCATCTTCTTTCTTTCCGCATACCGTCTTCTGTCTTCTCACGCATTCTCCCTTCCATTTTTTTCCGTCTTCTTTCCTCTTCTGCTCTGTTCTGCTGTCTTCCTCTGCCATATTAGCTGTCTTTCCCGTACGCCAATACGTTTTGCCTTTCTTTTTTCCTATGTAACTGGCTTATGCATATTATAAAATGTTATAATATTGTTTGTTTTTAATTTAATAAAATAAACATTATTCCAACGTTTTTCAAATATATGTAAGTCAGTTATATAGGAAAAAGGCAATCCCTATTGGGTTTGCTAATGCTTGTTCTTTTATGCTCACCTATAAAAACACAATTGGTGAATAGCCAGAGAGGGAGAATGAAAATTAATATATATGACCAGAGAGAAACATCATTGAGTCCTCGTTGGCCCCCTGAGTAATACTGACCAGTGTATTCATATTGCTTAAGGGTGCCAACTTGCAATTAAAGCACCCATGAATATGCAATTGTTGTATTACAAGCCCAGGGCGAAACTATTTTCTTTTTGAGACTGAGCGTGTGCTAGCGGCGTGCATACAGAGGCTAGCAAGCATGTGCGGTCTTTCCTTTAATCATATTGTTTTGGCCTGTCAGCCCACTGCTGACACTTAACAAATGGTAGCCAGACATCAGACCAGTGACCCCTCTGCCAACCAAATAAGTGTAGCAGCTACTGCTCTCATGGTATATGTTGAAGTCACATGATGACTACTCCTGTATTGGTAAGTTTAATGGGGTTTCTTTCCGTGTTCAGTTGCTGTTGGCAGGCCTGCGGACTTGGGTATCGCCGTTCTGTGCACCAACACTCATCAAAATGTGGAGTAGGTTACTCTGTGAGTCATAGTTAAGACCTCTTGGCTCAACCAAGGGGACTACACCAGAAAGTCGAGTTGCGATAATCAAGGTTTAACTTTGATTATACCCGACCTAAAGCTTTGCAGTGCAAGTAACTGAGACTTTACTGCCTGATTTTACAAGGTATTCCTATGTCCTTGCACAGCAGTTAGATGATCTGGAGCAGAGTGAAACTTGCTGCTTGTGATGATGAGCCTAGTGCTTAGTTGGTTAAGGTGTGGTGTTCAATTATATCTGACTTAAAGCTCTGCAGTACAACTAAATGTGACCTCTGTGCCTGAGGCTGCAAGATATATCTCGGTCATTACACTGCAGTGAGACTAGCTAATTCAGGGTGATTCTTGCTTGGCAGATATAATTTATCTGGACTGGCATGGTACCAGTTTTAACATTTAAAGCGGGCAATTTGGTGATGGTTTCTGCTTTAGGGCTGCCCACATAGACCGGATAAGAGGAATAGGGTGTCTCGCTAACACAGGGACTATTTGACCTTGCACGTCAGGCAGGAAGGGTTACATTTGTGCAACAGCAGATGTCAAGAGGGTGAAATTACATTGATGGTAAAGTTGGAGCTGGGCAAGTAGACCCTACCATTTCTCAGTATCATTATGAACAATAGCAGGGCAGTTAATTTAAGGAAAGGTACACAGCGGTTCGGTAAAACCACATACTTCCCCAGACTCGGCTGAAAAGCTAAATTGTTTTAGAGATTATGATGGTTGGGATGGCACACAACTGGCTATTCCTTAAGCATTGTAAGGTGGAAGTTTCTGGTACCAACTCACAATTAAATTTGGTTCTAATGGTCCTGGCAACAATGTAGATTTTCCTAGTGATTTATGAAGGAAATTCTTATTATTAAAGACAAGGAGGCAAGTGTTATGCATCTCTTTTCCATTTATTTTAAATAGTGCGGTCAAAACTACAAATCCCAAAAGGCTAAGAACAGTAGCCAATGGGAAACGAAACTAAGACTACAATAATGCACCAATCAGCAACCAAAACACTCTTGCAGTAGTTATCTTGCGCACGAACAACCCTCTTTTCTTGTGTGAGGAATCAAAAGGTAAAAAACATAGGAACAATAGATAAGATAACACAACCAACCATTAAAACTGAAAAAAAAAGGCCCTGTATAAAGTTCACAACTTGATGCAGTTGTTGCAGCAAAACCTCGGATTCTGGAACAGCAATGAGGGGCTGGACCGGAGAGGACATATCGCTCCGCACCTGGAGACGAAGAGTAGGATGATCCTTGAGATGAAGGTTGAGTCGTGGTAGATGATGCTGGTAGGGGGGGAGAAAACAGAAGTGAAAACAATGTGGTGGGATAATACTCGCCTCTGTGTCTTTAATAAAATTAAGAATTTCCTTCATAAGTTACTAGGAAAAATCTACATTATATGGCAAGAATGGAGGCTCATATTATGCTTATTTAAAGCGAATTCATTACAGATAAGGCAGCATGTTGAACAGGTTTGCAGTAAAAAACTTTGAAAACATTATCATTGGACCAATCAGCCTATTTGAGAATGTCCTCCAGACGAGACCTGGCCCAAAAGGCCTTATAAGCCATAGCTCCTCTGGACGAATGAGCTCCAAACAAAGAGGTATCAATGGCAGCCAAGGACATAACCAACTTAACCCAACGAGCAAGGGTAGGAGAGGAAACTGGCTTAAATGGTTTCTTAAAGGAAATCAGGACCTGGGAAGCTGAGGACGATCTCAAATCGGCTGTCTTTTGTTCATAAATCTTTAAACATTGGGCTACACATAGTTTAGAATGGTCCGGGAAATAAGGATAAAACACTGTAGACAAATTAGTCTTAGTACGTCTATGAACTGAAATTAGAACACCTGAAGGAGTAAATTGGTGAGCAGTAACATCTAGTGGTCTGACATCGGAAAGGCGTTTTATAGAAAATAGGCATAACAACGTAGTACGTTTTGCAGATAATTCACTTCTTTCATTGAAACTGTTATCAGGCCATGAAACAAAAATGTTTAAAACTAGATTGACATCCCACACCGAACTATACCTTGGTAAAGGGGGATTACAACATTTTACTCCCTTTAAAAGTCAGCAAATTAAAGGATGCTCTCTTACTGGTTTTCTGTTGATATAAGGATAAGAAGATGAAATAGCTGATCTGCACAGGTTAATGGTGCAGTAGGACTTACCTTTGCTGGCTTCAGCAGCTGGAAAATTGACTATAGCAGATACATCTGCTGAAAGGGAATCAAGGTGTTTTCCTAGACACCAGCTATTTCATAAGGACCAAGCAGATCTGTATGCTTTTTTAGTTCCTGGAGCCCATGATTGGTTAACGAAGTTTGAAGCTTCTTCCGAAATATAGGAATCCCTGAAATTTTCCAGGCTGAGAGTGTTAAGAGATTGTTGGTGATGAGGTTGTGAAGGAGACCTCGAGTATTCAAGAGAAGATGAGGAAAGAAGGGAGAAGGAATGGAGGTTCCACTAAGACTTCTAGAAGGGTGGGGAACCACACCTGAGACTGCCAGAAAGGGGCTAAGAGAACTAGTACTGCACCCTGGCGTCTGAGTTGGGCCAGTAGTCTGCTGATTTAATAATAAGAAGGGAGGAAAAGTGTAGTTGAGAGAGGTTGACCGGTCCTGAGAAAAATCATCGAGTGCTAAGGCCAATGGATCTGGACGCCAACTGAAGAATAGAGGGAGTTGGGCATTGAGACAGGAAGCAAATAGATCTATTTTGAAGGGACCCCCACATTTGATGGATAGAGTTGAATATGTCAGGATGAAGTTTCCAGTCGCTGGAGTCCTGGAAATGACGTGAGTGCCAGTCCGCTACAGAATTTAGGTTGCCAGGTAAATATTCTGCATGTACTGAGATTCTGTTTTGGAGGCAGAAATCCCAAAAACATCTGGCTAGATCCGCCAAAGGTTTGGACTTGGTGCCTCCCAAGTGGTTGATGTAACGGACAGCAGATATGTTGTCCAATCTGAGGAGAACAGAACAAGAGAGACTGTCTTTTGCTAGGCTTCTGAACGCAAAGGAGCCAGCAAGCAACTCTAAACAATTGATATGCAACTTGGACTCCTCTAGTGACCATGTACCCCCAGTTGAAATCGGGCCACACCGGGCACCCCAACCCGAAAGACTTGCGTCCGATTCCAACACAAGATCTGGGGCTGATGCAAAAATGGTTCTTGCGTTCCCAGCGTCTAAATGGTCTAGCCACCATTGTAACTATTTGAGATTCTTAGTCTAGGGAAATGACATCTGAATAAGCGAGACCTTTCTGAAGATGTCGAATTTTGAGTCTTTGAAGAGCCCGATAATGACTAGGCCCCGGGAAAATAGCCTGAATGGAGGAGGAGAGGAGACCTACCATTCTTGCTAATGTTCTGAGAGAAATTTGGGCTGATCGTAAAATCTGGAGAATTTCTGATTTGATGGATTTTACCTTTGCCGGGGGTAAGTGAAGAGTTGCGGAGACGGAGTCTACGAGGAAGCCTAAGAATTCTATTTGTTGTCGAGGGGTTAAGGCTGACTTTTCTGGGTTGATGACAAACCCGAGATCTGAAAGGAAAGAGGAAGTTAATTGAATTTGAAATTGGAGGGAGGAAAGATTTTGATTAATGATGAGAATGTCGTCTAAGTAAATAATCAGTCTGACACCTTGAGCTCGGAGATACCCTACAACTGGTTTCATGAGTTTGGTAAAACACCATGGAGCGGAAGAAAGACTGAAAGGAAGAGAGGAAAAATGAAAAATCTGGTCCAGTCATTGGAATTGTAGGAATTTTCTGGATTGGGGGGGAATTGAGACAGTAAGATAAGCATCTTGAAGATCTAGGCAAACCATCCAATCTCCTTGTAAGAGAGAGTCTCGGAGATGCAAAATAGTCTCCATCTTGAAGTGTCTGTGAACGACAAAATGATTGAATTGTTTTAAGTTGATGACTGGATGCATCTTTTTGGTTTTTTTCTGAACAAGGAACACAGAACTGAGAAGCCCAGAGGGGTCTAGAGAACAAGGAACAACAGCTTGTTTTTGAAGGAGAGCTTGGACCTCCACCAAAATCAAGTTGTCATTTCTGTAGTAAAAGATGGGGGGGATGAGGGAGCGCCTCCTGAAAAGGCTCAGAATAAATTTCTATGACGTAGCCCTGAACAGTGTTTAAAACCCATGGATCCGAAGTTATAGCTTGCCAATTTGGAAGAAAATACTTTAGACGACCTCCTACAATAGGAAGGCCAGAAGGGTGACATACCTGCTTGAGAGGTATATTTGGAACCTCTGTTGCCTCTCCCACAATATCCACAGCTCCTCTGTGGGTAGAATTGGGGTCTGTATTCCTGATACGAGGCTTGGTAGGCTGCTCGGGAACCTTGGGTGTTATATGAACCCCCGGCAAAGCGGTTCCTACCTCGGCCGGCCCTGGCGAAAACCCGTCCAGAAAACATTTTTCTCAATGACTGTTGGGCCTTGTCCAGAGATGCAAAGGTGGCCTCATACTTACTAAGTTCCTTAATAAAGGAATCCCTAGAGAGCATACCTTCTGCCTTGATACCTGGATCAGATACCGCTAAGTTAACCAGCTTGGGATCCAGTTTTAGAGGGAGTCCCTCCTACACTCGCGTGTTATGGTGGCATTAACATTGCCTAAAAGGCAGATAGCACGTTGGACCCATAAAGACAGTTCGTTTGGATTAACAGCGGCATGTTTTAACCTAGTCGATTCTGCTAAGTCAAATATACGTGTCAGCAGACCCACCACATCCAAAAGTTTGTCTTGACATGTAGACCAGGCTTTGTCCGCACCCTTACGTGGGTCTTTGCCAAATTTGGTGAAAAAAGTGAGCAAAGAAGGGTCAATGGTTGGAGTAGAAGAAAATTTGGAATGAAGAGATGGGCAAGAGCAAAAATCGTCTTGGACGCAAGGTTAAAAACAGACTTTTCAAGATTCTTTGACAATTTATTCATAGAGGCAGAAACTGCCTGCCCCACTGAAACTTAAATAAAGTCATTCAGAGTATCATTAATAAGTTCCTCCTCCTCATTTTGGTTATGAGCCATGGGAGAACTGTCAATTTCCATTGCAAATATGCTTGACAGATAATAGTGTTTGAAAAACAGCAAGAAAAGGGTTCAGGCTGTCTCTTGCCGGTAGAAAGGGTGAAACTCCGCCTATGGGCAGGGAAAAGGGGAGTGGCGGTGACCGGAGGAAGGGAAACCTTTAGAAAGACAAAAATGAGCCTTGTGAGATACACGGAGGTAAAATGGAGCAGAACCGAAGCTCAACGCTCCAAGCAGGTGAGCAAAGGTGCAGCGTTCGGCTCAAATGTCACCGGTCTAAAATGGTGACGTGACGTGACGTGACTCCAACGCTGTAACGGTTGGAAGACGCGCGAGCCGAGCGCAAAAGAAAAATCTGGGCGTGTGGCTACAAGCCGTCTGGAGAGAGCTTGCGAGTGAAACAGCGCATTATGCCAGAACATATAAATATGCGTAATATAGCAATTGTAATAATACATTGAAAACATATTATGAAGAATGCTTATCCTGACTGTGAGCAGCAAGAAAAGAGGGCTGTTCGCGCGCAAGATAACTACTTCAAGGGTGCTGATTGCTGCATTATTGTAGTCTTAGTTTCGTTTCCCATTGGCTACTGTTCTTAGCCTTTTGGGATTTGTAGTTTTGACCGCGCTGCTATTTAAAATAAATGGAAAAGAAAAGCATAATATGAGCCCTTGTTCTTGCCATAAAATAGAAAATTATATGTAATACCTCAACAGAATTAAGGAAACCATGTAGTCCAGCAGATGGCAACCTCCGTGCAAGAGCATACTGTCCGGTTAAAAGTAAGAGCACAATATTCCTACAGGGTGCATCGGCGGAACTGCAAGAATGCACATTAATCAACTACCACTGGATGTGGGTGCTCCAGCAGCTAAGCTCTTTATCATGTAGTCATGGATTTACTGCACCTGTCACATAATCGGTTTTCTGCATAACTGTCTCTAGCTAATAGTTACTAAAATGTTAATGCACAACATCACGTCATTGCTTGAGTCAACTTATCACTCTACAGTCGATAACAGCATTTAAGTACTGTACTGACATTGTTGAAATGAAGCAGTTGAGCAGTCATTCTTTAGGAGTGCTCTGCCACTTGGAGGTCACCAGATTCAAGGAACCCTTACGGTTGTCTCCCCATAGCTGCACACAAGGGCAGATGGGCTTGAGAATATGATCAGGAGTGCAGGGTGTGATAATCCGGCAAATTGGCAAATGGATGGAGAATAGCAGGAGGGATGGCTAAACGCCAAGACGTTCTCAGTCAGAGGCGCTGCAATACCTAGGTTATATGAGTGGGCAAATCAGGAACGAAGTGACGCCATCTCCACATGAGGAGGGAAGTGCAACAGTTGCACGGGACTCCAGCCTCAGTGGTAATCCATCTGGGGGGCAACAACTTTATGGCAATGACCTATTGAAGTTATTCAAGCAAATCTAACAACCATATCAGAAGGTGCATCTGGCTGATGTAATATGGTCAGAAATTATAGCACTACGGAAATGGTGAGGGTCAGTCAACCAGGGAGCAGTAGAGAGGTCCAGGTGAAAGTTTAACGTAGCAGTGAGCAAGTTCTGTAAGGTCATGGGTTGGTAATTTGTGAGGCATGGGCTTATCGACTTCAAAATGTCTGGCTAAAATGCAGACAACAGGGTTCACCTTTCTAGAGAGGGAATGGACATGTTCTTCTTGAACATACTAGGGACACTGGAGCTACTGGGTTTCTCGTAGGCGTGAAGAGAGGGAGCTGTTGGAGGTCAGTAAACCACAGCCAGTGTGGCAGGCACAAGGTTTAACAATAAATATCTTCACACAAGGATGTAAAAGGACAGTGGCCCTTACAAGGTACTTAGGATGTCTCACAGCAGGGACACACAATTACCAGAAACAATGTCCTTGGGATGGCTCATGCCAGGGACACTTGAGGGCAGCAAAAGGGTAGGAAATGATCAGCACTGGATAGGCCTGGCACTTACAGCCCAGGCATTGCCTCAGGGGCACGAACGTCAGACATTCAGTAGCAAGAGAAGCCTCAAAGTTGTGACCTGCTGTACCAAGTAGTCCACAGGACAGCTGGCACAGCAATTAAAATGATTTATGACAACTATTAAAGAGATGTTGTGACTGTAAGGATGGTGCATTGTAGGATTATGCAAGTTATGGTTACTAATGTAGCCTTAAAACCTGCCGTAGTGGGCTCTACTGGCCATTAAAGGCCTGCTCCTGTTCGGCTCGGGTGTTTACCAAGGGAGAGGGCCGGTAGAGCCACCTACAGTGGGTTCTGAGGCTATTAGAACATTCTGCCACTAGAGGGCAGAATGTTCTATTTAATAAAACAAATTCTTCACGTCCCCGAGGGGATTAAAATCCCCTCGGGCTCCGTGAGTCTTTGTTCACAGCTATTGCTAGTCTAAAAAAAAAACCAACAAGTGGCCTGCTGTTGGTTGTAATAAAAATAATTTAAAAAAATGTCTGGTTTCGCAGACTTATAGTTCTGATGTTAAAATTGAATGTATGGCTCAGAAATTGGAGCATGCCAGATGCGTTTGACAAAGCCACAACAGTATATACCAACATTTTAGAAAAGGAAAATGGGAGAATAGATTTACTTTTATGGAAACAGAGGCTATTTCAGGTGGAAGTCAGACAATATAAAGTAATTTTTTCCTTAAAAAAGGAGATGAAGTAAGTGTTGTGTGTCTGTCTTGTAACTGTCTTTCTTTTGTTCCTTTTTCTCTGCTTTATCTCAGTTTTTCTGCCTCTTTTCGTCTGTTAGCCTTTTTTGCCTTGTGCTCTTATTCCGCCCGTTTTCGGCTTCCTCGAAGCCGTTCTTTCTGTTCGCCCTTCCCGCTGCTGTGGCCCTGCCCCCATTTGCCCGCCGCTCCCCCCCTTCCACATCCCCTTCTTAATGGCGGCCGCTGCGCGGTGCACAGAGTGACCCCTGACCTGTTCTTAAGGTCGGGATTCGCTCCACACGCCGCGCAGCTCCACCAGACTGTGCCCGTGCCCTCTACCCCACCCTCGCTGCTTCTGTGAGTTCGAGGCCCTCCACCCCCGCCGGCACCCACCCGCCTGCGCCTCATCCCTGGTGTCTAGTGGTTGCCGTAAGTATTGTGTGTCTGTCTTGTAACTGTCTTTCTTTTGTGCCTTTTTCTCTGCTTTATCTTAGTTTTTCTGCCTCTTTTTTTCTCTGTTAGGCTTTTTGGACTTGCGCTCTTATTCTGCCTGTTTTAAGCTTTTTCTAAGCCGTTCTTTCTGTTCGCCCTTCCCGCCGCTGCATCCCAGCCCCCTCGCACCCCCATTCGCCCACCGCTCCCCCCTTCCAGCTGCTCCTCCCTCCCACCTCCCCTTCATAATGGCGGTTGCTGCGCAGTGCACAGAGTGACCCCTGAACTGTCCTTAAGGTCAGGATTTGCTCCACATGCCCCGCAGCTCCACCAGACTGCTTCCGTGCCCTCTACCCTGCCCTCGCTGCTGCTGCGAGTTCGAGGCCCTCCACCACCCGCAGGGACCCACCTGCGCCTCATCCCTGGGGTCTAGTGGTTGCCATAAGTATTGTGTGTCTGTCTTGTAACTGTCTTTCTTTTATGCCTTTTTCTCTGCTTTATCTCAGTTTTTCTGCTTCTTTTCTTCTCTCTTAGCCTTTTTTGACTTGCGCTCTTATTCCACCTGTTTTAAGCTTTTTCTAAGCCGTTCTTTCTGTTCCCCCTTCCCGCCGCTGCATCCCAGCCCCCTCGCGCCCCCATTCTCCCCCCGGTCCCGCCTCCCAGCTGCTCCTCCCTCCCACCTCTCCTTCTTAATGGCGGCCGCTGCGCGGTGCACAGAGTGACCCCTGACCTGTTCTTAAGGTCAGGATTTGCTCCACATGCCACACAGCTCCACCAGACTGCTTCTGTGCCCTCTACCCCGCCCTTGCTGCTGCTGCGAGTTCGAGGCCCTCCACCACCCGCAGGCACCCGCCTGCGCCTCATCCCTGGGGTCTAGTGGTTGCCATAAGTATTGTGTGTCTGTCTTGTAGCTGTCTTTCTTTTATGCCTTTTTCTCTGCTTTATCTCTGTTTTTCTGCCTCTTCTCTCTTAGCCTTTTTTTGCCTTGCGCTCTTATTCCACCTGTTTTCGACTTCTTCTAAGCCGTTCTTTCTGTTCGCCCTTCCCGCTGCTGCATCCCTGCGGCCCCGCCCCATCACGCCTCCCACCTTCCCTTCTAAATGGCGACCGCGCAACGGGCAAGCCCGGACTGCGACCAGCGCAAGACCCCCTGGCCCCCACGTTCCCCACGCCGCCTGATGCTGCTACAATGCCAACGACCTCCACGCCCTAAACACAGCCTGCTCTGCCACCTGCTTCCAAGCCACCCGAAGCCCACCCACGGACCCTTCTCCTGCCAGAACTGCAGCTTCACCTGCCCCCAAGCCGCCAAACATCACACCAGAACCAAACGCAACCACCTCAGCTGCATCCTCCTCAACACCCGCTCCGTCCACAAGCATGCCATCGAACTCTGGGACCTACTCACCTCATCATCCCCGGACGTCGCCTTCCTCACCGAGACTTGGATGAACCCCTCCTCGGAACCCGACATCGCCATAGCCATCCCTGAAGGCTATAAGATCACCTGCAGAGACCGCACCAACAGGCTGGGAGGAGGGATCGCCATAGTCCACAAGCACACTGTCAGAATCTCAACCAATGACACCCTTGACACCTCCAAACACTTACATTACAAGGTTCACCTCAACGCCAACACCACCCTCAGAGGAACCCTCGTCTACAGGCCCCTCCTGCCCCCGGCCACAGTTCAGTGACTCCATCGCCAACATAATCAGCACCCACACCCTTGCCTCTACAGACTACACCCTCTTCTGCGACCTGAATTTTCACCTTGAGAATGTCAACGACAGCAACTCCACCGCCTTGATCGACAACATCGGTCTCAAAACAACTTGTCATGACGCCCACCCACTCCGCCGGCCACACGTTTAACCCAGTCTTCTCCGCCAGCAGCCACCTCACCCTCAGCCATACCATTGAAGTCCACTGGACCGACCACCGTTGCGTCCACTTCACCTTCCAGAAACCTGCCACACACCACCAACCACAACAGATCTCCCGCCGCAGCTGGAACAAGATCACTGAAGACCAGCTGATCTCCACCCTCGGCCCGCCCCCCATCACCACCGACCCCAACACAGCCGACCTCAAACTCAGACAATGGATAGACTACGGCGGCAACACCCTCGCCCCAATCAGGAAACCCTCCAACAACCGCACCAGCACTAAGGCCATCTGGTTCACCGCGACCTTCAGGCCTCCAAGCAGGAGTGACGAAAAATCGAGAAGAAGTGGCGCCATAAACAGAGTCCAACCACACCGCCCTCAAGATAGCTATCCGCAAGCACCACCAGCTCATCCGGACCACCAAGAGATCCTTCTACAAGGATCGCATCGACAACAACGCGCACAACAGAAAGAGCTTTTTAACATCGTCAAGGAACTCGCCAACCCCAGGTCCTGCTCCATCGACCCCCTCCTTCGCAAGACCTCTGCGACTCCCACTCCACCTTCTTCCACCGCAGGCTCACGGACATCCACAACAGCTTCAACACCTCGACCACCGCGGCCACCACTAACACAAACGCACCCAGCCACACCAACCTCCTGCTCTCCTGGACCCACATCAACGACGAGGACACCATCAAAACCAGGAGCACCATCCACTCTGGATCACTCTCCAACCCCTGACCCCACCATATCTTCAACAAAGCAAGCCCCATCATCGCCCCCAACTCCATATGATCGTCAACAGTTCCTTCGAGACCGCCACCTTCCTGGAGAGTTGGAAGCACACGAAGTTAACACCCTGCTAAAGAAACCCAAAGTGGACCCCGGAGATCTCAAGAACTACCGGCCCATCTCCCTCCTCCCCTTCCCGCGAAGGTCATTGAGAAGATGGTCAGCGGCCAACTGACCCGCTTCCTGGAAGACAACAACACGCTGAACACCTCTCAATCCGGATTCCGTAGGAACCACAGCACCGAGACCGCCCTCATCGCCACAACCGACGACATCAGGACCATGCTCGACAAAGGCGAAACTGCGGCCCTCATCCTCCTAGACCTCTCGGCTGCCTTTGACACTGTCTGTCACCATACCCTTCGCACATGCCTCCACAACGCAGGGATCCGCCACTAAGCCCTGGACTGGATCACATCCTTCCTCTCTGGCAGAACACAGAGAGTCCGCCTCCCTCCCTTCCTTTCTGAAGCCACCAACACCATCTGCGGCGTTCCCCAAGGATCCTCACCAGCCAAACCCTTTTTAACATCTACTTGGCACCGCTCACCAATATCGTCCGATCTCACAACCTCAACATCGTCTCACTACGCCGACAACACCCACCTGATCCTCTCACTCACCAAGGACCCCGCCACGGCCAAAACCAACCTTCACAACAGAATAAAGGCCATCACCAACTGGATGGAGAGGAGCCACCTAAAACCGAACTCAGACAAGACAGAGATCCTCATCCTCTGCTCCAACCGCTCCGCATGGGATGACTCCTGGTGGCCAGCCACCCTAGGAACCACATCGACGCCCACCAACCACGTGCGCAACTTAGGTTTCATCCTAGACTCAGCGCTCACCATGACCCAGCAAGTCAACGCCGTCTCATCTTCCTGCTTCAACACCTTCCGCATGCTCCGCAAGATCTTCAGATGGATCCCCACCCAAACCAGAAAGACGGTCACCCATGCCCTCGTCAGCAGCAGGCTGGACTACGGCAACACTCTCTCCGCAGGAACCTCGGCGAAGCCCCAGAAAAAATTGCAACGTATACAGAACGCCTCTGCACGCCTCATCCTCGACATCCCACGCCACAACCACATCTCAGCCCACCTAAGAGACTTACACTGGCTCCCCGTCAACAAGAGGATCACCTTTAAACTCCTCATCCACGCTCACAAAGCACTCCACAACGCTGGCCCTGCCTGCCTCAACGAGCGGCTCACCTTCCACACTCCCAACCGTCAACTTTGCTCCGCCAACCTTGCCATCGCCACCGTCCCTCGCATCCACCAAACTACAGCAGAGGAAGATCTTTCACCCACCTCGCCGCCGAGCCCTGGAACTCCCTCCCCGTCCACCTATGACAGACCCAGGACCTGCTGACCTTCAGGAAACGTCTCAAGACCTGGCTGTTTGAGCAGTAGCACTTCCTCCCTCCTCCCCCACCCCTTCAGCGCCTTGAGACCCTAGCGGGTGAGTAGTGCACTCTACTAATGATTGATTGATTGAGTCTCCAGTCCAAATCGGGTCTATGTGCATGTATTGAACAGCCTGAGTTGTCACACGTTTATGCACACTGGGAGAAAAATCTGGAGAAAATAATGACGAGGAGTAAGGTTCAGGACATGAAGTTTTCCAAAGCAAATTAACAATCTGGAAGAAAATATTGTTTTTAGGGCATGCATTACAAAAGATGCTATTCAGGAAACAGACCCATTTTTTAGCCCAAAATTACATTATTTTAGGTGTCTCCTATTGCATTAAGATCCTGCTGGACAAACACTGCACTGCACACGTAGTTCCTTTAACAATTTTATTTTGAGTTCTCAAGCCCTCCAGCAGTGCAGACAGCTTGTCCTGCCAGTGCCAACAGTCAGAAGTCCACACACTTCCCTTGCGTGCTGTGTCTGTTCTCCAGCGAGGGTGTTCAGTCACGTGCACACTCATCATCATCATCTCCCACATCTGGATTCACTGACCGCGCTGTGTGTCTTCCAGTACGGGTGTTTGAGGGCGTGCGCACACTATTTCTTAACGTCTGGTTCCCAGATTGGTTGTAGCCTCTGTGCCTGTATACCCAATTGGCTATGTAGCCAATAGAACATTGGATTGGATATTATTATCCTTTATTAGGATTGGCTTAACTTTCTCGGCATTAACAGCGTCCATCTTAGCTTAGACAATTTTCACATGGTACTTTGTGTTCTTCAAGTATGAGCTTTGTTTTCATATATAATCTCAATGTTCTTTTCTTTCAGATTCTCACAGAAACTGTCAATTAGTTAAGACTCAAGTATGCAACCTGCTTCCAGTTAATCCTCTTCTTATGTAAGGTACGAGGGTTACTTTATGAGAAGATTTTGAAAACCCTTTGAACAAATGTAAGAGTAATTTTCCTTTTGAATATTAATATTACCACCGCCTATTCAGGTTTCAACCATAACTAACTATAGCTATGCAAAACTTGCCGTCTCCTCCCCCTTCTATAGTGTCTGAGGGTGAATGAAAAATGTCCTAGCTAGTGAGAAGGAAAGTTTCAATTCTATTAAGGACACGGATGCGAGGATTATGCATAACTTTCTTCACTTTAATCAAACAGCAGATTCAAAGAAAAACGCAATAAAGTGAAAATATCTGCAAAAACTACAAGTCCCATGAGTCTGTAGCGTATAGTCTGATAGTCCAATCACAGTACAGCACACATTATAAATATGTATGACTTACCATCCTGTTCCTCTTCTTCACTCGAGGAAGTTAAAGATGAAAGTACACTATTCCGGTCCTTGGTTATTACCTGTGTAAGTAATGTAATCAAAAACACATTATCCAATTCCTTAAAGCATATGTTTCATAAGAGAAAATATACAATATTGAAGGATGGATAAATAGATCAAAAAGAAAAATAACATCAAAATGTATTCGTGTGACGATCAGAATTATTAAAGCATGAATTGAATTACAATAAGGATTACTTACTTGAAGTAAGAGATGTTATAGTAACCGGGAGGGAAAAAAAGGATATGTAAAGAAATGCCTGGGTGAGATAATCCTCGCCTCCGTGTTTTTAATAGAATTGAAACTTTCCTTCTCGTTAGCTAGGAAATTTGTCATTCTATGTCCGGACCGGAGGCGAGGATTATGCATGTTTAAAGCTTACTTACAACCAGAGATGTAGGTTCTAAAACAGGTTTAAATAAAATAGAACTTTTTGAAGGTGGACTCCGAAGACCAATCAGCTGCATTCATAATGTCTTCTAGTCTACCACCTACCTGTATGGCTTTAGAAGCCATAGCTCCTCTGGTGGAGTGAGCTCCAAATGTACGTATGTCAATACCCGCCTCAGCCATGATCCATCTAACCCATCTAGCAATAGTCGGGGATGAAACTGCTTTAAAGGTTTTTTGTAAGGAGATAAGAAGTTGATACTCACCCGCAGGTCTGACATCTAACATGATGTTTTCATAAGCCTTGATACAGTTTACGACATAGTTTTGGATGATCCGGAAAGGCTGGGTAAGACACCATTCTGATATTGGTTTTAGTTCTCCTAGAGATAGTGAAAGTAACACCTTCCGGGGTTTATATAAACAACAGCCTTTTTTAAGTCAGGCACGTCTCAATTCAGCTTGAGTTATATAATAAAACTTGATTTAAAATGAATTTCCAAGTTTTAACAAACAAATGTCAAGTGAAGAAACAAGTAGTAAAACAGCAGTAAATACAGATGCAAAAATATACAATGAAGAAGAAAGTATTGAAAATGTCTCAAGCACAATTTTTCAGAGGCCTTTACCGTTTGATATCTCTGATCAACAAAATATATCGTAAAGATGGGAAAAATGGAGGAGATTTGAGCATCTTTCAAAAGGCCCTGCAAATAGATGATCAGGCAAAAGATCTATTGCTCAACCTAGTAGATGATGATGTGGAGGATTTAAGAGTGACATTTTCTGAGCAAAAAAAAAGACTACAAATAAAGGGATGTAGACTTTGAAAGATATCATGTAGTGTAGCTTTTTAAAAGGAAGATGAATCCATGGATGAACACGTGAGAAGACTAAGTAAATTAGTAACTTTTTGTAAATTTGAAAAATGTAATCATTAAGAAGCAATATGACTAAGGATAATTCAATGATGCTGTTCTGTAAAATTCAGGAAAAAGTTATTGAAGAACACATACTACTTAAATGCAATTTTATGCATGGCTAAAACAGAAACATAAGCACAAAAGCATGCTATGAATATGGAGCAAGGCAGACTGGAAACTGTGGAACAATGCAACACATGTCAAAAAAGGATATTAATATAGATAAAGTAGATGCACAAAATAAGAAAAAGAAGTCATGTTATAGATAGGATTGCAATTTCTGCATTTAAAAGCTTGTCCTGCACTAGGTCACCAGTGTAGGGAATGCAGAAAATGTAATCATTTTGCAAATGTTTGCAGGTCTAAAAGAGACAAAAAAGAAACCCGGAACAATGGAACAGACAAAATATACCTGACACAAAAAAAAGGTAGGGAATGTAAAATATTCAAGGCAAATACAAAGTGTTGAACATGATTAGGAGGACTAAGAGACTATGGGGGTAATTTTGACCCCGGCAGTCTTTTTTAAAGACCGCTGAGGGACCGCCGTGTGGAAGACCGCTCAGCCTATTATGACCGTTGGCAGCTCTCCGTCCTTTTACGGACAAAGAGCCGCCATCAGTCATACTGGCGGGAAGCGGGGAAGTGGAGGTTGCTCCACCGCCACTCTAACAGAACACCGCCCAGCAAATCACGTCCTGTGATTCGCCGTGGCGGTGTGGTGTCGGCGGAGCTGCCCCCATGGATCCCGTCCCCTCCCGGAGGATCGTCTGACCAGGTAAGTCGATCGTCCGTGAGGGGATGGGGGTCGGGGGGGGGTGTTGTGTGGTCGCATGGGGGTGTGCGTGTGTGTATGTAGAGGGGGTGTTGTGTGTATGGGAATGAGTGCATGTATGTCTGTGTGGATGTGTGCATGTATGTTTGAATGTGGGTGTGCGTGTCTGACTGTGTGTGTGGATGTAGGCATGTATGTCAGCGTGTGTGCATGTAAGTGTGTAGGAGGTGCCTGCGTGTGTGTCGTGTGGGTATGGGTGATGTGATGTTGGGGGTCGGGGTGGGGAGGGGGGCCCTGCCACCTTTGGGGGGTGGTGGGGGGTGTAGGGGAGGGAGTCGGGGTGGGGGAGATGCCTACCAGTGCCAGGGAAGGAATTCCCTGGAACTGATAGTGCTTACCGCCATGGATTTCATGGCGGTTCAAACCGCTGGAAATCCACATCGGTAAGCCGGGTCCAAATACCGCCGGCGGTCTAGTGACGGCCGCCGGGCTGGAGACCCAGGTCTCCAGCCCAGCGGTCGTCTCCGCCCTGGCGGGCGGAACGGAGAACCGGCAGATGACCATGGCGTTAACCGCCATGGTCATAATTCCACAGAGTAAGACCGCCAGCCTGTTGGCGGTCTTACCGCCGGTTCTCCGCCAGGGTCATAATGACCCCCAATATATGATGTCTGAATCAAGTGAATTAAAACTAACATGATCAGAAGAGAAGCTATAAAAAACAACATCTATGTACAGGGAGTGCAGAATTATTAGGCAAGTAGTATTTTTGAGGATTAATTTTATTATTGAACAACAACCATGTTCTCAATGAACCCAAAAAACTCATTAATATCAAAGCTGAATATTTTTGGAAGTAGTTTGTAGTTTGTTTTTAGTTTTAGCTATGTTAGGGGGATATCTGTGTGTGCAGGTGACTATTACTGTGCATAATTATTAGGCAACTTAACAAAAAAATATATATACCCATTTCAATTATTTATTATTACCAGTGAAACCAATATAACATCTCAACATTCACAAATATACATTTCTGACATTCAAAAACAAAACAAAAACAAATCAGTGACCAATATAGCCACCTTTCTTTGCAAGGACACTCAAAAGCCTGCCATCCATGGATTCTGTCAGTGTTTTGATCTGTTCACCATCAACATTGCGTGCAGCAGCAACCACAGCCTCCCAGACACTGTTCAGAGAGGTGTACTGTTTTCCCTCCTTGTAAATCTCACATTTGATGATGGACCACAGGTTCTCAATGGGGTTCAGATCAGGTGAACAAGGAGGCCATGTCATTAGATTTCCTTCTTTTATACCCTTTCTTGCCAGCCACGCTGTGGAGTACTTGGACGCGTGTGATGGAGCATTGTCCTGCATTAAAATCATGTTTTTCTTGAAGGATGCAGACTTCTTCCTGTACCACTGCTTGAAGAAAGTGTCTTCCAGGAACTGGCAGTAGGACTGGGAGTTGAGCTTGACTCCATCCTCAACCCGAAAAGGCCCCACAAGCTCATCTTTGATGATACCAGCCCAAACCAGTACTCCACCTCCACCTTGCTGGCGTCTGAGTCGGACTGGAGCTCTCTGCCCTTTACCAATCCAGCCACAGGCCCATCCATCTGGCCCATCAAGACTCACTCTCATTTCATCAGTCCATAAAACCTTAGAAAAATCAGTCTTGAGATATTTCTTGGCCCAGTCTTGACGTTTCAGCTTGTGTGTCTTGTTCAGTGGTGGTCGTCTTTCAGCCTTTCTTACCTTGGCCATGTCTCTGAGTATTGCACACCTTGTGCTTTTGGGCACTCCAGTGATGTTGCAGCTCTGAAATATGGCCAAACTGGTGGCAAGTGGCATCGTGGCAGCTGCACGCTTGACTTTTCTCAGTTCATGGGCAGTTATTTTGCGCCTTGGTTTTTCCACACGCTTCTTGCGACCCTGTTGACTATTTTGAATGAAACGCTTGATTGTTCGATGATCACGCTTCAGAAGCTTTGCAATTTTAAGAGTGCTGCATCCCTCTGCAAGATATCTCACTATTTTTGACTTTTCTGAGCCTGTCAAGTCCTTCTTTTGACCCATTTTGCCAAAGGAAAGGAAGTTGCCTAATAATTATGCACATCTGATATAGGGTGTTGATGTCATTAGACCACACCCCTTCTCATTACAGAGATGCACATCACCTAATATGCTTAATTGGTAGTAGGCTTTCGAGCCTATACAGCTTGGAGTAAGACAACATGCATAAAGAGGATGATGTGGTCAAAATACTCATTTGCCTACTAATTCTGCACTCCCTGTATATAATGGTGTACTCTCAAGTTCCTTTTGTGCTAGACAGTGGAGCAAACATGCAACATGTGTGTTACTGAACATAAAAAAAAGGAAAAACAGCTGCCTCTAATTCCATCACAAGTCAGGGTTTTCCAATGGGGGGCAAAACATCCAGTTTTATGTTTAGGAAAGTTTGAAGAAATTTTGCGCTGTGGAGAAACGTCCAGCAAAGAGGCGATACATTATTTTGGAAGGTGAAGTTCCTGGCCCGTGTTTATTAAGCAATATCACAGCTCAGAATATGGGTTTATTAGCAATGACTTGTAATGTCATGACAGATCATCCTCTGCTTAGGCAACATCTAAAATTATTTACAGGAGTAGGACAGCTAAAAAATAAGACAATTATTTTGCATATCAACAAAGCTGTGGAATCTGTAACACAAGTTCACCAAAGAGCTACAGTACATTTGCAAACAAAACTAGAAAGAGATAAACTCACTTCTTTAGCAAGATATTATTGAGCCAGTGTCTGGTCACACTCCACGGATATCTCAGATTGTAGTAGTTCCAAAAAAGATACGGAGGATATCAGACTTTGCACGGATATGCGAGTTCCAAATACAGCGACTAAAAGAGAGAGGCATCTGGGACCACACTTAAGGGACATGATTAGTAGTATCTATAGTGCAGCTATTTTCTCAAAATTGTCTCTATGTAAAGGGTACCATCAATTGGAAATTGAGGATCAGTCTCACTACATATCATTTTCTACTCATTTAGGGTTGATTAGATACAAAAGTTAAATTTTGACAAATGGTCAGCTGCTGAAAATTTTCAAGAAACTATAAAGAATATAGTAAGACCAATAAGAAATGCAATTAACTACAGTGACGATATATTGATATTTAGAAAAACATGGGAAGAGCATAATCAAACGTTAAATGAAATATGCAAGCAACTTGCAAAAGCTGGATTAATGCTTAAATTGGGAAAATGTGAAATAAATAAATCTGAATTAACATTTTATGGTTATATGTTTTCCAGAGAAAGAATTAGACCTGACCCAAAGAAAAGAGTTATCTTTAAATTCAATAGTTAAGCCTAAAGATGTGTCTGAACTATGCTCATTTTGGGAATGGCCAGTTATTCTTCTTGGTATATAAAAACTATGCCCCTGTAAGTGCACCTCTTAAAGAGTTAACAAAAAAGAGGCAGGATTTTTTTGGATCAGGGACTATAAGCATGCTTTAAGTAAATAAAGGATGACATATCATCTGCAGCTAATTTAAAATATTTTGATCCACAAATGTGCACTGAAATAGTGGTGGATGCTAGTCCTGTAGGACTTGGTGCAATGTTGGTGAAACATAAGCCTGGCAGAGAAACACCTCTGTATGTGATTTTACATGCCAATAAAAGCTTGTCTGATGTCGAACAAAGATATTCACAACCATAAAAAGAAAGTCTTCCCATTGTCTGGGCTTGTGAGCATTATCATGATTTCATATATACAAAGCTATCTTTATAATAACAGATCATCAAGCATTAGTTGCACTATTTGGCAATCCAAAAATCAAAATGCCACCAAGATTTGAAAAATGGAGAATGCGACTGATGGATTATGATTTCAAGATCATTCACAAGCAAGGAAAAAAAGAGTATAATCCAGCAAATTATTTACCAAGGCACCTAACTAAACTAGAAATAAAACAACAGTCAGAAGCCGAGGAGTACATATGTTTTATCATCAGATCCATAGTGCCAGGCATAATATCTGAAAATGAATTAGCTGAAACGACTGAGAAGAATGAAACAATCAAAGAAGTAAAAAAAAAAACTATACTTGAAAACAAATTGAGATTAATAAATGGGGCAACATGATTTCAACAAAATATTTTAAAAAATGACATTAGCATTTAAGTACATACACTCAGAACAATCAATAGCAATTTCTGGAGTGCTTCTAAGACGGAATAAAATAATTATTGCTACAAGTTTACACTGGCACATGAAAGCCATGGAGGTGCTTCAGCGACAAAGAACATATCGAGAGAAAACATGTGCTTTCCAAAACTAGACAGTCAAGTAGAGGAAATTGTAGGAACATGTAATTTATGCCAATGTACTACAAAAGAAAGAGTAATGGAAGAACTGCACATGTTCATATTACCAGATGCTGTATGGTCCAGTGTAGCAGCAGATTTTTATGTACCACTAGATTCTGGACACTATTTGCTAGTATTAATTGACGGATACTCTTGTTCTCCAATTGTAAAAGTAGTATCATCAACATCAATGTCATTTGTACCACCTATTCTTGATGACATATTCTCTACCTGGGGAATATGAGACATATTGAAAACAGACAACGGATCACCTTTCAATGCAAATGACTTCAAAAATGTCATTATTTACTTAGGGAATAACTCATAGAAGGATTACACCAATGTGGCCACAACCTAATGGAATGGTAGAAAGACATAGGCCCTCATTACAACATTGGCGGTAAGTGCTGCTTACCGCCATGCTGATTGCTGCCAATATACCACCACCGCGGCGCTATACCGCTACCCGTATTATGACCAACACATAGAAATCCGCCACTATATAGACACACACACTGGTACGCCAGCCCAAAGGTCAGTGATAAACTGGTGGTACCAAAACCCACACCGTTACGCCAACAGAAATACGCTCACAGCATCATGACCCACGAATCACTGCAGTGGTCATTCAACTGGTAAACCATTGGCGCTACAGACCGCTGCGCTCAAAATACACACACACATACAAAACTACACCACATTGGACAATTCAAACTACACACACCTGACACACATACACACACCACACCCACACCAATATAAAAGACACACCCACACTACCCACAACCCTTTACGACCCAAAGATTTTGGCAAGTGAGACAGAGACACACCAAGAGCACCCACTGAATCTGAGCCACAAAACACCATCACCCATACACCATCCACGCACCTCACAGCACACACCCTAACACATCACCCCACACACCCTCACACACACCACTCACACTACACCCATGGAACCACAAAGACACCCCAGGTTCTCAGAGGAGGAGCTAAGGGTCACGGTGGAGGAAATCATCCGGGTAGAGCCACAGCTATTCGGATCACAGGTGCAGCAGACATCTATTGCAAGGAAGATGGAGCTATGGCGGAGAGTCGTGGACAGGGTCAATGCAGGGGGACAGCACCCAAGAACAAGGGATGACATCAGGAAGAGGTGGAACGACCTACGGGGGAAGGTACGTTCCATGGTTGCAAGACACCAGATAGCTGTACAGAAGACTGGCGGTGGACCCCCACCTCCTCCCCCACAACTAACAACATGGGAGGAGCAAGTCTTGGCGATCAAGCATCCTCAGGGCCTTGCAGGAGTAGCAGGAGGACTGGACTCTGGTAAGTCAAATCCTTACTACTTTATCCCCCACTCTACCAGCATGCCATCACAAACAACCACCCCTACCATCCTCCCCCATCACCCCACCACCTCACATATACCCCACCATCACAACCCACCCATCCCAATACTAAGCCCTGCATGCAACACCAATGCATGGACCCCCATCACAGACCTGCATGGACACCCATCACCACAACATGCAACTGACACTCACTTAGCCAAACCAATCACAACTCACACAAGCCAAAGCTGCCTTGCTAATAACAACCATAGAGGGAAACATACCCTTGAACAAGATGGCACACGCAGAAACAATAACACTGCATTTACATCCCCACAGGACCCCCACTCAATGTCACCGGAGAGGAGCTGCCAGCCACATCCAGTTCCCCCCTAGAAGAGGCCCACAGTGATGACAGCAGCTCTGCACGCCTGGATCACGATGACCATCCTGGCCCATCACGGACCTCTGGACAGTCTGTTACCCAGGCACACTCCCAACCCACCACAGAGCCTCTCCCCTCAGGAAACACCACCACAGCACCCACCCAGCAGGCCCATCCTTGTCCCCAGGACACGTCAATCAGCAGTGTGTCCACCTCTACAGGGACCCCAGGCAACCCCACAAACACAGGACGATCAGGGACCTGGGGTCAGTGGCAGTGGGCACACGGTTCATGGGACAGAGGCACAGGACAACAGGGAAGCTGGGAGGATTGCTGTACAACAGGGGGAGGACAGGCCCAGGGAACCGACTCTCCACGAGGCACTCACCAACATCCTCGGAGCATACCACCATTCCCAGGAGACCATGGACCAGATACTGGCCAAGTTGCAGGAGACCCAGCGGCTGCAGGAGGGACAGTACCTGGGGATCAGGGAGAACC
Source organism: Pleurodeles waltl (assembly GCF_031143425.1). Classification (NCBI taxonomy): domain Eukaryota; kingdom Metazoa; phylum Chordata; class Amphibia; order Caudata; family Salamandridae; genus Pleurodeles; species Pleurodeles waltl. The sequence goes on along the minus strand of NC_090451.1, from coordinate 604,439,878 downwards.
TGAGGGACATCCACCCCACCCTGGTCACCATTGCAGGGGTGCTGGCAGACATGGCCAACACTATGAGGGAGGCAGTGGCACACCAACGGGCCCCTGACACTAGCCACACCGAAGAAAAGCCCTCCGCTGACGCTAGTGGACAGGAGGCCCCGCCACAGGAACAACAGCCCACCAGCACCCCACCCCCTGCAGGAGAACCACCCCGCAAACGGTCCCTGCGATCCAGGCAGAGGGCAAAGAACCTTGCCAAGACCCCCACCAGGAAATAAGACTCTCCTGAATGTCACCCTTGCGTCCCACTCTGTCACCCTGTCCACCTTGGACTGCCATTGCTCCCCTTCCTATGCCCCCTTGGACAATGCACCTGTGATACAAATAGACTGGACTCTACCCTGGACTTTCCTCCATCAGCAACCCAGCCCATTGCAATACCCCCTCCACTTATTAGTACCTAAATAAACACCCTTGGAAAAAATTCAAATATGGAGTCTGTCAAATTGTTTGACATATGTATTAGTTTCACAAACTGTAAACAGTGCAATTCAAATGTACTGTAATATTTACATAGGTATGACCTGTAGTGGGCAGCAATAAACACACCAGGAGCCAGAGTGGGGCACAGAGATCTCAAAATAGAGATGCCAAAGGGTACAATAAGTGGCCATAGAAAAAGAGAAATCAGGCTGCCATGTTCAATGTCACACACAGAATTCCAATGGAAGGTGAAGTTACAGTGTCTAACCTGTGTGTCACTGGAAGTACTGTTGAATTAGTGTAGTTCTGTTGTCCACATTTTCTTCCTTCGCCTCCTCTTCGTCACTGTCCACAGGCTCCACCGCTGCCACACGACCATCCACAGACTCATCCTCCTGCAGAAAAGGCACATGGGGTCTCAAGGCCAGGTTGTGCAACATGCAACGATGATCTGGCACACCTTCTTGGGTGAGTAGTACAGGAATCTACCTTTCAGATGGAGGCTACGGAATATGGCCTTCAGGAGGCCAAAGGTGTGCTCAATGATCCTCCTTGTTTGCCCATATGCCTCATTGTAAAGTTCCTCTGCCCTTGTCCTGGCATTCCTGACTGGGGTCAGTAGCCATGAGAGGTTGGGGTAACCAGAGTCACCTGCAAATATCAAGGGATACATGTTAGCCACACACTCACCCTTGAGGCCAAACCCACACCCAAATACCTACATCAGCTGGGTGGGGACCATGGGCTCACCTATTAGCCACACTTGGTGCCTCTGGAGTTGAGGCATCACATATGGGATGCTGCTATTCCTCAAGATAAAGGCATCATGCACAGAGCCAGGATACTTTGCATTGACATGGGAGATGTACTGGTCCGCCAAACACACCATCTGCACATTCAGAGAGTGAAAGCTCTTTCTATTTCTGAACACTTGTTCATTTCTCGGGGGGGACAAATGAAATATGTGTACCATCAATGGCACCAATGATGTTGGGGATATGTCCCAGTGCATAGAAGTCAGCCTTCAATGTGGCCAAATCCTCCACCTGGGGGAATACGATGTAGCTGCGCATGTGTTTCAGCAGGGCAGGCAACACTCTGGTCAGCACGTTTGAGAACATAGGCTGTGACATCCCTGATGCCATGGCCACTGTCGCTTGGAAGGAACCAATTGCCAAGAAATGGAGCAGTGACAGGACATGCACTAGAGGGGAGATACCTGTGGGGTGACGGATATCAGATATCAGGTCTGGCTCCAATTGGGCACACAGTTCTTGGATTGTGGCCCTATCAAGTCTGTAGGTCAAGATAAAGTGCCTGTCCTCCATTGTTGCTAGGTCCACCAGGGATCTCTACACAAGGGGGATGTCTTCATCTCCTTTTCATCCTCAGTGGTTGAACTCTAGAGTGCAAAACGGTGAGCAGAAGGTCATATTCACACATATTTCAACATTATAATGCAATTTTTGCTTTACAGGAACAGTATGTGAACTCGTAAGTCAGTTGATGTGCTAATGTCTGCTGTGATGGAGTTAGGTTCCACGGCCTGTGCCCACCTGAAATGGCAGCTGCCTGACCTGTGAGGAGGGACAAGTGGAAATGAGGTAATTCCATTGGCACCCCATTGGTTATCATTGGGGCCTATGGGTTCCAGGAGCCAATGGCGATGTACGTCAGCAGTGACGGTACGTACCGCCGTGGACGTGACCGCCATTTTCTATCTGTTCACTCACTTGCTAACTGACCTTCAACAGGAGAGGACCTACACTGAAAGTGCTGACGTGACCTGTGTCTGGAAGCGACAATGGCTCGAGTGTCTGGGGAAAGGGCCCCTGCCTTCACATCAGAGGAGGTGGAGAGACTGGTGGATGGGGTCCTACCCCAGTACCCTTTACTCTATGGTCCTCTAGATAAACAGGTGAGTACACTGTGAGCATGATGCGTGGGGCATGAATGCATGAATTGTTGTGTGTGTAAGCCTTGGGGGGGGGGGGGGGGGGTCTGAGGGGTCTTGGGCAGAGTGCTGCATGTATGGTGGTCAATGTATGTGCGTAAGGGGATGGGGGGATATGGTGGGCCATGAGCATAACAGTCCGGATGGTATGACTAATACCTTTTCTGCTGTATTTTTTCTGCAGGTCAGCACCCATCAGAAAAAGGGTATTTGGCGTGCCATCGCCAAGGAGGTGCAGACCCTGAATGCCTTTGACAGGCAGAGCACCCACTGCCACAAACAGTGGGAGGACCTGCGCCACTGGGCAAGGAAGACGGCGGAGGCCCAGCTGGGGCTGGCCTCCCAACGAAGAAGGGGTGCCTGTCGTACCCTGACCCCCCTGATGTTCCGCATCCTGTCGGTGGCCTATCCCATGTTGGATCGACGCTTGAAGGCATCACAGCAGCCACAAGGGGGTGAGTACAGATTCAGAATCATGACTTTGCGTGCACTAAGGTATTACCTGGGTGGGGTATGTGGGCTGTGGGTGCCCCTAAGGCCAGGGCGAACATGACAGGGTATGTTCAATGATAGGCAAGCTCAGATGCACTCCAACCCCAATAATGTTAGTGGGCATCTACTACTGGGAAGGGTCCTGTGGATTTCAGGTGTGCAGCTAATGGCGTTAGGCATTGTACCCCATGGGCTGGTGACTAACATTGTAACTGGTAGTGCATGGCCTAGTGCCTAGAGCTGTTCCCTGTGAGTTGTGTATGCCAACAGTGGTGTTGTTGGTGGCATTGACCAAGTGTATTCTCTGTCTCTCCCCCCCTTTATGTTTTGTCACCCTGTCCTTTTGTGCATTACCATTATCTGGCGGAGGAGCAGAGGCACTGGCGACGGAGGGAGCTGCATCCCACATGGGCCTGGAGGCCGAATCCACAGAAGGTGAGGGCACCAGTGGGATGGAGGGCGAGGGGAGCACCACGATGGAGACAGGAGGGGACAGTACCAACAGTGACACCTCCTACTGGCGGTGGCGGAACCTCTGTGGCCACCCCAACTACAGCTACAGCCGTCACCCCCGTACCAGCACCGCTCTCCCAGCAGCCCTTCAGCGTGTTTCTCGTTCCCGCTCACTCAGGAGGGTGGGCATCTACTTTGCCCTAGGCACCTCAGGCCCTGCTGCCCTCAGTGAGGAGGCTATTGACCTCCTGAGATCCCTCTCTTTTGGGCAATCAGTCATACCGAATGCCATTAAGGATGTAGCAGGGTATTTGCAACAAACAAATGCATACCCGGAGGGCATTCACTCTGGTGTGGCGGCCCTTCAGAGAGCATTCCAGGGTCTAGCCAACTCACTGATGGCAGCCATTGTCCTTGTCTCCAGCCTCCCCCCCTCCAACTTCCTCTACCCAGTCTCAATCCCAGCCTATCCCAAGCATACCTTCAGACCAGCAATCACCCAAATCAACACACAGAAGTGGCTCAGGCAAACACAAGCACCACACTTCATCTCACAGGCACTCACACAAGCACCATCCACATGCAGACACACCAACATCCACTGCCTCCACTGTCTCACTCCTCCTCCTTGTCCACCTCCTTGTCCACCTCCCTCCCAGTTGCGTCTCCACTCACACCTGCATGCACTACATCCTCATCCACTACCTCCCATCACCAGCACGCCTATCACTGCACGCCCCTCACTGACAGTCACCACCCCCACATCCATGCACACGTCCCCTGTGTCCTCTCCCACTGTGTCTGTGACCCCTCCTCCCAAAGTACACAAACACAAGCACTCAGACACCCAACAGCCTCTAGCATCTAGCCCATGCACCTGCACTCAAACACGGCAGACTGACACCTCCTACAACCAATCCCTCTTCCTCCACACCCAAACCTTCACCCTCTTCCCGCCCCAGTATCCCTAAGAAGCTTTTCCTCGCCAACATTGACCTATTCCCTCCCCCTCCCCCGTCCTTCACCTCGGCCCAGGGTGGCCAGAACACAGGCCAGCACCTCAGCCACCCAGTCCACAGTCACTGTGGTTTCTGCAGCAAGTGCAGGTGTGAGAGGCTCCAAGGAGGCATCCATCAGCCCTGCCAGTGTGCCAGCACCACCTGCCAAGGCCAAGAAGGGTCCGCCACCTAGCAAGGGCAAAAAGCACCACCAGCCAGCAAGGTCAAGAAAAAGACACCAGCTGGCAGAAGCAAGGAGGCATCACAATCTGCCAAGGGCAGGAAGGGGCACACAACACCAGCCATGGCACTTCAGCCGTCCGAGGCTGCGGGTGAAGGCCTGTAGGCTACCGCGGCCAGCACCGCCACCTGCACCGCGGCCAGCACCGCCACCTGCTCCGCGGCCAGCACCGCCACCTGCACCGCGGCCAGCACCGCCACATGCACCGCCGCCAGCAACACCACTGCCAGCAGCAGCAGCGCCAGTGGGCAGCTGTCCGAGGCTGGAGGTGAAGGCCTGGAGGCTACCACCGCCACCTGCACCGCGGCCAGCACCGCCGCCAACAGCACCACCGCCAGCAGCAGCAGCCCCAGTGGGCAGCCATCCGAGGCTGCAGGTGAAGGCCTGGAGGCTACCACCACCACTGCCAGCAGCAGCCCCAGTGGGCAGCCGTCCGAGGCTGCAGGTGAAGGCCTGGAGTTTACCACCGCCACCTGCACCGCGGCCAGCATCGCCACCTGCACCGCCGCCAGCACCGCCATCTGCACTGCCGCCAGCAGCACCACTACCAGCAGCCCCAGTGGGCAGCCGTCCAAGGCTGCAGGTGAAGGCCTGGAGGCTACCACCACCACTGCCAGCAGCGCCACCTGAAGCACAACTTGCATCCACTGAGCAGCTGTCACCGCCGGAGAGCAGTGTGTAGTGGTGACTACATGGGCTGCAGTGCGTCCTGGCCCCTGCAACAAGTGCAGGTGTGAGAGGCTCCAAGGAGGCATCCATCAGCCCAGCCAGTGTGCCAGCACCACCTGCCAAGGCCAAGAAGGGTCCGCCACCTAGCAAGGGCAAAAAGCACCACCAGCCAGCAAGGTCAAGAAAAAGACACCAGCTGGCAGAAGCAAGGAGGCATCACAATCTGCCGAGGGCAGGAAGGGGCACACAACACCAGCCATGGCACTTCAGCCGTCCGAGGCTGCGGGTGAAGGCCTGTAGGCTACCACGGCCAGCACCGCCACCTGCTCTGCGGCCAGCACCGCCACATGCACCGCTGCCAGCAACACCACTGCCAGCAGCAGCAGCGCCAGTGGGCAGCTGTCCGAGGCTGGAGGTGAAGGCCTGGAGGGTACCAGCACCGCGGCCAGCATCGCCGGCAGCACCGCCATCTGCACTGCCGCCAGCAGCACCACTACCAGCAGCCCCAGTGGGCAGCCGTCCAAGGCTGGAGGTGAAGGCCTGGAGGCTACCACCACCACTGGCAGCACCGCCACCTGCACCGCGGCCAGCACCGCCGCCAACAGCACCACCGCCAGCAGCAGCAGCCCCAGTGGGCAGCCATCCGAGGCTGCAGGTGAAGGCCTGGAGGCTACCACCACCACTGCCAGCAGCAGCAGCTCCAGTAGGCACCTTCCGAGGCTGGAGGTGGAGGCCTGGAGGCTACCACCACCACTGCCAGCACCGCCACCTGCACCGCGGCTAGCACCAATGCCAGCAGCAGCAGCCCCAGTGGGCAGCCGTCCGAGGCTGCAGGTGAAGGCCTGGAGTGTACCAGCACCGCGGCCAGCATCGCCGCCAGCACCGCCATCTGCACTGCCGCCAGCAGCACCACTACCAGCAGCCCCAGTGGGCAGCCGTCCAAGGCTGCAGGTGAAGGCCTGGAGGCTACCACCACCACTGCCAGCAGCGCCACCTGAAGCACAACTTGCATCCACTGAGCAGCTGTCACCGCCGGGGAGCAGTGTGTAGTGGTGACTACATGGGCTGCAGTGCGTCCTGGCCCCTGCAACACGTGTTGGTGTGACACACAGGTGAGAGACTGTGACCTTGCCCCAACCAGGATGAAGCACACTGGGCACAAGGCCCACTCCAGAACCAGTGGAAGAAGGCCTCCACTCAGCCCCTCCTTGCCAGGATGAAGCACACTGGGCACAAGGCCCCCTCCAGAGCCAGTGCAACAAGGCATCCACTCAAGAGTCTGTGGCTTTGCACTCCCCAGGACCAAACAGTGGGCAAACCACCCTCTAGAGAGACTGTGGCTTTGCACTCCCCAGGAACAAGCAGTGGGCAAACCACCTACTTGAGAGACTGTGGCTTTGTACTCCCCAGGATCAAGCAGTGGACAAACCACCCACAAGGGCAACTGTGGCTTTGCACTCCCCAGGACCAAGCAGTGGGCAAACCACCCACTTGAGAGACTGTAGCGTTGCACTCCCCAGGACCAAGCAGTGGGCAAACCACCCACTTGACAGACTATGGCTTTGCAATCCCCAGGACCAAGCAGTGGGCAAACCACCCACTAGAGAGACTGTGACTTTGCACTCCCCAGGACCAAGCAATGGGCATGGAGCCCCCTCCAGGCCATTGGCGTTGTAACATCTTCTGGCTGAGGTGCCCCCCCATTCTCTGTCCCCATGAGGTGCCTGTGTGTTTTCGACCTGATGCCCCTGCAGTGTTCTCTCAGTAATGAGGCAGGAGTCAAGTGTGGCCTTGGTCTATGTGTTATGGCCCAGTGGGCCACAGACATTTTGGAGTGGGCACTGTCCCTCCTTTTGAATATATTGTACATACTGTTTATTGTTTAAGAACGTATATATCTAAAACTGTACTATCGCACTCATTTTTCGCCATTCCTTTTGTCCTTGCGTTATTCCTTAGGGTTACTGGGTGTATATGTAATGTTGTTGCATCTGTGTGTATGGGGGTGGGGGTGTTGCATGTGTGTGTGTCACTCTCTTTTTCCTCCCCCCTCCCTTGTGTGCTAGGTGCAGTACTCACCGTGGTCGTCTTCGCCGGCATTCGTGTTCCTGATGTATGAGAAGGTACACCAGCATTGGAAAAAAGTGCAGCTCGGGCTCCATGGCATTGTGGTTCTTCCTTGAGTGTCGAGAGGTGAGTCGTTTACCTTCAGTGTTCTGTTTCCGCCATGCTTTTGATGGCGTTGGTACCGCCCCGGAAAAGCTGGCAAATAGGCGTGTTGTAATGGTGTGGGCAGTACATTGTCTTCCGCCTGGTGCTTGTTGCAACCGCCGTGGCGGTTGGTGTGTTAAAGTGGCTGTTTGTGTTGGCGGTTTCTGCCGTGGTCATGATTCAATTTTTTTTTACAGCTAGCCTGTTGGCGGTGTTACCGCCGCTTTATCACCAACCACCAGGGTTGTAATGAGGGCCATAATGACTACCATTTAAAAAAGCAGTGCAAAGAGCAAAACTATCTCATATTTCAATAAATTAAGGATTGTGTCAAGTTTTACATGACCATAGAAATACTCCTCGTGGTTCCACAGTAAAATGTCCTTCCGAGTTGATGTTTGGTTAGTCAAGGCAAACACACAGTGCTTCATTTGAGCCAGTGATTTATGACAGCCAGCAACATGGTGGTGCTGCTTGTCTGATTTTGTGATGAACACAACAACAGCAATTTACTCATTCTATATACATTAACAATGACTAATACTTCCCACCCAAAGCTGTAAGAATAGCTTGGGGTGGCTGGCAGTGGCAGCCGGCAGCTTTAGGAGGGAGGGGGCGGGCGGGGTGCACACACACACACTCATTCTTTCACACACAGACACGCATGCACGCACATCCATTAACAACACTCATACCATTCAAACATGCACGCACCCCCAAACATTCATTTTAAAACATCATACACATTCATTCTTTCACACACGCATGCACGCACGCACATCCATTAACAACATTCATACCATTCAAACATGCACGCATGCACCAAACATTCATTTTAAAAGATCGCACACAGATCGCACACACTCATTCTTTCACACACACACGCACGCACATCCATTAACAACACTCGTAACACTCAAACATGCACGCACGCACCAAACACTCAATTTAAAACATCACACACACACACACACACACACACTTACCTTCAGCCTCCAGGTCCCAGGAGGGGTCGTCACAGAGTGGGATGGGGTCAGTAGTCTCACTGACCCTATCCCACTCTGTGACGAAATGTCATTGATTGACACTCGCCCTGGGTGCTTCAGGGCTTAAACCTGAAGCACCCAGGGCGAGTGTCAATGGGTGACGTTTCCTCGTCACCCAGGGGAGGGCCTCGAGGCACCTTTGGTGAGCCGAGGAGGTCACACCCATAGGAGCTGTGACCTCCTCAGCCCAGCAAAGTTCAGCTCAGGCAGCCAGGAGTCTGCGCAAATCACGCATGTCTGCTCCTGGCTGCCTGATCTGAAAATGAAGAGTGTCTGTCAGGCTGGCCTTTGTTCAGCCTGACAGACACTCTTCACGAGGGGCAAAAGGTGGGGGGGCGTGGCCCCTCCGCCCTAAAGGACGTGCCGCTACTGGTGGCTGGTATTATTAATGTTTAATGTATAAAAAGTTTGAATTGTCATTAGTAGCGCTGACAGGGCAAAGGTGTTGCCAGCTGCAGCGATCTCCTGAGTCCTGAGAAGGACCCGGTCTCTTATTTTCTTACATATTAAGACATGCAAACATGCTTGCCACAGCTTCCATCTGTCCCTCCAAAAGATCATGCAGAAATAATGGAGAGAGATAAGAAGTAAAAGAAAAAATGCTAAACTATGCAATGGCAATAAGATTCTTAGAGATCAAGATTATAATGTAGGAGACCAAAACAACAGCAAATAAAAAAGTCACAAAGTAGATTTCACCCAGCTCCTTCAAAAGTGACAGAAGTTCATGGAACAGCAGTTACTACAAAAGGGAATAGCAAAATGACAATTAGAAATGAGACTTTTTTCAAGAAATGTAATCCAAGAGTTAATAAACAAGGAAATGTACAACTAAATGATCAACACACTGAACAATTTTTAGGAGAGCTGAAAGGGTTTCACAAAAAGCAGATCACCTAAAAGAACATTGTTGAATATCAATATATGATATATGAAAAGTTGTTTTTCTGCTATATTTGTTTTTTCTTTGTTTTTTCTCCATTCCTTTTTTTCTGTTTTCTAATCTCTTGTAATGTTTTTCTTTTCTCATCTTTGAAATAGGGGGAGGTATTTTGAGATAATAGAATGTTTAGGATGAAAGGTGGGTGGAAAATAGAATAGGCAAGCAGACGGTTGGTGAAGGTGTTGGAGGGAAGACTACCTAAAACGGATTGCCAGAATAAACATAGGAAGAAGCTCATTGAATATGCCTCGTTAATTGAAATGAATTGAAGTTTACCACAACCTGACCCCACAATGGTTCAAGATGTAGGTTGGCTGGTATCGTGATTTTGTGTAGCCCATCACACACAACAGTCTTGCAAGCACACTGTGGACTAGGCTGTTCAACACGGTCCTATGACCCAGAACATAACTTTTTGGTTTGAAGGGGTGCACCATGCATTCTCTGTAGTCGACATGGTACTACTGTCCATATTCTGTGTCACATAAATTAAGCAGTAGTGGCAGCATACCATTTTTATGATTGAAAGTAATGACAAGACCTTTGTGTTCAGGGATAGCGTGGTGCTTACAGGTCTCACATGTGTAAAGATCTGCTTAAAAATAAGTCCCAGGTGTTTTACTGACAACAGATTTTGTTGTTAGGGATAGGAGATCTTCTTGGCAGGATCTGGCCCTTTGTCTTTACCTCAAGAATGTTGATGACAGCCAAGTGCAGTATTCACGTGCATTGTGCTAATTTTTTTTGCTTAATTTTGAGCCATCCTCGTCACTCTCTACTGTTGGAGCCATCACTTTTGACAAGGAATGTGCTGCTTTAGAGAAGCAAAAATTACCTAAGACAAGGAACTGCTCCAGGCTGCTGGCTCATGGACATTGAGAGTGGAATCAACATCCCCTGTTTGGAAAATGTGTATAAAAGTGAGACCTAAATTATCCCACTTGGTTCCAGTTTTTCACTGACCAGGGAAGAGAATGTTCCAGAGACTAATTGAAAGACTGCTTAGATTCAGGGCTGGTATCTTTGATAGCTAATGTATCGGAGGTTAAGGGACATCAACTGAAGTCTGCGCATCTTGTTGAAGAACTCTGCATCTACCTGTGGCCTGGCTTCTAGAAGAGGGGAAGGAGAACCAGAACCTGCAGGAAGAGGCTGCTCAAGGGGGAGAAGTCCATCCACTATGCCCAGACGGTGGGGCAGCACAGAAAAAGTGCATTGAATGTGTGTAATTGGTGGCTGGAGAGGGACTTCCAACATCTTTACAAGTTTGTACAACAAGGCAAGTGTGCTGAATCATCCTACGATCCCAGTATGTGACAGCCTGCATTGTGCCTGTCATCTGGTGGTGACTGGAGAACAGGTGCTGACTCTGCTGCAATATTGAGCCTTGTAATGGAAGACCTGACACGTCATGGATAGGAGGAATCTTTTTGGGAAGGGACCATGCGTTGTTGTCAGGCCCGCACTGCTCCCACCAGGAGCTACCATACTCAGGCACCAGTGCCAAAAGATGAAAAAGGTGAGGCCTCCATCCCACATTAATGTGAGTTGCCAGAACAAAACGCCTGATCCCTGATCACCAGCCGCTGCATCCTTGTGTGGTTCAAATGCTCATTACACCAGATAACTTGAGACACATAAACTTGAACACAAATTGCGTCTCACTCTTCTATCTAAAACTTCAGCAAGCTATTTAAACACTTTGGGCTGAATCGCCCTAAAGAACTTTAGTAGTGAGACATATATAGACTGGCCTAATGGTCAGATAACTATGGATCTTGCTTGCACCATATTACAGTTAGCTTGCATCTGTGCCAGATTCAGAGCTGAATATTTCTGTATTTAGAAACATGTAACACATGCATTAGTATTGTGTTTGTGATTAAAACTTCCTATATTTAGTATTGTTTTTGTGTGTATTAAAGTACTTCTCTTTTTATAACGGAAAGCAATGGCCAGGTGAGAACTTATGGTGTCTGTTGTTTGTCTGAGTTCTGAGTATCTACCCCTAGACTAACTCCATCATCAGCCTTGAACTGTTCGCCCTCCTACCCTGAGTCAAGGGCAGAAAGGGTGCACTTATTGCCTAGTTTGACATGCCATAGTAGATAAAGCCCTGGACATCAGTGTTACAAGGCCCCAACCACTAAAGCTGTTGCTTCATAAACCCTGCTTGTTCAGTGGTCTGAAATAGTTCTGACAGTTCCTATCCAGAAGGGTAAAGTCAGATTGATGGCCGTCACCTTGGCAATTCATTATCCATGCTGTGTATGGTGTGCTTGCTATCCTGGCTATCAGTTGCCAGGAGGAAAACATTTCATGAACATTTTTACTTCCTTTATCACTTTTTGCTTCTTATACATTCTTACCTAACAACAAGGAGAAAGTTGACTTGCCAGACTGATGAGCTTTTATTTTGTTTGGTAACCACTGCCTGGCTTCCTCATCTTACAATCTCACCCAAGAGGCACAGAATAGTCTATTAATGATTTGTTCTGCCTTCTTGCATTTTCTGCCTCAAACCTGTCAAAGTAGCTCTTTGCTCAAAAGTATGCCATATCATTTATTTCAGTTCTCATACTGTTCAAACCTGTTCAGCTGATTACTTTGGTTGCCGTCGTGGGTACTTCACTTCAAGTCTTATTTCCATTTTGGAATCTCTATGTAAGTTGACACGTGAAATATTACTTCTTAGAGAAACTGTGAATGGTTGTCGTAGTTCTCTTGACCGAACAGGTTCCAGATCCACTCCATTGTGTCTTTGTTGAACCTGAGTCTGGAGTTAACACATACAAATATGTGAGGATGTATAACAAGTATTGGATCTTTGGTAAAGGTCTCTGATGGGTCTCTTATCTTTTCTCCGCTTTGCTTCATGTCCCCTACTACTGTAGGGGGCTCCCACCCTCAAGCACTTCTGGAAAAGTCCCCTAATCCAGGATCTAGTGTTGGTTGGGTATGTATACTCTCCATTCCCATATTACTTTAGGTGGCCAGTTAAGTGCCTGACAGATTGGCCTGGATTCCCTAATAAACTGATGCATCATTGCATCAGGTGGGCCAGCTGTTTATGGACATTACTGAGGAGATTGCCAAAATGCAAGACTATGTAAAAGTTGCCACGGAAAAGCTATCATAATGTATTATGGTAATGTTTTATGAAAACACAACTAGACCTCACCTCCTAGTACCAGGAGGCCCACAATGATTAGCCTCTACAGAAAATCAGCCCATAACACTAAATCAACCATGCACTGCTCTATATTCAATCAGTTACAATATCCCATTGATGAGTCTCTTCTATAGGAATTCTTCCAAGTTGGTGCTGTTCCAAAATTAGGCCCTCATTACAACCCTGGGGTAAATCCCGCTTTCCGCCGTGCAGAAAACCGCCAACATACCGTTGCAGCAGTGGAATTCCGCTACAGGTATTACGGCTCACAGCTCGAAATCAGTCACAATACAGACACCCACACAAGTCTGCCACACCAAAGGTCAGTGATAAACTGGCGATACCAAAACCTACACCGTCACACCAACAGGAATACGCCCACAGTATCACGACCCACGAATCAACGCAGCGGTCTTTCAACCACGGTAAACCATTGGCGGTACAAACCGCTGCACTCAAAATACACACACATTTACAAAACACAACCACATTGGACAATTGTTACGACTCGGTCGTCCCATTTCCAGGGGGCGCTGTAAGGGGACTGTCAGAAGCCTGGGAATCACCTTGAACACCTATCTAGAGTCCCTTGCTGACTCCTGTTGGTTTCTCTTTTCTCCATGGTACACTTGTGTAGGACTACATTTGCTTCTTGAGACTGCAAATCCCATAATGCACAGCTTGATAGTCAGGAAAACCCAGATTCTGTTTCCTATTGTCTTCTATGGGAGAAGTCCAGTTGCTCCTTTTCACTGGATCCTCTCCTCCAGGACTTGCAAGTGTCTGAAACTACACACACTTGTGACCTCTCCTGTGCAGCCCAGCTGGGAACTGCTTATAAGCAGCCATTTCCTCAAGCTCCCCGTCGTGCATTGGATTTCGATTCCTTTGTGTTACAGACCCCTTGTCGGATGGTATTCCAGTTTTGTTCCTGTGCTGTTCCAGCTTGATCCTGTTTCCTGTTTCTCTGCCCTGTTCCTGATTGTTCCAGCCAGAGTCTGCTCCCTACTTCTTAGCCTTGTACCTGTTTGTTTCTTCCAGAGCCTGCTCCCTGTTTCTCTGCCCTGCTCCTGCCTTGTTTCATCCTGAACCTGCTCTCTGTTTCCCAGTCCTGTTTATTACTCATTCCTACTCCCTGTATTCCAGTCCTGTCCTTGCCTGTTCCAGCCAGAGCCTGCTCTCAGTTTCCCAGTCCTATCTCTGTTTGTTCCAGCCAGAAGTTTGCACCCTGTTTCCAAGTCCTAGTCCTGCCTTTACTTCAGCCTGAGCCTGTTTCCAGTTCTTGCCTCTGCCTCTTTGTTTGTTCCCTTCTGTTTCTGTTTCTTCTTGGTTCTTTGTGTCTGGTAAGTGTTCTATCAGTCTTCACCAGTGTATAAGTGTCCTTCTTTGTACTGGGGTTGGCTCCTGGTTTCCAGGAGGCAATTCCAGCCCCCATCCTTGTCTAGTGTTATACGTTGTCTTTCGTGCCTAACAGTGACAGTGTGCTATTGCTGTTTTCTCAGGAATCGCCACTGTGTTTCCAGCTGGACCCACAAGAGTGTGTCCTGTGTATGTAAGTACTATCCTTGTTTGTGCTCTAGGGTCCAGAGACAGAATCACTTCTGCTGCCTCCTTTCTATGGGGCTGGCAGGGTGACTATCTGTAAGAGCAAACTGCACAGAGGCATTGAGATTCCCTGTCACTGTGGGAGGTTCTGCACCTTACTCTGTGTACAACCCCAGCGTGTTTGTCCATTAGTAATCTGTTTCCTGTTTGTTCACACAAGGGTTGCTCTGCTTTTACTTCCCTGTGCCTGTTCATAGCTGTCCTTTCCGTGTATGCCTTTAGCTGCTCTTCTTCACCAGTATACTACCTCTTAGGATATCCGGTGACCTCAAGGGGTGTCCCTACCAGAGTCCTGATCAGACCCGCCAAAAACCGTGACAGCAATTCAAAATACCCACACCTGACACACATACACACACCACACCCACACACCCAATCCAATATAAAACAAACACCCACATCACCCACAAACCCTTGCAACCAAAATTCTGAAAGAAGGCTAGAGAGAGAGACTACCTAACACAACACCAGCATCCACAGACACAGAACACCATCACTCATACAACATCCACGCACCTCAAACAACACACACCAACACATCCCCTCACACATCACAACAGACAGCACCTCACACATCACCCACACCACATCATGGCACCTCAAAGACATCCCAGGTTCTCTGAGGAGCAGCTCAGGGTCATGGTGGAGGAAATCGTCTGGGTAGAGCTACAGCTATTCGGATCACAGGTGCAGCAGACATCCATTGCAAGGAAGATGGAGCTATGGCGCAGAATTGTCAACAGGGTTAACACATTTGGACAGCATCCAAGATCACGGGATGACATCAGGAAGAGGTGGCACGACCTACGGGGAAGGTACGTTCCGAGGTATCCAGACACCAGATTGCTGTACAGGGACTGGCGGTGGACCCCCACCTCCTCCTCCACTACTAACAACATGGGAGGAGCAAGTCTTGGCAATCATGCATCCTGAGGGCCTCGCAGGAGTAACAGGAGGACTGGACTATGGTAAGACAACTCTTTACTACTTTATCCCCCCACCCCACCTGCGTGCCATCACATACTCCCACCCTCACCCTCACACCCATCACCCCAGCAACCCACAGTTACCCCACTAACACAACCCACACACCCCAAAATCAAGCCCTGCATGTAACTCCAATGCATGGACACCCATCACCAAAGCATGTCTAGTAGAGAGACTCACCCATGCCCCAAAATCACCAATCACAACAGGGCCACTGCAATAATGCAAGCACAGGAGTAGGGGGTAACTCACCCATTGCACAAGATGGCACACACAAATACAATAACTATGCATTTACACCCCAACAGAACCCCTACCCAACGTCACCGGACAGGAGGTACCAGACACATCCAGTCACCCCACAGAAGAGGCCCACAGTGACGACAGCAGCTCTGCACACCTGGATCAAGATGACCAGCCCGGCCCATCAGGGACCTCGGGACAGTCGGTTCCCCTGACACAGTCACAAACCACCACTGAACCTCCCCCCTCAGGAAACACGACCACAGCACCCACCCAGCGGGCCCATCCCTCTGTCCCCAGGACACGTCAATCAGCAGTGTGTCCACCACTACAGGGAACCCAGGCAACCCCACTAACACAGGACTATGAGGGACCTAGGGGCAGTGGGCACACGGTTCGGGGGACAGAGGCACAGAATAACAGGGAAGCTGGGAAGACTGCTGTGCGACAGGGGGAGGACAGGCCCAGGGAACCCACTCTCCATGAGGCACTCTCCAACATCATGGGAGCTTACCACCTTTCCCAGGAGACCATGGGCACAGTACTGGCCAAGTTTCAGGAGAACCAGCGGCTGCAGGATGAACACTACCTGGGGATCAGGGAGGACTTGAAGTCCATCAACACCACCCTGGTCACCATTGCAGGGGTGCTGGCAGACCTTGTCAACACCAGGAGGGACACAGTGGCACACCAACGGGCCCCTGACTCTAGCCTGGACGATGAACAGCCGACCACCTCCGCCGGTGCTAGTGGACAGGAGGCACCGCCACAGGAACAACAGGCCACCAGCACCCCACCCCCTGCAGATGGAGAACCACCCTGCAAACGGTCCCTGAGATGCAGGAACAAGACAAACAACATTGCCAATACCCCCGCCATGAAATAAGACCCCCCTGAAGGTCACCCTTCTGTCCCAATTTGTCACCCTGTCCACCTTAAACTGCCATTGCTCCACTTCCTATGCTCTATTGGACAACGCACCTGTGAAACAAATAGACCGGACTCTGCCATGGACATTTCTCCACCATCACCCCAGCCTATTTTACAACCCCCTCCACTTATTTGCACAGAAATAAACACACTTGAATCACAAAACAATCTGGAGTCAGTCTGTGCTTTCACAAACTTGTAATTGCAAAATCTCTGGAATATAGCAATGTCAATGTACTTGTTCACATACCAATGTAACACAGCTGTAGGCCCGCAGTAAACATAGCAGAGGGCACAAAGTGGGACCCAGATCTGTGAAATGGAAAGGCAAATTAACAAGTCAGGTCCATACACTGAGTGAAAATGACAGACTTATGCTAGCTCCAACAATAGTATGAGATGTGGGAAGCAGTTACATCTTCTTACCTGTGTCTCACTGGAAGTATTGCATGATGATGTTGTTTTGGTTGGCGACATCTTCTTCTTCTGCCTCTTCTTCTTCACTGTCCACAGGCTCCACAGCTGCCACAAGACCACCATCTGGCCCATCCTCCTGCAGAAAAGGCACTTGGCGTTGCAAAGCCAGGTTATGCAGCATACAGCAGGCCACGATTATCTGGCACACCTTCTTCGGTGAGTAGTATAGGGAGCCACCTGTCAGATGGAGGCGCCGGAATCTGGCCTTCAGGAGGCCGAAGGTGCGTTCTATAATCCTCCTTGTTCACCCATGTGCCTCATTGTAGCGTTCCTCTGCCCTTGTCCTGGGATTCCTCACTGGGGTCAGTAGCCATGACAGGTTGGGGTAACCAGTCACCTGCAAATGTCGACGGACAACTGTTAGACACACACTAACCCTTAGGGACAACCCCATACCCAGACAACTATGTCAACTGTGTTGGGACTTGGCCTCACCTATTAGCCACACTAGGGGCCAGATGTAGCAAAGGATTTGCGCGTCGCAAATGGCGAAAATCGCCGTTTGCGAGGCGCAAATGCCTCTTTGCTATGCAGAAATGCATATTGCGAGTCGGGACCGACTCGCAATATGCATTTCAGAATCGCAAATAGGAAGGGGTGTTCCCTTCCTATTTGCGATTCGGAGTGGCATGCAATACCATTTGCGACCGCATATGCGGTCGCAAAGGGTGTCGCAGTTACCATCCACTTCAAGTGGATGGTAACCCACTCGCAAATTGGAAGGGGTCCCCATGGGACCCCTTCCCCTTTGCGAATGGAACCAATACTATTTTTTCAGGGCAGGTAGTGGTCCAAGGGACCACTACCTGCCCTGAAAAAATACCGAAACTAAAGGTTTCGTTTTTTTTTTTTAAGTGCAGCTCGTTTTCCTTTAAGGAAAATGGGCTACACTTAAAAAAAAAAAAAACAGCTTTATTGAGAAAGCAGTCACGAACACGGAGGTCTGCTGACGACAGCAGGCCTCCATGTTTGCGAGTGCCTAGACTCGCTATGGGGCCGCAATTTGCGACCCACCTCATTAATATTAATGAGGTGGGTCATTGCGACCCCATAGCGACTCGCAGACGGTGTCTGAGACACCGTACTGCATACCAATTTGCATGGACTCGCAATTTGCAACTCGCAAATTTTCTTTTTGCTACATCTGGCCCATGGTGCCTAAGGAGTTGCCCCATCACATAAGGGATGCTGCTATTCCTCAAAATGTAAGCGTCATGCACTGAGCCAGGATACTTGGCATTCACATCGGAGATGTACTGGCCTGCCAAACACACCATCTGCACATTCATCGAATGGTAGCTTTTCCGGTTTCTGTACACCTGTTCATTACTGCGGGGGTACAAATGCCACTTGTGTACCATCAATGTTACCAATGATGTTGGGGATATGTCCCAGGGCATAGAAGTCACCTTTCACTGTGGGCAAATCCTCCACCTGAGGGAAAACGATGTAGCTGCACATGTGTTTCAGCAGGGCAGATAACACTCTGGACAACACGTTAGAGAAAATTGGCTGGGACATTCCTGATGCCATGGCCACTGTTGTTTGAAAAGACCTACTGGCCAGGAAATGGAGTACAGAAAGAACCTGCACTAGAGGGGGGATTCCTGTCGGATGGCGGATAGCTGAAATCAGGTCTGGCTCCAACTGGGCGCACCGTTCCATGATTGTTGCACGATCAAGTCTGTATGTGATTATGATGTGTCTCTCTTCCATTGTCGACAGGTCCACCAGGGGTCTGTACACCGGAGGATGCTGCCATCTCATCACCTTCCCCAGCAGACGTGCCCTATGGAGGAGAACAGCGAGCAGAGGGTCATCCAACACTGAGGTATCACAATGCGTTATTTGCTGAAACTTTGGTAATTCGCAGTGTGCCGGTATCTGTCGGTTTTCCCAGCCTAGATAGGTATGACGCAGTTTTTATCCATCCCATGTGGCCCCCTGAAATGGCGGCTGCCTGACTGTAAGGTGGGACAAGGGGAAATAAGGTAACTGCGCTGGCGTTGTACACTGTTGCGGTGGGCGGTCGAAGACTGCGGCGCAATTCAGCATTGGTTAACATTGGGCCCTATGGGTCCCAGGAGCCAATGACGATGTCCGCCGGCGGTGACGGTACGCACCACGCGGACGTGACCTCCATTTTCTATCTGTTCACTCACTTGATACCTGACCTTCAACAGGAGAGGACCTACACTGCAAGTGTTGCTGTGACCTGTGTCTGGAAGCGACGATGGCTACAGTGTCTGGGGAAAGGGCCCCTGCCTTCACTTCGGAGGAGTTTGAGAAACTGGTGGATGGGGTCCTCCCCCAGTGCACGCAACTGTACGGTCCTCCAGACAAACAGGTGAGTACACTGTGAGCATGCTGCATGGGCAATGCCTGTTTTTGAGGGGTGTGGATGGAAGATACATGGGGGGGTCTGAGGCCTGCTTGGGAGGATGGTGAGTGTATGTGCGTCAGGGCATGGGTGGGAACTGGCGGGCAATGAGTATGATGGTCCGGACGGGTGAGTAATTTCCTTTCCTCCTGTACCTTTCCTCTAGGTCAGTGCCCACCAGAAGAAGGGTATTTGGCTTGCCATTGCCAAGGACGTCCGGACCCTGGGGGTCTACCATAGACGGAGCACCCACTTCCGTAAAAAATTAGAGGACCAGCGCCGCTGGAGCAAGAAGACGGCAGAGGCCCAGCTGGGGATGGCCTCCCAACGTGGAAGGGGTGTCCGTCACACCATGACCCCCCTGATGTACCGGATCCTGGCGGTGGCCTATCCAGAGTTGGATGGGTGCTTGAAGGCATCACAGCAGCCACAAGGGGGTGAGTACACTCTCATTCAGCTGACTCTGCGCGCATTACAAGGTGTCTGGGTGGGGTAGGTGGGCTGTGGGTTCCCCTAGGCCAGGGAGAACTTGGTAGGGAAGGTCCCTTGTTAGGCAGGCTCTGTGGCACCCCAACCCCACTTGTGGTAATAGCCATCTAAACATAGTCAGGCTCCTGTCACTTCCAGGTGTGCAGCAATTGGGCTTAGGCCTCGTACCCCATGGGCATGTGAATTTGCTAGGAACTGTTAGTGCATGGCTTAGTGCAGGGGGCTGCTCCCTGTGTGTTGTGTCTGCCAACAGTAGTGGGGTTGCATGCACTGAACATGTTTTTCTTCTGACCCCCCCCTCTTTTTGTTTTGTCTCCCTGTTCTTGTGTGCAATAGCATCATCTGGCGGAAGAGCAGTGGCGCTGGAGCAGGAGGGAGCTGCAACCCACTTGGCCCTGGAGGGTGAAGCAACGGAGTCTGAAGCCACCAGTGGGACGGAGGGCGAGGGGAGCTCCACGACGGGGACAGGAGCATACACGATTGACAGCGACTCCTCCTCTGATGGGAGCTCCCTTGTGGTGGCGGGCACCTATGTGCCCAACGCATCAACCGGTACAGCCACCACCCCCCCTACCAGCACCGCCCTCCCAGCAGCCCCTCAGCGTGTGTCCCGTGCCCGCTCACCCAGGAGGGTGGGCATCTTCCCCCCAGGCACCTCAGCCCCTGCCACAGTCAGCCCTGATGCCCTCAGTGAGGAGGCTGTTGACCTCCTGAGATCCCTCACTGTTGGGCAAGCTACCATTTTTAATGCCATCCAGGGTGTTAAGAGGCATTTGCAACAAACAAATGCATACCTGGAAGGCATTCATTCTGGGCAGGTGGCCCAACAGAGAGCATTTCAGGCTCTGGCCTCAGCACTGATGGCAGCCATTGTCCCTGTGTCTAGCCTCCCCCCTTCAACTTCCTCCACCCCGACCCAATCCCCTGTATGTCAGCCTATCCCAAGCACACCATCAGACCAGCACGCACACTCATCAACACACTAGAGTGGACATGGCAAACATAAGCACCACACATCCCACAAGCACTCACACAAGCACCATATCCATGCAGACACAGCAACATCCACTGCCTCTACTGTGTCCCCCTCCTCCACATCCTCCTCCTCCCTCCCCGTCTTGTCTCCACTCACACCTGCATGCACTACATCCTTAGCCACTACCTTCATCACCAGCATGCCCATCACCACACACCGCTCACATGCAATCACCACCCCCACTACCATGCACACATCCCCAGGGTCCTCTCCCAGTGTGTCTGTGAGCCCTCCTTCCAAAGTACACAAACGCAGGCACACACCCGCTCAACAGCCATCCACCTCACAACAGCCTCCGGCCCAAACACCTTCACCCAAATTCAGCAAACGTACACCTACAACCACTACCTCTTCCTCCACTCCCAAACCTCTCCATCTTCCCGTCCCAGTGTTTAAAAAAAAAAAAAATCCTGGCAAACTTTGACCTCTTCCATTCACCTCCCCCCTGTCCTTCCCCTAGGGCCAGGATTTCCATGTCCCAGCCCAGCACCTCAGCCACCAAATCCCCAGTCACAGTGGTGCCAGCAAATGCGGGGTCATAGAGTGTGCCACCCATCAGGGCTGCCAGTGTGCCACATAGCGAGGGCAAGGACATTCCGCCACCTGCCAAGGTGAAGAAGGTGCCCACATCCCGGAGGGAGAAGCCGCACCTACCGGCCACCAAGGGCTCAGCAAAAATTAAAGGGGATAGTGGCAAGACACCTGCGGCACCATCAAAGGTGGGGAAGGGGCAGAAGCAGAATAGCAGTTCAGGACAGGGCACAGTGGCACCGACTGAGGGACTAGTGTCACCCCTTCTGTCCACGACTACACCAACCTGTACGGAGGCAAACACCGAAACCTGCCCTGCCACCATCACCGCCACCTGCACCGCCATCAGCACCGCCACCTGCACAGCCACCGCCACGTCTGCAGCCTCAGCAACAGTCCCCAGCATCTTCCCCAGTGGGCAGCTGTCCGAGGCTGCAGGAGACGTCCTGCTGTGTCCCTCAACAAGTACTGACACATGCACCACCGCCAGCACCGCCGCCACAGACACCGCCGCAAGAACCCCCACCAGCCCCACGACATGCTCGGACAGTGGCACCACCGCTGACATGGCTACCATCCCCAGTGGTCAGTCATCCGAGGCTAAGGGAGACTTCCTGGAGCCTGCCCAGCTTCCATGAGGCATGACTTCCATCACTGTTTGCACCTGCAGGTGGAAGGCAAAGCTGCAGCAGTGTTGGGTATATCTCTGCCTCCATGGCGTATCATGCTACCTGTTCCTAGGCAATCTCGTGGCACACACACCCAGGTGAGGGAATGGGACCACCCACACTGCATGTGGAGCACTCTGGGCACAATGCCCCCTCCAGAACCAGTGGAGATTCACATCCACTACCTCAGTCCTTGGCAGGATGAAGCACTCTGGGCACAATGCCCCCTCCAGAACCAGTGGAGAATCACATCCACTACTTCAGTCCTTGGACGGATGAAGCACTCTGTGCACAATGCCCCCTCCAGAACCAGTGGAGAATCACATCCACTACCTCAGATCTTGGCAGGATGAAGCACTCTGGGCACAATGCCCCCTCCAGAACCAGTGCAAAAAGGCTTCCACTACCTCAGTCCTTGGCAGGATGAAGCACTCTGGGCACAAGGCTCCCTCCAAAACCAGTGGAGACTGTTATCCACTTAAGAGACTATGGCTTTGCACTCCCCAGGATAAAGCAGTGGGCAAACCACCCACTGGAAAGACTTGAGAGACTGTGGCTTTGCACTCCCCAGGATAAAGCAGTAGGCAAACCACTTACTGGAAAGACTTGAGAGACTGTGGCTTTGCACTCCCCAGGATAAAGCAGTGGGAAAACCACCCACTGGAAAGACTTGAGAGACTGTGGCTTTGCACTCCCCAGGACACAGCACGGGGCATGGAGCCCCCTCGTGCAGCAGTACGTCGTGCGTTCATCCGGCTGCGGTGCCCACCCTTCCCTCCCCCCGAGATGCCTGTTTATTTTCAATCTGATGCCCCTGCAGTGTTCTCTCCGTTTCGAGTCAGGTATCTTGTGTGGGTGTCATCCATGCATTTTGGGACCACTGGTCCACGGACAATGATTGGGACACTATCCGGACTTGTGTAGTTGGTGTACATATTTGTATATACTGAATTTTGAACTTTCACTATCAGATTTTTCATGATTACAATCGTTACAATCATTTAATTTTGTCCTTGTGTTCTTCCAGGGGGTGGGGGGGTGTATATATAATGTTGCTGCATGTATTTGTGTGTATGGTGTTGTGGGTGAGGGTGGGGGTGGGGGTATTGCGTGTGTGTGTCACTCTCTTTTCCCTCCCCCCTCCCCTGTGTTGTAGGTGCAGTGCTCACCGTGGTCGTCAACAGCGTCTGTCCTGCTCCTGATAGAGCAGGAGGAAGACCAGCATGGGCAGGACGTGTAGTTCGGGCTCCATGGCGTCCTGGTTCCTCGTTGGGTGTCGAGAGGTAATTGGTTTCCCTTCTGTGTATTGTTTCCGCCGTGCTTTTGATAGCGTTGGTTCAACCCCGGAAAAGGTGGCGGATAGGCCTGTTGTTATACGGTGGGCAGTACTTTGTCCTCCGCCTGTCTGTTGGCGGTTCCCGCTGCTGTTTATGTTTCTACCGCCGTGGCGGTTGGAGTGTTAAAGTGGCTGTCTATGTTGGCGGTTTCCGCCATGGTCGTGATTCCATTTTTTTTGGCCGCCGGCCTGTTGGCGGTATTTCTGCTGCTTTACCACCGTCCACCAGGGTTGTAATGAGGGCCTTAGTGTTTGCTCCCATTCACTGCCACGATTTCTGTTTTTCCAAATGACCACGCCATGGTAGTGTTTGTAAATGACTGACTGAATTAACTAGACAGCTTTTCCACTAGCTGCAAAGATATTTGCATCAGTGACCGGAGTCAATTCCCACGCCAAGCGCACTATGGTCCCCATTATGACATTGGTGGTCAGCTGACCGCCATGCCGGCACCGCCAAATAATGACCATGGCGGTGATCCCTCCCATAGACAGCCAATGTACCACCCGAACAACCAGGGATGTCCGTCCACTGACCACGGGGTAGCCATCTTCAGGCAGGCAGAAGACAACGACCCACCAACCATATTGTGACATAGCAGACTGCCAGGATTTTCGGGGCTGTACCACCGCCACCAAAAGCCTGGCAGAAACACATCACATAAAAGGAGACACTCACCTCCAGGGACACAGAGGAGACTGCAGCCACCATGGAACCCGAACTGGAAGTCCTGCCGATGCTGTACCACGTGTGGCATGCAACGCAGAAGAAGATGACGAAGGTGAGTACAGCCACATAGCACAAAAGGGAGGGAGGGGAGAGTGACACACCCACACGCAGAACATGTACCAAACAGACATACCACACACTGAGAACATTCTGCAATAGTAGTAAATCAACAGCAACATAACCCAGGAGCAAAGAAAGCTAGGACACATAACTCTGGTCCAAACTCTGTAATAATGTGGGAACAGCGACCAATTACAAATAAATAAATATTTACATATGTACAAATATACAGTAGGGCCATTGGCCAGTCCACAGTCAAAAAATAGCCACAGGGCAACATCCAAGGCCCAATTTGACTCCTGACAGCCCAATCACTCCACTGGGCAGGGGCATCATGATGATGTTAGGCAGGTACCTCAGGGTGTGGGGGGGTTCTTCTTGAGAGGGGAGTCCTTGGGCTTGGGAGGGGTGGGTCTTTACCTTTCTATTTAGGGGGCAGAGGAGTGGGCTTGGGGCGGGGGGCCAGAGTGCCACTCTTGTGCCCTTTAATGGTAGGTGTGGTTTTAGAGGGAGGAACAGACTGGGAGCTGGAGGTACTGGGCTGGTAGGGAGGGATCTTTCTCTAATGGGCAGGACGGGGGGAAGAGGTCAAGGCGGGAAAGGACAAGCTTCTTAGGACCAAGGGTGCGGGTTGTGGGAGGAGGATTGGGA
Source organism: Pleurodeles waltl (assembly GCF_031143425.1). Taxonomy (NCBI): domain Eukaryota; kingdom Metazoa; phylum Chordata; class Amphibia; order Caudata; family Salamandridae; genus Pleurodeles; species Pleurodeles waltl. Next base: position 604,415,102 of record NC_090451.1, on the reverse strand, counting down.
GTGGAGGTAGAGGGAGTGGTTGTAGGAGGAGGAGGTGTGCTGGACTTGGGTGCAGGTGCATGGACAGTGTGCATGTGTGAGGTGGATAGCTGTTGGGTGTTTGAGTGGGTGCGTTTATGTGTAATTGGAAGGGGGGGTCAGACAGGGTGGGAGAGGACAAACAGGACATGTGTATGTATGTTCTGGTGTCTGCAAGTGAGGTGGGCGTGCTGCCGGAGGTTGTGATGGTGGTGGTGACTACGAATATGGTGTGTGGGGTGCATGTCTGTGTTTCTGCTGTTGTGGTGACTGTGGGCAAAGCAGTAGAGGTGGCAGGATCTGGGACTGATGATGCAGTGCATGCAGGTGTGAGTGTTGATGTGACTGTGAGGAAAGAGGAGGGGGAGACAGTGGAGGCAGTGGCTGTTGTAATATGTGCATCTGTGTGTTGGCTGTGTGTGTGCTTGTGGAGTGAAGTGTGGTGCCTGTGTTTATCTGTGCAAGTCTTGTCTGTTGTTTTGGATGCATACTTGTCAGATTATGTGTGTAGGATGGGTTGGGGGAGAGGGCTTTGGGACTGGTAACAGGTATTTGGAGGGGGGACGGTAGAACCAGGGGCACTGGCTGTTGTCAGAGAGGAGGCCAGAGCCTGAAATGATCTCTGTAGGGCAGCACAGCCACCGTGAATGCCCTCCAGGGTAGACATTGCATTGCTGCATCTGGGATGCCAGCCCCTGGATGGCATTCACTATGGTTGACTGCCCTACAGAGATGGATCTCAGGAGGTCAATAGCCTCCTCACTGAGGGCAGCAGGGCTGACGGGGGCATGGCCTGAGGTACCTGGGGCAAAGGAGACGCCCACCCTCCTGGGTGAGCTTGCGCGGGCAACTGGGTGGGGGGGGCTAATGAGAGGGCGGTGCTGGTAAGGGGGGGGTGGCAGATAATCTTTTAGCTGGGGTGGTCCCAGAGGGGTCCGCCGCCATCAGGGACCTTCCATCTGTAGTTGTCGCTCCTATCTCCCCCGTGGTGCTCCCCTCGCCCTCTAACCCACTGGTCCCCTTGGTGTCTGTGCTCTTCGCCTCCTGGGTCCCGTGGGCTGCAGCTCCCCCACTCGCTGGTGCCCCTGCCCTTCAACAGATGATGCTAATGCACACAAGGACAAGATGAAAAAAGGAGAAGGAGTGGGGGGAAAGAGAGGGAGCACAGGGTCAATCACAGCACCAACAGCACATATGGCATACACATCACATTCACCCACTGGGACTAACACTGTGCAGTATGGACCACAATGAAAAACCATTACCTGGGTACAACAGCAGTACCCAAACACTACCATGTGCACACCTACTGGGACTCACTAAGCCCTGTCTGCCATGGTATGGTAGCTACTTACCAATACCAAATATGCATATCACTCTACATAGCTAAGCAGGACCACACAGAAAAAGCTAAACCAGCATATTGGGGCGCCCACTGATTGAAACCTTGCACCCAGACCCCAGGCCAGGCAAAAAATGTAAATAAAATACCACACAGTCTTTACTCGCCTACTTGTGGCTGCTGTGCTGCCTTCAAGCGCCCATCCAACTCAGGATTAGCCGCTGCCAGCATGCGGGCCATAATGGGGTTCAGGCTCTGATGGGTACCCCTTCCTTGTTGGGAGACCATCCCTAGCTGGGGCTACGCGGTCTCCCGGGAGCAGCCTTCCAGTTCCTCCCACCATTTCCCACAGTGGGTGATCTGCCGGCTATGGACCCCCAGGATCCTCACATCCTTGGCGATGGCACGCCACAACCCTTTCTTTTGATGGGCGCTGACCTGCAGAGGAGGAACATACAGAAGGACACCATGAACTCAACAATCCATTCTGTTACACAAATGGCTTTCTTTCTGCATATGACCCACATTAAGCACACACACATGACCCCTACCTCTGCATACACATTGCATGCAGCCAAAACTCTCCCCCAAATGACACACTGCCAGCACACACATACATCTTCATGCAGCCATTTTGCATCCAAAGTACCCATAATGTTCTCACCTGCTGGTCTGCAGGCTCATACAACTGCTCATAGGGGGGTAGGACCCCATCCACAAGCTTCTCCAACTCCTTGGATGTGAAGGCTGGGGCCCTTTGCCCTGTAGCATGGGTCATCGCAGGTTCCAGACACAGATCACAGCAGTACACTCAGTGGAGATGTTCAACTGTAGAGAGTCAGGAATCAAGTGAAGTGGTACAGAGAAAATGGTGGTCACGTCGGCGTTGATCATCATTGGTTCCTGTACTCCATAGAGCTCCATGTTAGCTAAAGAGGAGTTGCACTGCGGTGCAAACCACCTTCCGCCATGACGCCAAACGCCGTCAGAGTGAGCTCACTTCCACCTGTCCCTGCATACAGGACAGGTGGTTGCAATTTCCTAATGCTAGTTCTCGGGTTGAACAAACTTATGTGCATCATAGGTATTGATTGTACACACCTAGACAATTCCAGTCTTCTACATACATACATGCTCTGTGTACTGTGATATTGTGTGCCCGTACTTCCTGTAGTCACACACATTATAATTTTGTCTCACCTAGACACCAACCACTGCGGAGGAGGAGGAGGAGGAGGAGGAGGAGGAGGAGACAAGCACCTGTGTACAGACCCCTAATGGACTTGGCTACACTGGAGGACAGGCACATCATATTCGCCTATCGTCTGGACAGGGCCACAATTACATAGCTGTGTGCACAATTGGAGACTGATCTAACTCCTGCTATCCGTAGCACTACAGCAATTTCCCCTGAGATACAGGTACACTTCATGGCAAGTGGTTCATTCCAGGTGACAGTGGGCTTCGCTGCAGGAATGTCACAGCCAATGTTTTTGATAGTGCTTGGAAGGGTTTTGGCTGCCTTGCTCAAACACATGAGCAGCTACATCTCATTCCCCCAGAGTGAAGATTTGGCCACTGAGAAGGTTGGATTCTACACCACGGGACACATACCACATGTGATTGGGGCCATTGACGGGACCCATATTGCCTTGGTCCCTCCCAGGGCAAATGAGCAGTTCTACTGGACGAGGAAGAGTTTCCACTAAATAAATGTCCAGATGGTGTGCCTTTCTGATCAATATATCTCCCACGTCACTGCCAAGTTTCCTGGATCTCTGCATGAAGCCTATGTATTGAGGAAGCGCAGCGTCCAACAGGTGATGGCACGACTACAGAGGCAGAGTGTGTCTCATAGGTGAGCTTGAGTCTTCACACAATGTATGTCAGTGTATGCCAACAGGAGTGTACTCCATGCCATTGGACATGGGTAATGTGTGTCCCTCACTACTTCCAGGTGACTCCGGCTACCCAAACCTGTCCTGGCTGTTGACCTGAAGTTAGGAAGCCGAGAACAGGGGCAGAAAATCGGTATAATGAGTGACATGGCCGTACCAGGAGGGTTTTAGAATGCACATTTGGTCTACTGAAAGCCAGGTTCAGGTGCCTCCATTTAACAGGTGGGTCCCTATGCTACGCCCCTCAGAAGGTTTACCAGATTGTGGGGGTCTGCTGCATGCTGCACAATTTTGCCCTCAGATGCCATGTGCCCTACCTGCAGGAGGAGGGGGGGAGAAAACGCACCTGTGGCAGCAGTGGACACTGAAGACAGTGAGGAGGAGGATGTGGACAACAGGACACATATCAGAAAGCAGTATTTCCCATGACACTCAGGTAAGACTGTAGATCTGATCATATCTCTATTTACGTTAAGTGCTGTGTGCCAGGTCTGTTGTGCCAATCACTCCCTTTACAATTCAATTGACTATCACTTATGTCTTCCCTTTTTGCAGATGTTGGTGTGGTCACAACTGTGTACTTATGTGATGACTACAGTCTGCTTAAACACATTTGTTGGATGGATTCACACATTACAGGACATTTGCACAGGATAATACAGTTCATTACAGTGCACATTTCTGTCTGATAAAGCACTATTACTCCAGTTGGTTCAAGGGTGTTTATTGAAGTGACAATAATGAAGGGATAGTGCAATAGAGTGGGGTGATGGTTGAGGAACACTTCAGTGTAGTGACCCAGTCAGTTTGTAGCACAGGTCCAGTGTCCTTGGGGGCCATAGAAAGAGGAGCAATGGCAGTCCAAAGTGAACAAGGTGACTCAGTGGTACACGAGGGGGACATTCTTCAGGGGCTCATTTCCTGGTGGTGGTCTTGGCAACAGTCTCTGGTGTCTGTCCGGGTCGCAGGGAACATTTGCGGGGTGGTTCTCCTGCTGCAGAGGGAGGGTTGCTGGTGGCCTGTGAGTCTTGTGGCAGGTCCTCCTGTCCACTAGCTGCAGCAGATGTTGATGGCTGTGAGTGGACTGGCTAATGGAAGTGGGCCGCTGGTGTGCTCTGTTCTCCCGCATGGTGTTGGCCATGTCACCCAGCACCCCTACAATGGAGGCCATCTTGGCATTTAGGCCCTGCAACTGCTGCATGAACTCGTGGTCGTGTACCCCCTGCAGACGTTGGTTCTCCTGCATGATTATGGTCACCTGGCCCATCCTGTCCTGGGATTTTTGGTATGCCCCAGGAAATGTGAGAGTGCCTTCTGGGCAGTCGGTTCCTGGGCCTGGCCTCCCCCTGGCGCACAGCTGACCTCCCACTGTCCCTGGCCCCCTGTGTCTGTGTCCCCTGAACCGTGTGCCCACTCCCACTTACACCAGGAACTTCATTGTCTTGCCTGTGTGGTGTTGACTCTGGTCCCTGTACAGGTGGGCACACTATTGATCGACGTGTCCTGAGTACAGGGTTCTGGGGACATTGAGTGGCTGCTGTGGTGTTGGAGTCAGAGGGTGGGGCTGCCTGTGGTGGACTGACTGTGGGATGTGGAAGCAGACTGACCTGTTGTCCCAAATGGGCCAGGGAGTTCATCCAGTTTGGGACATCCAGAGTTGCTGTCATCACTGAGGGCATCTTCTGGTGGAGGACTAGGTTGCTGTGGCACCTGCTTGCTGCTGACATTTGCTGGGGTACCTGTGGAGATGTAAGTGATTTGTTAGGGTCATTGTCTCTCACATTTACCCCATTTCTACCTTTCCCTATGAGTTTGCTGTTGTCCTCCAACCTTTGGTAATGTATGGTGATGGATTGTGGGATTGGTAGTTCTACATGCTGTCCATGCATTGGTGGTGGGTGTGCATGCAGAGCTGGGAGGGTGTTCTTGCAGTGAGTAGGGCATGCAGGGGTACACATTTAGGTCTGGTCATTGGGGTGGTGCACTGTGTGGGATGGAGTGGGGTGTAGGGAGTCAGGATGAGAAGGTGACATGCCATGCTGGTATCAATGGAGGTAGGTTAGTAGTGGTGACTTACCAGTGTCCAGCCCTCCAGTGACTCCAGTTAGGCCCTCAGGATGCAGGATTGCCAAGACTTGCTCCTCCCATGTGGTGAACTGTGGGAGAGGAGGTGGGGGTCCACCGCCAGTCCTCATGATGGGGACTTGGTGTCTGGATGCAGTGCAATGCACCTTCCCCCGTAGGTCGTTCCACCTCTTTCGGATGCTGTCCCTTGTGCGTGGATGTTGTCCCACGGGGTTCACCCTGTCCACGATCTTCCACCACAGCTCCATCTTCCTGGCAATGGAGATCTGCTGGACCTGTGCACCAAACAGCTGTGGCTCTACCCTGACGATTTCCTTCACCATGACCCACAACTTCTCTGTGAAACAAGGGTGCTTTTGTGGGGACATGCCTATTGTGTGTTGTGTGTGTTGTGCAGAGGGTGTTCAGTGTTGTGGTAGGGTGTGTGGTGTGTGATGCGTGATGGAAGTATAGGCAGATGTGGTGTGTGTGAGCAGTTCTCTAAGGGATTGGCCTGTCAAGGTGTAGCGGTCTTTTCGTGTTTGCAAAGGATTGTGGGTTATGTGGGGGGGTGTTTTATAGTGCTGTTGGTTGGTGTATAGGGTGTGTGTATATGTGTCAGATGTGAGTTTTTTGATCTGGCCAATGTTGGCTTGAAGTGGTGTTGAGTGCCCAATTCCGCTGCGGCGGTGTGCACTGCCAACGGCTGACCACCGTTGAATGTCCGCTGTGGTGATGCGGGGATCATAATTTGGAGGATGGTGTATTGCTGGCGTAGCTGTGAGAGTGGTGGGTCCAACAGTTTTTCGCCTTCGCTGGGTCTGGCGGACTTGTGGTTGTGGCTGGTTTCTGTTTGTGTGTCATAATCTGGCGGGCGGATTACCACCTCTGCGGCGGTCTGTTGGCAGCCGTCACCACGGCGGTCTTTGGAATAGACCGCCAATGTCATAATGACCACTTATATGTGCCTAAATCTTCACCACTGCCACCGGAACTTATGCAACTTATCAATATTTGTAGAACTCACTGGAGAAGAAAGGATTTGCACACTACAAAACAATCTCTTCTTTATTGTGGAAAATGAGGTCACTTTGTGGGACACTATTATGTTACTAGCAGGGAAACAACTAGCCCTGGGTGTAAGATGAAGGTCCAAGTAACATGATATTACCTCCTGTTGTCAATGCTAAAGGCTCTGTTTTGATGTCTCTGCAGCTGAGTGGGGAGTTGTTTGTACGCAAGTACAAGACACTGACGTAATCCAAGATTGAGCAAAAGTTGCTTTGCCCACTGTACTTCTGTCATACCCCTCCGAATAAGACTGATATATGTCTACAATATAGCTGAAATGTGTAGGTAATAAACTGAGTTTTGTGTTGATTGTACAGTATATACTTGGGACCATAAAGGGTTTTCACCAACTCTTACACCGAAGAAAACGAGAAATTGTGTTTTTGCCTCCCAGCATTAGCTTGATCTTATTGTAGCTGACATCTGGAAATGAATTAAGTAGGACAGCTAAAAAGAAGGATGTGCCATGTCCCAATTAGGATAAAAATATGACAACACCTCAGTTTAAAGCTCCTGGATTGAGTCACTCTGGTGCTGTCCCTATGTGGTCAGAACCACCTGGGTGGTCTTCCAGCACTTCAGATGGGCATCTCTACTTACAACTGTAGGTTGCCTGGGGGTTGTAGCCTTGTTGTTGACAAGGAGCTCTTGATCATGTTATTAGGAATGGGAAATATGAAAACATGATGCAACAGTAGACAGCCGCAGAGAGAGTGTCACACAGCTATAGGTGGTGAAAGAACAGTGCAGGCCACAAATCTGTGTTAAAGAGGGAGCGGTGAAGAGTTCATTTGAAACTAGAATGCATGACTTAAAAGATTGTAGTTAGAGGAAAACCCATAAGCCTGAAGGGAGTTATGGACTAAAACCACAGACACGTATTTTGCTATCCTAGTTAACCAAGAATGCGGTTGAAGGTGACTGAAGAATAGGAGCAGGAGACTGAATTAGGCAAAGGGTACGCAACAGCTGATAAAAGGTCTCTTATTGACAAAAGTATAGTTGACTCTTACCTGCAAGGACACACCTGAGCTACTGTTATGGACGTCAGATCATGTAATCAGCTTTCTTGCATTTTGTCAAGCTCTGTGCAAACCTCCCACTTGGGGTCAATCTAAATATAGTAAAAATGTTCACCTTTCTGTTCATGAGTCAAAGGTATGCTCTTGTAGTCCTTACCCAGCAGGACGGTGGGCACAAAAAAGAAATACACACACATATATATATATATATATATATATATATATATATATATATATATATATATACATACCCAAATTTCTCTAACACCCTAGATACAAGTACCAAAAATGCCTTTGTAGATGATTCGCATACACTACAGCATATTTTTTGCCCTAATCAAGGTTGCTAAGTTCTTCCCTAAATAGCTGTTCCAGAGAAAGGTACCCAACAATGCCCAGGACGTCCACCCCGTGACAACTAGCCAACAAGTTTACATTTGTAACTATGGGGGTCATTCTAAGTTTGGCGGGCGGCAACGCCCGCCAAACGGTAACCGCCAATTGGCCGCTCCGCGGTCAGAAGACCGCTGGGGCCATTCAGACTTTCCCGCTGGGCCGGCAGGCGCCCACCAAGGGAGTGCCTGCCGGCCCAGCGGAAAAGGGCCTGCAACACAGAAGCCGGCTCCGAATGGAGCCGGCGGTGTTGCAGGTGTGCGACGGGTGCAGTTGCACCCGTCGCGCTTTTCACTGTCTGCTAAGCAGACCGTGAAAAGCATACTGGGGCCCTGTTAGGGGGCCCCTGCACTGCCCATGCCAGTGGCATGGGCAGTGCAGGGGCCCCCAGGGGCCCCAGGACACCCGTTCCCGCCATCCTGTTTCTGGCGGTGAAAACCGCCAGAAACAGGCTGGCGGGAAGGGGGTCGGAATCCCCATGGCGGCGCTGCTTGCAGCGCTGCCATGGAGGATTCTCCCAGCCGGGGCTAATCCGGCGGGAAAACGCCAGACCCGGTTTTCCGACCGCGGCTTTACAGCCACGGTCGGAATGGGCACTGAAGCACCGCCAGCCTATGGCGGTGCTTCCGTTGCCCGCGGCCCTGGCGGTCTTTGACCGCCAGGGTCGGAATGAGGGCCTATGTCCTGAAAGAATCACAAGTTCAACTGACTTTTCTTTGTGAACAATGACTACTCACACAAGCAGTCAAAATCAATGCAGGAAGCCCTGATTCCATCTTAACAATGTCCATCTGAACCCAATATCACGCCAAACATTGTATACAATGTATAGGGAACAGGAGGGGGCAAGAAGATTGTCATCATAGAAATACTCCCCTCAAAAACAGCACAAAAGTTATTTGTTTTTGTTTTCTCTTTTTATTTTGTCTTTTAATGCTATTTCTTCTGTTGTTGATCTTCTATTGCAGTGTTCTTTTAGTTCCACATTATACTACTGCAGAGAGAACTCACTATTCATGCCAATGTATCTTATAATGTTCATACCAGATTATTAGATAAGATGTGTTATCAACATATGTCAGACATTGGTTCGAAAAGTACCAATGAATCTTGTTTCATTTGCTCTCTAATTCTTCATGCCACAGGATCAGATAGGCTACATTCAACTAAAGAAGTACCCCCAAGTAAAGCTTTATGTCTTTTGCATCCCTAATTGTGTAGAATTAAGACCAAAATGCAATTAACACATGTCAAGGTAGCATGTTTTTTAGTCAATGTCACAAAATATGATTCCTCAGCAGACATTTTATATATCCTAAGAGACAGAAAGGATATTAAGGATGAGATAACACAAATGAAGAAGACAGGTCATCCTACTACTGTACAATGGGTTTGGATGGTCTTAGATATAGGATTTCTTTGGAGTAACGCACCCACCCACCCACCAAGTGTAGTAGTTATTTAGTGATACATTTACCCTCAGATTGAGTTCATAGGCCAGGATTTAGAATCACTGGATCAATTTCTGTCCATTATCATTGGCATTCCGATATCAACTTTTTCCTGTAGGGTCATGTCTTTATGAAATGGTATTGATGTTAGTCAGGATGCAGTAAAGAAGTGTGCATGTATGGAATAAAATGTTGTGCGGTACACTTGGATAAGTACTACAGTAGATACCCAGATAGTCATGAGAGTAACTTGTTTCTTTAGGTTTCAGAGGAAATGGCACTGTTAATGTAGCATGCAGTATTGGTTGTAGTACCACAAAAGATAATGCCAACATACAGGTGGAACCTCCAGACTTATTGGCCACTATTGGCAGTATGGAGAACTACTGTATGCCCAGTTACCACCAAACTGGGGTGGGGGCTCTGTTCAATCACCACCTTGCATGCCCCTGTTTTAGTCATTCCAGGAATTAACATCTCCGTTTTTCATCAATACTCCATAAGCCGTCCAATACCTTTGATACATCATCATCATCGAAGGAAAAGAATGGCAGAATATTATGGTACTTTTTCTTGGAATGACATTCCCCAGGAGTATCAGCTGTTTAATGATGTACAGTGGTTTTCTGTAAGTATTCTGCCGTTTGCTCAGGCTAGGGCAATTGCTCGATGGCTGTGGATAACTCGATGAGAGTTGCTGAAGTGCATCAGTACTACAAAGGATGGACTTAATGCTATAAAGGAAGAGCTGCGTGCTATGAGGATGTTGATCATACAACACCGCTATGTACTAGACCTTATGATGGCGATGGAAAGAGGGATATATGCCAAAATTGGAACTGCCTGCTGTATTTATGCCCTAGCAAACGATGTAGACAATGGAACTTTGTTAGGGGCTATACAAACTTTACACAATTTACAAAAGAAAGTAAATGAAGGAGGTGCCCCACATAATTGGTTCAGTGGGTGGCTGTCATTGCTGCCATTCTGGATGTCAGGATTATTGGGAGCCTTGTTCCCCACTATTGTGGCTCTACTAGCATGTTATTGTGTTATGTGATCTAGCATAGTGTAGAAGGATAGGTACAAAGGTGAGAGGGATGTTTACAGTTAGGATACCAACACAAGTAGTAGATTCTCTGGGTAATCTATATCATCTAGTGCCAAGTGTAGACCTAGGTTTAGATCTAGTAGTTGAAATATCAATTAGCGAGGGCAATGTAATGGGAATTATGAAATATGAAAAAATGGCGCAACAGTAGACAACAGTAGAAAGTGTCATACAGCTATACATGGTGAAAGAACAGTGCAGGTTACAAATCCACATTAAAGAGAGAGAGGTGAAGAATTCCCTTGAAAGTAGAACGCATGACTTACAAGATTGCAATTAAAGGAAAGCCTGCATGTGGCAAGATTGATAGAATTTATGGCCCTAGCACACAGACACATATAGTGCTATACTAGTTCAACAAGAATGCAATTGAAGGTGACTGAAGAATAGAAGCAGGAGATTGAAATAGCCATAGGGTAGACAACAGCTGATAAATGGTTGTGGGAGCAGAATGACAAAGCACATATATAAATACACATGTGTTCAGGCATAAGGAATGATTAGTTTGTTAAGCATTGTTAAACCTGCAATAAAGGATGTTGTAGGAAGCTGGCTCCCTATATGGTGCATTAAAATAAGTACACTGTGCAGAGAGTCCAGTGGATCTCCAATTGGTTCACAGAGGTAAAAGTAAATAGTACTAACGCTCTATTTTGCGGTAGTGTGGGCAAGCAGTTAGGCTTATCAGAGGGTAGTGCTAAGCATTAGTTGTACTCATAGAGGCAATAAATGAGACACACACTCAAAGAAAAAGTCTGAGATCAATTTAGAAAAAGAACACTTCTTTTTATATGTTTTGAAACCAAGAACTTCGTTACAAGGTAAGCAAATTTTTAAGCATAAATACTTCTGACTTGCAAAAATGGACACAGTTCAGTTTTCGAGTTTTTCAATATTAACCTATCAGAGGAAAACAAAATCGGTAAGTATTGGGCAAGGGTCAGGACCACACCAATAGGTCACTCCGGGAGCTCTGGGGCAGCCAGGTGCAGAGATGTAGTACAGCGTTGGGTCCCAATGTATTTCAATGGAGATTGGTGTCAGTGGGGAAAAAGGCTGCAGGCTCTGGCTAGGAAGTCACTCGGGGAAAAACAACAGGTAGATAACAAACGTGGGTGCCCAAGGTCATAGGTGCACATTTAGTCCTCTCCACTAGGGTCCAGGGGTAACAGATGCAGGGGTGTCCTTTGGCATCAGGTTTCTGTGTCTGGAAGCACTTGCGTTTGAGGCGTCCTGTGGTCTGAGGCTGCAGGTGTCGTCATGGAGTCCAGGAGGGGTGAAACCACAGAGGAATCGAGCTCAGGAGTGCTGGGGACATCGGTGACACCCAGGGTCCACTTCACCTCAGGCCGGTGTAACAAGTGCAGTGTTTGCTTTAGGTGTCTGGCTTCTCTCACCTCAGAGGCTGTGGGAGAAGGGCCTGCGTACAGAGGCTGCATGCGACTTTAGGGAGTCTGAAAGGGGTGAAATCATAATGGACTCAGACTCTGGGGAGCAGCGAAACTCTGCTGGCACCAGTGGTTCACTTTACTTCGGGTCAGGACAGTGGGTGCAGGTGACTTCAGGTGTCCGGTCTTTACGATTCAGGTGGCTGCTGAGTCCTTTCTTTAGTTTTGGTTGGAGAGCAGGTCTGCTGCTCACGAGAATCTTGAGTCTTTCTCAAAAGCAGACAATCCTCCCCGCAGTTGCATGACAAGCCATATTTTGGTGCAAAGGTCAGCGGAGTAGGTAGTGGTATCAGGTTAGCTGCTTATTTGTCCTTGGTCTTCTTAAGCCCTCAGGATCTGGGTTCTTGGGTTCAGACATGCCACCTAATTACTTAATATATGACTAATATATTACTAATTTTCCCACCTGTCTTGCCACCAAAAAGTGGGATCAAGACAGGGGTTTGGTCATCTCCTCCATTTGGGGAGACCTGGGTTGCATTATAAAAGGCGGCTAGGCCTTTGAAGCTTCCCACCCTGGAATATCAATCCTGCCTGAAGGTGTCAACACCCCCGTCCAGGGCAAACTTTTGTCTCCGGCCTCCACGAGAGCTGGCCCTCACCTTGGGGAGGTCAGAAACATGGCTAAGATGGCTGAACTGGTCAGGCCCAGTCACTCAACACAATAGTAGTAAGTAGGGTTTCCAGGGGCACCTCTAAGTTGGCCTCAGGGTGCATGTATTGGTAAATCCAACCCTGACAAAAGCATGGGGTCACCAATATGAGATGTATGATACAAAACATCCCTATCTTCACTGAAGTCATCATGTAGCAAGGGAACTTGTAGTGAGCAGTGTCCAGCACATATATTTAAAATGGCTTCTTTGGTCACTTACTATGCCTGAGAATCGACAAAGACATAGCAGGGGCATATCTGCTCATGCAGATATACCCTCATATGAAATATAATGCACCCTGCCTTAGGACTGTAAGGCCTGCTAGAGGGGTGACTAACATATATTGCATGTAGTGTTAGGGGACAGGGTACACAGGCTGTGTGCTGTGTTGAGTTTCAACATTGATCTGCACTAAGACATGCAGCCTGCAATGGCAGCCTGTCATGTGCTCGGTGAGGGGTCCATAGGGGTAGCACAATTTGTGCTGCAGCCCTTAGGGGCCCTCTTTAGTACCCCAGGCCCTACGTACCACGGGTACCATTTACTCAGGACTTACAGAGGGTGTTAAAGGTTTTGACAATTGGGGAAATGATTGTGTAGTTTTGGGGAAAGAGATCTGGCACTGGGGACTTGGCAGGAACCCAGTGCACTTTCAGTCAAAATAACATCAGATAACAGGCGAAAAGTGGGGGGCTAACCATGCCAAAAAGGGGGCTTTCCTACAGATGTGTAGGGAATTATGTTGAAGTTTAGGGGCATAAGGTCACAGGTGACGTGATGTTTTTCCACAACTAATGTATAACTATGTAGTGATTTATTGTTTGACATTTTCTATTGTCTGACTTTGCATAAATGAAGTTGCCTCAGAAGCAGCAAATTGAGACCGGCTGTTTACTGGTGTGGGCTTGCCACAGTTGTATGATGGAACCCCGCAGGCGTTTACTCTGCATGCCTTTACAATGCAGTCACTACCATGACTGCAACGTTACCACGTATTAGTTTATCATGCAAGTTGTTACAATGACTTGCCTTAGAGGGCGCTGGACTTTGGAATAGTATAAATTACTATTCTAACTTCACTCTACACAATAGTAGAGAAGGTGTTGGACTTAAAAATCCACCTGCCACTCTACATTTCTCAACAATAAAGAGCTCATTTTACGTTGCCAAGAGGAGTTTGTCTTTCTTTTTATTTTTTAAGTTACCCTGCAACAATCATCATCATCAAAATGACTTTATTTTGGCCACCTGGGACATAAAAGTACAAAACACATATATAAAATACACAATAAATAATTAAAACAGTGCATCAACAACATAGCACGTTTAATGTAATTTCCAGAGAGCTACATCGCAAAAGCGTTAAACGTCAAGGAGTCTACACAGGTAAGAAGAACGGATTTAGTAGACATTGTACCAATAAAATAACAACCATTACATAATATGTATAATAGACTGGGAAAGCAGAGTAATCCATTTGGTATAGGAAGGTTAGCCAGAACCATTCGATGAATTTTCCAAATGGCACCCAGTAAGCATTGCAACTGGAATGGCGAAAGGTAGGCAACACTCAGACCTCAGGATGTGAACTGCGACAGAATAGTTGGAGGCACCAAACCGTTTGTAAGTAGGCGTTAACCAGGTCTTAAGGGGGCGAACTTAAGATGGGCAGGCAAAAACAAATAAACGTGCGACACTGTCTGCTGAAGCGGAACAGATGCCAGATGTGCATGCCTCAGCAGCCCCACATGTCCACTTGGCTGTAAATTACCTCAGCAGAAGAGCCCCAGCTCTAAACTAGAAGTATAACTTACTGTCAATGGGAACAGTCACCTGATCCCAATATGGCTCACGCTGGCTCAGATTTAAACTCAACGAAGTCACTAACCAGTTTAGAAGACTCAGCCTTTCGAAGGTTGCTCTCTGCAACAACTGCCCAGTAAACTGACTTCGGATTGTGTACAGACGGGAAACTTGTGGTTGCAGGATGAGCCCACAAATCTGACAGTCCCAAGCACGGAAACTACTCTTTAATACTCACCACCCAGAAACGTTATGATGTACATGTTCTGGAGTAGTCCATAGCGTGCGCCAATTCAAAAGGGCACACAACTCAACTTTGTCATCTAGACTACTTAGGCCCTTATCCAACCGTAATGGATGCAAATGAGTACTGGGGGGGTGAGGGGTTAAATTACATAAGAATTTATTTTCAGAGATGGTAAGCAACTCAATATACGAAAAGCCCCATCTCAGCCGCATACAGAATTCACTCCATAACTTTAGCCTCATGTATATGAACAGCAGGTGTAAGAGACGTGATATGTGAGGCTCTATATCCTTTGCATAGTGCCCCAGAGAGTTGTTTAAGAGCAGCTTAACTAACATGAGATTTCCATAGCACACGGCCACTGAACATAACCTCCTAATAACAAGAAGACTGTCTTAGAAATCAGCGTGCCATCGGCAAACAGTAAAATTTGGATTTTAGTTGGAACCACTACAGGGGCATCTGCTTCCACTTGAGCTAAAAAGAAGCTGTCATTAATGTACACAGAAAAAAAGCACAGGAGCCGAGATACAGCTCTGACGTACTCCTCTACGTACTGGTATCTTGTCAACTCATCCCGATTCTCCCACCTGATGCGGGTAAAGTTATTCTCATGGAGGTGTATCAGCAGAGACAAAAGATTCAATGGAATTTTCATTTCAACCAATACCTCCCATAATGTTGTTTGTGAGACCAGATCAAAGGCAGCCTCAGGTCGACTAAAAAGTAGTAAATTCTGCTCGAATGGAGAGGTTTATTAAAAGTATGGACCACTACACAATCAGACTTTGTGCGGTCATTAGCAGCCCTTAGCCCGAATTCGACTTTTAGTGCCTTTAATTAAAGGGCCAATTGTGACCCCTTGTGAGGAATATCTAACTGAGGTATTGCCCAAAGCTAATCCTCACTTTGTGTTAGGTTGTCTAAGGGCTCAAATGTAATATTGAAATCACTCGCTATTATACTCTGCTGATTGGCAAGATGTTGGACAAGATGACTTTCTAGAGCATGGAGGGTACCAGAGGTCACACCGCCTGGTCCCTCTTGAATAGACATTGTATATAATTATAACAGGGTTGGTCCTGCTTCTACATTTGATGGCAAGAATGTCCGGTGAGTTGGTAATTAGTTAGTGTATTTGTGAATTTAAAGAAGCCTTGACCCAGATGACCAATCCACCAGATGGTCTTCCTCTAGGACTAAAACGACTGGTATAAAGAAATTAAAATAAACGTCACTTGAAACAAAGATATACCATGATCGTCCACACGGGTGTACAAACCAGGAAACATTAGCTTTGATGTAAGATTGGCACATTCCATGAAATAATGGACAACTTAGTTGGAAAGTTATAATTTAGAGATGCATGGGAGTGGCCAGAGAGAAATGGGGAGGTTGCACTGTCAAGAACCTCCATAACACCCGATTGGCCAGTGCGAGGAATACCTGACGAGAAAGAGTTTGGATGATCGCCGTTGGCCTGCAGGAGTAATTCAGTCTCACTCAGGGAGGAAGTGCGGGCAGGCGACAGCTGATTGGGATGACTATCAGTGGGGGACACTAGCCTGGACTATTTGAACCAACTAATAGAGCTACTGGGAGGGCATGACCTGGCGGCAAGGGCTATCAGATTATCAGCTAATTCTTTATTAAGTAGGGTTAATTCTATCCTACTGTACTTGGGATCAGGACAGCCTAGTCTTTTTGCACTGACAATGTCATCCCGTATAAGTGAGCAACACCCCTTTACCAGCCGGATCCAATGGTTCGCTTTATTTTTAAGTGACACTTACCCATCCATAGTGCCGGGGGAGCGTAATTTAGGGATGTTTTTCATCATAACAGTACCGGGAGAAACACACCTTTGCAGACTAGTAAATGTAGAGGGTCTTGGGGGCCTGGTGTATACCACTTTACAGTATTAGTCTCTGCACTAATGTGTTTGTTGGGATTATCATACCGGCGTGAGTGGAAAGTAGTATGGGTGACAATATTTTGCATATTCCCAGAACCAGCTTTGTACTCAGTAGGCCTAGATGCAGGGATCAGATGTCTATAAGGCAAAATGATAGACGGCCAAGGGTTAAAAAGGGCCACTTAATTTGAAGATGGAAAAGCTGTAGGCCTAGAGGAAATAGGGTAAGGCGAGGAAGGAGTTTTGGGGAAAGTGCTATTAGGACCTGTCTACTGACACACAATGCTAGACAATGATGAAGCCAGCGATTTTAATGCACCCACCTCGCCCTTCAGCTGCTGTACGAGAGTGGCGAGACTAGCCTCGCTCAAACTGGAAGAACTAGGAGCCAGCAACTCGTCAGTGGGGCTTGAGCGGTTGGTGCTAGCAGGTGCAAAATTGAGTACCTAGACAGATATTGACTCAGATAATAGGGCAAAGCGGTTCATGCAGACAAGGTAAGGAACCTCACTGGAGGGAGCTAGGAGTGAAGAAATATGCAGAACAAGGGGATAAGGGTAGGTAAGGTGCACTAGTCGTGGTTTCCTTCCTGTGGTTCCTAGATCTAGCAAACATCCCCGGGATCATCTTCTGATTCTGGGTCTGCACAACAGCCATAAGGGATGAACTAAGGGGACCAGAGTTGCGCGCTGTCAGGTCTAAAATGTGTTCACCCTCTGTTTTATCTATCCTATTTTAGTCATAATTGTCCCCAGTACCTTTGCAATTGTTCTTAGATCTTTTACCCAAAGACAAAAAGGTGCGGCTTTCTTTTGAGCAGTCAGTGGAAATCTCACAAGTGGCACATCAAGTCAAATAGCCACCATTAGTCCCAGCAGCATAAAAGCATATTGCTCGAGGGCAAAAGAAAACAGATAAACAACAGAGCTTTGTAATGAAGCTAGCTTTATGGGGTTGGGGGGGAGCGGTAGGGGGCCTGGGTACGGGCCCAGCCTCTTCTGGGCTCTGACGGACCCGCCCTTGGCCCGGGCAGGTCCCGCACGGCAGAAGGATGAAACACACTATATAGTACTAAAGGTGATGTGGATTACAGGAGCCACCTCCAGGGACCCTGTGCGTCTGGACCTCGTAGTCCTTGTGGTCCCCTGCAGTTAAAAAAACCTGAAGCTGGCAACCTGCATGGCGGGAGGATAAAACGTGTTACATAGCACTCAAGGTGCTGCAGGTGATGTGGATTACAGGAGACGCCTCCAGGGGCGCTGTGCAGTCTGGACCTCGTAGTCCTTGTGGTCCCCTGCAGTTAAAAAAACCTGAAGCTGGCCACCTGCATGGCGGGAGGATAAAACGTGTTACATAGCACTCAAGGTGCTGCAGGTGATGTGGATTACAGGAGACGCCTCCAGGGGCCCTGTGCAGTCTGGACCTCGTAGTCCTTGTAGTCCCCCACAGTTAAAAACAGAAGCTGGCAACCCTCACCCTGCAACAATCATAAAGCCTTTACAACCAGACCACTGTTGATCTAATGTTAGTGGCAATCACAACAGCTTAATGGAATACTTAGAATTGCACTGTAAGTGATCTGGTGGTTGACGTAACATGTTTTTCAAGTGTAAACCACTGCTGGGCATGTTGTCATATTGACTTTAACTTATAGTAACCTACGCCAGGTTGTCTCTTGAGAGAAAACCGTAATAAACATGTATAATTCTATATCAGTTCTAGGAAGACTCAGAAACATAGTGAGTTTAAATCACAGAGTTGCTTTGAAGGTATATCATATCTGTTGCCAGGAAGATGGAGCTATGGCGGAGAAACGTGGACAGGGTGAATGTCGTGGGACAGCATCCAAGAACAAGGGACGACATCAGGAAGAGATGGAACGACCTACGGGGAAAGGTACCTTCTGTGGCAGCAAGACACCAGCTCGCCATACAGAGGACCGGCGGTGGACCACCCCCACCTCCTCCTCCACAGCTCACAGCATGGGAGGAGAAAGTCTTGGCAATACTGCATCCTGAGAGACTCTCTGAGGTAGCCGGAGGACTGGACACTAGTGAGTCAATATTTACTTATCACCCCCCATACCTGCATGCCACCACACCCCCTCCCCCTCAATCCCATCAATCCACTACATCCCACACACTTCACCTACACATATGACTAACCCCAATGCCTAGCCTTGCATGCTATACTAATGCATGGACAGCCCTACCAGCCCTGCATGAACACCCATCAAAAAAGCATGCACAGCATGGAGGACTAACAAGTCCACGATACATCACCATACACAAAGATGGCAGGGCAACAGCAACGATAGAGGGGAAGCCAGGGATGTACAATTTGTCACACACATGGGGCATAATACATCACTGACATCCCCACAGGTGCACCAACCAATCTCAGCGGAGAGGAGGTGCCACGTCTAACCAGTTGCCCAACAGAAGATGCCCCCAGTGATGACAGTAACTCTGGACTTCAGGATCTGGATGAACTACCTGGCCCATCAGGGACCACTGGTCAGTTGGCCACCCCAACCGTCTCACAGTCTACCACAGAGCCTCTCCCATCGGTATCCAACACCACAGCGCCCACCCAACGTCCCCACACCTCTGTCCACAGAACATGTCAATCAGCAGTGTGCCCACCTGTACAGGGACCCCAGTCCACACCTCACCCACAAGACAATCAGGGGCCTGGGTCACTGGCAGTGGGCACACCGTTCAGGGGACAGAGACACAGGGCTACAGGGACACTGGGAGGACTGCTGTGCGCCAGGGGAAGGACAGGCCCAGGGAACAGACTCTACAGGAGGCACTCACTAATGTTCTGGGGACTTACCAACAATCCCAGGACACGATGGGCCAGATCCTTACCAACATGCAGGAAAACAGGCGGCTGCAGGAGGAACACCATCAGGAGATCAGGGAGGATTTGCAGGCCCTCAACACCACCATGATCTCCATAGCAGGGGTGCTGGCAGACATGGCCAACATCATGAGGGAATGGGCGGCACACCAGCGGACCCCTACTTCTAGCCAGCCTACTGACCAGCCCTGCACTCCTGCTGCAGCTGGTGGGCAGGTGCCACAGGACCACAGGCCACCAGCATCCCTCCCCCTGCAGAAGCTGAACCACCTGCAAACGTTCCCTGCGACCCAGACAGAAGCCAGAGACACTTTCCAAGACCACTGCCAGGAAATAAGACCCTCCTGAATGTCCCCCTTGTGTCCCACCCTCTCACCTTGCCCACTTTGAAATGCATTTACTCCCATTCCTATGGTCATTGGACACTGGACCTATGCTACAAACAAAATGGAACCATACCCTGGACTTTCCTCTACCATCACCCCATTCCATTGCACTTTCCTGTCAATTATTTGCACTAAAATAAACACCCTTGAACACAACTTGACAGTGTTTAATGTGATTAAAATGTGCATTTATGGAAACAGTCACATCATGTGCAAGTGATCTGAAAACTCTGATAGCATTCAATTAATGACCTGTAGCTGTCTGTAGTCATCACATCAGTACACTGTTGTAATATCAGCCAACATCTGCAAAATGAGAAGCCATTGGTGACAGTAAGTAGAGATGAAAAGGAAGTAAATGCCATCCTGCTACAGCCACACAGATACAACAGTAGTCAGAGGAATGGTCAGTAACACTGTCTCACCTGTGTGTCATTGAAAGTATTGATGTATAACTGATATTCTGTTGTCCACATCGTCATCCTCTGCCTCCTCATCCTCACTGTCCTCATGGTCCACTGCTGCCACAGGGGCATTTCCAGTCTCCTCCTCCTGCAGATAAGGCACATGTCATCTGAGGGCCAGGTTGTGCAACATGCAGCATGCCACTACTATCTGGCAGACCTTCTCGGGTGAGTAGCACAGGGATCCACCTGTCAGATGCAGGCATCTGAACCTGGCCTTCAGGAGGCCGAAGATCCTTTCGAAAATTCTCCTGGTTCGCCCATGTGCATCATTGTAACGATTCTCAGCCCCTGTCCTGGCATTCCTCACAGGGGTCAGGAGCCACGATAGGTTTGGGTAGCCTGAATCACCTGCAAGTATTGAGGGACAAACATTAGCCTTACACAATGGTATGGAGTTAACAACAGAAGTCAATCACTGACATAACTTGGGTGGGCACTCGGGCTCACCTATTAGCCACACTCTGTGCTTCTGTAGTTGTGCCATCACATCTGGGACGCTGCTATTCCTCAGAACAAAGGTGTCATGCACTGACCCAGGATACTTTGCAGTGACGTGGGAGGTGTACTGGTCCGCCAGGCACACCATTTGCACATTGAGTGAGTGGAAACTCTTCTGATTCCTGAACACCTGTTCATACGTGGTCAGGCAATCGCAATATATGTTCCGTCAACTGCCCCAACAATATTTTGTATATGTCCCATTGCATAGAATCATGCCTTCAAAGTGGCCAAATCTTCCACCTGGGGGAAAGCGATGTAGCTACACATGTATTTGACCAAGACAGCACGAATGAGAACACTGGCTGCGACATTCCTGCTGCCAAGCCCACTGTCACTTGAAAAGAACCAGTTCCCTGGAAAGGGAGCACTGATAGGACTTGCACAAGAGGGGTGATCCCAGTTGGATGACGGAAAGCTGATATCAGATCAGGCTCCAATTGGGCACACAGCTCTGTGATTGTGGCCCTGTCCAGTCTACAGGTGCCTTTCCTCCAGTGTAGCCAGGTCCACAAGAGGTCTGTACACGGGGGCATGTCTCCTCCACCTATTCATCCGCAGTGGTAGGTATCTAAGGGACACAAGAGTGAGTAGGCTGTCACAATTTGAACTATGGAACCACCACCTAAGTGTACATAGAGCATTAATGTTATGGGACAGCGGGAATGGCAATGTACGTGCGATCATCGGCAATGATGCAGTTTTGGATTATCTGAATGTTGTCCACCACCTTTAAATGGCGACCCTCTGTCCTGTATGTAGGGACAAGTGGAATTAAGGTAACTCCATCGATGTTGGGCGTCATTGCGGAAGGCAGTCTCGCACTACTGTGCAATTCCTCATAGGCTAATATGGGACTCTATGGAGTACAGTGGACAATGGGGATCAGCGGCGGCAGCAACGGTGTACACCGCCATGCACATGACTGCCATTTTCTATCTAAATCCTCACTTGATTCCTGACTTTCCACAGGACAACACCTACACTGCGTGTCCTGCTGTGACCTGTCTGGAACCTACCATGGCCCGTGTGACCGGGGAAAGGGCCTCTGCCTTCACTTCAGAGGAGTTGGAGCCTTTGGTGGAAGTGGTCCTACCTCAGTATGGACTGCTGTATGGGCCTCCAGATAACAGGCTAGTACACCTTGGGCTTGATGCATGTGCCAAGGTTGCATGGAGATGTGTGTGCAAGCATTGTGTAATTTGGGGAGGTGGTATGTCCGTTGCCAGTGTACATGGTGGGCGCCGGGTGATGTGTGTGCCAATGGAGATGGAAATGGGATTTGTGGGCCATATGTGTGACAGGCTGAATTGTATGTGTCATGGTGTCCTTCCGTCTGTAGTACCTCTGCAGGTCTGCGCCCATCAGAAGAAGGGATTGTGGCGTGCCATCGCCAAGGACGTGCAGACCCTTGGGGTCTACAGCACGTGGAGCACCCACTGTCGGAAAAGGTGGGAAGACCTGAGATGCTGGGCACGGAAGATCGCAGAGGCCCAGCTGGGGATAGTGTCCCAACGAGGAAGGGGTGCCCTTCGGAACCTGACCCCACTGATGGCCTGCATACTGGCTGTGGCCTACGCAGATCTGGATGGGTGCTTGGGGGCATCACAGCAGCCACAAGGGGGGGAGTACAATGGGCATAACTACAATCATTGGTAGGTGGCATGGGATCCGGGTGGTGGTTGTGCGTCAGTGGGTGCCCCTTAATGCCAAGTCAGACATTACAGTGTGACCCAGCTCAAGTGTAATGGGTGAATAGCAAATTCAGGAAACCTAGCTAGGGTGTATTCCATGTCAGACAGGGCTTAGTGGGTCCTAGGAGGGCTGCAGTTGGCGGTGTTTGCCCCTCATCTTGCTTTGGTACCTAGCCAATTGATTGCCAGTGTGGTGCATAGTGCTCAATCCTGAACCATGTGTGTGATGGTAATGTGTATGCCAGCTGTGGTGTTAATGCTGTAATTGACCCAGTGTTCCCTTTCTCTCTCTCCCCCCTTTTTTCTT
Source organism: Pleurodeles waltl (assembly GCF_031143425.1). Classification (NCBI taxonomy): domain Eukaryota; kingdom Metazoa; phylum Chordata; class Amphibia; order Caudata; family Salamandridae; genus Pleurodeles; species Pleurodeles waltl. Next base: position 604,392,446 of record NC_090451.1, on the reverse strand, counting down.
CTGTCATCCTGTCCATGCGTGCATTAGCATCATCTGGCTGAGGAGGAGGGGCACCGACGACTGAGGGAGCTGCATCCCACAGGACCCAAGAGGCAGAGTCCACCAACGCCGAGGGAACCGGTGGTACAGAGGGCGAGGGGAGCACCACAGAACAGACAGGAGGTGACAACACCGTCTCTGATTCCTCTTCCGATGGGAGCTCACTGGTGGTGGAGGACACATCCGAGACCACCCCAGCTCCAGTTACAGCCGTCATCCCGTACCCCCACTTCCCTCCCAGTAGCCCCTCATTGAGTTGCCCGTGCCCAGTCACCAGGAGGGTCGGCATCTCCTTTGCCCCAGGCACCTCAGGCCCTGCCCCAGTCAGCCCAGCTGCCCTGAGTGAGGAGGCTATTGACCTCCTGAGAACCATCTCTGTAGGGCAGTCAACCATAGTGAATGCCATCCAGGGGATGGCATCCCAGATGCAGCAATGCAGTGCATTCCTGGAGGGCATCCATAGTGGATTGGCGGCCCAACAGAGATCGTTCCAGCCTCTGGCCTCCTCTCTGATGGCAGCCATTGTCCCTGTTCCTACCAACCTCCCTCCAACTACTACTTCCCAGTCCCAGTCTCCTCAACCCCAACCCATCCCATGCACACCTATTGACAAACATGCACACAAAACATCATACAAGAGTAGCACAGTCAAACACAGGCAGCACACTTCAGGCCACACACACAAACAGACAGTTGCACACACAACAACATCCACTGCCTCCAATGTCTCCCCTCCTCCCTCACAGTTACATCCGCACCCACACCTGCATGCCCTGCTTCAACAGCCAGCACCACTATCACCACACCAAGCAGCACACACACCTCACTAGCAGACACCTCCACAACATCTATCTACGAGTACCCTGTGTCCTCTCCCACCCTGTCTGCCCCCTGCCCCTCCTAAGGGACACAAACGCAGGCACTCAGACACCCAACAGCCATCCACCTCACATCAGCACAATGCCCATGCACCCAAGTCCAGCAGATGTACTCCTCCAACAACCACTCCCTCAACCTCCACTCCCATCCCTCCTCCCTCATCCCGCCCCACCGTCCCTAAGAAACTTTTCCTTGCCCAACTTGACCTCTTCCCTCCCCCTTCACCCCAAGTCCTGCCCGAAAGAGCAAGGTCCAACGATCCATCCCAGCACCTCAGCCAAACAGTACACGGGTTTATGGTGGCACATTCTTGTTGAGGCAAGAAAGTGAAGGATCCCACTCCACCAGCCAGGAAAGTGAAGGATCCCTCTCCACCAGCCAGGAAAGTGAAGGTTCCCACTCCACCAGCCAGGAGGGGTAAGGTTCCCACTCCACCTGCCAGGAGGCGTAAGGTTCCCACTCAACCACCATTGACAGAAATGGTTCCCACTCAACCACCAATGACAGTGATGGTTCTCACTCAACCACCAATGAAAGGCAAGAAGCCCTCACCTCCCGCTGAGACACAGCAGCCCTCACCTCCAGCGGAGTCTGCCCATGAGACACCTCCTCCAGCTGAGACACAGCAGTTCTCACCTCCAGCAGAGGCTGCCCAGGAGACACCTCCCCAAGCAGAGACAATGTAGCCCTCACTTCCAGCAGAGGCTGCCCAGGAGAGACCTCCCCCAGCAGAGACAATGCAGCCTTCACCTCCAGCAGAGGCTGCCCAGGAGACACTTCCCCCAGAAGAGACAATGCAGCCCTCACCTCCAGCAGAGGGCATGAAGGCCACCCTCCAGGGACTGTTGTACTAGGACCCCACTCCAGAAGCAGTGGGTGAGTTCCCCACTTCAGCTGAGGTGCCCTCACCCCCTTCCCCCTAAGGTGCCTGCTCACTTCCAACATGTTGCCCCTGTACAGTTTGGTGCTGTGAATGTCAGGATCAAGTTTGTGCTTTCGCGCTACCCTGTAGCCATGTGGGCCGTTTGTACTTTGGACTGGGCCTTGGCCCTTTTTGGACAATGGTTCATGTATATTTGTCACTTCAGTACTAATGGTGGTTGTTGTCATGCGAATACATTTTCAATTCTGCCTTACTTTTGTCCTTGCATTATTATGACGTGTGTCCTGTGACATTGTTTTTCGTCTGCAGCTGGTTGTGTGTATGGTGTGTGTGTGTGAATGGTGTGTGTTGTGCACGTTTGTGTCACTCCTTTTCCTCCCTCCCTCCCTTGTGAGTTAGGCAGCTGTATTCACCGTCGTCGTCTTCATCGGCGTTGGTGTTCCAGGTAGAGCATGGCGTAGAAAGCATCGGGAAGACCTGCAGTTCCGGTTCCATGGCGGCGTTGTTCTTTTCTGTGTCTCTAATGGTGAGTCTTTGGTCTTCTGTGTTGTGTTTCTGCAAGGCTTTTGATGGCGTTGGTACCACACCGGAAATCGTGGTGGTGTGCTGTGTCATAATATGGTGGGTGGTACCTTGTCTTCCGCCTGGCTTTTGATAGGTCCCACCGTGGAAAGTGGTGTTTACACCCCGGTGGTTGGTGTGGTACATTGGCTGTCTATGGGAGTTATCACCGCCATGGTCATAATTTGGGGTAATTACTGCCAGCCTGTTGGTGGTATTACCGCCACTTTATCAATCACCGCCAATGTCATAATGACCACCATAGTAATCCAAATATACAGAGAAATGATCCTTCAAGGCCCATCTGATATCATTTTGTAATGCCAATATCTTAGAACTCACTTAACTGATTTACATCAAATCACATTTCTACTTTTATGCCAAGTGTAGTGCGGTTCCTGTTAGCAGTTTTTTCTGTAGCAAAGTTCTAAACTTCCAGAGGAACTTAAAAGTATAACTGCCACTTTTGGAGCAGTAACAATACCTTTGATGCCCCCTGCCCTTGCCCATCCTATCACGACCAATCTGAACAAAATTAAAAATGAAGATGCATTGAACAGGCCATGTCACTGCAAAACGTCATGTAGATTTGTCAAATGATGTCAGTTTCTAACAACATACCATACAGATGAACAAATAATCCTAAGTATATTCCACATATAGTAACAAAGCAACTATCTCAATACTATTTAAAGATTTATACCAAACCAATAAACGATTTTTTTTGGGTGGAAAATGTCTATCTTCCTGACAGGTTTAGCGTGATTCTGTTTAGCAGTTTTTGCTATAGCAGCGAGCAAACATTTCTATCGGACTTGAAATCGAGAATATTACTTTTGCATTTTTCCCAGTAAATTTGCCCCAAAACTGAAACAAAGAACCTCAGTTGAAGACCTGCCAAATGTCGTGAAGATTTGTCCGACAGTGTCCAAGTTATCTGTAAAAAATCCAAATTCATATGGATTTACCAACACTATTGTGCTGAGAAACGTTTTCCACAAAGGAATGCTTTTTTAGGCTAACAACTTTTATGACAAGCTTTCAAGACTGAAAGGGTATTTCCCCAGTGCATGTTAAAAAAAAAAAAAACACATGTTTATAGAGTACAGAATAAAGTAGTGTATGTTTCCACTGACAAATTTGTACAAAAGAAAGAAAATATTTTCACAGCTCAAAACATGCAGGATGTGACCTTTAAGCATAAAACGGACCATTGTTTGTACCCATTAAGCTAACGAAAGTTCAAACAAATGCAGCCTGTTCATTGTTGCCGGTGACGCTATAACAACCCACAGTTCAGCCTATGATATGAATATATAATGTTAACAATTTGTTAAATGTCATAGTTCAGTTATGTTTCAATGCAAATTTTGGTTAGTCGGTTGATGTCCTATCCACATTTGCTACATAAAAAGGCTCTACTCATTCGTGATTACAGGTTGCTGTTGATGCATGTTGCTTTATACATGCAACCCAGCCCTCAGTAATCTAACAAAAAAGCGGGGGTGGAGGAGGGTGAAATAGTTCAGCCCTGCCAAGTACCGAGCATCGCGGGTTGGCCTAACGCATGCTGGTGCCTTTTCTCGCATTACCGCACTAAAATCAAATGCCACACATATTGTAGCGCCTCTGGGCAAGGAGCTCTACAAGAAGCACGGTAGTGCAGTCTGCGTTAATTACTGACTTTTTTTGTCCCTCGGGCAGCAGAGGCGTAACAAAACCTCAGGGGGTCCACCTGCACGGTAAGGGGGGCCTATTATCGATTCCCTAACTGCCTTGCTGCTTCTGAGTGTTTTATTTGTTGACAGTCGGCCAGCTCAAGGGGGTCTCCTTTGTGGTGAAGGGTGTGGGGGCGCCTCTGTCCCGTAGGGGCTGCAGGTCCTCCGTTACGCCCCCGGCCAGAGGATGAGCAGGGCCGAGAGCAGAGGTAACTGGTTGCATGGAAACTCGAGGCACAGCTTATCATAGTTTACGCACGTCTTCTCTCACACGTTCCTTGTGTCATTTCGGACCCTCGTGGAATCTCGTGCTGTGACTGGGCGCATGGTGTGTTGTCATAAGGGTTGGCTTTTCTGCACAGAAAGGATGTTGCCACCTGATCATGCAAACACCACACCATGGCTGGATCATCTTGCACCTGAGCGCTACTTCTCATATCCGCGGCTCAAATTAACTCATAATAACTCATAATAATACTAATACTGTACTCATTATTTAACTACTAATCACTAATTCTTGTTGGGTTCCGGAGTAGTGTGCTACTCATCGAAAAGCGCTTCGACGCCTCGTCAGGGGTAGTAAGCGCTATATAAATACGATTACAATTACAATTACAGTGTATGAGACAGCCTTCTGCCCTCTCAGCAGCATGCGCCACAAAAAAACAAATATTGTTGAGGTGTGGTCAGCGATGCACCCGACATCGAAGCAGTATCGTCAGTGCCACATCGGGCCCTGCTCTGTGTTATAAAGGCACCAGGTGCAATCCTTTGCTGAGGCAGGCCTAAAGTCAGCCTCATGTGCCCGAATGCTTCTCTGCACAACAAGTTGCCAGATCTGTATGATGGCAGGACAATGATGTCGGCAGAGAAGTGGGTAGCAATAAAGCTCAGTTGGTTCAAGCGTTTCACCTCTGCGCAATGACAAACCTCGCCCCCCAATGCGGTCCATTCCCGAAATACTACACATAATACATGAGTCATTTTCTGGTTTGGGAAATGTTGGCCGCAACTTATTAATATTGATTTATAGCATGGTTGCCCTTACTTTTATAAGGGCCATAAATCATTGTGTCAGATCACATAATGGCATGCTAATAATAGGCCTTGACTTGTCATAAATCACATTGTCATCCAGGAGATCAAACGCCCATGAGTTTGTTGCTGTACATTTTGTACATTCTGTGTCATAAATCAATTGTGACATGTTATCAACCACATAAATCACCCAACATCTGCATATCACATGTCCATCAATCATTTTTTGCCATAAATCAATCCAAGCGTTGAGTCCTTTGGGTAGCTTGCCTCTTGGTGTTGGCGTTATTCCTTTTTTGTGTAGAACAGAACTAATTTTCCTTTAGGCTTAAGTCGCTATCTTGGTTAATCCTTGTGTCCAGCTCTCCGGCGGACCTGGGCTGCGAGTGCCACATTTCATGTACCTCCAGCTACTCCCTTACCCTACCGTGAGGCATCCCAAGGTAAGTAGCCCTGCCACCCTGCTGTTTTGAGTGTGGCGTTTCATGTTCCTTAACCCTCCTTTCCGCCACGAAGCCTTTGGGTTACTGCCCATGAGGCGGCTCCTCCCAATTCGGTCCATTTGATTTGCAGCCCGCTAGCCACAAGGCAGCCCATAGGTTGGCCCAAAAGACCTCTGTTCCCATTGTAGACAGGTGCACCCCGTCATCCCCAAAGTATTCTGGCCTCTGTAAGTTGATTAGACCATGCCAGATACTGTCCAAGCCATTTGCAATGCAAAACTTTTTAACTGCTACATTCAGCTTTTTTCTCGATCGCTCTATAGCTCCAGCTGACTTGGCCCCCTACACTTCTGCCTGGGGACAATCTCTGACCATGTCAGCATTGTGCTACCCTGCAGCCTTGCTGCCTAAGAGAGGTTTCCCCTGATGCTTTCCAGCAGGCTCTTCCTACCTAGCTGCGCCAGGTCGTTGCCCCCTAGGTGTATTATTACCACGTCAAGCTTTGTGTGCCGGGCGGCTTGCAGCTCCCACACTGTGGCCTGTAGGTGCTCCTATTTTATTCCCGGATACCCGAGCCATTCTATGTCTTTTCGCTGCGGGCATCATTCCCTCCTGGAACCTATCGCCTCCCACCAGACTCGGGCTCTCTGCACAAAGGAGTGTCCAATCACCCATGCCGTCCTGCGTTCTGCACCTGCATTTGAAGTGACCAGGGGAAAGTAAAGTTCTTGTTTGTTTGCCCTGCCTGCTGTTCTGTCCCCCTCCACGCATTGTCCTGGAGGTGAAAGGCCCTTCCTCTGCCAGTGCGGGAGAGGGATGGGAGGTGGTGGTGGGAGAGCCTAATCCTGTTTCCCTGGGTGCTGCCTTCCGATGTAACTCTTCTAGGCGTTGGAGCACCACCTCACAATTGATTCTATGCCCGCTGCTGGCAGGCCATGTTGGGCTGCAGATGTTGCCACCCCTATCTGGAAAGAGTGCATGCCAAACTTGATTGCTGGAAGCCCTGTCTTGGTCAGTGCCTTTTGAGCACTGTTTTGAACTGAAAGGTGCTCAAGCTTTCTCCATTCTCGTGCTTCAAGCGCGCCCGTGCCTCGCCGGGCTCTGCTCTAAGTACCTCTGCACGTTGCACACTGGGCATAGCTCTTGATCGTCCAGGCCTCTTAACTCCAATTTTGCCACTTTCCCCTTCTGATCGGTCTTGGATCTCATTAGAAGTATTTGCATTCGTTTGTGGCCTATTCGCACGTCCTAGCTTGTATGCATGCGTGCGTATTCCCCACTTTGGAGGGGGCCACTAGCTCCCTCACCCTAAAAGCCCCAAAGAAGGCCAGTGTGAATGCAGCCTTGAAGAGCGTGCTTTCAAAGCTGTTCAGGCATAAACTGTCTAGCACCCCCATCAGCTGCCTTAGTGTGTGAAATTCAATTGGGCGCCGCCAGTTCCTAGAGGGTCCTTCTAGACTGGGCCATCCTTTCATCACTTCCCTTATATAATGATAATCGGTAGGGTCTCTCCCCGAAACAAGCTTACTAGAGTGCACCACCGCTCTTAGGAGGATCTGCGCCCAAGAATTGGATTTATTTTGCGTGAAGGCCCACTGTATAAATTGTTCCACTGCTTTCTTCGCTTCCTCGTGGTCCTCAAAGGCCATTAACCCTGTGACCTCCTGCACAGTTCTTGCACAGACTGCATAGCGTCTCGCTGTCTTTGGGGCTAGGGCATGTTCTATCAGAAGGGACAGGTCCCCTCCACCAGCCCTCACCGGCTGCTCGGGAACAGTGTCATCTCTCTTTCTGCTCCCGGAGCTAAGGTTCTGAATCTCTCCATCTGGAATCGAGAGAGTGCATCTGCTTTAGTGTTATTTGTGCATGGGATATGCCTCACCCTAATGTCTAGGTTGCTTTCTAGTTTTACTTCTACCAGGTGGTGCAGCAATTTTAACACACTTGTGCACTGAGATGCCCCTTTGTTAATCGCATGGACTACCTTCTATTTATCAGACCACAGGGTGATCTTCATATCCTTCAGCTGTTCCTGCCAAATAGTTAGGCCCACTACAATGGGGAATTATTCAAGGAGCGTGATGTTCCTTGTGAGGCCCGCTGATGCTCATGTTTGTGGCCACTTCTTGGCGCACTATCTATTCTTGAGGATAGCCCCGAAGCCTATGCTGCTGGCTGCGTCAGTGCAAAGTTCAATCTGCATTGCGGACACCCAGCCCTCTCTCAATATCAAGGTTCCATTAAAGTCCTCCAGAAATGTCAGCAATGTCCTCACATCCTGCTTCATCCCTGAGCCCAGCCTGACATGGTGATGTTTTTTCTCAAGCCTCCCTCGTCAAATACATGAGTCGCCTAGCAAACACTCTCCCTGCTGGGATGACTCTAGCTGCAAAATTCAATTTACAGTTTAGCTCTTGCAGTTCCCCCCCAGGGTGGCCTTCTGGTTGCCCAGCATCCCTTGGATGTCCTTTGTCATGTCCCGTTCCTTGTCCTGGGGAATGGTGGATGTGCCTGCTCTGGAGTTCAGTTCTGTGCCCAGGAATGCCAACTTGGTGGTAGGGCCCAATGTCTTGCCCTTTGCCAGAGGTACCCCCAGTTCTGCTCCTAAGGATTTGAAAGCCCTCAATAAGTCCCAAAATGTTGGTCCGGTGGGCTGCCCAATGAATAGAAAATCATCTACGTAGTGCAGCTTCCTAACCCTTGGGTGTCGTTTATGCAATTGGCATTCAATGAATGTGTTGAATTTTTCAAAATATGCGCACGAGATAGAGCACCCCATGTGCAGGGCTTTGTCAAACCATGTTTTGCCCTAAAGTATGAAACCCAGGAGGTGGTAACTCTTTCGGTGGACGGGGAAAAGCCTGAATGCAGACTCTATCTCTGTTTTTGCCATCAAGGCACCGCAACCTTTAGTGTGCACCATTTCTACGGCATCCTCCACTGATGCATACTCCACTGCGCATTCATCAGGGTCAATACCGTCGCTCACTGACTCACCCTCTGGGAAAGACAGGTGGTGAATAAGTCTGAACTTGCCTTGTTCTTTTTTGGGGGACCACTCCCAGGGGTGATATTACCAAACTGGGGGGGAAGGTTGCCTCAAAGGGCCCTCTACTCTCCCCAGCTCCTTCTCTCTATTAATGTTTTCTCTTATTATCTCGAGGTGTTTGCTTTCCCAGCACAGGTGCCTTGACTCTTTCTTATGGGCTTTCCCCTTTGAAGGGATTCCAAAACCTAGCTCAAAACCTTTGCACAGTAACCTTGCATCCTTTTTTGTTATCGTATTCGTTGGCTTGCTGCCTCAATCTGCCTGTGTTTATGGGGGATCTAGCCAACTCCACCTCTCTCCCCAGCCGTGCTTTGTTGCTGCCCGGATTATTTATTCTTCTCGTTGTCCCTCTTGTGGCTGCTTCCTTTTCCCCTTTTGCATTCAGCTGCTGGGAGACCTCCCCACCCCCCACCTCCACATGTGGAGCACACATGCCTGAACTTGGATGCTGCTCCCCATGACTCATCCTTGTTACATTTGATGCATACCGCTGTTGCCCCTTTGCCAGTTTGTGTTCCCTTCCATTGCGTGTACTGTTGCTGCTTGTAGAAGGACCTTACCTTTTCCTGCCTCCCCTTCTGACAGCTCCCATGAAAGGAATGCTTGCTCTTCCCTGCCCAGCTCTTAGACTCTCTTGCTATCATCATCTTTTGCCACATCTTTCTCGTCCCATTCCATGTCTGGGTAGGCCTGCTTTTTTAGCCTGAATCCCTTGTAATCTAGCCAGGCATCCCTTACAAATTCCCTCTGGGCTTCTTCTTGGACTCGTATAGCCATAAATCCTTAGCGCAGTGTGGCAATTTACTATAATGCAAGCCATAATTCTAAACGCTCTCTTCCTCTTTCTTGTCTACTGTGGTCAAGTAGAGGCCTTCCACCTGAATCTCTAAGAGTGAGAATATGTCAATAAATTCCCTGCGCCAGATTCGCACTTTGACAGCTAATGGTATCATACTTGCCAAGCCTGGTGCTCTTAGTGTCTCCCTAGGCTGCCTCTGTTGTATGCCTCCTGCTCTGCCTTGATAATTTCCTCAAGGTCGATCTCTTGGGTGGTGCCTTGGTTCTCTATGCTGGGCTGTGCTGCTGGCACTCTCCGGCACGTTGCTGGCAGGGCCGTGTCGCCCTGAATGGCTGTCCACTGTTTTTCGCCTGTTACTCAACACGGGTCGCATTGCCCACTGGGTTGTCCCCGGTTGATTTTGTGACTGCTGTTGCAGCCAGTCCACGTCACCCACCAGGCTGTCCCTGGCTGCCTGCTCTGCTTTGATCCCAGTTCAACTCTGGGCGTGTCGCCTTTTAGGCTGTCCCTGGCTCACTCCTGTGCTGGACCCAATTATAAAAGGAGGTATGGTAATTGGGAATGCAGCTCTTGCCAGCCTGTGCGTATGGTTTCTTCTGGCTGCACTATGATAGTTCACCGGCCCCCTTTACATTCAAAGTTGCTTTCCTTTTTTTTTTTACTCATGATTATAGGCCTTGCTGCTGGAAGGGCTTCCCCCAATGAGCATACTCTCTAAGCCCTGCGACGCCCCGATGAACAGCTGAAGATCCTGCTGCTGGTGGCTGCGGGGTTAACTGTGCCATGATGGGGAGGGGGCATGGCCTCGCACTCCGCCCACTCCTTCCTGCTGGCTTTCCACTCTTCTCCCTCGGCTCCCGCTCCAGCCAACAGTCTTAAGCCTTGGCCTCTGCACTCAGCCGCATGGCCACTGACCCCCGCATTGCTCCTGGGGTTCCCTGGGCCACCCCCCTCTGCTCACCTCCCAGATGCTGACTCGTCCGAGCCCTTTCACTCAGCTCCCTCTGGGCACCCATGCGTGTTCCTGCCCGCTCTGACGATGCTGGCTGGCCGCTTTGCACTGGATGCCTTCTCCCCGCCTGCAGTAAGCTTTGCATTGGACCTGTGGCGCCGCATCACCCTCCTGCGCATCTCTATGGATTTGCTGCTCCACACCTGCTCTGAAGCACTGCTCCCTCGTTGTCTGCCCGAGTTCCGGTAGGTCTGACTTTGTCTTGTTTCCATCACATGGCTGCCCAGCCACCCAGGTGAGAAAGAGGGGTTCCGGCCCGGACAGCCCCTTTTTAGGGTCGAGCCTGCATTGCATGCGCTCGTGCATGCGTATTGCAGCGAGACTTTTTTGTATTTAGAAAAGGGCTCGGAGCCCTGTCAACTTCACGTCAGTGTTTTTTATTAGTTCGTGGGCTTCCCTAATAAAATCGGCTTGCTTTCATTAGTCGAAGGCACGCATATGGCATGCCTTTTCTGGTGGCTAGCCCTCCTCGAGCGCAGCGACCAAGTACAGAAAACATGCGAGGCTCGCTGTTTTCCATAAGGCTCGTGGACTTTTTTTTCTGTAATTTACGAGCGCGATCTCGCTTGGCAGAAGTCGAGCGCTTTACATACTTGATTTCCCTTTTTCGGGTTATGTACATAAATGCACTTTTGCCCGATAGGTGAAAAGTCGGGTTAAGAGTTTACAACGCGATCAGCTCTAACATGAGCAAATGCGAGACCCATTGCATTGTAAATGCTTGTTATGTATAATATTCGAAAGATACCTTGGCCCCCATTGGGCCAGCTTGGATACACACCCTTCTGCTTCTGGCCTGTGATGAGGGCTCGAGAGGCCGGGTGCCACTTCCAGGCTCCCTTTGTTTTTGCGCCCCTTTGGTGCACTTTCTTGCGGGCCTAGGAGGGGTTTCCACTCTGGCACCTCTGGCCCCCTTCGTGTGCGGGTCTTCGCCATTTCGCTCTCCTAGTGGCTCCTAGTGGTTCCACTCAATACTCAGGGTCACGGCCCCAGGCTAGGTGAGTGTTTCCCCCTCCTCAGTTCTTCCAGACTGATCTTTGCTAACGAGCGCCTTTGAAGAAGGAAGTGATCTTTATTATCTGCTTTTGCCACATTTTAAAAGGTTTTTACGGGAGTTCCGTTATGAAAGAAAACTCAGAGATTCTGTGAGCATCGCAGGAGACTTGTGGGCTATGTGTCATTATTTCACATGCCTACTTTTTTCAGAGTGGTATTGTTGATTACATACAAAGCTTGCCCAAGCAAAATTAAAAATAGTCTTGTCAAGTTTTTTTTACAACATATTGTCCACCCTACTGCACAAGGCAGAATTGTAATCTCAATACTTTGCCATTTGCAAACTCCAGCATTTTCAAAGATGCAACAACTGTGATAGAATATGCAATATTGTGAACCTGTCCAGTTCCACACTTCCACATAATGTTCAATCATGTTTTCTCGTGAAACTGCATATTTGCATGTTTCTATACACTGTATGTTGCATACGAAAAGGCAAATCTGTCTTTTAACCCAGCACCACTTGCTCATTGGGACAGGGAAGCAAAAGTACTTGGCAGGGCACTAGATGAGCTGGAAGCTATTCTTTTATACAAGTCCAAGCACAGCAGCACAGCATATCCTTTTCACAGTAATGTTAATGTATGCAAGACAAGTTTCTATATTCGCCCCCAGTGGTGTAACTATCAATAGTGCAGCAGGCACAGTTCTGATTTCCTTTCTTGCATTAGTGCTTATGGCACACCCTTGCTGCGCCACTGCCCACTCTGTGAACAGCAGAATTCTTACTGACTTAACATATTCATCTTAGCATGCATTCCCTCTTAGGGAGGTTTGGTGTAATGCTAGGCATTTAGGTAACATTTGCAGATATGCTAAGGTAGCTCTGTAGTTTGTGCCCTGGCTGCACACGTGTTCATCACTTGGATGTCAAAGGTTAGGATCCTGGCAAGGTCCACAGCACCCTTCATCCATAACATGTGAAGAAAATAAGTCCTTTTGATAAAGATTTCCCAGACATCCCAGATTTCTCCAGTGTGTTTCATTGAGAAATTGATGACTAGACTCAGCAGTAATTCAACACCATGATGAATTATGGGAATTTTTTATTTGGTTTCATCACTTGGACTCGTTTCAAACTTTCATTGCTTTGCTGGTAATAAACTAATGTCTGGTTGACACAGTTTATAACAACACTTGAAATAGGTCATATTGAAAATATGAATTATGTGTCTGTGGGTGGAAGCCAAGTCCATGACACATGTCAAGCATTCACATGTCTTGAGTGAGCAATGCATTTGGCCAGTCTTTATTTATTTATTTTTTAAGGGACAAGCATCTTGTCCGCTGGGCTGCTTTGATACAGTTTTATGATCATTACGTTGGACAAAAGAAAGCAATTTTAACTATTCATATAGTAACATGATCATAACTGGTCTGTTCATCTTGCGATAAAGTGTCACTCAAATGCATTAAAATGCCACACAAAAACAAGCAAAAACATGGAAATGTCACACAGGGACAAACTCCAAATTTGGCAGCTATAAATAGTAAAGCACTATGGGATGATTCATTAATATCACATTAGAATGTGTGAAATCACCAGTTAAAAATCTCTTGCCTACAAATGTAGAAAAACATGCAGAAGCACATACCCCAAAGTATAGGGTCCCATTCACAAACCAGGAGCTGCAATTTGCACACAGACTGGGTTGCGAATGGGCTTTCAATTTGCGATGTGACTTATGGATTCATACATCACATTGGAAAGGGTCTGAGTACAACTTCCTAATAAGTAGCAATTACGCGGGTTGCAACTGATGAGCCCTGTGAATGGCTGAGAATGCAGGGATGGTTGCGTACAAAGGACAGCAGAACCTGATCCTTGCATATGCTTTCTAAAAGGGAAACATTTTTAAAAGCATCCCATGTGCATTAAATGCACAGACACTGCTTTAAAAAAAAAAAAAGTATTTTGCATTTGAGTCTACAACAGGGACAACATTCAGTGCTTCCCTGGACACAGTTCTTAAAGAGAAACAGTTGTGATCACAAAGCATTGATACATTCCATTGCCACTTCTAATTAGACATGAGATGGTCCTTCATGTCACCACCTATTTGCTATTCAGAATGGGTTGCACAGCCCTTGTTGCAATTTTGGCTAAAAAACTGTTTTGTACCTTTCAATGAATCTTTTGTTGTTGCAAACACTCTGAATTTGTACATAGCAAGGTTTGTGGACGCAAAATAATTTTCTACCCCAGACTCATAGTTTGTAAATTTAATACTATGCATATCGTGTGTGTGAAAACCTGTAATATAGCCCAACCCACTTACTTGATAAGGGGGTGGCAGCCACCATGAAGGTGGCCGACAAACTCTGGTGCGGCACCTAGAAAAGAAAAACAAACACTGCTTTAGAAAAAGGGAGGGTTGACGCAGCAGAGAAAGGAATCGCTAAAACTGAGTATGGACTACCTTTTTCAGACTCATGAAGGAGGAGTTGCGGTAGAGAAAAGGAAGACGGATGAGGAGGAAAGGAGCTCAGTAACATGGAAAATCGCTGACCCCAAGGAGGGTATAGACACCGACAGAAGACGCATGGATATCGAGAACAATATAAAATCTTCCAGCATTCGCAACAAAGAATTTTCAGTTCTATTAAGGACATGGAGGCAAGGATTATGCTTCTCTTTCTTTGCTTTATTTTTTCAGCAGCAAATAACAAAGTTTAATAAACACTACATCCCCACTAAACCTTTTCAGTCACATGATCAACCATTGAGCTGACCCTGTATATCCTCCTGACTGTAGGTACTCTTCCTCTTTCTTTCTTTCTTTCTTTCTTTCTTTCTTTCTTTCTTTCTTTCTTTCTTTCTTTCTTTCTTTCTGCCCTTCCAAGGCCACTGATATGGTTGCCAGTCACCTGATGGCACCTTGAATGCAAGGTTCTAGACAATCAAGTCCCCCCCAGAATGACATGAAAGAACAAACAAAGGGTACCACACACTAGGCTTCACTGCACCAACAGCGTGTAGACTTCCCGAGGTGCTTCCTGGCAATCATCCAGTGTTCACAAGGGATGTGAAGGCATAGAGGATGGAGAGTAGTTACCTAACCCATAAACCTATTTCTTTGGTGAGAACCAATGAGGTAGACGTAGAGAGCAACCTAAGAGCTACTAATCCTTATAACTGAGAGGACCTAGATCCCTGATGGTATGCCTGCTCACAGACTTAAACCTTTGGCCATTGCTAGATGTTCTGTATTTCTCAGTGGGGGGCCCAGGAATAACCTGGACCCAAGAAAAACATAGGGCGGAAAGGTCCACACTCATGATTGCAACATATAGGTATTGCATCACTGCTTACAGATCCAACACCAAAATGTACAATACTTCTGATGATTATATAAACTTCAATTGGTGATGAGGTGCTCCTTCCTTAGAAGGAGAGATGTTACCTCAGTATGTGTGTAAGCCTCTAGATTCTCAAAAAGCATGGGACAGATTGTGTGTCGGTGAATCCCCTGTGTACACTCATGCCCTGATTAGCATATTGCCTTTTTTCTATTTTGCCCTCTTGCATTGTGGTGTTGCTGCTTGCATGCAGCGTAGTAAGAAGAAGTCATTATGTATTATGAAGTAAGAGAGTGTAGAATGTTTGTCAGGTATAGATTCTTTTCTTATCAGTTATTCTTTAGAGGCTGTTGGGTGTGAACCTCTCCAGCAGAGCAGAGTTATTAAAATTGTGTATGGGGTATAATCCGTTTTCTTACAAGTGGTGACAAGTGCAGTTCTGCGTTCAACCCAGCGTGTATGGGGAAACATCGCTGCTGTTATTTTTACCGATTGGCAATGTGACGTAATGTGACACATGGTGAAGAGGATATGCGGATTTGGAAATATCACACCCATCCTTGCAGGTCTTCTGGGCTCACGTGAGGTAAAGAAAGTGAGGAGGACTCCAGTGATGTTGCAGAAGAAAGCTCTCAATATTGTGTGGTCAGCAGCAAAGAGATGTAATGGAACGCATCTGTGCTCCAGCAATGGTGAAGTTGAGAAGCACTATTTCGGCAAGAAATTGGTGGAAAGCATTGGTTCTTGTTGGGAACAAAGCCCAATTTCCTGCAGAGTTGTGTGTGTGGTTATGCACTCTGACTGTGCATGGCAGCCATTTTAGTGGTGTCTGCTTTCATTAAATGGGTATGAGAAAAGGGTGAGAAGATAGTCAACACAATATTTTGGAGGCGATTATCAACTTTTTTTTTTGGGTGTGGAGAAAGGTATGTGAAATGAGGATTGTGCAATATATTGTGTCCGAAACAGAAGTAAGTGATGTCTGGAATTTAACCTTTTCTAGGAACTGTCACTATTGGAACGTTCTGTTAAAAAAACTGTTAACTTCGCATTTGTATAGCGCACTACTCACCCGTTAGGGTCTCAAGGTGCTGTACACATACCACTGTGGAACCTCTCCTGGATTTTCCCTGTAAGGCACCCACACCTGGACAGTCCCAGGGTGAAGCCAGGCATCCAAGCGCTGCGAGGGCTGTTGTGGAGATTAAGCAAGCCATTGCCCAGAGTGGGACCCATTAATTAGATTAGGCACCAAGGCAAGAATTATCTGCTCCAAGAGAATTGAGCCCAAGACCCACCAAGGTGGGAATTGAACCCTGGTCCCGGGGCAGATCTCTGCATCAGGGTCTGCCACTCTAACCATTGTGCCACACTTCTCCATGTCCTGCACAGACATTCACATTGATGCTTCCAAATCATTTTCTCCCTATGCCAGGTGAGCCACCATTAAAATGGCAAGAGTTGAAGGCATATGTTATCAATTATATGTCTACTGTAGACAATGAACACTTAACACTGGAAAGTAAGAAGGGCATTTTTTGCATTCTTTGGGCTGGAAGGAATTTTACTACATAACTGGATGGAAAAGAAGGCCAGGTCTGAGGATGAGACAGACATATATAAAAATGCACTTGATGATTTGAAAGCAACATTTTCACCAACTATTACTGTGGGTACTAACCGCTATCATTTTTCCATAGGAAACAGGAACAGAGGAAAAATACGGAATATGGGCCTCATTACGAGTTTGGCAGTCTTTTGGCAAGACTGCCGCGGTGGAGGGCGACAATTTTTTTTATGTTGGCTATAATACGACTGCCGTATTCGAAATCAAACTGTGAAGACTGACAAAAAACAGCCAAAATCCAAAACCGCCAGGACACTGGAGGGCAGAAAAGAGGCGGTCCCACCACCAGCAACACCGCCAGCCCGACAAAAATCCAGCCACCAGATTACTAGCCACAAATCACCACAGTGGTGCTTCCATGGCAGAAAACCATTGGCGGTGCGAACAGCCGCAGTCACAACTCACTACTGTCAGAATACAACACCACATTGGATAGTTTGAATACCCCACAGGTGACACACATCCACACACCTGACACACCTACCCACTGCACTATATAACACAACCCTACACATCCCACAATCCTTTGCAACAAAATCGCCATTCAGAGACACTGAGAGCACGCAATTATACCGAGATAGCATCTTTACACTATAGGCACACATACACTTCACCCTCAGCACACACCACACACCAATACAACTAACACATTCCACACATCACAAGTACACACAATCCAAGACAGCTGTCTCACTCTCACAACGTAGCATCCACACCGCACCAGTCACCCAACACTGCTCCCTTACACTCACAAACCCCCACACACCAGCTACACAACCACTACCATGTTCCCACAAAAACACCCATGTTTCACTGACAACGAGTTGAGGGTCGTGGTGGATGAAATTGTCAGGGTAGAGCCAAAACAGTTTGGAAGCATGCACAGGTCCAACGAACATCAATTGCCAGGAAAATGGAGTTGTGGCAAAGGATAGTCAACAGGGTCAATTCAGTAGGCAGCCAACCACGCACAAGGGACATCAGGAAGAGTTGAAACGACCTACGGGGGAAGGTGCGTTCCATGGCATCACACCACCAGATCGCCGTGCAGAAGACTGGCGCTGGGCCCCGCTTCCTCCCCCACAGTTCACATCTTGAGAGAAGGTCTTCGACATACTGCATCCAGAAGGCCTGACTGGAATACCTGGGGGACTGGAGTCTGGTAAGTACCCACAACATCCATGTCACACATTTGTCTTGTCCTGCATGCTTCCTCACCACCCAAATACTCCCTAATTAACTGAATGACCCACTATATCTACCACCTAATCACTTATGCCCCTCTCCTGCATGCCACCACCCCACTCAGCCAAACTGCCCATACAGCCCTTGGCAAAGGCACATCAACTACTGGCTATTCATATCACTATGACGCTCAGAATGCTCTAACCCATCAATGTGAAAACCTGGCATGTGCAAACCAAATCACATGTATGCATGTACAACTAAGTACGAGCGACACCATCTAGATTCTTCTATTGAGGAACAGTGCATGGCAATGACAGCAATGCAATGGCATACTCACAATAGCAACCAAAGCAAAACACAGCTACAGCTCAGTGACCATTCCTAATGACCTCAGATCCATATCCCAAAGCCTGAAATAGACTGACCTGGGTTGGAGAGTAAGATGGCAGACTCCATGCACAACATCCAGAAACAGGACTATTACCCTTGAATACTCATATACTGCATATACTGTGTTCCCACAAGGACACCATTGTGCAATGTGCAGATATAATGTGTGACATATATCACACCTGACTATTCACTAGGTAACAGAACTGAACAGTCATGTCAATTATCAGATAAAACCAGAAGCCATCCGCAGTGCAATATGTACCAAACTTGTATGACAGCTCCCAACATGGAGTATGGAAATCAAGTCACAGAGTTGAATGTACAACAACGGTACACTGTGCAGCATCTGTCAATGTCATCGGAGGGAAAAATGTTAAGCCACTGTCTGCATCTCGCAAAGAGGTAACCAAACATGCTTTCTAACCTGAACTCTGTGTCTCACTCCCTCCACAGGTAACCCTGCCATTGCCACCTTAGAGAGGATACCAGAGACTGCCAGACCTACTCAGGATGGAGGCTCCAGTGAGGACAACACGCTTGGATTTCTGGAGAATGACAAACAATCTGGCCCATCTGGGACAGCCGGTCAATCAACTACTCCCTGCCTCACCCTGCCCACATCAACCCCTCCCACCTCTGGGGCATCTACATCACAGCCAGCCATTCGCCCCCAAACCTGTGTTCCAAGGACTGTTTAATCAGTTATGTGCTCTGCAGTACAGGGGCCCCACAATGATGGTCCTGCTAACACTGGGAGTGGGCGCACCATGCCAGGGGCATAGACACCTGGGGGCAAGGTACGTAGGAGGGATGCTGTGGGCCAGACGATGCGGCATCAAAGGGACTCCACTGACCAGGAAACCATCTCCCAAGTGTTGGGAGCATACCAAATAATCACCATGTTGGTTAAAAATCAAAGTCTGCAGAGGGAATACCACCAGGAAGTCGAGCAGCAGTGGCAGGCAGATAATGCCACCATGGCTTCCATTGCAGGGGTGCGGAGGGACATCAAAACCACCCTGCGTGGTTTCTCAACACACCATCAGGCCTCTCCACTAGCAACGTAACATCTGCCCCATCTACATCAGCGGTAGCTAGTGGAATGGAGGTCCTGCCAGGGGAACCACATGCCTCAAACACCCCTCCCTCTGTAGCTGAAGAACCTCTCCGCAATCATGGACGTCCACCCAGACATCCAACTGGACCAGATACCAAGACCAAACCCATTGCCAGGAAGTGAACCTCTCCTGATTTGTCACCCTTGTGTGCCACTGAGACACCCTGTTGACTGTTACGAGACATAACTCCATTTTCCCACGGTACAAGGACACAGGACCTGTGTAACCGAACTGTTGTAGCAGCTATTCTGATGAATCCATCTACCATGACTTCACTCATCACCTTTTAGTTTATTTATTCACATTTGACTTTTTCTGTTCTGAAGTGTATAATAAATCACATTTCAACACAGCTACTGTATGTGTGTCTTTAATAATACAACAACAATTGTCATTCTTGCCAACTGCTTGCCAACTGTGGTCTAGTAATGCCCCTCTGAATCAGGAGACACATGACAACAGAAATGTCACAGGACAAATGTCAGTGAAATCTAGAGAAAAACCTGGGTGTATTCCAATCTGCAATTAGAGCATGGCAGAGAGTATCATCAGGATGGAAGGTATGGTAGCATACTAAACACATTTACAGGTAATAGAAGTCATGGCCATGGTAGACTACCTACAAAGCAGGGTCAGCCAGATTTGACCTATACATCACCAGGTACAGGCTCTTCACATAGCCATACCATAGCTACATATTCACATACGCCATGGAAAACACAATGATCATCACAGAGGAGCGCAGTGCTTAAACCATACACTAACATAGGCCCCATACCTGTAGGATTGTCACTCACCTTTGTCAGTATACAGTTACCTGCACCTTGGACAGCAACGTCATTGTTGGAATTTTTGGCTAATGCAGGGGTCATCCCCAAACTTTTTGCCTCCTGCCGCCTATTTATTCTGACCTGCTGCTGTTGGTTTTTGAACTCTGAGCACTTTACCACTGCTAACCAGTGCTAAAGAGCATATCCTCCCTCTGTAAATTGCATTGTTGATTGGTTTATCCATGATTGGCATATTTGATTTACCAGTAAATCCCTAGTAAAGTGCACTAGAGGTGCCAGGGCCTGTAAATCAAATGCTATTAGTGGGCCTGCAACACTGGTTGTGCCACCCACATAAGTAGCTCTGTGATCATGTCTAAGACCTGCCATTGCAGTGTCTGTTGTGCAGTTTTAACTGTAAATTCGACTTGGCAAGTGTACCCACTTACCAGGCCTACACCTTCATTTTTCTTACATGCCAGACACCCCTAAGGTGGGCCCTAGGTAGCCCCAAGGGCAGGTTGCAGTGTATGGTAAAGGTAGGACATATAGTAATGTGTTTTATATGTCCTGACAGCGAAATATTGCTAAATTCTTTTTTCACTGTTGCAAGGGCTGTCCCTCTCATAGGTTAACATGGGGGCTACCTTTAAATCTGATTAAAGTGTAGATTCCCTTTGGGAGCGGATGGACATGTGGAGTTTGGGGTCTCTGAGCTCACAATTTAAAAATAAACCTTTTAGTAAAGTTGATTTTAAGATTGTGTGTTTGAAAATGCCACTTTTAGAAAGTGAGCATTTTCTTGCTTATACCATTTCTGTGACTCTGCCTGTTTGTGGATTCTCTGCCTGGGTCAGTTTAACAGGTAGGCTGGTTGTACCTCACACTAGACAGGGACACAAACGGAGCTGGGGTGTAGGCTGCATATCCTGATGAGCCATCTGTGCTAGGAGGGAGGGGAGGACTGGTCACTCACACCTGAAAGGGCTGTGCCTGCCCTCACACAATGCAGTCTCCAACCCCCTGGTGAGTGTCTGGGGCCTGGCCTGGGCAAGACAGGATTTCATATTCAAAAGAGACTTTACTTTGAAGTATGCCTACTTCAAGGGAGAAATTGGGTATAAGAAGGGCACCCAAAACCACAGACTTTAGAAACCCTTCTGTAAACAAGAGGAACCTCTGCCTGGAGAAGAGCTGAGGAAGAAGAGCTGCCCTGCCTGTGACTGTGCTTTGTGGAGCTATCCTGCAGTTGCTGCTTCTGCCAGAGTAAGAGGGGCAAAGACTGGACTTTGTGTGCCTTCCATCTTGAGAAGAAATCTCCAAGGGCTTGGTTTAGAGCTTGCCTCCTGTTGTTTGAAGTCTCAGGGACAGCAAAGACT
This sequence comes from Pleurodeles waltl, assembly GCF_031143425.1. Classification (NCBI taxonomy): domain Eukaryota; kingdom Metazoa; phylum Chordata; class Amphibia; order Caudata; family Salamandridae; genus Pleurodeles; species Pleurodeles waltl. The sequence goes on along the minus strand of NC_090451.1, from coordinate 604,371,194 downwards.
TCTCTCTGCCAGCACCTCGAGTGTCTGGAGAGACTCCTACTCTGCCCTGTGGTGCCCATCCAGTTCCTTGGACCCTGAAAGGAGAAGCTGGCAGCCTAAAGAAAAGGAAATCCACGCACAGAGCGCCGTGCGGGAAAAAGATCGACGTGACTCTGATCTGCGGCTGAAGAAACGACACGCTGCCGGCTCTGCAGCTGAGAATCGACGCTTGCAGGAAACGCGACCGAAGATTCATCGCACTGAGCAGGAGCAACCACACACAGCATCGCTGACGGAGGCTGGGAGATCACCACCCGCGCTGCGGGGTTCTCGGATCATCGTGCGGCTAGATTTCCGACTCAAGTACCGCTGGGCGTGGAAAAACAACACAAGGCCTGCCCGGACCTGAGAGTGCTGACCAGATCGACGCATCGATCTCCTGCGGAGAGAAGAAACGACATGCCCCGACCCAGCGAAAGGAGAAACGACGCAAGCTCCCGCTCGTGAGTGGAATCAACGCATCGCAAGCCCTTTTTGACGCGCACTCGCCCATGCGCTGTTATTTTTGACGCACCCAAGGTACTTTTTCACGCTGACAGGGTTAGTGTGTGTTTGAAATTACTTAAAGACTCTTTTTGATTTTTAATTGATAACTTGACTTGTGTATTGTGGATTTTTGTCGTTTTGGTCTTGTTTTGTTTAGATAAATATTTCCTATTTTTCTAAACCTGTTTTGGGTCATTTTCTAGTGTTTTCATTGAGTTACTGTGTGTGTTGGTACAAATACTTTCACCTAGCACTCTGAAACTAAGCCTACTGCTGTGCCAAGCTACCAAGGTGGCAAGCAGGGGTTAGCTGAGGGTGATTCTCTTTTACCCTGACTAGAGTGAGGGTCCTTGCTTGAACAGGGGGTAACCTGACTGTCAACCAAAGACCCAATTTCTAACAGTCAGTATACAAACACAGCTGGGTCCCAAGCTCACCACTAAGTACCTCACCCCATATGAAGCCACAGGCCATGATGCAAACATCAAACATGGGCCACTTACTACAACTGACATATAATAGACCATTTCACATCCCCCTAACTACTGGTAATAGGAAAGGATTAAGGAGACACAACCCCACTTGTATGAAGGAAGTACTACCAGGGTACCACCCACTGTACACACATCCATATTATCAGCTATCTGTCTGGTACACCTCACGTCTGTCAGCAATTAGCATTGTCTAATGACAATGAATACCTCAAGTCTAGTTTGCAGAGCCAAACAGGAAATGGCTATATCAGTGAGTGGAAAGAAAAGAGGATAGGAGAATGCAATAAACATACCTCAATACTGAGTAATCCATTACAGAAGTGCATGTTCGGATCTGATGTAACTATACATGACATAGCAGAACATAATGTACTGTAAACTTTACAATCTATCAATCTGCATCCACAACTCACACATAGCCATTGGAGCTCAGCAACTCAGGAAATGTAATGGCAGCCATCTACTTCAAAAGCTCCACTTCACATACCTGTATGTCAGTTGAAGTAATGATTGATGAGGTCTGCCCTAGAGCCACCTGCTCCTTCTTCCTCTGGGTCTTCATCACTTGCCTTATCAGCATCCACCCATAGGTCCAGCTGCCTCTCCTTCATCTGCAATCAATGGTATCTGATGTCTCAGGGCTAGATTGTGGAGCATGCAACAGGCAGTGATTATTTGGCATACCCTTTGGGGTGAGTAGAGGAGGGATCCTCCAGATAGATCCAGGCACCTGAATCTTGCCTTCAGGAGTCCAAATGTTCGTTCAATTACATGCCTTGTCCTCCTGTGGGCCTCATTGTAACGGAGTTCCCTTAGTGTGACTGGGTACCTCACTGGTGTCAACAGCCAAGGACGATTTGGATAGCCGAAGTCACCTGTGTACACAATGGTCAAACAACTCTAATGTTGTAGGTGGGACTGGCTAGATTGTGATGACAGAAGACATAACTCACAGACACACACTACAATGCAAACTTATCAAGCAGCCAGGCCTTCTCTGTTTGTAGTCATGCCATTAGATGTGGGACATTGCTGTTCCGCATGATGTAGGGATCATGCACAAATCCTGGAAACCTGGCTGTGACTTGTGAGATGTACTGGTCTGTCAGACACACCACCTGCACATTAATTGAGTGGTAGTTCTTCCTGTTCCTATATACCTGTTCATTGGCACTGGGAGGGACCAGGGCTACATGGGTGCCATCAATGGCTCCTACCACATGAGGAATGTGTCCCATATCATAAAAGTCTGCCTTCGCATAGGCCAAATATGCATGTTGGGGGAATCTGATGTAGCTGTCCAGGTGAATAATGCACACAGTACATTCTTCAACACCAGACTGAACATGGGCTGAAGCATCCATGCTGTTAAGGCAACAATATTCTGAAAGGACCCTGTGGCCAGGAAGTGCAGCACTGACAAGACTTGAATGATGGGAGGTATGCCATAGGGATTGTGAATGGCAGGCATCAGATCTGGCTCCAACTGAGTACAAAGATACATGGTGGTATTACGATTCAGACAATATATGTCTGGATGACATGCCTGTCCTCTATGATTTCCAGGTATACTAGTGGACGGTTCCCGCCTCGCAACTTGCCATTGGGTAACATTGCTGCCTTTGGCAGACTTGATCGCAGGGGGGGTGACGGTCCTGTACGTGGTGCCTGTGACCGCCATTTTCTGCAGTATTGCTCACTTGACTCCTGACATTGTTGCCAGCAAGACCTCCACGACGCAAGATGCTGTGTACTGCCTCTGGGACCCATCATGCCACGTCCTGCAGGTGATAGGGCCCCTGCCTTCAACCCAGAAGAACTTGAAAGGCTGGTGGAGGAGGTCCTACCCCTATGGACAGCTATATTGGGCACCAGATGAGCAGGTGAGTCCTATGCTTTAGCCATGTGTGATAGAGGTTGTGTGTGACATTGCATCGGGCATGTGCACTAGTGTGGGTGTAGATGCATGCACATGGCAATATGTGTAGGCGTGTGTGCTGAGAGGATGGGTATTTATGCCAAACTTGCTGTGGCTGGTGTGCACTGATCACTCCTATTGGTATGGTGCCAATGTACATGACTTTCTCCTTTTGTCTGTGTCATCCATGCAGGTGAACGCCCATCAGAAGAAGGGGATCTGGCGTGCCATCGCCAAGCAAGTGTGGAACCTGGGGGTCCATAGCTGGCAAGCACCCGTTGCAGAAAGTGGTGGGAGGACCTCAGACGCTGGGCCTGGAAGACCACGGAGGCCCAGCTAGGGATGTCCTCCCATCGAGGGAGGTGTGCCCGTTGGAGCCTGATGCCCCTAATGGCCCGGATTTTGCCAGTGGCCTACCGTGAGGTGAATGTGTGCTTGCGGGAGGCAGCCACAAAGGGATAAGTACTTATAGAACCAATGTACTTTGCTCTGATAGTTTAGTGCTTGCTGTCACACTTTAGCAGCTGCGACAAAGTAGGAGGTGCTACTTGTATGTTGACTACTGAGATTACGTAGTACTATAATTGCCTGACTAAGAGATGGAGATCTGGGCCTAGGCTAGTGCATGTGTACGTTTAGGTCAGCTGTATCAAGGTACATCTATGTCTGCATGTGGAGATGTATAATTGACAGTGGCACATATGTAACTCCACCCAGTCATATATATATGTATGTAGGCTGCGGTACCAGCCTATCTGTCCAGTATTTCCTGGTCCATAACTCAGAATATATGAATATGTAGCTCTATAGTGGCAGATCACTCCCATCTCTGTACATCTTCTATATTTGCTACAGAGTGGCTGACATATGTGGTACAGGTCCTAGTTACCTTTTGTCCTGGTAGAGGTACTGACTCCATGTGAGTCAGTCATCTCATTCAGCTATGGGCAGAATTGGACTGTACATATAGGTTTGTGGAGCTGTCTCCAATGTCTCTTCATATGCATACTATGGGGTATGTAAAGGTTGTAACTGAAGGACATCCAACTATGTGTCTGAAATTGTGTATCTGGGCGTACCATGCATTTCTATGCCATTGATATGTAAGCAAAACACTATTATTCCAATGCCTTTGTTTCAGAGGAGGTAAGTGATTGGACAGTCTACCCTTAGACAAAGTACAATGTCCGTGCAATATGTGCCTACCAATACTAGTGCAACATATGGTATTATCTGCATACATCATAACAATGGTTACTTCGGGTCAGATCTAGTGAGTGGGACAATCCTTGTTTCCCTTAGCCTAGCTGATGTGGACAGGTTGGACAGGCATTGATTTTGCCTTACTTCATACTTCAAGATGTCATGGCTTGGCGCAACTACTATTTCTCATAAAGGAGTTGTAAGTGCAATGGCAGTTGTGTAGGTCTATGTGTGCATCATGTATATATGTCTTTTTAGTGGGATTTGTATTGTGTGGACCTAGGTACAATTATTCACATGTCAGGACTGGTGTGAGTGGTGTGGGTTCACTCATGTTGACATGTTGTGGCTCTGTATCTGCATGTCACATGGTATATAAGTTGGCATAATAGGTACTAGTTGGCTATGCTTTGTTTAGTTGTTGTTACATTGCTCTCTGTGATTGTCAGTGGATGTACTAGGTAGGCCACTGTTGCCATACATACATGTATGGTGTGATGTGAAGTATTTGTGGAGTATCTGTGTATGGTGACTGCAGTTAAGCCTCTAGGAGATGATACATGTAGTGATTTAGGTGTTCTCCAAACATGTGTTCTAAGATTTAGATGTCACCTGATTGGGACTGCCACATATTGTGTCATCATCACAGAGTGTATCCTTAGTATATGATCTGTACAGAGGGTTCAGCTAGGCATGTGATTGCATTGGCAGGTGCTGTGTAGTTAGTCTATAGAGTTGTCTTTACTTGCATGGTACATTACTTATGGACATGGACAGGTCAGGAGTTGTATATGAACATGCATGATATGGTGTTATCTGTCAACTGCTGTTCCTTATGGTGATAGGAGAGATATGACCAGGATTAGGACAGAATTTCAGTTTTTGCAAGGAGATGAAGTGCATGCTGACATAGGTTTACAGGTGAATTTTTGAAAGGCTCCAGTTTTGGTACCTTACATGGATTAAGATATTGGTGAGAGATATGACATGAAGGCATGGATTGAAGGGACATGTTGTGACATGAAGTAGGATATGTGGTGTTCCAAAAGGGTTTCCCTATCCAGGAGATGTATACCTACATTTGTGCTTGTTTTCATGTGTGTATTTGAAGAATGTGATGACTCTCTCTATCTCTCCCTCCCTCTCTCTATATTTGTGTGCATAAGCATTGGTAGGCGAAGGAGACTGGGCACATGTGAGTACGGATGCTGCCGGCCACGGTCCTGGAGTGCTGATACCACCGACAGAGAGGGACCCAGTGACCTAGAGGGCTAGGGGAGTGCCACCGGGAAGACTATATCTTCCACTTCATCTTCTTCAGAGGCCATCTCCAGTGGACACTTCCTGGCAGTGGCGGACCCTTCTGGGACCACCCCAGCACCATCTTTGTCCGCCGTCCCCCTTTCTAACACCGCCCTCCCAGGAGCTCCCCACCCGGGTGTCCGTGCCTGCTCACTCAAGGGGGTGGGCGTCTGCTTCACTGCAGACACCTCTGCCCCTGCCCGTCAGCCCTGCTGCCCTCAGTGAGGAGGCTATTGACCTCCTGAGGTCGATATCTGTGGGTCAGTCGACCATTGTGAATGCCATCCAGGAACTGGCAACTCAAGTCCAGCAGACTAATGCGTTCCTGGAGGGCATTCATGGTGCACTGGCTGACCTACAGAGATCCTTTCAGGCTCTGGCCTCCACACTGACAGTAGCCAGTCACCCTTTGTCTTCCGTCCCCCCTCCACCCTTCTCTTCCCAAAACCCATACCTCTCTTTCCTGACCCAGCCAAAGCACACAGACATACAAGCGTGCATCCACCTCAACATCCAAGGGGAGCGCTGACAAACACAAGGACCACAAGACCCACCACCAGCATGCACACAAACAACACCCACCTGCAGACACAGCAAAAGACACTACCTGCCCTGCCACCACTCCCAGCACCACAGACAGTGCACCTGACACCTGCAGTCACCAAACCAACATTCACTGATATAGCCACAACACCAATCTTACTTACAGTCATCACAACAGCAGACCCTCAGACATCCACCCGTCACCACATCCGCAGCCACCACAACTACCAACACACCTACATGCAGCATATCTACCATGCCTGAAGTCACCACGCCAACAGGCAATCACCCATTCACCACGGCAACTCCCTGCACCTCCACCCCCTCCTCACAAAACACATAAACACCCACACTCTCCCACCCAACAGACACCCACCACCCACAGAAATACCTCGCACACACATGCACCCAAGACATCCACCAAGACACCTCTGACAACCACTACCTCTCCCCCCACTCCCAAACCCCTTTGTCATGACCGTCCCCATGTGAGTAAGACCTTTTTTCTCTTGGAGTTGTCCCTTTTCCCTACTCCTTTCCTACCCTGTGATACCCCTAGATGGTCTGTGTCCCTCTCCAACTCCAGCCCTTCCAACTCCAAGACCTCCCCTGCAAGTTCCCATGCCCCTCCCCCACCAAGAAGCCAACCCTTCCGAAGAGTTCCCAGCCCTCCCCTAAGTCTCAACCTAAGCCCCCTTTCAAGCCCAAGGATCACCCACCCAACCCTAAACCAACACCCCCCCAATCCCTGAGATGCCTGCCTGCCCCCTTGATGCTCCAACCAGTGGGGTCACATGGCAGCCAGGAGTCAAGTTGGGGTACACAAATGTGCGTACTGTGCATGTTGCACTTGTATATATGGACGGGCCTCTGGCCTTGGACATTTATTTGACATTTTTTATATTTAATATATTACAGGACCAACCTGTTGTTGGTTTCAAGGTCACATTTTGTTCTCCATTTCTTTACTTACCGCAGTTTGGGTCTTGGCTGACATTGTGTGTAAGCACTTGTGTGAGTGGTGGTTCTGCTACCAGTTGTGTCTGGGCTACGTGTGAGGTTGTGTGCATGGCATTTGTCCCCCCGTGATGGGAGTGTTGTGTGATGGGCATGTGTATGTTGAGGACATGTTGTTGTGTTGGTATTGTGGGTTTTTTGTGTTGACATGTGTTATTTGCTGTGTTGTGTGCCTGAGTGTGTGTGTGGGGATTGGTATGTCAGATCCGCTGTGATGTGTGTTTGGAGGGTATGTGATATGGCTTGTTGTTTGGATGTGTGATTGTGTGTGTTTGTTTTCTGGTGTTGTTACATTGTTTTGTATGTATGATTTGGAGGTGTGTATTGTGGGTGCTTACCAGTGTTGCAGTTGTGGTGTATTTGTGTCATTTGGTGGTGTAGTGTGTGACCATGCTGGTGCTGTGTATCTGGGGCTGGTGTGTGTTTTTGGTGTGTGTGTGCATGTGTCTAATGGCCATACTGTGTGTGTAAGGTGTGTGTGTGTTTAAGTGTGATGTTACATGTGTGTGTTTCGCCCTCGCCACCCGTCCCAGATGGGTATGTTGTGTGTTCATTGGTACATTGGCATTTTGCAACAGTGGAAGGTAGGTGTGTGTACTCACGGTTGGTGTAATCCCCGTCGTCGTTGCTGGTTCCGGAGTCGTTGGGCGAGTTGGGGCAGAGGGAAGACATGCAGTTGAGGTTCCATGGCGGCTCCAGATTGGTATGTTTTCCTGAAGGTGGGTGTCTCCTTTTGTAGTGTTGGTTGCTGCCACGGTTTCCGTGGTGGTGTGACTGCAGCAGAAACCTTGGCGGTGTGCAGCCTCGTAATCTGTCTGGCGAGAACATGGTCTTCGCCAGCCTGAAGGTGGCTGCCGTCATCCGCGGCGGATTAACTGCACAGGCGGTGCCGGCGGTGGATTGTCTGTATTCTGTTGGGATGACTGCCATTGTAATATTTGTCGGTCTTCTCCACCAGCCTGTTGGCGGTACGATTGCCAAGCGCCAACATGGAGGTCATGAGAACACAGAACTTGTAATGAGCCCCTATGTGTCTGTGCTTAAAAAATTGTTGTAATACTGGACACATTAATTTGAGATCAGATTATTATGCATACTAGTAATAAAAGAGCTCAGGAAAGGTTGTGGGCATGCGAGGAGACTGTTTTGAAAGATGCAGTGGCGATAGTAGAGAAGACAAAGGTGGAGCATGAGCCAAGGCGTTATTGGAAAGCACCAAGGCCTCGTGTGGAAGTGGGTAGTGTGAAGAATAGGAATAGGAGTTCTGGAGAGGAGAAAGGATATGAGTGGGAGAGGAAAGGGAAAAGTATTTCCTGAGTCAAAGTTTGTGTCTACTTGAAAGAAAGAAAGGGAATTTAATTGTAGTAGATGTGGATGTTCTGATCACTTTGCAAAATAGTAAGAAATGCAAACCATGGTATCAAAAAATTGTTCTGCTTGTGGAATGATGGGACACTTCACCTTAGTGTGCAAGAAGAAAGACAAGAATCCTACAGTCAGATGTGTGTCTCAAATACATGTGAATTCTGCCTCTGAAGAAGGAAGTTTAAGTGGAAATGAGTGAGTGTTGATGGTTTGTGATAACAGCTTGGAAGTCAGTCCCAGATCCGAGAATAAACTTTTGTGTGAAACTATGATTGCTGGTTTTATGATCAATTGGTTGCGCATTCTGGGTCACCATATGCTATAATCAATAAGGAAATGTGGAGTGAGAAATTTGAGAGCATGATTGGTAGCGAACTAGAAGTTACAGAATTAATCCTGAACGTTTTACAAGATATTATTTACCTATGATTGAATATACAGCAGTGAAATTTATGTTTAAGGGAAGATGTGCTGAAGGGAAAAACACGAACCATGTTTTCTAGGTTGGATTGGCCCAACTTGACTCCTCACATAATCCGGACTCCACTGTTCAGGGGCATCATGTTGGAAATGGGCAGGCACCTCAGGGGGAAGGGAGGTGGGGGGCAACTCAGCTGAAGTGGGTAACATGCCCATGGCTCTGGAGGGAGCTCCTTGCCCAATTGTCTCTGGAGGGGAGTGAAAGGCCACAATCTCTGTAGTGAGTAACATGCCCACTTGTTCTGAAGGGGGCTCCATTCCCAAAAATCCCTGGAGGGTGGCCTACATGCCCTCTGCTGGTGGAGTGGGCTCCCTGGCTGCCTCTGCTGGAGGAGAGGGCTCCTTGCCCTCTGCTGGTGGAGGGGACTGCTTGTCTGCCTCTGCTGGAGGAGAGGGCTCCTTGCCCTCTACTGGTGGAGGGGGAACCTTGGCTTTCTTTGGTAGTGGAGGGGCCACCTTGGCTCTGTTTGATGGTTGGATGTGGATCCATGTGTCCCCTCTTGTGATGACCCCCCTTGGCCTTTGACATGTGACTTGTGTCCTTGCCTCAGGACTAGGAAGTGCTGCCACTGTCCCCGCCCTCTATCCTTTGAGTTTTGCCACCCTAGTCCTTCCTTTCTGAGGCAGAGGTGTGCTCTTACTAGGAGTGGCTGCCATCACACTCATGGGCCCCTTTGTGCCAGCGGCTAATTTCTTGGTGGGAGCAGTGGCAGACTGTTTGGCTGAGGTGCTGGGCTGGGTTGTTGGGACCAGTGCTCTTACAGGGGTGGGTGCTGGGTGAGGGAAGAGGTCAAGTTGGGCAAGGAAAAGCTTCTTAGGGACATTGGGGTGGGGTGTGGGAGGAGGTATAGGAGTGGAGGTAGAGGGAGTGGTTGTAGGAGGCGTACATCTGCTGGACTTGGGTGCAGGTGCATGGACAGTGTGAGGCTGCGGTGGCTATTGGGTGTCTGAGTGGGAGCGTTTGTGTCTCTTAGGAGGGCGGCAGACAGGGTGGGAGAGAACAAAGAGGACGTGTGGATGGATGTTGTGGAGGTGTCTGCAAGTGAGATGTGTGTGCTGCATGATGTGGTGACAGTGGTGGTGACTGTTGCAGTGCATGCAGATATGAGTGTGGATGTGACTATGAGGGAGGAGGAGAAGGGGGGGAACAGTGAAGGCAGTTGGTGCTGTTGTGTGTGCAACTGTCTGTTGTATGTGTGAGTGCTCATGGCCTGAAGTGTGCTGCCTGTGTTTGTCTGTGCCACTCTTGTGTGATGTTTTGTTTGCTTGCTTGTCTGTATGTGTGCATGAGATGGGTTGGGGTTGAGGAGACTGGGACTGGAAAGTCGTAGTTGGAGGGGGACGGACGGTAGGAACAGGGACACTGGCTGCCATCAGAGAGAAGGCCAAAGGCTGAAACGCTCTCGGTAGTGCAGCCAACCACTGTGGATGCCCTCCAGGTAGGCATTGAATGCTGCATCTGGGATGCCAGCCCCTGGATGACATTAACTATGGTTGACTGCCCTACAGAGATGGATCTCAGGAGGTCAATAGCCTTCTCACTGGGGGCAGGGCCTGAGGTGCCTGGTGCAAAGGAGATGCCCAACCTCCTGGGTGAGCGGGCACGGGCAACTCAGTGGGGGGCGCTGGGAGGGCGGTGCTGGTACAGGTCGAGGAGGCTGTATCTGTAGCTGGGGTGGTTCCAGAGGTGTCCGCCTGCAGTGGGTGCTCTGCCTGCTATAGACCCCCAGGTTCCGCACGTCCTTGGCGATGGCATGCCATAATCCCTTCTTCTGATGGGTGCTAACCTGCAGAGGAAATGCAGACAGGAGACACCATTAACCATACAATCCAGCCTGTCACACATATGGCCCACAACTACCATTTCCCCTCAAATGGCACACACATCACCCGGAGCCCTGCGTGTACACTACCACCAGACATACACCCCACCCAAAATACACACTGCCAGCACACACATCTCCACACAACCTTGTTGCATGCATCGTTCCCATGGTGTACTCATCTGTTGGTCTAGAGGCCCATACAGCTGTCCATACAGGGGTAGAACCCCATCCACCAGGTGCTCCAACTCCTCTGAAGTGAAGGCAGGGGCCCTTTCCCCTGTCACACGGGCCATGGTAGGTTTCAGACTCAGGTCACAGCAGCACACACAGTGGAGGTGTTCTCCTGTGAAAAGTCAGGAATCAAGTGAGGTAATAGACAGAAAATGGCGGTCACATCCGTGGTGGTGTACACCGTCACCGCGGCCAGTGATCAGCATTGGACACTGTACTCCATAGAGCCCCATGTAAGCCATTGAGGAATAGCACGGCGGTACAGGACCGCCTTCCGCCATGACGTTCAATGCCAGCACAGAGTTCCTTCACTTCCATCTGTCCCTACATATAGGACAGGCTGTCGCCATTTCGTGGTAGTGGTGAACATTATGAAATTGAAAACTGCCTCATTGCTGTCAATTGTACATACATTGCCATTTACATTGTCCAATTACATACAAGCTCAGTTACGCTGAGGTGGTGGTTCAATTGTTCAGTTTGTTACTCACTTCTCACTCTTGTGTCCCTTAGGTACCTACCACTATGGAGGAATAGGAGGAGGAGGAGGATGCATGACCCCATGTACAGACCCCTTGTGGACTTGGCTACACTGGAGGAAAGGCACATAATAATCAATAGACTGGACAGGGCCACAGTCGCAGAGCGTTGTGTTCAATTGGAGCCTGATCTGATATTAGCTATCCGTCATCCCACTGGGATCCCTCCTCTTGTGCAAGTTTTATCTGTGCTCCATTTCCTGGCAACTGGCTCTTTCCAAGTGACAGTGAGCTTGGCAGCAGGAATGTCACAGCCAATGTTACTCAATAGTGCTGACAAGGGTTTTGTCTGCCTTGCTCAAACATATGTGTAGCTTCATCACTTTCCCCCAAGTGGAAGATTTGGCCACTGTGAAGGCTGGATTCTATGCAATGGGACATATTCCAAATATTATTGGGGCCATTGACGGAACACATATTGCATCTGTACCCCACCCCCCAGCCAATTAACAGGTGTTCAGAAATCGGGAGAGTTTCCACTCACTCAATATGCAAATGGTGTGCCTGTCTGACCAGTAAATCTCCCATGTCAGTGCCAAGTATCATTGGCCGGTGCATGAAGTCTTTGTTTTGAGGAATAGCAGCTTCCCAAATGTAATGGCACAACTACAGAGGCACAGGATGTGGCTAGTAGGTGAGCCTGAGTCCACACCCAATGCATGTCAGTGTATGCTTTCAGGAGTCTCTCCCCCATACCATTGTGCAAGGCTAATGTTTGTACCTCAATTTTTACAGGTGACTCTGGCTATCCAAACCTGTGGCGGCTCTTGACCTCTGTGAGGAATGCCAGGGCAGGGGCTGAGAATAGGTATAATGATTCTCATGGGCGAACCAGGAGGTTAATTGAGCAAACCTCCGGCCTCCTGAAGGCCAGATTCAGATGCCTCCATCTGACAGGTGGATCCCTCTGCTACTCCCCTGAGAAGGTCTGCCAGGTAGTTGTTTGCTGCATGTTGCACGACCTGGCCATCAGACGACATGTGCCCTATCTGCAGGTTTCAGGGTATCACCCTTCATCAGCCAGGCTAGCTTGAATCCAGTGGCACAGTGAGCAAGGGACCGACGTCTGGCCATACCCTTCCCACATAGGGCAACTTTAGCAACACAAATGGATGATGGATGGAGTGCTGAACAATGCAAACACTCATCCCCAGTCACAGATCTGGGTTTAATCCATCGTTTCAGCACTCCGTCCATCATTTTAGTTTGTTTTGTGATGTTGCTTTGTGTGCCCTAAGTGGCAGGGGTATGCCCAGACATGGGTCTCTTGCTTGCTGCACCACTGGATTCAAGCTAGCCTGGCTGATGAAGGGTGATAACCTGAAACCGGTCCCAGGATGCTTGTTTCTTGTCCAGGGAGGACATGGCCTAGCAGTTTGGGCTGGACTGTTCCCCTGGGGAACAGGGTCAAGACTGATTTGCATATGGCTGGGTCCAAACTGGGGTGACGTGGCGAGCAAAATAACGATGGATTAAACCCAGATCTGTGACTGGGGGGGAGAGTTTTGAAAAGTTTCAACACTCCGTCCATCATTTTATTTTGTTTTGTGATGTTACGATGTATGGTCTAAGATCTCCACCAAGACCAGCTCAGTTTGAAGCATTAGCAGTCTAGAAGCTAGTAGCTAGACAGCAAAAAGCATTGAAAATTGAGAGAAAAATGAGAAGAGCAGAGAAGTCACTAGCAGAAGCTAGATGGGACAGTGAGCAGAGACAGTGGATTACGAGGTGTTAGGTTGTTTCCTGCAATGACTGAAGACAGTGAGAAAGTTTCAAAGAAATCTAAAAGGAGTTCTTCTTCAGCAGCTGAAGAGCAAACATCAAAAGAACCTAAAAGGTCTTTGATTAATGCTGAGGAATCGGACAAGGATGAGCTATTACACAGATTTTGAGAAATCGTCTGCTACCTTATGTGGTTCAAGAAGGTTTGAGTACTACTGGTACAAATCCTACTGCACCAATACCAGTGGCAGTGACACAGAGTACAGTACAGAGTAACCATAACATGACTGAGAGTTTCAAACAGGTTAATCCTAAATACTGATGCAGATCAGTCAACAGACAATAGACAACTGCCACAAATTATTGTTCCTAGGATTTACCCAGAAATACCGATTGTGAACACAACTACTAATCTAGCAGTATCTTCAGGTCAGAATTGACAGGAGCCGATATTGGTTCAGACAGTGCCCACTCCGATGTTACTGTCTCAAATGCAGAATTCAAGAGTAGAGCATTCTCAGAATGTAAACCCCCAGGAGCCCAGATGCAATATCAGTACCAATTACATTTGGCCCACTTGTGCCTTTATATACTCAGGGCAAAAAGAGCAAGGACAGTCATGGAGTTCAAAATCAGAATGAAAACACTAGGTTAATGTTGCCTATAAGACAGACTCTAAATAGAACAAGGTCATTATTAGATTTAACTCCTATTAGAAATTCTGAAATGGCTGGATCAGGTAACGGTCTGGAGTTCAAAATGTTGACACCTCAACGCGTGAACCTAATGCAACGGCAGTTACTGAGTGTACAGCCTGGTCATTTTTAATTACAGGGTTTGACTGCACAGCAAATAGTGAGGTGGTTGGAGGAATTAAGTGTTTCAAACGTACCAGAGAGTCCGTTCAAAAGTGTTCCAGAGAGACAGTTCAAGGAAAAGGAGTACATAAATCAAACAAGATTGTCAATGGAAGCAGGTGAGCTTCTTGAAGGGACAATGGAAGTAAACAGACTTGAATTGTATACTGAAGCTGAGTTGAGGTATTTGTGTCCATTAATTACAGAGGGAGCAGCTGAAGTGCATCAGCAATTACAAGAGTTAGTAGACAAATATGAGATAGATCTTAAGAAAACAAAAAGCTTGAAAATAAATTATAGATTAAGGGGGTCATTCTGACCCTGGCGGTAATTACCGCCATGGCGGAGGTTGGCGGTAGCACCGCCAACAGGCTGGCTGTGCTCCGCCGGGCATTCTGACCGCGGCGGTACAGCCGCGGCCAGAAGCGGAAAGCCGGCGGTGTACCGCCGACTTTCCGCTGCCCATGGGAATCCGCCATGGGGATTCTGACAGCCCATACCGCCATCCTGTTCCTGGCGGTTCACCCGCCAGGAACAGGATGGCGGTATGGGCTGTCATGGGGCCCCCGTAAGAGGGCCCCACAAAGAATTTCAGTGTCTGCTTTGCAGACACTGAAATTCGCGACGGGTGCAACTGCACCCGTCGCACCTTCCCACTCCGCCGGCTCCATTCTGAGCCGGCTTCCTCGTGGGAAGGGTGTTTCCCGCTGGGCTGGCGGGCGGACTTTCGGCGGTCGCCCGCCAGCCCAGTGGGAAAGCCAGAATGACCGCCGCGGTCTTTTGACCGCGGAGCGGTCTTTCGGCGGGAACCGCTTGGCGGGCGGCGACCGCCGTCCGCCGCGGTCAGAATCACCCCCTAAATCTAGAAGCTGAAGATTTTGAACACATGAGGTCTGCAAGGATGAAAACACATCTGAGAGAATTACTTGAGAGAGAGTACAAATTTGGAGAGCTTTAGAAAAATGGGAAGGCAGATGGGTGAAGAACCGAGAAAGACCAAGGAAAGGTTCAGATACTCTTCCTATAGATGTATTACAAATTAAAGAGCCATGTAGCCGGGAGTTGGAATCCCCGGCTACATCGCATGTTAAACTGGGAACGGAGTCCCGGTTTTCGAACCCTGTGAAAGTGACAATAAAGATATCGGGAATCCGGATGAGCAGATTCCGATCCCTAACCTGAGAACCATGGTGACGAGGATGCAATCGCCATAACTGGGAACCCGGATATCCAGGTTCCCGTTGTTATTGAAAGAGACAACGGACTACACACACTGCGCGCATTAAGAACAGAGGACGCCGAAGAAGAGGACGCCGAGAAAGGAGGAAGAAGGCAGAACCCATCAAGACGACCGCAGGAGGAAGAACAGAAGAACCCCAGTCCAGGGGATACCACAACGGGAAAGGAAGGTCCCGAAGAGCGCAAACTCCGCCACGTCCCCGGAGGGACGTGGCTCAACCAGGTACGGTCCTATTTAAAGGATAGTCTTCGATTGATGATAGGGAGGGAGAGGGCTGCGGGAGGAGAGAGCAGGAGAGGGGAGAGTGGAGGGGGACAAGAAGGGAAGAGGGAAGGATTTGAGAAGGGCACCAGAATAATCACAAGGAACACAAAATAAAGGAAGTTTAGTAATTAAAATTATCATTCACAGAGGTGGCTTCCCTGGATTTCTGACCTGTCGGTCACCACGATATTCTGGGGAGCGGAATCTTTCTCTCTCTCTCTCTCTCTCTCTCTCTCTCTCTCTCTCTTCTCTTTGCACCAAATTACACAGCAATATAAAAACCCCAGACTCACCGATATTTACGTTCCTCTTGTTTTTCCGGTCCACCTGGAAACATCATCGAGGAATATCATCTCCAGTCACCAGGAACCCTGAGGGAGAAGAGGACCACATAGAATCACGAATCAACAGGCCGCAAACATTGGACATTTTCACAGTTAAAACTCGATATAATAAAACCACGTTGACTCACCCTTTCGATTGAGTACCGTAGTCCTTCTTATCGCCACGCCCACTGCCACAGTGGTGTCAGAAGTGGGATTTCAGTGAGCGATAGAGGACAGATCAAAAGGATAAAATGGGGGAAAAACCCACCTTGGAAGATATGATTCAGCAGCTAGCAGAAGGTCAACGTCATCTCCAGCTAGTATGGGAGGCCCAACAAAGAGAAGCTAAAGAAGATAGAGAGGCCCTACAGAGCGCGTTAAAGAGCCAGGCCACCATCATGGCAAACAATCAATTAGTACATGAAACGGCCCTCCAAAAGCTCACAGACAGTATTGCAGCTAGCAAGGTCCATCCTAATGTGCCTAGCTCGGTCTTCCAAAAGTATCAGGACGGGGAGGAACCGACGCATTTTTTACCAACTTTGAAAGGGTGGCCTCCTCTGCCCAATGGCCTGAAGAACGCTGGGGCCAATACATAGCCCCGTTATTAACCGGTATTCTCCAAACTGCCTATCAAGCTGCAAATCCAGACGGTACAACCCTGTATAAAGGCATTAAAAAGAGTATCCTGGAGAGGGTAGGCCACGACGCAGAGTACTACTGCCTACGGTTTCGGAAAATTAAATGCGGTCCTACTGAACATCCCCGAACACTATATTATAAAGTAAAGGATCTAGGACTTAAGTGGCTAGGCCCTCTAGGAACAGAGAGGGAAGACGTTATAAAAGCTGTGATTTTGGAACAATATCTAGAATCCCTCCCTTCCCACACCCGTAGTTGGATACGTCAACACCCCAACGTCGATACAACTATGGCTGTAGACTTAGACTGTGCCTACCATCGATCGACGGAATTTAAGAGCAGGATACCTAAAACAACAACCAGATTATCACCCGTACCTGCTCGATCTCTTCCCCGAAAACCCTCAGAGGAAATGGAACCCTCTAAAATAGGGGAAAACCAACCTATGCAACAACCACAGTGTTACAGTTGTGGCAAGTGGGGACATATAGCACGGGTATGCCCTCGAAAGGGGGACAAACCAGAGACTATGGAGATCGGAATTACGAGGGGAAGAGTCCTATGCACAAGAGGGGGTGACTCACGGTACAGACAGGAAATAAAAGTAAACGGAAAACCTCTCGTAGCCCTGATCGATTCAGGATGTAGCCAATCCGTCATAAGAGCCAACGTGATAAACCTGTCAGGACAACAGACACACCAATGCGTCTCTATATGCTGCATACACGGGGATAAAAGAAACTACCCCCTGACCGCAGTACAGATAGAGTGGGAAGGGCAGCAAGAACTGATACATGTGGGTTTCATGGACCGTTTGGTCGAGGAATGTATATTAGGAACTGATTATATACGCTTTCCAGAACTGTTAAGGGGGGGTGAGATCCCGAAACGTGTCAGACTCCTGGTGGGCTGAGGCCCCCTTTTCCGACACCCATATAGAAAGTAAACCCTACCGACATAAGCCCACCAGACGGGAGAAAAGACACGTAAAACAACTCTATTGGACCACAGAGAAAGAAAAGAACTTAGAGAAGGTCATGGCCACTATTCCACCTCCCTCCACTTCCTTCCGTGCCAGTCAACGGGAGGACCCGTCTCTCCGCAACGCTTGGAAAACGGCTAAAACAGAAAGTACCAACGAGGTGGGTCCATATTTCCTTATACAAAAAAATCTCCTTTACTGAGTCATCAAACGAGGCGATGGGGAGAAACGACAATTAATAGTACCCGAACACTACCGTACCCAAGTGCTCTTTCTGGCCCACAACCATCCGGGAGGGGGCCATTATGGGAGGGAAAAAACAGAAGAATATTTACTACGAAGATTTTAATGGCCGGGGGTATATGCTCACCTACGGCGGTTTTGTGCCCAGTGTCCCAGATGTCAACTCGTAGACCCAGGACCCCAAAGGAAAGCACTCCTACAACCCTTACCTATCATTGATGTCCCATTTTCTAGAATTGGAATGGACTTAGTAGGCCCCCATCTCCCATCCACCAAAGGACACACTTATATTTTAGTTCTCGTTGACTATGCCACCAGGTACCCTGAGGCTATACCTCTTACTAGTACGACAACTAGAAATGTAGCCGAAGCCATGATCGCCTTCTTTGCCAGGGTTGGGTTTCCCAATGAAATCCTGACGGATCAAGGGACACCTTTCATGTCTTCTTTAATGGCCGATATTTGTAAGACTTTAGGAGTCAAACAAATTAAGACCTCGATATATCATCCCCAAACTGATGGTTTGGTTGAAAGATACAACCGCACCATAAAAACACTATTGAGAAAAACTGTCTCAGAGTCCGGGCGAGATTGGGACCGAAAACTTCCCTTGGTCCTTTACGCCATAAGATCACATGAACAAGCCTCTACCGGACATAGTCTGTTTGAACTCGTCTTTGGACGACAACCCCGTAGCCTATTAGATATGGCAGCTGAGATGTGGGAAGAAGAAGGAGAAAGTGAGAAACCCCTATTAGACTATGTACACAAACTTAAATATCAACTACAGACAGTGTGGGAGGACGTACGCAGTAATATGGAGAAAGCCCAAAATACCCAAAAAAGATATTATGACCGAGGTACAAAAACCCAATACCTGCAACCAGATGATAAAGTTCTTATATTACGCCCCTGTTCTGACAATAAACTATTAGCCAAGTGGCAGGGTCCGTATACCATATTAAAATCAGTCTCCCCTGTTACTTACCTCGTGGAACTATCCAGGAATCCAAAAAGAGTGCAAATTTACCATATCAACTTATTAAAAAAATGGGAAGAACCCACTATCAACCCAAATCATTCTGCTACAGCATTTTTGATAACACCAGAGAAACCCTTAGACATTGAACTGTGTCCCACCAACTCCGATATAAACTCAGAGAGACCCCACATTAACCCAAACATCACAGGAAAACAGCTGAAACAATTAGAGAGCCTTTTGACGCTACATAACAAATTTTTCTCAGGAAAACCCGGTAAAACACATTTGATCCAACATCACATAAGAACTCCAGAGGGTCAAGTGGTACGACTACGACCCTATCGTATTCCAGAGGCCCGTAGACATCTAATCGAGCAAGAGGTACAGGCTATGTTACAAATGAAAGTAATAGAACCATCTATTAGTCATTGGTGTTCCCTCGTCGTGCTAGTCCCGAAACCAGATGGTTCTATACGATTCTGTATTGATTTTCGCCGTTTAAATGACATTTCCCTATTTGATACCTATCCTATTCCCCGAGTGGACAACCGACTTGAGAGATTAGGCAAAGCCCAGTACATGTCAACACCTGACTTAACAAAAGGATACTGGCAAATACCTCTGGCTCCAGCCAATCGGGAAAAAAACGCTTTCTCCGCTCCCTCGGGGCTCTATCAATTTACGGTACTCCGGTTTGGCCTCCACGGGGCTCCGGCTACTTTACAAAGATTGATGGACCATCTCTTACGACCTTTTCAAAAGTATGCCGCCGCCTATCTAGATGATATCGTGGTCTTCAGCGAAACATGGGAAGACCATCTTGACCATCTCAATAATATTTTCCGTATGTTACACACAGCCGGTCTCACGGCTAATCCGAGAAAATGCCATCTGGCATATGATCACATCGCATATCTCGGGTATAGGGAAGGGACAACTTCGACCTCAGAAAAGTAAAATAGAGGCTATCCAACAATTTCCTACTCCCACAACAAAGAAAGAACTCCGCTCCTTTTTAGGATTGATAGGTTATTACCGACGATTTATACCCACATATTCCACTCTAGCCGCCCCCCTCATAGACCTCCTAAAAAAATCCCTGCCGTCCAAAATATCTACTCTGACAGCCACCCAACACTCCAGCTTTCAACACTTAAAATCCAGCCTCACTACAGAACCT
The DNA here is from genome assembly GCF_031143425.1 of Pleurodeles waltl. Taxonomy (NCBI): domain Eukaryota; kingdom Metazoa; phylum Chordata; class Amphibia; order Caudata; family Salamandridae; genus Pleurodeles; species Pleurodeles waltl. The sequence continues at coordinate 604,351,313 of NC_090451.1, read as the reverse complement.
GTCCTAGGGTGCCTGATTTTGCTAAGATCTTTCATCTTCAAACTGATGCCTCTGACGTGGGGTTAGGGGCGGTGCTGTCCCAAGCTGACGACGATGGCCATGACCACCCCATCGTGTTCATTAGTAGGAAACTGTTACCCAGGGAGCATCACTATCCAATTATTGAGCGTGAATGTCTCGCTTTTAAATAGGCTATTGAGAACCTGCGATATTATCTCTTGGGGCATCCTTTCGTTTTCTACACTGACCATGCTCCCCTAACTTGGTTGGCCTCCAATAAGAACACCAACTCCAACCCTTCTCTTTTTGGGTTCGTCACATTCCGGGCGCTCTTCAGGGTCCTGCGGACTATTTGTCTAGATACCCTGAAACTTCGGAACTGTATCAGTCCCGATCTTGGGATGGGGTGTGTAGCCGGGAGTTGGAATCCCCGACTACATCGCATATTAAACCTGGAATGGAGTCCCGGTTTTCCGAACCCTGTGAAAATGACAATAAAGATATCGGGAATCCGGATGAGCGGATTCCCGATCCCTTACCTGAGAACCATGGTGACGAGGACGCGATCGCCATAACTGGGAACCCGGATATCTGGGTTCCCGGTGTTATTGAAAGAGACAACGGACTACACACGTGACGCGCGTTAAGAACAGAGGATGCCGAGAAAGGAGGAAGAAGGCAGAACCCATCAAGACGACTACAGGAGGAAGAACAGAAGAACCCCAGTTCAGGAGATACCACAACGGGAAAGGAAGGTCCCGAAGAGCGCGAACTCCGCCACGTCCGCGGAGGGACGTGGCTCAACCAGGTACGGTCCTATTTAAAGGACAGTCTTCGATTGATGATAGGGAGGGAGGGGGCTGCGGGAGGAGAGAGCAGGGGAGGAGATGGGAGAGTGGAGGCGGACAAGAAGGGAAGAGGGAAGGATTTGAGAAGGGCACCAGAATAATCACAAGGAACACAAAATAAAGGAAGTTTAGTAATTAAAATTATCATTCACAGAGGTGGCTTCCCTGGATTTCTGACCTGTCTGTCACCACGATATTCTGGGGAGTGGAATCTTTCTCTCTCTCTCTCTCTCTCTCTCGTCTCTTTGCACCAAATTACACAGCGATATAAAAACCCCAGACTCACCGATATTTACGTTCCTCTTGTTTTTCCAGTCCACCTGGAAACATCATCGAGGAATATCATCTCCAGTCACCAGGAACCCTGAGGGAGAAGAGGACAACGTAGAATCACTAATCAACAGGCTGCAAACATTGGACATTTTCACAGTTAAAACTCGATATAATAAAACCATGTTGACTCACCCTTTCGATTGAGTACCGTAGTCCTTCTTATCACCACGCCCACTGCCACAAGCCAGTAAAAGTTTTACAAATGAGAGAGATTCCAGGACGGAATTTTGTACATGGCCCTTGGAGCAGAAATTATATCTTGTCATTTACAAATGTCTACCCCAGGTTGAGGGAGAAACCAGTGGAATGGTACCATCAGATAGATGGGTTTGTGAAACTTGTCAAATGTCTGTGGGAGGATTTGAACACTCTTTTATAGATGGTTGTTCCCTGAAGATTTGTAGATCGAGTGCAAGAGGTGTGTAGATTGGCCAACAAGCGAACCGCCAAGAGATCCGTCTACAGGTGCACCATCTACTGAAGTAATGAAGTACAATAATTGAATTCCTGAAAACGAGACTTTCGCCGAAAAACATCGATTGGCAACGCATAGATGGAACAGCTCAAGAGTTGAAAGAATCGATTCATGCATATTATGAGAGGTTGTTAAAAGCATTTAAACATTACAGTAGTGCAGAAACAACCGAGCCAAAAGAAATTAGTCATTTGATTTGCTGGCAAGCAAAGCCGATAGATGAGGTGTTGCAGTAAGCAAAATACTGTAGTGATGAGACTGAATTGAAACTGAAAAAGTTGAAAGAGAAAGCGATGGTGATGCAGATCAAAGCTGAACAGACAGGGATTCAAGGAAGTTTTCAGCCTCAACAACAGCAGGGACATGGCATGTTTCAGAATCAAGGTATGTTTCAGAATCAAGGCAGAGGTAGAAGTTGTGGTGGAATGACAATGGGAAGTGTCAATCGGGTGTAGATTTCAATTCTGTGATGATGCAAGTAGAGCCACAGGGAAAAAGACTGTTACCTTGTCATGTCTGCAGAGGAATCAGGCATTAAAAGAAGACTGTGTCCAATGTTAAATCAAGGAGGTGTTGAACAACAGATGAATGGTGTCAATGCTTTTCAGAACATGAGAAGACCAAGAATGAGAGGTCAATTCCAAATTTCCAGAATAATGTACAGCCCATGCAGCATGTGCAAAGTGTACAACCACAGGTACAACAAGTACAGTTACCTCACTTACAGCAGATGCAGCCACAAGTGCAGATGGTGCCTGCACAACAAATTCAAATGCCTAGACAACTGCAAATACCACAGAGTCCTATGGATCAGCAACAGGTGATGCTTTCTCAGGTGGTCACAGGTCAGAAAATAAAATCAGAGTAATAGTACTAATGCAGTTCACCAATTTCCTTTACATAGTGAGAATGGAATAAACGATGTATGGCTGTCAGATAGTTCAGATAAGGAGGAATGTGTGATGGCTGTTCATTAGAAGTGGATCAGAAAGGTCCTTATGTTAAGAGAAAAGTGCATGGTCACAAAGTTTCTTTTCTGGTTGATACAGGAGCTACACACTCGACAGTGAGATCTGCAGAGGTTCCAGATTTGCCTTCATCAGGAAAAACAACTCAGATTGTGGGAGTTGCAAATCAGTATTTTACAAACCCCATTACAGAGCCAGTTTTGGTTAAAATTGGTAATTTCAAAGTTTTGCACAAGTTTGTGATTCAAGTCCAGTGTCACTACTCGTCGGAGATTTATTGTGCAAAACAAGATGTTCGATTACCTGTTCAGATGAGGGAACTGAAATTCAGACAAACAGTGATGATGAAGAAGACCCGACACTTACTGTCAGTAATGAGTCAGTGTCTGAGGAAATTTCTTTGATTAGTTTTGATGAGCCAGTAATTGAAGAAGCTCTTTTGATTAGTTTCCTTCCTGTTTGTGAGGCGATAGATCTTCCTGTTGATTTGCAGAAGGCTGTTAAGTTTAAAGTTTGAGATCTTTCAGGAAAGGACATTGGGTTGGTCAAAGGAGTAGAACTAGTCAGAGTAGCAGTGAAGCCTAATGTAGTTTTCCCTCAGACTCCACAATATCCAGTGACAACTGAAGCAATTGAAGGTGTAAAATCTTTGATACAGCAGTTCGTGGAGAAAGGAATTCTAAAAGAAGTGTTGAGTAGCCCATGTAATTCACCAATAATGGGTTTACGGAAACTACGTGGGAACATTTGTCTTGTACAGCATCAAAGAAATATAAATGACATAGTGATTTAGTGTTGTCCAGTTGTGCCAAATCCAGCTGTGATTGTGTTTCAGATCCCATGTGATGCTGAATGGTTTACTGTGTTAGACCTATGTCAAGCATTCTTTTCAGTGCCTCTTCACGAGGACAGCAGATATCTCTTTTGTTTTAAATTTCTGAGCAAGGTCTACTGTTGGTGTAGAATTTCAAAAGGGTTTTCAGAGTCAACATCCATTTTCAACCAAATCTTGAAAAAGAATTTGGAGTCACTCATTCATTCAGGCTTTATTTCGGTAAAATACCATAAAAGCATAACATACACAATAATAAATTGTCAGAAATAATTAAAAGAGCCATTAATCTCAAACCAAAGTTAGATCATCATCATGTACTATGTTCAATTTTTAAAAATTGTTAAAACCCATAATTTAAGAACTTCATAAAGGCATTCATACACAGTGATAGCTCCTCAGTAATAGTTAAGTTGAGCTCATCCGCAATAATATTATACAACATACACAAAATCTAAAATATGAGATTAGTAAGAATTATAATAAATATAAAACACAGAAATTTGATTTTTGAACATATATAATAAGCCGATGAGCAAGGCACAGTTATAAGCTTTTAAACGTTATACATTAATACTCAAAGATTTGTTCCTAGTAAGCCAAATTGCCTCTAAGAACTTTACCAGCGCACAGGCCACAGTCCTATGCGTACTTGATCCGCAAATCCTAAGGGCTAAATGTCTATCCCTAATACACAGGATTTTGCATAGTGGTCTTATCCAACTTGGCCTCTGGTTTTTGTACGCTGTACAGAAGAATAGAACATGGGCAATGTTCTCTTTGGTCTTGCAACCCATCGTGCATAAATCTAGTTGACCTTCAGTTTACTTCCATCTAGAAGTAAGGGCGCGTAAAGGTAAAGATCCAATTCTAAATCTAATATAAAGTGCTTGTGCAATGGGAGATGTAATTATATCCAAATTGTGCTCAAATTCTTAATGGAACTTAGCTGAGAAAAAGCGGTCTGTCATACTGGCAGACGGAGCTGATGACAACTCTGCTACTTGCAAATTAGTCCAATAGACATCCTTCAAAGTCTTATAGCATTGTTTGGAAGGTGAAGAGGATCAGACCAGTACAGACCCAACTCAAGTTTAAAGAAAGTGTTTTTCACGTATCTACACCATTGGATATTTTCAGATTGTGGTGCAGCTAACATCGCCCTGAGACATGCTCTATATGGGCCATAATCTAATCCAATACTGCAATGGCCTCATAGCTGCTATATCTGCAATGGAATATAAATTCAGATCCATTCGAATAGGCAATGTGGGAGAGCTCAGAGGTATCTTTAGCAAGTTCTTTAAAAATACATTTTCCACTCTCTTTAGATCCTGCAATCTGCCATGATCCCATAACTCTGCAACACACAGGGCTCTCCCTCTGGCTTGACTTTTATATATTTCCATCGCTAAATTATCTGCCCGCGAATCTTAAAATACCCTTCTTCAGGGACATGGTACACTTTGACAGTTGGGCTGACCATTTGTGGGAATCCTCCAGCCTAACTCCCAAATAATCAAAATTAGAGACTCTTTCTAGAATTTTACAATCTAGGGATATCGTTTTCTTCACTCTATATTTTATATCACCAAAAACCATATATTTGGTCTTGGTAGCATTTATTTGTAAGCCGTTCTCCCTACAAAATCCTGAGAATTTATCAAGGAGCCTAGCTAATCCAGAGGCAGTTTGTGATAACAACAGAGTATCATCCGCAAACAATAGGCACGGGGTTTTTACGCTGCCCTGCTTTGCGGCATCATTATCACAGTCATATAAATAGGGTATACAAGTGTTTAGAAAAAGTAAAGAGCGTGGGAGCCAACACACACCCTTGTCTAACCCTTTTCTGTAGTGGGAACTCTCCGCAAGTTCCCCATTTGGTCCCCACCTTACTCTAGCATAACTCTCAGAACATAATTCCTGGATCAGTTTTAACAAGGGACACCAGTCCTACCCAAAGTCTCCCATAATTTGAGTCAGGGAACCAGGTCAAAAGGAGACTTAAGGTCCACAAAGGCAACAAAGAGTCTCCCAGCATCCAGGTCCACTGTCTTCCATTTAATTGTAAGAAAGTGAAAGACCTGGTCTACTGTACCTATTTTCCGCCTGAAGCCCGCCTGTAGGTGACTTAAGACGTTATTTTCCTCTATCCATTCCTCAAGCCTACCCAAAACCTGGTGAGAAAATATTTTCTGCAAATTGTCAAGTAAGCTTCTTGGTTTATAATTGCCTGGGACTGACCTATCCCCTTTTTTGTAAATTGGGACAATTATTGCACCTTTCCAGGAGCGGGGGTTGCTACCTGTCAGAACAGCATTGGACACGCTATTTATATAGGGGCCCCAGAATTTGAGATCAGATTTGAACAAATCGGATGGAATTCCATCTGGGCAAGGCGCCTTTTCTGATTTTGGGCCTTAATGGCCATCTCTGTTTCTCTTAGAGTAAACCGTAGAAGCCCGCCTACGTAAGTGTTATCAATCACCCTTGCTCTCCCTGTGCCGATATGGGGCACAGACTCCTGCCTATAAAGTTCAGTAAAATAAGGCGTCCAATCATCATGTGGTATATGACAATCAGGTCTGGGATTCTCTTTTCGCCCCCCTCAGGGCTACCAATGACCAGAACCGCTTAGGTTTACTTTCCTTAGCTGCTACTAACAATTCCTGCCAAGTTGCCTCCTCCCATTTAGTCATACTAGGCCTAATTACAGTGGCATACTCTCGCCTCGCCAAAATGATAATTGATCTGTCTTTTTGTTTGTTTGCCTCCAAGAGTCTGCACTTGGCCTTTTACGACACACTTTATTAAACCATCTATTGCATTTGCTTATTTTTGGCTTTGTGTCCTTTGCTGGCTCTGAAATATAGCCCTTTCAAAGATCAGAAGAATTCTGCATGAGTGGCTATAATCTGATCCAGTGTGTGTGTGTGTGTGTGTGTACTAGAAACAGCAGCTAAAAGGTAAGTGGAGACTAAGGTGTGCATTTTAGCCACTGATTCATTTAAAATTTATAAAAGTCTCCCATTTTATGGCACGCTTGTTATTTAACACCACTATGGGGAGCATATCATCATGCTTCTGCTGAATGTCGTTTTTAGCAGAAAACCACCTATCAAACAACCAAAATAGGTGAGTGATCACTACAATGTTGTTCTCCCACCCTAAGGTCTTTGATTTCATGCCAGATCCTTACATCAATGAGCACAAAATCAATATGACTGCTATAGGACCTTCTAAAAAATGTTGGATTCGACGGAGTGTCTGAAGGAAAGCGCCTATTTCCTGGCCGAAGTCCATGTTTTATCATAAATTCAATGGCCTGCAGCGCCCTGGCACTGGATTTTGACGTTTTTTTTTGTATTGAAAGAGCTGGAATTCCCCATATAAAGTCCTCTACCTGCTTTAGCTCAGAAAAGAGGGAGTTAGGTTCTAGGGACACATAAAAAGTTCTGGCTACAATAACAAAATATAAAAAAAACTTTGAGACGAGCACTCAGCATACTAATAGAATTAGTAATTAGGCTTGGAGAACCTGGTCTATTATATACATTGACACACAGGAGCCGGGGACCCTGATGCAGCTTAATTGAAACTGCCAATATATCGGCTGAGCGTACAGCGATTTCTTTCATTTCACCCACGTGGGAGATTTTTACCCAGGTATTAAGGCCCCCACCTGCTCTCCCAACTGCAGACAGAGTAGCCTTCTTGCAAAATGAGGTAAACCCTTGCCTGCAAACATTTGAGGTGGCCCACGTTTCCTGAAATTTGCAAATGTTAAAGCTATCAATAAACTGCCCCCACTCTGAATCAATCAATCGTATTTCTTATGCCAGCTATATTCCATGAAATTAATGCAGGGTTAGAGAACCCATGTTCCACATGATCATTCTTTCAGAGCTCACAGCTAGGGATTATAATTGTTCTTGTGTTGATTACTCCCCTGTTTGATTCTTCAGCTTGATCAAACCCCTAAGAGTAGTCGATTCCAAGAGCACCCTAGTTTCTATTAGGAGATTACTTACATCAACATGTAAGTTGTGATTTGCAGGGGCAGATGATAAATGCAGTCAGTCTAAGTCTGAGAGATTATCTGCTTGCATTGTTCTCGATAAATTATTTTCTCCATTAGAGTTTACGCACTCCCTCCTAGCAGTCATATAATAAACCCCCGCAGATGGATTTGGATCCTCAGTTCCCATATGGGATGGCTCTGTGCTCGTGTTAGTAGAGACCCCGCTACCCCAAGTGCTTCAGTCAGGCCACAAACTTTTGAAAACATTGAACCATTTCTTAATGGATTACGCATCTCCACAGATATCAAACCTTTTACCAACATGGGACTAACAAGCATTTGTTCGAAAGTATCCTTACATGCTGATTTCTCTGTATAACGCTTGGCAGAAATTATATCTGAATGTACAATAGAAACACATTGCCAAACATGTCTTATCCAATGCGTGACTTTATTCTTCATCAACAAGCTGTCTTCCCATACATTAGGAGGTAAGGGAGGTACTCCACACAAGTAAATCGGATAAGCTCTATTAAGGTGTTTAGTAGAGGGCTGCACAGTGCTCAAATCCCGTGCCATAGGCACATGCGGCTGGTTCGATGTCAAAGAGCTTTTTTGACCAGATGCCCTATGATGATTTTTGGAACTTGCCAAGGCTACTCTCGTCCTGACAGCTGGAGAGCCGTCGCTCGTCGTATGCCTCTGCTCTACGATGTTATGTAGAGATGGACTTTCTCTTGGAGTACTTTCAATATCCCTTTTCATTGCAATGGGTCGAAGGAGATTGAGTACCTCCATCATCATTTGCTTAAGCTCTGTTACCTCTTTTTTTAAGCTATTAATAACATTAACCACTTAGTGAACACTCCATTAGGCTGGTGGCTAGATATTTCCACAATCAAGTCAAGTTTACTAGATCCTGTTGATTGGTCAAGAGTCTCCTGTGGCTAAAACGATTTTTGAAAGGAATTTCGTGGACAATTACACTACATGTTTGGACGCCGTCAGAATTACCATGTAGGGGGCTACTTTTACTAGCCTCTGCATTAGATTCACCAGATTCCCCGGTTAACAACAAACCTGCTAAGATGTCTTTCTTGCAGGCAATATCTCTCTTGTTTGGCAATCTAGATTTAAAATAGGGTGCGAGTGAGCCACTTCTCAACCCCTTAGAGGTTCTCTTCTGGGATTTTTGGATAAAGTTGAACCCACTGCAGGACTCCCTTTTGCCTTACGCTTCCCCATAACGTAACTTGTATTTGAAAAGGTAGTAGGGTTTGGAAGAATTAATGACTAGTCCATACCTTACGTGGGGCGATACCAGCGGTACCGGTCCAAGCCTGAGGTCCGTGAGGAGCTTCGTGTGAAAATTCTGGAGGAAGGCCGCCACTTCATCGACCCCTGCATGTCGACGTGGTCCGAAAGTCTTTGCTGCGAGGTTCCCCGCTTTCCGACGGCTACGAAGGACTGCTGCCCTGGCCATCGCCCTGATTTGGACCCTTGATGTTTGGTAGAGCGAAACGATAAGACGAGTCTTCTGGTGACGTCATCGATATTTTCAGTTAAGTATAAGTGGAGCGTCTCCCAGTCCTTAGTTGGACACTTGGTTTGGTCCTTAGTTGGACACTTGGTTTGGTCCTTAGTTGGACATTTGGTTTGGTATCCCTTCGGGATCACTTTGATTTGGAACTTGCAAGTACCAAAGCCGAAGGACTCGTGTATTCACGAGACTATCGTAAACGATAATCCTTTGAAGTTTGAAGCTAGACTAGTGAGCGAAGATGCCTGGTCTTAGCAGACTTGGAAATTTGTTTTGTCTTGGTTGTAAAAGGGACTCCCGGTTGGAGGACTCATGTCCGGTTCCTCCGATTGGAACTCCAACTTATGAACTATATGTGAAGCACGGAGTAGGCCCCATCACATATAATGAAGTATGGATCCGTTACACCAGAAAAGATGGTGTTTTAAAATGGCCCCAAAATGGTAGCTTTGACACAGAAATCTTAGATAACCTCGAAGTTAGACTTTTTAAGAAGAAAGCCCGGCCGGCAATGTTTGATTCTTTCCGCTTATGGCGTAAGGAAGCCAAGCAAAAGGAAATTAAATTAGCTAAGAAAAATAAGAGAGAAAAAGGTATTTCGATTATGCAAGCTGCTATACAGTTTAAAGATAACGAAGTAGAACAGTTGAATGAGCAGTTGCATAGGCGACATAAAATGACAGTAGATAAATGCTATCCAGTTTTGCCGCCTCTTCAGCAAGATGCAGCAAAAGACTCTGAAAAAGATCCCCTAATGTCGCATTTGCTAAGTTCGCCACCACCCTATGCGCAGAATGCAACGGCACCTCCGCAACCTCTGGTTGCACAACCAGTGGTTGCATTGCCTCCTGCTCCTCCCCAGCACCCACCAGCTATTCTTCAGTTGGTTCCTATTCCTCCGGTGCAGCCTTCTCAAGGGCCACCGGCTTTGACATCTGCTCTGCCTTTACTTCCTACAACTGTGACTACTATAGCGACTACCACTCCTGGTATTGTTTCTGATACTGCTTCTGTCTCTGCCTTGTCTCATTCTGTTTTTCCTCCTGTTCATTTGTCAACCTCTCCCTCCATCCGTCAGAGAATGACGAACACTGTGACTAGTCTTTTATCCCCTCTCTTTGGGTCATTAGCTACGACCCCAGTTTCACAGCGTAAGCAATTGCGTAGCCAATTGCCTGATGGTATGGAGAAAGAGACACTGAATTATTTGGCGCATAAATGGGTTACTGAACCAGCGAGATATGAACTAGAGTCTGTTATGGATGTCTTCCATCAGTGGGAAGAACCGAAACAGAGATACGTTTTTGAGAAAATGTGTACTTTTCTTTCTGAGGATTTAGAGGAAAATGGTTTGGAGCCCAATCCGCCTAAGTTGTGTCGTGTACGGTTCGATTTTTCGACAGGTTTGATTGTGGGTTCAGATGTCGAGAAAGCAGTTGCGATGTTATTGTCATTTAGGACTGAAGGTGTTTCCAGGTTATTATTTAAATATGATTCTTCTGCTAAAAAGAAAGGGAAACAGTACCCCATGAGAGAAGTTCCCCCACAGTGGAGGGAAGGGGACCCAAATGCTAATCCACCTGTCCTGCCTCATTTCCAGCGTGTATGGGTACACGTTCCATGGAAGCGAGCTGAAGTTTTAGCCCTTAAGCAGACATTGCCTGATCCCCGTAAGAATCCTACAGGGTATTACAAGGAATTGTCACAGACTGCGGGGTCTTGCATTATGAATTTAGCTGACATAGACATGTTGTTTGGGAATGTTGTTCCACAGCCTTTATGGGGAAAGATTCGCCATACAGACCATGCTCAAGAGTTAGGTGACACATGGGCTAATATTGCTGCTGCAGATGCCCGACAAATTGGTGGTGCTAAACCTGAGCCTTTAGTGACAGAGCTTCCTGGTAGAATTATTGATTACATGAAAACTATAATGCCTGCGATGCGTGTAAACTGGGATAAATTGTCTGCATGTAAGCAAAAGAAAGAAGAAACGGTATCAGATTTCTTCACCAGGTTTGAAGAAACGTTTGTGGATCACAGTGGTCAAGATATGAGCACGGAAGGTGGTCAACGTTTGTTCGTCGATAAATTTGTGCATAATCTGCTTCCTGAGTTGTGTAAAAAGTTAAAAGACTCAGAAAGTTCTTGGGCAGTTTCCTCTTCAGCACAGATATTGGCTACTGCACAATACTACGAAAATAGAGATAAAGATGAGAGAGATAGAGTAGAAAAGAAAACAAAAGATTTGAAAACGAAGGTTCTGTTACAACAAGCGTACCCGCCACGTGGTGGTCAGAATAGTGGTGCACAGAACAACTATCAGAATAACTATCAGCCCCAACCGTTTCAGAGAAACTCGCAAAGAACCGAGTATGCTCAACCACGTATCCCAGTAGGTCCCAATCAGTGTTCATATTGTAAAGAAGAGGGTCATTTCAAGTATAGTTGCCCTGCTTTGCTACAGCGCGCAAATGGTACTTCTGGTTTAAGAGGTCGAGGTGTTCCACAAGCACCTAGAGGAAGAGGACGTGGATATGTTCCCCAGAGAGCGCGCCCATTCCTCCCTCAAAACTCAATGAACAGATTTGATCAACAGGTTAATGCATCTGGTAGGACGACTCAGTACTATACTGATGATTACTATACAGAGGGTGAGCATTTGGACAGTAATGATTGCTAGGACAGCCATAGACAAAGAGAGGGAGTTGTTTCAGTTCCAGTAGATCAGAGTGGGCCTTATGTTAAGGTGATTGCATCAGGTGTGTCAGAACCTTTTCTGTTGGATACTAACTCCCTGGCGCACCTTTGTCTGGCGAAACAAATGTATCAGTAGGGTTTTCCGGCGCCCCAGTTAGAAATCCGATTTCTAACCCTATATCTCTTTCTGTTGGACCTTGTAAATTTGAAACACCCCTTATTTTGACGACAGGTTGTGGCGAGAACTTGTTAGGATTAGATTTGTTAAAGAGATTGTATGCGACATTGTATTGCTCTCCTTCTGGAGTGCAACTCACATTGGGTAAGAAAGTGGTTTCACCAATGTATTTGTCAAAGGACAGATTTCCACCAGAATTTTCGTCTCTTCCTAATACTCTTTGGGCTACTGGACCTAATGATGTAGGTCTTTTGGAAATTCAGCCATATGTGATAACATTGAAAGCCAATGTTAAAATGCCACGTATTCCCCAATACAAGATCTCTAGTGAGGGGGAAAAAGCGTTGTTGGCAATTATTCGTGATCTGATTGAGAAGGATGTAATTGAAGAGACAAGAGGCAACGTTTGCAATAGTCCTGTTTTGCCTGTCTTGAAGCATACTGACCCTACTCAGCCACCTGTTTATAGGTTTGTAATTGATCTTAGAGAGGTGAACAAAATAGTTGTGCCACAGTTTCCAGTCGTCCCCGATATCACTGCATTGTTGACAATGATTCCAGCTTCAGCCACTTGGTTTTCAGTAATAGACTTGAAAAATGCTTTCTTCAGCATCCCTATTGCAGAAGAGAGCAGGGACATTTTTGGCTTCAATTTGGGAGGACGAAGCTTCAGATTTAAGAGAGCTCCTCAAGGCTATTGTGAAAGCCCATCTATCTATAGTCAGGCTTTGAAAGCACAACTTGACACTCTTATGTTACCTGATGGCGCCACTCTCATTCAATATGTCGATGATTTGCTAGTTGCCGCAGATACTAAGGAGATCTGCAAAGAAGCAACATTGTCATTATTGCGTCATTTGTCTGATTTACACCACAAAGTGTCCCTTTCAAAGTTACAGTATTGTCAAAAAGAAGTGACCTATTTAGGTCATCTCTTTTCGAAGGAGGGAAGGCAACTGACCCCAGAGAGAATCAGGGCTGTTGCAGCAATAAGTGTGCCAAGAACACAAAGGGAAGTACGTGCTTTCTTGGGTATTACATCATATTGCAGACAATGGATACCTAATTTTTCGTTAATAGCCAAACCCTTGGTGGCATTAACTTGTAAAGATATACCAAATCCCGTCCCATGGTCTGAAGATTGTCAGAAACGTTTTGTCGAATTACGTGATGCATTATGTTCAGCTCCTGTGTTGGGTACCCCCAACTACAGCAAGCCTTTTACATTGTATGTCCATGAGAAAGAAGGTTGTGCGTTAGCAGTTTTGACACAACAGTTTGGAGACAGGGAGCGTCCATGCGCCTATTTCTCTTCAACCTTAGACCCAGTAGCTAAGGCACTACCGAGCTGCTTAAGAGCGGCAGCGGCAGCTGCTGTTTCTATCCGACAGTCTGCTGGTTTAGTGATGAATAACACATTAATCGTAATGGTTCCACATGCAGTGGACACGTTGTTAAACAGAACCAAGACACAGCATTTAACTAGTGCTCGATTGTCAGGTTACGAGTTGACATTGTTAGCAAGCCATGTACATATAAAAAGATGCACTACACTTAACCCAGCTACGTTATTGCCAATTGTGACGGAGTTAGATACTTCTGAACAACATGATTGTCTCCATAGAACAGAAGAAGAAACGAAAGGGAGAATAGACCTTCTGGACACTCCCATTGCAAAGAGTGATGGTACTTTGTGGGTGGATGGTTCATGCTTTAAGCTCCCGAATGGTGACACGACTGCGGCGTATGCTGTGACAACTTTGGGTACGATTGTTGAAGCTGCACGTATCCCACATAATTCAGCCCAAGCAGCTGAGTTAATAGCCCTAACAAGAGCATGTACAGTATCAAAAGGAATGAAAGTGACTATCTATACCGATAGCCAATATGCGTTTGGTGTGGCCCATAGTTTTGGGCGTTTGTGGAAGGAACGTGGGTTCCTGACCTCGCATGGAACTAAAATACAGCATGGTCAGTTGGTAAATGAGCTCCTTGATTCACTTACTTTACCGTTGCAAGTCGCGATTGTGAAGTGTAGCGCACATAAAAAGGTGACTGATGATGTTGGTCGTGGGAATGCATTTGCTGACGAGGTCGCAAAAGAAACGGCAAGGAATGTGATGAGCCGAATGTATGTCGCGGGCCCTGCAAGATGGATTGGTGATGTTGGAATGTTTGAAGACACGATAGAAAGCGTGAAATCGATTCAAGCTGAAGCCACAGAGAGAGAATTGAGTGTGTGGAGAGAAAGTACGGGTAAATTGGATGTGAATGGTTGTTGGGTCGAGTTGTCAGAACATCAAAGATGGTTGCTACCCGATGCGTATGTGCTTGCAGTAGTTACAATGGCTCATGGAATGGCTCACATCAGTGTGAAAGGGATTTGTAAGTTGTTGGCCCCAGTATGGCAAAATGCAGGAATTCCCAAGTGCGCAGAAAATGTGGTTAGAAATTGTATGGTATGCCTGAAACACAACCCTGGTAGAGGAACCCCAACTCCAGCTGGTCATTTTGCACCTCCTACGTATCCGTTTGAGGTTTTGCAGCTAGATTTCATCCACATGGAGAGGTGCAACAACTTAAAATACGTACTCGTTGTTGTTTGTGCCTTTTCAATATGGGTGGAAGCCTATCCCCTAAAAGACAATACTGCGCTATCCACAGCCAAAGCCCTTGTGAAAGAGTTCTTCCCTAGATTCGGAATGCCGAGAATGATCTGGAGTGACAATGGAAGTGAATTTGTGGGTCAAGTGATGAAGAAAGTATGCGAAGGGCTAGGCATAAACCAAAAGTTTCACGCTGCAAATCACCCCCAATCAGCTGGATTAGTGGAGTGCCATAATGGCACTCTAAAGCTAAAATTGGCCAAGATACAAGCGAGCTCTGGTCTCAAATGGCCTGACGCTCTACCCTTAGCACTCCTATCAACCAGAATGACTGTGCATTCACGAGTGAAACTTAGTCCTTATGAAATAGTCTTCGGCCGCCCGGCCAATATATGGGGAGTGCCTAGGCCCAAGAAGTTCAGCGAGATAGAGTATCCTGTCTTGCTTGACTATCTGTATGAATTGACAGCTAAATTGCGTGTCTTACATCAACAGGTCCACGACACCCTGCCCCCGGTCTCTGAATCTCCAGGTCATCCCATTGAGCCTGGATCCTGGGTTTTAATAAAGAACTTTCAGCGAACCAAAAACGAGCAGCCCAGGTGGACCGGACCGCACCTCGTTCTTCTCTCCACAAGATCAGCTGTTCGAGTAGAAGGGAAGAAACACTGGATCCATGGGACCCATTGCAAAAGGGTACCCCTACCTCTGCCATATGACCGGTGGGTCCAGGAAGGTGTCGCCGACTCAGAGACTGAAACCGTGCCACGTTTTCTGCCTTTCAGCGATGCACGAATAAAAGGAACACTCACTGAGAAAGAAAGTGATGACATTTTACAATCAGCAGTATCACCGTCAGTTCGATTGGACACTACAGAACCTGAACTCCTTTTTCAGGACCACACGATACCTGGGACTAACCGTTATAATCTACGACCAAGAATAAAGGACAAATAAAACAGTTTACTTTTCTTCCCTTTAGCAAAGTTCTCGAATATGGAAAATTATTTTTGAATAACTTTTTGCTTTTTTTTGTGTGTTTTTTGAACCTCCATCCGGGTTCAGCTGTAGGATCGTGGCTGAAAAGACTTAGGGGGGTAGCCTGTGGACACAAGGTCTACAGGTCTGGTTTGTTCTAGGGCGGCCTGGAACATTCAGAACACTCCTAAGTGAAGTAAACCAACCGCCACGAACGGCAACGGTTAGAGGATGGAATCTTTCCAAAATGGAGAACATGTTAAAAGACTGAGTTTCAAGAAGAGAATATGTGAAACGATAACCAGGAAACGGTTTTTGCTGCTGTGCATTTTTATATTATTTAGTATACTTATGTTTTTTATAGGATATATTTTATTCTGTTTTAACGTGATATTGGCACCCACTACCTCGTCTGCACCTCCTCCTTCCACTGTTTCCCCACATTCTTTTCAACTCCTCCCTAAACATGAATCTGCTAGGAGACTAGAGTTCATTAATAACTCCTTCATCCAGCTTTTGCACCAACACCAACTAGTGATAAATACAACTAACTGTTGGGTGTGTGGCCTTATGCCTCACACAGCAGATAAAGGTATCCCTTATCTGATCCTGCCTTTCATCCACAATGGTTCCGTGTGGGCATTCAGAACGATATTCATCTATGCACACTACCCCCTACGTTTTGCGGAAGACAACCCTAAGAAAAATGCTTTAGTTAAAGGTATCATAGACATGATGAAGGACAATATCTTCTACGAGACTATCCCCAGAGATGAGACAATGGCATATATAGGATGGAACATGACCGGATATGAAGCCACAATGAGTGAGAAACAGCAAGCTAAGATATCTTCCCTGATTTGGGTTGTACCCCATCAGGGTCACCTGTGTCTGCAAGGTACTGGCAAGAATCCCAGAGCTCAGCTAGGGGAAAGCGTCTGCACTGAGACATATGTCTTCGCATCTCAGACCTCCCCTCCGCTCTTGGCAGCTAAGGGTACCTATTTCATCTGCCATGATAGAGCCTTTACATGGTTGCCCCCTGACTTTTCGGGCACATGCTTCGTTTCGTTCCTGTTGCCCCCTACCTACACAGCAGCGGCAGATTACCACAAGACAAGGATAGTTAGAGGCGTCTTCAGTGAAGAAGACACTGCAGGACAAGAATTTGGGGACTTCGTAAAGGGTTTTCTGCCGTTCTGGGGACAAATAAGTAACAGCAGGAGTATAAGGCAATTGATAAGAGTGGTTGAATCCACCGTGGCTGAAACCGCTGGTGCCCTTGGTAACTTGACTGCTGAGCTCCAGTCGGATCGTCTTATGACCCTTCAGAACAGGGTCGCATTAGATGTCATACTTGCAGACCGGGGTGGAGTATGTACATTGATCCAGTCGAGTTGCTGTGTTTTTGTCCCAGATAACGCTCCGACAGTATACCAGGCCATCTCCAAACTGCATAGAATTTCCGAATCTATTCATTTAGATAAAGGAGATTGGTTATTAATGGGATGGCTCTGGGAACTGATATCAGCATGGGGATGGAAGATTCTGATGGTCATTGGGATGATCTTGGCCATTCTTTTCCTGTTCTGTCTATGCGTGCAGTGTGCTCCTGCGATATGTGGCCTCTGTGTTACATCATGCATAAGGAAACCTGCACCAAGAGACGAGCTAAATACTAGGATGATGTTACAGCAACATCTCAACGACTTTAGAAACATAGACCTGGACTCAGATTAGCATGAGAATAGGTTTATTGCCTATGTAAGGGCAAAAGGAGGGTTTGTGGTTCTAAAAATTCTGGACCCATGTAATTTACTTTGCCACAACAGTACGATTTTAGTATCAAAAGACCGATAATGACTAGTACACTAAGCATGAGCATTTTCGCTCAATTCCAGCAGCATTTTCACCTCGAAATCGCCATTTTCGTCCTGCACTCGTGGCTCCCATTTTATACACGGCAGCCATTGTAAAAGTTGCCCTCACATAGGCTTATAATACAGTCAGATTTGATTCCAAGGACACGTACACCTTGATTGACTTTTCTCTGACCTGGGCAAGCTGGAACCATTGCCTCAGGCCAAACCTGTTTGGTCAGTCCCTCTCCCAGTGGCCGAATCAGATAGCATCAAGGCACACCAGGCCATAAAACCCTTATTATCGCTAACACACCCTGCCTAATCTTGCTCACACCTGCACCTGCTCTTTTCTTCTTCTTACTTTACGAGGGGGAGGTGCCCGTTTTTATTGGGGGTCCACACTTATCTGATGTGAAATTCTAGGCCTTGCCGGGTAATTTATTATGGGTTGGATGACATGAAATATGAGGTTTCATCATGACACTGTTTTTTCCTTTGTAGTGAAAACATGTGAATGACCAACCAAAATGTCAAGAATGTTTGCCTGAAGCTTAAAAAACTGTATATAAGGAAACCTGATTTTGCATTGACAGACAGTCTCCTGAGAACATACAAACCGTGCTGTTGTACTTCTAGGACGCTTGTTACTTGGTTGCAGCCAATAAATTTGATCTTTGACTTCACCTAGAAGACTCTGAGTTTCTGTGGTCTGAATCAGGAAAGTACCCGAGGTCTTTGGGTGTACCCTGACACCGCTGGGTTACCGGATCAGTACCGGTTCTGAAAAACCCAGTACCTCAGAGCCTAGCTAATCCAGAGGCAGTTTGTGATAACAACAGAGTATCATCCGCAAACAATAGGCACAGGGTTTTTACGCTGCCCTGCTTTGGGGCATCATTATCACAGTCATATAAATAGGGTATACAAGTGTTTAGAAAAAGTAAAGAGCGTGGGAGCCAACACACACCCTTGTCTAACCCTTTTCTGTAGTGGGAACTCTCCCGCAAGTTCCCCATTTGGTCCCCACCTTACTCTAGCATAACTCTCAGAACATAATTCCTGGATCAGTTTTAACAAGGGACACCAGTCCTACCCAAAGTCTCCCATAATTTGAGTCAGGGAACCAGGTCAAAAGGAGACTTAAGGTCCACAAAGGCAACAAAGAGTCTCCCAGCATCCAGGTCCACTGTCTTCCATTTAATTGTAAGAAAGTGAAAGACCTGGTCTACTGTACCTATTTTCTGCCTGAAGCCCGCCTGTAGGTGACTTAAGACGTTATTTTCCTCTATCCATTCCTCAAGCCTACCCAAAACCTGGTGAGAAAATATTTTCTGCAAATTGTCAAGTAAGCTTATTGGTTTATAATTGCCTGGGACTGACCTATCCCCTTTTTTGTAAATTGGGACAATTATTGCACCTTTCCAGGAGCGGGGGTTGCTACCTGTCAGAACAGCATTGGACACGCTATTTATATAGGGGCCCCAGAATTTGAGATCAGATTTGAACAAATCGGATGGAATTCCATCTGGGCAAGGCGCCTTTTCTGATTTTGGGCCTTAATGGCCATCTCTGTTTCTCTTAGAGTAAACGGTAGAAGCCCGCCTACGTAAGTGTTATCAATCACCCTTGCTCTCCCTGTGCCGATATAGGGCACAGACTCCTGCCTATAAAGTTCAGTAAAATAAGGCGTCCAATCATCATGTGGTATATGACAATCAGGTCTGGGATTCTCTTTTCGCCCCCCTCAGGGCTACCAATGACCAGAACCGCTTAGGTTTACTTTCCTTAGCTGCTACTAACAATTCCTGCCAAGTTGCCTCCTCCCATTTAGTCATACTAGGCCTAATTACAATGGCATACTTTCGCCTCGCCAAAATGATAATTGATCTGTCTTTTTGTTTGTTTGCCTCCAAGAGTCTGCACTTGGCCTTTTACGACACACTTTATTAAACCATCTATTGCATTTGCCTATTTTTGGCTTTGTGTCCTTTGCTGGCTCTGAAATATAGCCCTTTCAAAGATCAGAAGAATTCTGCATGAGTGGCTATAATCTGATCCAGTGTGTGTGTGTGTGTGTACTAGAAACAGCAGCTAAAAGGTAAGTGGAGACTAAGTTGTGCATTTTAGCCACTGATTCATTTAAAATTTATAAAAGTCTCCCATTTTATGGCACGCTTGTTATTTAACACCACTATGGGGAGCATATCATCATGCTTCTGCTGAATGTCGTTTTTAGCAGAAAACCACCTATCAAACAACCAAAATAGGTGAGTGATCACTACAATGTTGTTCTCCCACCCTAAGGTCTTTGATTTCATGCCAGATCCTTACATCAATGAGCACAAAATCAATATGACTGCTATAGGACATTCTAAAAAATGTTGGATTCGACGGAGTGTCTGAAGGAAAGCGCCTATTTCCTGGCCGAAGTCCATGTTTTATCATAAATTCAATGGCCTGCAGCGCCCTGGCACTGGATTTTGACGTTTTGTTTTGTATTGAAAGAGCTGGAATTCCCCATATAAAGTCCTCTACCTGCTTTAGCTCAGAAAAGAGGGAGTTAGGTTCTAGGGACACATAAAAAGTTCTGGCTACAATAACAAAATATTTAAAAAATTTGAGACGAGCACTCAGCATACTAATAGAATTAGTAATTAGGCTTGGAGAACCTGGTCTGTTATATACATTGACACACAGGAGCCGGGGACCCTGATGCAGCTTAATTGAAACTGCCAATATATCGGCTGAGCGTACAGCGATTTCTTTCATTTCACCCACGTGGGAGATTTTTACCCAGGTATTAAGGCCCCCACCTGCTCTCCCAACTGCAGACGGAGTAGCCTTCTTGCAAAATGAGGTAAACCCTTGCCTGCAAACATTTGAGGTGGCCCACGTTTCCTGAAATTTGCAAATGTTAAAGCTATCAATAAACTGCCCCCACTCTGAATCAATCAATCGTATTTCTTATGCCAGCTATATTCCATGAAATTAATGCAGGGTTAGAGAACCCATGTTCCACATGATCATTCTTTCAGAGCTCACAGCTAGGGATTATAATTGTTCTTGTGTTGATTACTCCCCTGTTTGATTCTTCAGCTTGATCAAACCCCTAAGAGTAGTCGATTCCAAGAGCACCCTAGTTTCTATTAGGAGATTACTTACATCAACATGTAAGTTGTGATTTGCAGGGGCAGATGATAAATGCAGTCAGTCTAAGTCTGAGAGATTATCTGCTTGCATTGTTCTCGATAAATTATTTTCTCCATTAGAGTTTACGCACTCCCTCCTAGCAGTCATATAATAAACCCCCGCAGATGGATTTGGATCTTCAGTTCCCATATGGGATGGCTCTGTGCTTGTGTTAGTAGAGACCCCGTTACCCCAAGTGCCTCAGTCAGGCCACAAACTTTTGAAAACATTGAACCATTTCTTAATGGATTACGCATCTCCACAGATATCAAACCTTTTACCAACATGGGACTAACAAGCATTTGTTCGAAAGTATCCTTACATGCTGATTTCTCTGTATAATGCTTGGCAGAAATTATATCTGAATGTACAATAGAAACACATTGCCAAACATGTCTTATCCAATGCGTGACTTTATTCTTCATCAACAAGCTGTCTTCCCATACATTAGGAGGTAAGGGAGGTACTCCACACAAGTAAATCGGATAAGCTCTATTAAGGTGTTTAGTAGAGGGCTGCACAGTGCTCAAATCCCGTGCCATAGGCACACGCGGCTGGTTCGATGTCAAAGAGCTTTTTTGACCAGATGCCCTATGATGATTTTTGGAACTTGCCAAGGCTACTCTCGTCCTGACAGCTGGAGAGCCGTCGCTCGTCGTATGCCTCTGCTCTACGATGTTATGTAGAGATGGACTTTCTCTTGGAGTACTTTCAATATCCCTTTTCATTGCAATGGGTCGAAGGAGATTGAGTACCTCCATCATCATTTGCTTAAGCTCTGTTACCTCTTTTTTTAAGCTATTAATAACATTAACCACTGGGTGAACACTCCATTAGACTGGTGGCTAGATATTTCCACAATCGAGTCAAGTTTACTAGATCCTGTTGATTGGTCAAGAGTCTCCTGTGGCTAAAACGATTTTTGAAAGGAATTTCGTGGACAATTACACTACATGTTTGGACGCCGTCAGAATTACCATGTAGGGGGCTACTTTTACTAGCCTCTGCATTAGATTCACCAGATTCCCCGGTTAACAACAAACCTGCTAAGATGTCTTTCTTGCAGGCAATATCTCTCTTGTTTGGCAATCTAGATTTAAAATAGGGTGCGAGTGAGCCACTTCTCAACCCCTTAGAGGTTCTCTTCTGGGATTTTTGGATAAAGTTGAACCCACTGCAGGACTCCCTTTTGCCTTACGCTTCCCCATAACGTAACTTGTATTTGAAAAGGTAGTAGGGTTTGGAAGAATTAATGACTAGTCCATACCTTAAGACCAAGAGGGATGGCCCAGCCCGGCCTCAGGTGGTGTCTAACAGGCACGGACGGGCTCACCATTGGTCCAGGCTTCACCAGGGCGCGGCCCGCATGCATCCTGTGCTGCGGGATGGCAGAAGCGTTTTTATGCACTGCTCGTGCTGCTGGAGCGGGTTCTTGTCGCCGCCCCCTTCTCCCAGGGTCCCCTGGGACACCAAGTCCCCTTCAAAACGTCCCCGCATCTGAGTAAAATCTTAACCAAGGGGGCAGGGCGATGCTCATGCGATTGCTTGCAGGACACAGCACGGCTCTCGCCAGCTTCTCCTTAGTTCAGCACGGCTCAGTCAGTCTTCTCTCTCGCTCTCATTTCTGCAGAGAATTTGGAGTCATTAGTGATGCCTTGCCAATCGACATTTGTGCAATACATTGATGATCTACTGATCGCATCAAAGACAAAAGAAGGGTGTACATATATTACAATTGCTTTGTTGAATTTCCTGGGAGACAATGGACATAAAGTGTCCCCTGCTAGATTGCATTATTGTCAAAAAGAGGTGAAATATTTGGGTAATCTGAATGAGAAAGGAACTAGAAATTTTTTGAGAGAGAGTAGCTTCAACTTTGCAGATTAAAGTACCAAGTACAGAAAAAGATGTGAGGATGTTTGTAGGAATGGTTGGTTACTGTCACCAGTGGATTCCGCATTTTTCAGTTCTTTCAAATCCATTACAGAAGCGGACTCATAAAGATGTTTCCGGTTCTATAATATTGGATGCAGCTTGTATGAAAGCATTTATTGATCTGAAAGAAAGTTTGTGTCAAGCTCCAGCTTTAGGTATGCCTGATTATACATAAAATTTCCTGTTGTTTTGTCATGAACGTGATGCGTGTTCTTTGTCTGTTTTCACTTGGACTCATGGTGGTGTAAATAGCCCAGTAGCATATTTTTCAGCTACTTTGGATCCGGTCACAGCAGCTTTACCTGGTTGTTTGCGGTCTGTTGCAGCAGTTGAGCAGAGCATCGCTCAGAGCAAAAGTAGAGTGATGGGTTACCCCCTTATAATAATGGGACCACATTCTATTGAGTACTTGCTTACACGGTCCAAAACGCAGTATTTGACCAGTTCTAGACTGACTAGACATAAAAGTGCAATCTTGGGGTCTCCAAATGTGTCAATTAAGAGATGTACAGTGCTTAACCCAGCAACCTCACTCCCGATTGAAAACATTGGTTCAAACAAATTAGATGATACAGAACATGATTGTCTGGAAATTACAGAGTTATGCACAAAACCCAGAGCAGATATTAGAGACACCTGCCTGGATGAGAATAATCAAATTATTTTTGTTGATGGTTCCTGTCTGAGAGATATTGTGGGCACAGAGAGAGCAGCATATGCAGTATGTACTATCAATGGTATGCTGTAAGCTTCATGGCTTTGAGGAGTGTTTTCTGCCCGAATAGCGGAAATAGTAGCTCTTACTAGAGCCTGCCACATTTCACATCAAATGAAAGTGACAGTTTACATGGATAGTCAATATGGATTCGGCATTGTGCATGACTTTGGCCAAATTTGGTCACAGAGAGATTTCCTGACTTCTTCTGGTTGACCAATAAAAAATGGTGAAAGAATTCATGAGTTGTTACAAGCCATTCAGAAGCCCGATAAAAGTTGCTGTGGTGAAATGCAGTGCACATCAGCGTTCACAAGATTACGGATCATTGGGAAATGCGTATGCAGATCAAGTTGTAAAGTTTTGCACCTTGAATGGCATATCCTTCCAAGGAAACTGGGAATTGTTACCTGAAATGATGAAGTCTATACGAGTTTTACTATGTAAATTATTGAGACTTTGGAAGAGCTAACGGCTATACAAGATAATGGGGGTTATTACAACATTGGCGGTAAAAGCCGCTTACCGCCGTGCAGAAGACTGCCAACATACCGCCGCGGAATTCCGCCACAGCTATTATGACCCACATCTCGGAATCTACCGAAATTCAGACACCCACACAAGTCCGCCACACCAAAGGTCAGTGATAAATTGGCGAAAACAAATCCTCCACAGTCACGCCAACAGAAACACGCCCATGCTATTACGACCCACGAATCCACGCGGTGGTCTTTCAACCGCGGTATTCCATTGGCGGTACACACCGCCGCGCTCAAAATACACACACATCTCCAAAACACCGCCACATTGGACAATTCAAAATACACACACCTGATACACATTCAAGCACCACTCCCACACACCCATTACAATATAAAACACACACCCACATCACCCACAAACCTCTACGACCAAAAATTAGAGACAAAGGCCAGTGAGAGCGAGCACAGCAATAGACAACCCCACCACACAGAGGCACACAACACCATCACCCACACAACCTTCACGCACAAAACACCACACACCACTACACATCACCACACTCATCACCACATACACCACCCCACACATCACCTACACCACCCAATGGCACGCCAAACACACCCCAGGTTCTCCGAGGAGGAGCTCAGGGTCATGGTGGCGGAAATCGTAATGGTAGAGACACAGCTATTTGGATCACAGGTGCAGCACACCTCTATAGCTAGGAAGATGGAGTTATGGCGAAGAATCGTGGATAGGGTCAACGCAGTGGGACAGCACCCAAGAAATCGGGAGGACATCAGGAAGAGGTGGAACGACCTACGGGGGAAGGTGCGTTCCGTGGTCTCCAGGCACAACATCGCGTTTCAGCGGACTAGCGGCGGACCCCCACCTCCTCCCCCACAACTAACAACATGGGAGGAGCAAGTCTTGACCATCATGCATCCTGAGGGCCTCGGAGGAGTCGGTGGAGGAATGGGCACTGGTAAGTCAAATCTTAACTATCATATCCCCCACCCTACCTGCATGCTATCACACACCCCCACCCTCGCCCCATCCCCTATCACTCCAACTCCTCACTAATGTACTAATAACACAAACCACCCATCCCAACACCAAGCCCTGCATGACACAACAAAGCATGGACACCCATCACTAAAGCATTCCCACTGCACATACCCATAACAACCCCTAACCATCATCACACAAGCCCCCACACAGGAATGCTAGCACTGGGGTACACGCTCACACACCCATTGCACACCATGACACACACAGATGCAATAATCATGCCTTTATACCCCTGCAGGACCACTACCTAACGTCACCAGACAGGAGGGTCCAGACATCTCCACCCCACCCACAGAAGAGGCCCACAGTGATGACAGCAGCTCTGGCCAACTGGATCCAGATGACCAGCCCGGACCATCGTGGGCCTCGGGACAGTCGGTTCCCCTTGCACAGGCACAGCCCAACACTGACCTTCCACCCTCTGGAAACACCAGTACAGCACTCACCCAACGGG
The DNA here is from genome assembly GCF_031143425.1 of Pleurodeles waltl. NCBI lineage: Eukaryota > Metazoa > Chordata > Amphibia > Caudata > Salamandridae > Pleurodeles > Pleurodeles waltl. The sequence goes on along the minus strand of NC_090451.1, from coordinate 604,326,125 downwards.
CCCATACCTCCGTACCCAGGACACGTCAATCAGCTGTGTGTCCACCACTACAGGGAACCCAGGATAACCCACCACCCCAAAAACTACAGGGACCTGGGGGCAGTGGAAGTGGGCACACGGTCCAGGGGACGGAGGCACAGGAACACAGGGGGACTGGGAGGGCTGCTGTGCGACAGGGGGCGGACAGGCCCAGGGAACCCACTCTCCACGAGGCCCTCTCCTCCATCATGGGAGCATACCACCACTCCCAGGAGACAATGGCTACGGTCCTGGCCAAGTTTCAGGAGACCCAGCGCCTGCAGGAGGAACAGTATTTGGGGTTCAGGGAGGAACTCAGAACCATCAGCTCCGCTCTGGGCACCACCGTAGAGGTGCTGAAGGACATACAGAACAACATGAGGGACACCGTGGCACTCCAAGGGGCCTCTGACACTAGCCTGGACAATGAACTGCCCACCACCTCCGCCGGCGCTAGTGGACAGGACGCCCCGCCACAGGACCACCACACCAGCACCCCACCCCCTGCAGACGGTGAACCACCCCGCAAGCAGTCCCTGAGATCCAGGAACAGGACAGAGCACGATGGCAAGACTCCCGCCAAGAAATGAGACCACCCTGATTGTCATCCCACTGTCCCACTTTGTAACCCTGTCCAGATTGGAACTCTCCCAGCTCCACTTCCTATGCCCATATTGGCAGTGCACCTGTGAGACTAATAGACTGGACTCTGCCATGGACATTCCTCCACCATCACCCCTCACCATTTTACCACCCCCTCCCATATTTAGCACTTCAATAAACACCCTTGAACCACAAAACAATCTGGAGTCAGTCTGTGATTTCGAAAATGTGTATTAGCTATTACAATGACAAAATCCATTCACAATAGTAATGTCAACATACCTATGTCACACATCACAAGTCCATGAAGGATGCAAGCAGATGACACACGTTGGTAACCACACCTGTGAAACCGTAATGGAAATGTACAACGCAGTTACCAAATACTGCTTGAAATAGACAGACAGGATAGAGGTAGAAGTGTGAAAGTAAAAGTAGTAGTAAAGAAAGTGTTCTCACCTGTGTGTCACTGAAAATATTGCTGTATGACTGAGTCCCTGTTGTCAATGTCTTCTTCCTCTGCTTCCTCCTCATCACTGTCCACAGGCTCCACAGCTGCCACAACACTGTCATCTGGACCATCCTCCTGCAGAAAAGGCACCTGGCGTCGCAAAGCAAGATTGTGAAGCATAGAGCAGGCGATGATGATCTGGCACACCTTCCTTGGTGAGTAGAATAGGGAACCACCTGTCATATGGAGGCACCTGAACCTGGCCTTCAGGAGGCCGAAGGTGCGTTCAATCACCCTCCTAGTCCGCCCATGGGCCTCATTGTAGCGTTCCTCTGCCCTGGTCCTGGGATTCCTCACTGGAGTCAGTAGCCATGACAGGTTGGGGTAACCAGAGTCACCTAATAGCCACACACGGTGCCTCTGGAGTTGACCCATCACATAAGAGATGCTGCTATTCCGCAGGATGTAGGCGTCATGCACAGAGCCAGGGAACATAGTATTTACCTGCGAGATGTACTGGTCTGCCAAACATACCATCTGTACATTCATGGAATTATAACGCTTCCGGTTCCTTTACACCTGTTCACTCCTGTGGGGGGGGACCAGAGCTACATGGGTCCCATCAATGGCACCTATGATGTTAGGGATATGTCCCAGGGCATAGAAGTCACCTTTAACTGTAGCCAAATCCTCCACCTGAGGGAAAACGATGTAGCTCCTCATGTGTTTCAGCAGGGCAGACAACACTCTGGACAACACGTTGGAAAACATAGGCTGGGACATCCCAGATGCCATGGCCACTGTTGTTTGAAATTACCCACTTGCCAGGAAATGGAGCACTGATAGCACCTGCACTTGAGGGGGGATTCCTGGGGGATGGCGGATTGGTGACATCAGGTCTGGCTCCAACTGGGTACACAGTTCCTGGATTGTTGCACAGTCAAACCTGTAGGTGATGATTAAATGTCGCTCCTCCATTGTCAACAGGTCCACCAGCGGTCGGTACACCGGAGGACTCCGCCATCTCCTCACATGTGCCAGCGGACGGTGCCTAGGAAGGACAAAAGCGACCATAGAGTCAAGCAATTCAGAGGTATGTACCCAGAGCAACCCAGAACACGAAAAAAATTCCAAAAATTTGTATGTATGTGTGTTGAGTCCAGGCCTCGGTATGTGTGACTCAGTTGAAAATGAAGCCATGTGGGCCCCTGAAATGGCGGCTGCCTGACCTCTAAACTGGGACAATGGGATGTGAGATAACTGCGCTGGCGTTGTACACCGTCGCGGTAGGCGGTCGGAGACCGCGGCGCAATGCTGCATTGGTTAACATTGGACCCTATGGGTCCCAGGAGCCAATGACGAAGTGTGCCGGCGGTGATGATACGCACCGCCGCGGACGTCACCGCCGTGGACGTCACCGCCATTTTCTATCTGTGCAATCACTCGATGCCTGATCTTCAACAGGAGAGGACCTACACTGCAAGTGCTGCTGTGACCTCGGTCTGGAAGAGACAATGTCACGTGCGTCTGGGGAAAGGGCCCCTGCCTTCACTGCACAGGAGTTGGAGAAGCTCGTGGACGGGGTCCTCCCCCAGTACACGCTACTCTACGGAACTCCAGACCAACAGGTGAGTACATAGGGTGCAAGTTGTATGGGCTATGCCTGGGTTGAGAGGGCTGGATGTAAGAAGGAAGGGGGCAGAGTTCTGCGACCATGAATGAGTGTGAATGCATGTGCCACATGGCAAGGGCAGGGATGTGGGCCACTCACTTCGACGGTGCAGTTGGTAATGACTTCTCTTCTTCCCCTGTACATGTCATGTAGGTCAGCGCCCACCAGAAGAAGGATGTTTGGCGTGCCATCGCCAAGGACGTCCGGACCCTGGGGGTCCACCAGAGACGGAGCACCCACTGCTGTAAAAGATGGGAGGACATTCGCCGCTGGAGCAAGAAGACGGCAGAGGCTCAGCTGGGGATGGCCTCCCAACGTGGGAGGGGTGCCCCTCGCACCATGACCCCCCTGATGTTCCGGATCCTGGCGGTGGCCTACCCTGAGTTGGATGGACGCATGAGGGCATCACAGCAGACACAAGGGGGTGAGCACACTCTCATTCTGCTGACTTTGCTCGCAGTGGAGGGGTCTGGGTGGGGGAGGAGGGCTGTGTCACGCCGCGGCAGCCGCGGCCGCAAGCACGGGCTGGTGCGGCGCGGTATTTGGTAAACACCGCGGCCTGCATCCAAGCCGTGGGGGAAGCCGCGGCTTGCAGGCAGGCCGCGGGGGAAGCCGCGAGTCCGGCCATGGGTCGCGGCACTCGCCGCGCCCCCTTCTTTCGTTTCTGCCGTAAGGGCAGACGCGGCAGGAGATGAGACCCCGAGTTGGGTCTCGAACCAGCCGCCCATAGCGCATTTAGTGCGCTTAACATTCTGGCATGTAGGAAACCTTCTTCTTCACCACTTACCGGTCACAACAGGCAAAAGCTGGATACCTACACATGGTGGTGTTTTTATGCATGCCTTTTCCCTTTCCCAGCATGCTGCTCACTTCCTCTCTTCCCAGCATGCATTGTTTCTCTTTGTTTGGATGCATGTTCTTTATTCATTGTTATACTCTCTTCCCCAATCCAAGATGGTGGTGTTCCTACTTCCTGTTTCCTACTTCCTGTCTAGGGGTATATAAGGGGAATTCAGCTTCTTGCTCATTGCGTTGCAACACTCCTTTGGTGGTAGTCACGCTCCGGCTGGTTTCTTCTTGTGGATCCAGTTATTCCTGACCTGTCTTCGTCTCCAGTTTTCCTGTACTCTCGGATCTTCAGTTCTAACGTCCTTGTGTCCTCCTTCTGTTTCAGGGAGTTCCTGTTGGAGGTTTTTTACCCTATTGGGGTTTTTCCTCTGGGACTCCTTCTGGAGGGCACGGACTGTAGTGGCTTGCTATTGTCAAACAGCACCGTGGCTACCGGAAGGGGTCGCCCCTACCTCGGCCAGAGCAGAACCTGACGGAATCGGGATCGTTCCCCAACCCTCATCGACTTCGGCGGTAAGCCCAGTGAAAACCGTGACAGATTGTAATGCCCAAAAATCAAGTTGCAGTCCAGAACCATGGATAATCCAGTGGCAAATACGGAACCCACCAGCCAGACCCTGCTCATGACTATACAACAACAGGCTCAAGAACTCCAACAGCTACGTACTGAAAACATCGTCTATCGATAAGCCTTTGCATCCAGGACCACTGATGTCCCCTCAGTATCTGCCACTACACCTCGTTTCTCCGGGGATCCTAACAAGTTGAGAGAATTCCTGGATGCCTTGACGGTTTATTTTGCCTTTCGCCCCTCACAATTTGTGCAAGACAAGACCAAGGTGGGGTATTTGATTAGCGCTTTATCGGGCCAGCCTTGGCTTGGGCCACTCCTTTAGTGACAATAAATGATCCCTGCCTGTCTAATTATTCCAACTTTGTCACTACCTTTAAACAGATGTTTGAGCGCCCTGGGCTTGAGTCTTCAGCAGAAGAAGCTCTCTGCGATATCCAACAAGGAAATCAAGATGTGTTACAATACATCACCCGTTTCAGACAATTAGCAGCAGAAACATCCTGGGTGGAACGTACCTTGGTGACCCTGTTCCGCAGGGGTCTCAGAGAGGACATTAAGGACGAACTGGTGCACTCTGATAGAATAGAAAACCTTAAAGGATTGATGGATCAGACCCTGACGATAGAATATTGATTGAATGAGCGAAGAATGGAGAAAAAGAAGAGTCGTTTACCATCACGCTCAGTAACGTCTCGCACCTTCCCTTATCGTACCGAAGAAGTCCGTCCTGAACCTAAGGGGGTTACCGAGGAAAATCCGATGCAAATTGATACGGCTCGAGGACCTTTATCAGCTAGTGAAAGAGAACACAGACGAAGGAAGAGACTTTGTCTGTATTGTGGTGCAGCTGGTCACCTAATTCACACCTGTCCCGTTCGTCCAGCCAAGCCTTTGGGAAACGCCAACTCCCGTCCTCAGTGAGAAGGGTGAGGACGGGATATCATGAAATACCTTCCATTTGCTCTTCCAGGGAGGAAGGAACTGCTCTTTTTCTTTTACCTGTTATCCTTCACTTAACTGATGGCCGGGAAGAAAGAACCCTAGCTTTCTTGGACTGCGGAGCCAGTGGCATCTATTTAGATGAAGCATGGGCCAAGGAACGACAGATAACACAAATACCTAAGGAAGTACCAGAACATGTCCACACGGTGGATGGATCACTCTTGGCCTCAGGACCCGTACAGTATACCACCCCTACTTTCTGTCTACAGTTTGGGAAACACCAAGAAAATCTTTCGTTTGATTTGATTTCATCACCACACCATGTCATGATCCTGGGAATTCCATGGCTCACACGGCACAACCCTTACATCAACTGGGAAACAAGAACTATTTCTTTATCCTCTCACTTTTGCCAACACCACTGCTACCTAGCAGGGGATTATTGGTCCCCAAAAGGTCTCTTAGCATCACCCCCTAAGGTGGGATGCTCTATTAACGTCCTACAGGGAGTTCCCAGGCATTATCATGAATATGCCGATGTATTTCAGAAGCCAGAAAAACCTGAACTGCCACCCCATAGGGAATACGAATGCGCCATTCCTTTAGAATCAGATACAGTGGTTCCTTTCGGGCGAATGTACTCTCTAACAGAACCTGAGAAGCAGATTCTTAGGGAATACATTGATGAGAACCAACAGAGCGGGTTGATTGCTCCCTCCTCTTCACCTGCAGGGGCTCCTCTCTTCTTTGTGCCTAAGAAGACAAAAGATTTGCGTCCCTGTATTGATTTCAGAGGATTAAACAAGATCACTATTAAGGATCGGTACCCGTTACCCCTCATTAAGGACATCCTAGAAGCAGTCAGAGGGGCAAAGAGATTCACCAAGCTGGATCTCAGAGGAGCCTACCATCTTTTAAGGATCAAAGAAGGTGATGAGTGGAAGACCGCTTTTAGAACACCTTTTGGTCATTACGAATATCGAGTAATGCCATTCGGACTCACCAATGCCCTTTCCATTTTTCAAAGGTTCATGGATTCTATCTTTTCCGATCTTTTGCAACAAACAGTGGTGGTCTATCTCGACAACATTTTAATCTTTTTTTGTCCACCCAGAGGAACACTCTAAGCATGTTCGCCAAGTTCTAGAGAGACTCCGACAACACCATTTATTCTGCAAACCCGAAAAGTGTGAGTTTGATCAGACAGAAGTAAAATACTTGGGATATTGCATTAACCAAACTGGAGTCGCCATGGATTCAGACAAGGTGCAAGCTATATTGGATTGGCCATCTCCTTCTTCCATCAAGGAGACTCAGGGCCTGATTCTAACTTTGGAGGACGGTGTTAAACCGTCCCAAAAGTGGCGGATATACCACCTACCGTATTACGAGTTCCATAGGATATAATGGACTCGTAATACGGTAGGTGGTATATCTGCCACTTTTGGGACGGTTTAACACCGTCCTCCAAAGTTAGAATCAGGCCCTCAGTGTTTTTTGGGATTAGCCAATTTCTATCGACAATTTATAGCAGACTTTGCCAAGAGAACCAGCTACATTACTCAAACCCTTAAAAAAGACCATCTAAAGAAGGGCTTTTGTTGGACACAAGACGCAGAGTTAGCCTTTCAAGACTTAAAGAAAGCCTTTATTCAAGCCCCCATTCTACGACACCCAGACACCAGCAAACAATTCATTGTTGTCGCAGACGCATCCGAAAGAGCCATTGGGGCTACCTTACTGCAAAAACAAGACGATGATGAATTAGAGCACCCTGTATTCTACTTGTCACACATTTTATCTGATTCAGAACGAAACTATTCCGTGCTAGAACGTGACTTACTCGCCTTAAAGACCGCATGCACAGAATGGAGACACTTTCTGATGGGCTCAAAAGAACCCTTTGAAGCCCGGACAGACCACAGAAATCTACAATGCTTAAGAAATTTTCAGTGTCAAAATAGCCGGCAGGCCCGATGGGCTTTCTTTTTCAGCCAATATGACTTTTATATCACATACATCCCTGGTTCTCAGAACATCCTGGCGGATGCCTTGTCCCGACGTTACCCTGAGTGCAGCGATTCTCCTGTACAGAACCTATTTGACAATAACAAGATCATTGGTTTAGTACAGACCTTTTTAGACCAAGTCAAGTCCGAATATGCCCGTCTAGAAGATACAGAGCTGAATAAGTTGCATCCGCAACTTCATATAGATCAAGGGTATTATTATCATGATAAGGCCCTGTTCTTACCCACTAAACTAGTACAGACTGAAGCCTTACGTATGTGCCATGATTCCCCCATCGCAGGGCATCGAGGAATGAAAGCTACCCAAGAACTTCTGCTTCGCTCCTTCTGGTGGCCAACTCTCAAGACAGATACTGAAGATTATGTATCATCCTGTCCTATATGTGCTCAAGCCAAGACACCCCGTACTAAACCAGTAGGATTACTTCGCCCACTACCAGTTCCCCCAGGTCCATGGCACACTATCTCCACAGATTTCATGTGCTCATTACCCTCTTCAATGGGAAATCACGTAATTATGGTAACCGTGGACTCCTTCACTAAGATGGTTCACTTCATGGCCTTAAGAAAGTTACCAACGGCAAAAGAATTAGGTCAGATCTTTACACAAGAAATCTTTTGACTTCATGGATTACCTCAGGTCATTATATCAGATAGGGGTCCTCAATATATCTCCCGATTCTGGAGACAATTCTGTAAGACCTTGGGAATCAAAGTGGCCTTATCATCAGGGTCCCAGCCTCAAACTAACGGACAAACAGAGCGACTCAATCAAGGCCTCAAACAATATTTACGTAGTTTCTGCAATGCTACGCAGAGTAATTGGTCTACCTATTTACCACTTGCAGAATTCTCCTACAACAACTCCATACACAGTGCCTCGAAAGTCTCCCCTTTCTATGGCTCTTACGGTTTCCATCCTAGGGCCTTCCCGACTCCCCTGAAAGATACCTCCAATCTTCCTGCCATCTCCACTTATGTTCGACAGCTACGGGGTGTCCAACGTGTTATCCGTTCAAACCTTGTGGCCACTAAGTCACGCATGAAAATGATGGCTGATAAGAGACGTTGTGAGGCTCCTCTCTATCAGGTCCATGATAAAGTTTGGCTTTCCTCTAGATTTCTGCCTCTCCGTCTTACTCAGAACAAATTTAAACCCCGTTATTATGGTCCCTTCCTGATTCTCATAAAGATTAACCCAGTGTCTGTGCGTCTTCGCCTGCCCAGACTTGGAAGATGCACCCTGAATTCCATGTCTCTCAACTCAAACCTTACCTTCCTGATCCTTTTTGCAGACAATTCTCCTGTCTTCCCCCTCTGTTGATTGATGATGTGCCTGAGTACGAGGTCCAGGAGATCTGTGACTCTCGGTTTTTCCATGGCCGCCTCCAATACCTTATTCATTGGAAGGGCTACCCTATGAGTGACTTTTCCTGGGAGGATGCCCATTCGGTTCATGGCCCTCTTTTGGTCCGTAGCTTTTTTCGGCTTTTCCCTCACAAACCTGGTGCCTCGGGGGGGACCTACTGTCAAGCCGCGGCAGCCGCGGCCGCAAGCACGGGCCGCCGCCGCGCAGCATTTGGTAAACACCGCGGCCTGCATCCAAGCCGCAGGGGAAGCCGCGGCATGCAGGCGGGCCGCGGGGGAAGCCGCAAGTCCGGACATGGGTCACGGCACTCGCCGCGCCCCCCTCTTTTGTTTCTGCCGCAAGGGCAGACGCGGCAGGAGATGAGACCCCGAGTTGGGTCTCGAACCTGCCGCGCATAGCGCATTTAGTGCGCTTAACATTCTGGCATGTAGGAAACCTTCTTCTTCACCACTTACAGGTCACAACAGGCAAAAGCCGGATACCTACATATGGTGGTGTTTTTATGCATGCCTTTTCCCTTTCCCAGCATGCTGCTCACTTCCTCTCTTCCCAGCATGCATTGTTTCTCTTTGTTTGGACGCATGTTCTTTATTCATTGTTATACTCTCTTCCCCAATCCAAGATGGTGGTGTTCCTACTTCCTGTTTCCTACTTCCTGTCTAGGGGTATATAAGGGGAATTCAGCTTCTTCCTCATTGCGTTGCAACACTCCTTTGGTGGTAGTCACGCTCCGGCTGGTTTCTTCTTGTGGATCCAGTTATTCCTGACCTGTCTTCGTCTCCAGTTTTCCTGTACTCTCGGATCTTCAGTTCTAAGGTCCTTGTGTCCTCCTTCTGTTTCAGGGAGTTCCTGTTGGAGGTTTTTCGCCCTATTGGGTTTTTTCCTCTGGGACTCCTTCTGGAGGGCACGGACTGTAGTGGCTTGCTATTGTCAAACAGCACCGTGGCTACCGGAAGGGGTCGCCCCTACCTCGGCCAGAGCAGAACCTGACGGAATCGGGGTCGTTCCCCAACCCTCATCAACTTCGACAGTAGGCCCAGTGAAAACCGTGACAGGCTGTGGGTTTCCCTAGGCCATGGCGAGTTCCGTAGGATAGGCCCCTCCGTAATGCAGGCAATGTGCCACTCCACCCCACCTCTGTAGAGTGCCAAGTACAGGTATACATGCCCCTGTGTCATCTATGTGTGCAGATGTCCACCATAGCCATGTAGGCCATATCCCAGGAACTGCATCTGTAGAGGCCAAGAGAGCGGCGTAGTGCAGGGGGCTGCTGTGTCTGTATTGTCCGCCAACTGTAGCGGTAAGCCATGCACTCAACCTGTCTTTCTTCTGTTTCCCGCCCCCTTTTTGTGGTCTCCCTGTTCTTTTGTGCATCAGCATCATCAGGCGGAGGTGCAGTGGCAACGGAGCACGAGGGGGCTGCATCCCACATGGCCATGGAGGGCCACACCACGGACTCTGAGTACACCAGTGGGACGGAGGGCGGAGGGAGCTTCACGGCGGTCACCGCATCAGCAACCAGCGACACAGACTCGTCCTCTGATGGGAGCTCCTTTGTGGTGGCGGCACCATCTGTGCCCCCCACTTCAACAGGTACAGCCGCCACTCCCCCTACCAGCACCGCCCTCCCAGCAGCCCCTCAGCCTTCGCCCTGTGCCCGCTCACCCAGGAGGGCGGGCATCACCTTCGCCCCAGGCACCTCAGCCCCTGCCCCTGTCACCTCTGCTGCCCTCAGTGAGGAGGCCATTGACCTCCTCAGATCCCTCACTGTTGGGCAGTCTACCATTGTGAATGCCATCCAGGGTGTAGAGAGGGAGTTGCAACACACTAATGCATTCCTGGAGGGCATTCATTCTAGTCAGGCTGCCCATCATTGAACCCTAAAATCTCTGGCCTCAGCACTGATGGCAGCCATTGTCCCTGTGTCTAGCCTCCTCCCTCCAACTTCCTCCACCCAGACCCAAACCCTGTACCTCAACCTATCCCAAGCACACCATCAGACCAGCCTGCACACACGTCAACACACAAGGGCAGCTCAGGCAAACATAGGCACCACACATCCCACAGGCACTCACACAAGCATCACCCACATACAGACACAGCAACATCCACTGCCTCCACTGTGTCCCCCTCCTCCTCGTCTCCCTCCTCCCTCCCAGTCTCGTCTACACTCATCTGCATGCACTACCACCACAGCCACTAGGACTCGCACCAGAACACCCAGCACCACACCCCGCTCACCTGCACTCATCACCCCACTACCATTTACACGTCCCCTGTGTCCTCTCCAAGTGTGTCTGTGACACCCCCTCCCAAAGTACACAAACGCGGCAACACACACACACCCAACATCCATCCACCTCACGACAGCCTCACGAACATGCACCTGCACCCAAATCACCCAAAGTTACACCTCCTACAACCACCTCCTCTTCCTCCACTCCCAGACCCCCTCCAGCTACCCGTCCCAGTGTTCGTCAGAAACTTTTCCTGAGCAACATTGACCTCTTTTCCACCCCCCCCCCTCCAATTCATAGGTCCCGTAGTAGCACCTCAGCCAAAAAAAGTCCGGTACCAGTGGTGCCTGTTAGAGGTATGTGGAGTGCACCGGGCACTAGGGCAGCCAGTGTGACACAGATCCAAAGCACAGCCAGTCCCCCCCCTGTGAAGCACCAGAAGTTGGACAGTGCCCGATGGGAGAGGGTGAAGACTCCTGCCGGCAAAGGCACTCACAAGGGTCCCGGGGGGAGTGTCGAGTCAGCTGTGACTCCTCCCAAGGTGGGGAAGTTGCAGAAGAAAGCGCCAAAGTGTGGAAAGAGCAGCACGGCGGAGAAGGTCACCATCATCCCCGCTGCCCAGGACGCCACCGCCAGCCCCATCGTCACTGGTCAGGAGACCACCGCAGGAGTCAGTGCCCAGGAGGGCAGCACAATCGTCACTGGTCAGGAGGCCACAGCCGGAGTCAGTGCCCAGGAGGGCAGCACAATCGTCACTGGTCAAGAGACCACCGCCGGAGTCAGTGCCCAGGAGGGTCCCGGCAGCCACAGCCCCGCTGGGCAATGAGGGAATGCCATGGCACACACCGCTGCACAGATCAGAGACAGCAAAGTCAAGCACCGCTGAACAGGGCAAGCACCGCTGAACTGGGCAAAGACCGCCATGGCAAGCACCGCTGAACAGGTCAAGCACCGCTGAACTGGGCAAAGACCGCCATGGCAAGCACCGCTGAACAGGTCAAGCACCGCTGAACAGGGCAAGCACTGCTGAACTGGGCAAAGACCGCCATGGCAAGCACCGCTGAACAGGTCAAGCACCTCTGAACTGGGCAAAGACCGCCATGGCAAGCACCGCTGAACAGGTCAAGCACCGCTGAACAGGGCAAGCACCGCTGAACTGGGCAAAGACCGCCATGGCAAGCAACGCTGAACAGGTCAAGCACCGCTGAACAGGGCAAGCACCGCCAACTCAGGCATCGCTAGCCCATGTGCAGCAGGGGCAGTGACGTAACTTGTGAGACTGTGGCTTTGCACTCCCCAGGATGGTCCAGTGGGCAAACCACCCACTGCAAAGACTTGTGAGAATGTGGCTTTGCACTCCCCAGGATGGTACAGTGGGCAAACCACCCACTGCAAAGACTTGTGAGACTGTGGCTTTGCACTCCCCAGGATGGTACAGTGGGCAAACCACCCACTGCAAAGACTTGTGAGACTGTGGCTTTGCACTCCCCAGGATACATCAATGGGCATGGAGCCCCGTCGTGGATCTGGTGTGGTGCTGTCATCCGGCTGAGGTGATCCCCCTTCCCTTCCCCCTGAGGTGCCTGTTGTATTTCTATCTGATGCCCCTGCAGTGTTCTCTCCGTTTGAGGACAGGTATCGCGTGTGGGCCTTGCCCATGCATTTTGGGCCCAGTGGTCCACGGACATTGGATGGTGCATACCTGCACTACTGATCGTGATGTTTATTTTTGGCATTTATATATATTTCTGTCTATATTGGCTTACTGTATTGTGCTACATTACAATGGTTGTACTCATTTCCTTTTGTCTTTGCATTCTTCCGGGGGGGGTTGGGGGTTGTTACTGTGATGTTTTGAAATGCATTGGTGTGTGTGTTGTAGTGGGTGAGGGTCGGGGTGGGGGTGTTGCGTGTGTGTGTCCGTGACTTTTGCCTCCCCTATGTCATAGGTGCAGTACTCACCGTTGTCTTCGGCGCCGCCGTTGCTGATGTTCGTAGAGGAGCAGGAACACAATCGCAGGGAGTATTTGGAGTTCCGGCTCCATGGTGCCCTCCTTCCTCGTGGAGTTTGTTCAGGTGAGCGTTTTCCCATTGGAATGGCTGTTTCCGCTGTGTTTTTATCCACTGTGAATCCGCCCCGGAAAAGGTGGCGGATTGGCCTGTTGTAATACTGTGGGCGGTACTTTGTCTTCCGCCTGTCTGTTGGCGGTGACCGCCTCGCTGTTTGTCTCTACCGCCGTGGTGGTCAGAGTGTTAAAGTGGCTGTCTTTGTTGGCGGTTTCCGCCACGGTCATAATTCCCTTTTTTTTACCGCCGGCCTGTTTGCGGTATTACCGCCGCTTTAACACCGTCCACTAGGGTTGTAATGACCCCCAATGTTCCTAAAGACGAATGCAGATAGTAACAAAAGCTTAAATGTGTCCAGAAGGATGATGACATCTGGATGACAGGAGAAGGGAAAGTAGTTCTGCCAGTCTACTGACTCAAATGGCTAGATACTATCATGGACAAGCTCACATATGGTGAGATGCTATGGTACACAGTTTCAAACAACATAGGTTCAATCCACAATTTAGACAGGTTGCCGAAGCAATTTGCCATAGATGCATTATTTGTCAACAGATGAATGCTGGCAAGGGGACAGTGGTCAATATGGGACATATTGGCATGGCAAGAGGTCCATTTAGCAGAATGAAGATGGATTTCATTGAGATGCCTGCGTGTGCTGGTTTGAAGTACATGTTGGTGATTGTGTGTATTTTCAGTCACTGGATTGAAGGTTATCCTACAAGGAGAAATGATAGCCTTACAGTAGCAAAATTACTATTTAGAGAGTGTAGGAGGCTGGACTGGCTTGTAGTGAGTACCAAGGGGTACTTGCACCTTGCACCAGGCCCAGTTATCCCTTATTAGTGTTTAGGGTGTCTAGCAGCTTAGGCTGATAGATAATGGTAGCTTAGCAGAGCAGCTTAGGCTGAACAAGGAGACGGGTGAAGCTACTACAGTACCACTTAGTGTCATATGCACAATATCATAAGAAAACACAATACACAGTTATACTAAAAATAAAGGTACTTTATTTTTATGACAATATGCCAAAGTATCTTAGAGTGTACCCTCAGTGAGAGGATAGGAAATATACACAAGATATATATACACAATAGCAAAAATATGCAGTATAGTCTTAGAAAACAGTGCAAACAATGTATAGTTACAATAGGATGCAATGGGGAAACATAGGGATAGGGGCAACACAAACCATATACTCCAAAAGTGGAATGCGAACCACGAATGGACCCCAAACCTATGTGACCTTGTAGAGGGTCGCTGGGACTATTAGAAAATAGTGAGAGTTAGAAAAATAACCCTCCCCAAGACCCTGAAAAGTGAGTGCAAAGTGCACTAAAGTTCCCCTAAGGACAAAGAAGTCGTGTTAGAGGAATAATGCAGGAAAGACACAAACCAGCAATGCAACAACTGTGGATTTCCAATCTAGGGTACCTGTGGAACAAGGGGACCAAGTCCAAAAGTCACAAGCAAGTCGGAGATGGGCAGATGCCCAGGAAATGCCAGCTGCGGGTGCAAAGAAGCTTCTACTGGACAGAAGAAGCTGAGGTTTCTGCAGGAACGAAAAGGGCTAGAGACTTCCCCTTTGGTGGACGGATCCCTCTCGCCGTGGAGAGTCGTGCAGAAGTGTTTTCCCGCCGAAAGAACGCCAACAAGCCTTGCTAGCTGCAAATCGTGCGGTTAGCGTTTTTGGACGCTGCTGAGGCCCAGGAGGGACCAGGAGGTCGCAAATTGGACCAGCAGAGAGAGGGGACGTCGAGCAAGACAAGGAGCCCTCTCTGAAGCAGGTAGCACCCGGAGAAGTGCCAGAAACAGGCACTACGAGGATGCGTGAAACGGTGCTTGCCGAAGTTGCACAAAGGAGTCCCACGTCGCCGGAGACCAACTTAGAAAGTCGTGCAATGCAGGTTAGAGTGCCGTGGACCCAGGCTTGGCTGTGCACAAAGGATTTCCGCCGGAAGTGCACAGGGGCCGGAGTAGCTGCAAAGTCGCGGTTCCCAGCAATGCAGCCCAGCGAGGTGAGGCAAGGACTTACCTCCACCAAACTTGGACTGAAGAGTCACTGGACTGTGGGGGTCACTTGGACAGAGTTGCTGGATTCGAGGGACCTCGCTCGTCGTGCTGAGAGGAGACCCAAGGGACCGGTAATGCAGCTTTTTGGTGCCTGCGGTTGCAGGGGGAAGATTCCGTTGACCCACAGGAGATTTCTTCGGAGCTTCTGGTGCAGAGAGGAGGCAGACTACCCCCACAGCATGCACAAGCAGGAAAACAGTCGAGAAGGCGGCAGGATCAGCGTTACAGAGTTGCAGTAGTCGTCTTTGCTACTATGTTGCAGGTTTGCAGGCTTCCAGCGCGGTCAGCATTCGATTCCTTATCAGAAGGTGAAGAGAGAGATGCAGAGGAACTCGGATGAGCTCTTGCATTCGTTATCTAAAGTTTCCCCAGAGACAGAGACCCTAAATAGCCAGAAAAGAGGGTTTGGCTACCTAGGAGAGAGGATAGGCTACTAACACCTGAAGGAGCCTATCAGAAGGAGTCGCTGACGTCACCTGGTGGCACTGGCCACTCAGAGCAGTCCATTGTGCCAGCAGCACCTCTGTTTCCAAGATGGCAGAGGTCTGGAGCACACTGGAGGAGCTCTGGACACCTCCCAGGGGAGGTGCAGGTCAGGGGAGTGGTCACTCCCCTTTCCTTTGTCCAGTTTCGCGCCAGAGCAGGGCTAAGGGGTCCCCTGAACCGGTGTAGACTGGCTTATGCAGAATTGGGCACATCTGTGCCCAACAAAGCATTTCCAGAGGCTGGGGGAGGCTACTCCTCCCCTGCCTTCACACCATTTTCCAAAGGGAGAGGGTGTCACACCCTCTCTCAGAGGAAGTTCTTTGTTCTGCCATCCTGGGCCAGGCCTGGCTGGACCCCAGGAGGGCAGATGCCTGTCTGAGGGGTTGGCAGCAGCAGCAGCTGCAGTGAAACCCCAGGAAGGGCAGTTTGGCAGTACCAGGGTCTGTGCTACAGACCACTGGGATCATGGGATTGTGCCAACTATGCCAGGACGGCATAGAGGGGGCAATTCCATGATCATAGACATGTTACATGGCCATATTCGGAGTTACCATTGTGAAGCTACATATAGGTAGTGACCTATATGTAGTGCACGCGTGTAATGGTGTCCCCGCACTCACAAAGTTCAGGGAATTGGCTCTGAACAATGTGGGGGCACCTTGGCTAGTGCCAGGGTGCCCTCACACTAAGTAACTTTGCACCTAACCTTTACCAGGTAAATGTTAGACATATAGGTGACTTATAAGTTACTTAAGTGCAGTGTAAAATGGCTGTGAAATAACGTGGACGTTATTTCACTCAGGCTGCAGTGGCAGGCCTGTGTAAGAATTGTCAGAGCTCCCTATGGGTGGCAAAAGAAATGCTGCAGCCCATAGGGATCTCCTGGAACCCCAATACCCTGGGTACCTCAGTACCATATACTAGGGAATTATAAGGGTGTTCCAGTAAGCCAATGTAAATTGGTAAAAATGGTCACTAGCCTGTTAGTGACAATTTGGAAAGAAATGAGAGAGCATAACCACTGAGGTTCTGATTAGCAGAGCCTCAGTGAGACAGTTAGTCACTACACAGGTAACACATTCAGGCACACTTATGAGCACTGGGGTCCTGGGTTACCAGGGTCCCAGTGACACATACAACTAAAACAACATATATACAGTGAAAAATGGGGGTAACATGCCAGGCAAGATGGTACTTTCCTACACAACCCCCCCACCAAACGAAGGACAATAAGACTAGCCATGACCTGATGAGTCTTCATTGTCTAAGTGGAAATATCTGGAGAGTCCATCTGCATTGGAGTGGCTACTCCCAGGTCTATGTTCCACTGTATAGTCCATTCCCTGTAGGGATATGGACCACCTCAACAATTTAGGATTTTCACCTTTCATTTGTTTTAGCCAAAGTAGAGGTTTGTGGTCTGTCTGAACAATGAAGTGAGTGCCAAACAGGTATGGCCTCAACTTCTTCAGAGCCCAGACCACAGCAAAGGCCTCCCTCTCAATGGCAGACCAACGCTTTTCTCTAGGGGTCAACCTCCTGCTAATAAAAGCAACAGGTTGATCCTGGCCCTCAGAATTAAGTTGTGATAGGACTGCCCCTACTCCTCATTCAGATGTATCAGTTTGGACATAGAATTTTTTAGAGTAACAAGGGCTTTTCAGGACAGGTGCAGAGCACATGGCCTGCTTCAGCTCCTCAAAAGCTTTCTGACAGTTTGCTGTCCATAATACCTTTTTAGGCATTTTTTTGGATGTGAGGTCATTAAGAGGGGCTGCAATGGAGCCATAGTTCTTAATGAACCTCCTGTAATACCCAGTGAGGCCTAGGAAGGCTCTCACCTGAGTCTGAGTGGTAGGGGGAACCCAATCAATAATTGTTTGGATTTTCCCCTGAAGTGGTGGGTGCAATCTGTTCCCCACCAACAAGGTGTCCCAGATAAACCACCTTACCCTGCCCTATCTGGCACTTTGAAGCCTTGATAGTGAGGCCTGCCTTTTGCAGGGCCTCCAAAACTTTCCATAGGTGGACCAGGTGATCATCCCAGCTGGAGCTAAAGACAGCTATATCGTCCAAATATGCTGCACTGAAAGCTTCCAGCCCTTGCAGGACTGTGTTCACCAACCTCTGAAAAGTGGCAGGTGCATTTTTCAAACCAAAAGGCATTACAGTAAACTGGTAATGTCCTCCAATGGTAGAAAATGCAGTCTTAGGTTTAGCATCTTCTGATAATTTGATCTGCCAATACCCTGCAGTCAAATCAAAAGTGCTTAGATACTTGGCAGATGCCAGTGTATCTATGAGCTCATCTGCCCTGGGTATAGGGTGAGCATCAGTTTTGGTTACCAAGTTGAGACCTCTATAGTCTACACAAAACCGCATTTCCTTCTTTCCATCTTTGGAATGGGGTTTTGGTACCAGTACCACAGGAGAAGCCCATGGACTGTCAGAGTGCTCAACTACTCCTAGTTCTAACATTTTCTGGACCTCTTGCTTTATGCAGTCCCTGACATGGTCAGGCTGCCTATAGATCTTACTTTTGACAGGTAAACTGTCTCCAGTATCTATAGTGTGCTCACACCAAGAAGTGGTACCTGGCACAGTAGAGAAGAGTTCAGAGAATTGATCTAGGAGATTTATGCAATTATCTTTCTGCTCAGCAGTAAGACAATCAGCCAAAACTACACCTTCCACAAGAGCATCTTGATCTGTGGAAGAGAAGAGATCAGGTAGAGGATCACTGTCTTCTTCCTGTCCCTCATCTGTTGCCATGAGCAGGGTGAGATCAGCCCTGTCATAGTAGGGTTTCAGGCGGTTGACATGGAGCACCCTAAGGGGACTCCTGGCAGTGCCTAAGTCAACTAAATAGGTGACTTCTCCCTTCTTTTCAACAATTGTGTGGGGACCACTCCATTTATTTTGGAGTGCTCTTGGGGCCACAGGCTTCAAGACCCACACTTTCTGCCCTGGTTGGTACTGAACCAAAACAGCCTTCTGATCATGCCATTGCTTCTGGAGCTCTTGGCTGGCCTGAAGGTTTTTACTGGCCTTTTTCATGTACTCAGCCATCCTTGATCTGAGGCCAAGTACATAATCCACAATATCCTGCTTAGGAGCTTTTAAAGGTTGTTCCCAACCCTCCTTTACAAGTGTGAGTGGACCCCTAACAGGGTGTCCAAAAAGAAGTTCAAAGGGGCTGAAGCCCACTCCTTTCTGGGGTACCTCCCTGTAGGCAAAAAGGAGGCATGGTAGAAGGATATCCCATCTCCTGCGGAGTTTTTCAGGGAGACCCATAATCATGCCTTTGAGAGTTTTATTAAATCTCTCCACCAGTCCATTTGTTTGTGGATGATAGGGTGTTGTGAACTTGTACGTTACACCACACTCCTTCCACATGGCTTTTAAGTATGCAGACATGAAATTGCTTCCTCTGTCTGATACCACTTCCTTTGGGAAGCCCACCCTGGAAAATATTCCCAGGAGGGCCTTTGCCACTGCAGGTGCTGTAGTGGTCCTTAAAGGAATAGCTTCAGGATATCTTGTGGCATGGTCCACTACCACCAAGATAAACCTATTGCCTGAAGCAGTAGGAGGGTCAAGGGGGCCAACTATGTCAACCCCTACCCTTTCAAAGGGAACCCCAACCACAGGCAGTGGGATAAGGGGTGCCTTTGGGGTGCCACCTGTCTTGCCACTGGCTTGACAGGTTTCACAGGACTTACAAAATTCCTTTGTGTCCTCAGACATCCTAGGCCAATGAAACAATGGAACCAATCTGTCCCAAGTTTTCATTTGACCCAGGTGTCCAGCTAGGGGAATGTCATGTGCCAGTGTTAGGAGGAACTTTCTGTACTCCTGAGGAATCACTAATCTCCTGGCAGCTCCAGGTTTAGGATCCCTATGCTCAGTGTACAAGAGGTTGTCCTCCCAGTAAACTCTGTGAGAGTCACTGACATCCCCATTAGCCTGTTTGACAGCTTGCTGTCTGAGACCCTCTAATGTGGGACAGGTTTGCTGTGCCACACTCAGCTCCTCTCTGGCTGGCCCCCCTTCACCCAAAAGCTTAGCAGTGTCTGCTTCCAGCTCCTCTGGTTTAGGTTCTGCACAGGGAGGGAATTCTTCTTCCTCAGAAGTAGAATCCACTGTAGAGGGAGGGATAGTAGGAAGTGGTTTGCTTCTACTAGCCCTAGCTTTAGGGAGCACTTGGTCCATTGTTCCAGGATCCAAGCTTCCCTGTCCTTTTTGCTTTTTGGCCTGAGCCCTTGTCAAAGCAAAAATATGCCCTGGGATGCCCAGCATTGCTGCATGGGCCTCCAACTCCACATCGACCAAGCTGATGTCTCCAAATCATTCCCTAATAGACAGTCTACAGGTAAATCTGAAGCTACCACAACTTTCTTTGGACCAGTAACCCCCCCCCAGTTGAGATTTACAACAGCCATGGGGTGGCTAAGTGTGTTGTTGTGAGCATCGGTTACTTGGTACTGGTGACCAAGTAGGTGTTGTTCAGGGTGGACCAGTTTCTCTATGACCATAGTCACACTGGCACCAGTGTCCCTGTAGGCCTGAACCTCAACACCATTTATTAGGGGTAGCTGCTTGTACTTATCCATATTAAGGGGACAAGCAACTAAGGTGGCTAAATCAATAGCCCCCTCAGAGACTAACACAGCCTCTGTGGCCTCCCTAACAAGGCCAACCCCAACTAAATTACCAAAAGTGAGCCCAGCTACTCCCTTGGATTGGCTATTAGTAGGTTTGCTCCCACCACCACTGCTATTAGTAGGGACACTAGGTGTAGCAGTAGGGGTTGTAGTGGTAGGAGCATTGGTGCCTTTCTTTGGACAACTGGGATCTGTTGTCCAATGGCCTTTTATTTTACATAAATAGCACCATGGTTTCTTTTCCTTGTTCTGATTAAAAGAGGATTTGGACCCACCACCCCCACCAGAGTGTTTTTGTGGGCCTGATGAAGACTCATTTTTAGATTTGTCCCCACCCTTGTCTGAAGACTTACCATCCTTCTTTTTGTTGCCATCTTTGTCACCCCCTGTATGAACTTTTCTGTTCACTCTTGACCCATTTGTCTGCCTTCTTTCCCAATTCTTGGGGAGAGGTCAGATCAGAGTCCACCAAGTACTGGTGCAACAAATCAGACACACAATTATTAAGAATATGCTCTCTCAGGATTAAGTTATACAGGCTGTCATAATCAGTAACTTTACTGCCATGTAACCACCCCTCCAAGGCCTTCACTGAATGGTCAATGAAATCAACCCAGTCTTGTGAAGACTCCTTTTTGGTCTCTCTGAACTTTATCCTGTACTGTTCAGTGGTTAAGCCATAACCATCCAGGAGTGCATTCTTAAGAACTTGGAAATTATTAGCATCATTTTCTTTCACAGTAAGGAGCCTATCCCTACCTTTTCCACTAAATGATAGCCATAGGATAGCAGCCCACTGCCTTTGAGGGACATCCTGTACAACACAGGCCCTCTCAAGTGCAGCAAACCACTTGTTAATGTCATCCCCCTCCTTATAAGGGGGAACTATCTTGTGCAGATTCCTGGAATCATGCTCTTTTGCAGGATGACTATGGGGAATACTGCTGCTGCCACCATGGGTATCTAAACCCAACTTCTGTCTTTCCTTCTCTAATTCAAAAGACTGTCTATCCAAATCCAGCTGTTGCTTTTTAAGCTTCAGTCTGGTTTGTTCCACCCTCAACTTATTGAGTTCCCTCTCTAACATTCTGTCATCAGGGTTGGTGGGAGGGACATTCCTAGAAACAGAGGTATGATGGGAATGAACAGAAGGAGACCTGTCCCTTACAGAAGCCACCCTAACAGCTTGGCTGACAGAAACATTACTACCAGTATGGTGAGAATAAATGCTTTTGCTATGATGTGAGACAACACTATTTGTATGGTGTGGCTCATCATCATTACCAACTATGCTAGACTGTCTAGTAATGGGCAGGCTAGGAAGTTTCTTTCCTGAATCTTTTCCTGGGGGAGTCCCTGAATCAGATTGGGAACTATTAGGTACTTTTTCAACAGATGAGGCACCTATGGCCTTATCCTGTTCTCTAAGCATGTTAAGTAACAGTTCCAAGGAAGGATTCTTCCCTACACTCAAACCTCTCTCTATACAGAGACTCCTTGCTCTTTTCCAGCTAAGGTTGTCATATGCAAGTTTGGACAGATCAACATTTTGGCCTGTGTCAGACATTTTTAGAGAGAGTTAAAGTGATAGTAAAAGATAAAAAGTTTGTCAGAGCTTTTAGAAAGACAGAGAAAAAAAACTTTTTAAACTTTTTAGAACTTTTTAGAAAGTTAGAAGTACTTTTCAGCACTTAGAAAAGAGTGAAAAGAGGAAATGCTAAACTTTTTGGCTATGTGTATATACACTGACCTTGTTTTGTATATTTTTCTCTTATGAAAAGTACAATGACAAGAGTGGTAAGTAGTCTCAAAGCACTTATCCCACCACTGCACAACCAATGTAGGAGGCTGGACTGGCTTGTAGTGAGTACCAAGGGGTACTTGCACCTTGCACCAGGCCCAGTTATCCCTTATTAGTGTATAGGGTGTCTAGCAGCTTAGGCTGATAGATAATGGTAGCT
The DNA here is from genome assembly GCF_031143425.1 of Pleurodeles waltl. Taxonomy (NCBI): domain Eukaryota; kingdom Metazoa; phylum Chordata; class Amphibia; order Caudata; family Salamandridae; genus Pleurodeles; species Pleurodeles waltl. The sequence goes on along the minus strand of NC_090451.1, from coordinate 604,304,129 downwards.
TAGCAGAGCAGCTTAGGCTGAACTAGGAGACGGGTGAAGCTACTACAGTACCACTTAGTGTCATATGCACAATATCATAAGAAAACACAATACACAGTTATACTAAAAATAAAGGTACTTTATTTTTATGACAATATGCCAAAGTATCTTAGAGTGTACCCTCAGTGAGAGGATAGGAAATATACACAAGATATATATACACAATAGCAAAAATATGCAGTATAGTCTTAGAAAACAGTGCAAACAATGTATAGTTACAATAGGATGCAATGGGGAAACATAGGGATAGGGGCAACACAAACCATATACTCCAAAAGTTGAATGCGAACCACGAATGGACCCCAAACCTATGTGACCTTGTAGAGGGTCGCTGGGACTATTAGAAAATAGTGAGAGTTAGAAAAATAACCCTCCCCAAGACCCTGAAAAGTGAGTGCAAAGTGCACTAAAGTTCCCCTAAGGACAAAGAAGTCGTGTTAGAGGAATAATGCAGGAAAGACACAAACCAGCAATGCAACAACTGTGGATTTCCAATCTAGGGTACCTGTGGAACAAGGGGACCAAGTCCAAAAGTCACAAGCAAGTCGGAGATGGGCAGATGCCCAGGAAATGCCAGCTGCGGGTGCAAAGAAGCTTCGACTGGACAGAAGAAGCTGAGGTTTCTGCAGGAACGAAAAGGGCTAGAGACTTCCCCTTTGGTGGACGGATCCCTCTCGCCGTGGAGAGTCGTGCAGAAGTGTTTTCCCGCCGAAAGAACGCCAACAAGCCTTGCTAGCTGCAAATCGTGCGGTTAGCGTTTTTGGACGCTGCTGAAGCCCAGGAGGGACCAGGAGGTCGCAAATTGGACCAGCAGAGAGAGGGGACATCGAGCAAGACAAGGAGCCCTCTCTGAAGCAGGTAGCACCCGGAGAAGTGCCAGAAACAGGCACTACAAGGATGCGTGAAACGGTGCTTGCCGAAGTTGCACAAAGGAGTCCCACGTCGCCGGAGACCAACTTAGAAAGTCGTGCAATGCAGGTTAGAGTGCCGTGGACCCAGGCTTGGCTGTGCACAAAGGATTTCCGCCGGAAGTGCACAGGGGCCGGAGTAGCTGCAAAGTCGCGGTTCCCAGCAATGCAGCCCAGCGAGGTGAGGCAAGGACTTACCTCCACCAAACTTGGACTGAAGAGTCACTGGACTGTGGGGGTCACTTGGACAGAGTTGCTGGATTCGAGGGACCTCGCTCGTTGTGCTGAGAGGAGACCCAAGGGACCGGTAATGCAGCTTTTTGGTGCCTGCGGTTGCAGGGGGAAGATTCCGTCGACCCACGGGAGATTTCTTCGGAGCTTCTGGTGCAGAGAGGAGGCAGACTACCCCCACAGCATGCACAAGCAGGAAAACAGTCGAGAAGGCGGCAGGATCAGCGTTACAGAGTTGCAGTAGTCGTCTTTGCTACTATGTTGCAGGTTTGCAGGCTTCCAGCGCGGTCAGCAGTCGATTCCTTATCAGAAGGTGAAGAGAGAGATGCAGAGGAACTCGGATGAGCTCTTGCATTCGTTATCTGAAGTTTCCCCAGAGACAGAGACCCTAAATAGCCAGAAAAGAGGGTTTGGCTACTTAGGAGAGAGGATAGGCTAGCAACACCTGAAGGAGCCTATCACAAGGAGTCTCTGACGTCACCTGGTGGCACTGGCCACTCAGAGCAGTCCAGTGTGCCAGCAGCACCTCTGTTTCCAAGATGGCAGAGGTCTGGAGCACACTGGATGAGCTCTGGACACCTCCCAGGGGAGGTGCAGGTCAGGGGAGTGGTCACTCCCCTTTCCTTTGTCCAGTTTCGCGCCAGAGCAGGGCTAAGGGGTCCCCTGAACCGGTGTAGACTGGCTTATGCAGAATTGGGCACATCTGTGCCCAACAAAGCATTTCCAGAGGCTGGGGGAGGCTACTCCTCCCCTGCCTTCACACCATTTTCCAAAGGGAGAGGGTGTCACACCCTCTCTCAGAGGAAGTTCTTTGTTCTGCCATCCTGGGCCAGGCCTGGCTGGACCCCAGGAGGGCAGATGCCTGTCTGAGGGGTTGGCAGCAGCAGCAGCTGCAGTGAAACCCCAAGAAGGGCAGTTTGGCAGTACCAGGGTCTGTGCTACGGACCACTGGGATCATGGGATTGTGCCAACTATGCCAGGATGGCATAGAGGGGGCAATTCCATGATCATAGACATGTTACATGGCCATATTCGGAGTTACCATTGTGAAGCTACATATAGGTAGTGACCTATATGTAGTGCACGCGTGTAATGGTGTCCCCGCACTCACAAAGTTCAGGGAATTGGCTCTGAACAATGTGGGGGCACCTTGGCTAGTGCCAGGGTGCCCTCACACTAAGTAACTTTGCACCTAACCTTTACCAGGTAAAGGTTAGACATATAGGTGACTTATAAGTTACTTAAGTGCAGTGTAAAATGGCTGTGAAATAACGTGGACGTTATTTCACTCAGGCTGCAGTGGCAGGCCTGTGTAAGAATTGTCAGAGCTCCCTATGGGTGGCAAAAAAAATGCTGCAGCCCATAGGGATCTCCTGGAACCCCAATACCCTGGGTACCTCAGTACCATATACTAGGGAATTATAAGGGTGTTCCAGTAAGCCAATGTAAATTGGTAAAAATGGTCACTAGCCTGTTAGTGACAATTTGGAAAGAAATGAGAGAGCATAACCACTGAGGTTCTGATTAGCAGAGCCTCAGTGAGACAGTTAGTCACTACACAGGTAACACATTCAGGCACACTTATGAGCACTGGGGTCCTGGGTTACCAGGGTCCCAGTGACACATACAACTAAAACAACATATATACAGTGAAAAATGGGGGTAACATGCCAGGCAAGATGGTACTTTCCTACAGAGAGTTAATTCCACATTTTGGTTTTCTAGTCTCTTTGGAATCAGATTGGGGAAGCCACTTCAGCAATGAAGTGAATAATTTGCTATGTTCAGCTTTAAACATTGAACAGAAGCTCCATTGTAGGTACCGCCCAGAAGCTTCAGGACTCATAGAGCAGATGAATGGCACTCTGAAATCGAGATTGGCAAAAATGTGCGCATCCATGAATTTGAAATGGCCAGATGTTTTGATGTTGGTTCTAATGTCAATGAGAAACACTCCTGACAAGAAAACAGGACAGTCACCCCACAAAATCCTCATGTGAAGAGTTACGAGATTACTAGATGTACCTACAAGCGCTCTTTTGAACATTATGGATGAAATGGTCTTAGACTATTGCAAAGGTCTTGCTGATGTGGTACGATCTTTCTCTCATCAGGTGGAAGCTACCACATTCAACCGTCGCAAGGCCAAGGACACAACCTGAAGGCTGGTGATTGGGTTGTGATTCATAAGCACGTGAGGTAATAGTGCTTGGAGCCAATGTGGAAGGGACCCTACCAGGTGATATTAATCACGACTACAGCTGTGAAGTGTGCAGGACTTGCGAACTGGATTCAAGCAAGTTATACTCGGGAACTAAATAATTCAAAAGAGCAAAAAGAAGAGCTGTTGAGATTACCTGCACCTAAGCGTATTCCAGGTCAAGAAAGTGAAAGAAGAGCTGGAGGCTGCATCTGGAATAGCTCTAGTCGAATTACCCACTCCGGTGTCAGATGAAGCCGAGGGTATTCTGGAGGATGAGGGTGAATCATCCTCAACTAAAACGGTAAAAGAACCGGTCCAAAGAGAACAAGAGAGATTACGGTCGAGAGAAGACCTGCTCAGAGGAGGGTGTCCTCAGAAGCAGATGGTCTGACAAATCAGACTGAACAAGTGACTGACCCCAATTGAGAGAGAGTTGAGACAGATCCAAGCCAAGAGGGTTTGACTCCTCCTGAACCAGTTGCGGGAATGTCAAAAGAGAAAAGTTAGAGTTCAACTCTGAAAAGACCATTAACGAGAAAACCACTGAAAGGTGATAACTGGCCAGAGAAAAGCTCAGAAACAGGGAAAATCAATGTAGTACCACCAATTCAGGAAGAAAACGAGTTAAACAGATAAGAAAATCTGAGTGAAGGAGAAGCTAATGGTGGTCGAAGATTGAAAAGGAAAACAGTTGCCAATAAAAGACATTATGGTCCTGAATGGGCATATGCAACTACAAATGAATGGCAAGAAGATTTTTTGAATTTTTGTTTTGACAGGCATTCCAGGTTTATATTTTGCTCGTAAAGAAAACTGATGAAAATTTGTTGGGAAAGTTGAATTTTGAAAAAAGAAGGTGAAAAGACTTGTTGAAATAATACCCGAAGAGACTTTGATAACCTAACTTTGACAAGCTGCTAAACTGATTTTGAAAATTTCTACCGGACTTTGACAAAGGGTCTTGGTATTGTAAATGAACCTTTGAAAAAAATAAAAGAAAAACTAGGAGGGATTGAATTTGAAGATTATTTTTTTAAATTGTCATTTATTTTTGTTTTTGATTTTTGCTGCATAGCCATATTTTGTTTTTGCTTTTACTTTTTTATTCTTTACAGACCATGATAAACTTTAGTAATCAACACACCAAGAATAGTCATGGTAAATTTATAGGTATTGGTTTGGCAATTGTTTGTGCAATAGTATGTTTGTTATTGATTGTGAGTGTGATTGTCTTTGATTTGAATGGAGCCAACCATACCATAGCTACACCTACAACTGTTACTCCGTCAAAATCAATTCCTACTCTTTCAACAAAAGGCAGGTTTAAAATAGATGAGAGATACTTACACGTAGAGAAAGAACTTTCTTCTAATGTCTTCTATCACTTATTGCGTGAGTATGTTGATGTAATGGAAGCCAAAGAGGAGGGAATTGCTTATCATAGTCTGCCGCTTACTTATGACATAAGTTGTAGTCTTTTACTAATACGATTCTATAACCAAGAGTATATTCAGTATTTCTACTCAAATGTAGATATTGTGCTTTCTTTTGTGCCTATCATTAAGGATCTCAGTAAGATGGCTAGGGATCATAACATAGAGATAGTAAATGGTTTCTTTGAACCTACATAAACCTTTGGGACAGTATTCGCCCATCGAAATAACTTGACCTGTTTACTTTCACCTGTAGAGAAGAGTTTTCTAGATAACACATAGGATAGGAGAAGAGCGATTAAGGCTGAGATAGATAAGGGATTAGTTTTACAGAGTCCTGAAACTGATCATGCACACACTGACATTACTAAACAAGGGAAGCTAATTTTAGATGCATTACATGTAGACAGGCTTTGTATATACAGGCCACAGTCTAATGTAGATAGAATATATGTGGGAACAAGTGAATATAGACATGTGTTTTTGTTTGGGAATAAATGGACCTTTAAGCTGAACGGTCAAGATCCTCCAGTGCCTGGAGTCTACTATATATTTGTGGGGAAATGCTTATTACTGTCTTCCTAGAGGATGGTATGGCACATGTTATTTGGGAATAACCTTTCCGAAAATGTACCAACTTGATGACTTGAGTAAGTTTCCTACATTTACTGAAATACAACCTAGACACAAGCGGGAAACAGTTTCTAGCACTGTGCTCGAGCAATAATTTCTTCAGTGGGAGTTGTTCTGAATTCGGTGAAAATACAAAAGTTGTCTACTGTTGTGGATAACATGTTAACGGATTATTCAGGAGCTATTCTACTCCTAGATACTGAAATGGCTGCGAAAAGAGCTAGGACTCTTCAGAACCGCCTTGCGTTAGCCATTCTCTTAGCAAAAGAGGGCGGAGTTTGTAAATGACTTGGTCCACGTCACTGTTGTTCATACAAACTGGACAATAGTAAGTTAGTTAGAGGTTTGATTAACACTTTAACAAAAGATAAAACAGAACTAAAAGAATGAACTGAAACTACTATTTGGGAAAAGGCTGACAAGGGAATTGCTTCAGTGAAAAATTGGATTGGCAACCCAGGAGAAGGTGTTATATTAAAATTAGTGAAATGGTTTTCAATTATTGTGTTTTGTCTAATTGGAATTTGGGGAATATACAAATGATTTCAAATGTTCAAAAGAAGAAGAAAATTTGAAAAAAAAATCAGGAGGGTAGATGTACAAATGGAAAAAATTATGGGGAAAATTTGAGTTGAAAGAAAATTTATAAAAATGTGAATAAGTCTAAATTCTGAAATGATTAAATATTTTTTTTGTGCGTGATGACAATCATCACAGGAGGGATTGTGAGAGCTGAGATTTTGTTGTAAATATTTTGTCTTTACACAGTTATACTTACATACTAATGTATTAATTAATTTCATTCTAAATTTATGTTTACGAAAATTGTGACCTACTTAAAGGCCGCTATCAAGGGAAAGGCCTGCATTTGTTTTCTAATGCTAACCTAACACTGTGATAAAAATATTTTGTCTCTTTAAGAGTGTGTTCCTTGTTAAAATAAATGCTGAAATAAAATGAGTATTTCATGGCCTCTGCTAGACAGAAGCAGATGCAAGGCACTGTGCAATGTTATCTGTATTAAAGTTTCTAGTGTATTCTGTTTTCCTGATTGCATTTCCGTAGCCTAACAGACTTCATTCATTGTATTTGCATATATGCTAGTAGTCATGTTTCTTTCCCTCGAGGAAATGGTGCGACGAGAAAATTTTTCTATATTTTGTAATCCTTATCCTGTGGCAGAGTATTTGGAAGGTGCCAAACAATGGGTCCACAGATGCAACTGGAGAAGAGGATGTACAAGATACAAGTTGTATTAGTTTGAGTTTCGTCAATGGAACAACAGCAAATAGAAGAGCTTAGAGCTAAAATGTTATATAATTTTGATATCTGATAATGTTCTGATTGGACATAATTTTCTCACTGTATGTTTTAACCATTCACAAGAGTTTAACAAGTTTAATTTAATGTTCAGTCACCATTAGTTAGAGCGAGTTTCTTTATGGGACTCTCTTGTATCCTGAGTTCCAGAGACCTTACTTCTTATGATCTGTCACTTTGACATTTCATGCTTTGCCGTTAGTCTACTGACATTCTGGTGTTTTATTATTTTATTTTCTGAGTTTACTATGTTTGTTCGTTACTGAACAAATGTTTTGATGGTTTAGCGATCTTATAGTCCAAACGCTAAACCATATCCTCTTACCTTGTTCCTGTTCTGATGCTGATGTCTGATGTTGCTGTCCCCTGATGAAGGAGATGCTGTTGCTGAATACTTTCGATATTGGATAAATGTATGAGCTGTAAATTGTTATTTGTCTTTTGTTTTTCAAGTACCAACTGTTATTATTTTAATACTGCTGTTATTTTTCATAGCGCCTTAACTAGATGTTTTCTAAATTCATATTACTAAATTCTTTTACATGAAGGCCAACATGTCGATTCTAATTAGTGGTTAGTGAGGTGTTCCTCTCATACACATGAATGGTCATTTATTCCTTCTCGTTTTGTTATTTCAATGTAGTCAATTACTCTTGCTCAGATTCTATTGGTATGTTTTTGTGTATTGTCCATTGAGGTATTGTGTCTAACTGCATTGATTAAGCTTATATTCATTTGTCGATTAAATCAGCCTTTATTGTTTCTTCACATGTATCATTTGAGTTTGAGAATTATTTTTGTGACTTTAGCATTGTTAATATAGGGAAAGAAACCTTTTAACTTCTTAATAAACTGGTGTGGTTATTGATGTTCGAATTGATTATAGTATGTTTAATTTGATTGTTTATGATGTATTTCCTATGACATTTTCTTTAAAGCAGATTTGGTTCATTGACCCAGAGTATTAAATCCACTATCTTGTTTGCTATGACTAAACTATAGCCGAGATTTCAGCTTTAACAACCCACTTTAAAAAAATAAAAAAATAAAAACACACTTTGGCACTACCTTTCTTTTTATTTCAAAATCAGACTTGGATCAGTAAAAAAAAAAAAACACACACACATTTTGTAGGCATGTGCATGCATGGTGCGCTTGCCTTTAAATTGACACTGCTTCTGCGTCAAAGCACACTTTTTTTGTTTAGCTAGAAACCATTGGCAAAGCCAATAGTTCCCAAAGGCATGACCTACTGGCTTTGCAAATGCTTGTTTAAAACTCAGCCAGGTCCTCTAGAAGGCAGCTCCTCCTCACTGAGTTGTGGGCAAGCTAACCCCTTCAAATAGGCGTTTATACCATCTCTTGAGGCAATTAGTTTTGGGACTATAAACCCAGAAATTAGTACTGCAACATCACATTTATGGATTTTACTGTCTTCTGTGTTTTCTTTTTCAAAATCCAGGGGAACAGTCTCTACAACTTGTCTCCCTCTGTATGTGAATTTGATTTATACAAGAAATTGTCGCGGGAGGAGTACGGTTCTCACATCTGCAAATATATTACAAAATCTGTTTCCTACTCTCTGTGGAACTACTTTTTTCTCCAGTCGAGCGAGTCCCTATTTATTTAGTGTATCATCATTCATTAACTGTCTCATCCCCCCTGCACCCTTACAATACACGCACTACTTATCACCACTTTCATAACTTTCCATTGCTGAGTTCTAGACCACGGCAATCCAACACTGAAATCATAATATTCAGTTATTTCCGGGCGTGTTTTTTGTCAAACTGCAGTAGCACGGAGTCTCGATTTTGGAACATTGACGAATATATAGTTGTGGTCTCGGTTATAAAACTTTTCATCTGCGCAGAACCAAGTTGGAATAGTATTGTATAAGCTATCTAGCATGGTATTGAACAGCTGCTCTTCCATGCTAAATATTCCATATGCAGTTCATTTTTTAATCTGAATTTAAGGATTTTGATATTTGTTCTGAACAAGCAGGGACAGGTCCTCTGCAGTGGCGGAGGAGTATCACCTCTCTTGGCCTAGAGCCAGGAGCTGAAAAATGAAACAATATAGTTTCATTTTTCATCTGCTGGCTTGGTTAGCGGTACAGGGGAGTGGCGGGCTGTGCCATGGGAGTTGGGGAGAGTGCACCTAAGTGCCCATGTGTGTTTGGCTGGCCGTCTCAGGCTGGCCAAACACACATGCGCACTTAGGTTTCTCAGTCGAGCTGAAGAAACCACAGCACAGCACAGTACAGACCCCAGGGTTGTGTCAGAGCGGCAGACCAATCCTGACACTGCTTTCATGCTAGCTTTTGCATGAAGACAGAGCCAGTATTGCCGGGGAGTCTGTGCTGTTGTCCCAGTGAATGCTGGGACACCAGAAGAGGAGCGAGGTGGCAGGAGGCGGCGGGAACGGCAAAAAAAGTATGTTTTTAAAAAAAAAATCTTTATTTTTATTTGTTTATCCCTGTCCTCGTCTAGTCACCCCACACCCTTCCCCTCGACATTTGCAGCAGCTGCCGCTGTGAACAAGGTTAAAGAACATAATGGAGCACTAGCACTGTAGTACTGCTGTAGGTTGACACACTTATGGCTGAAGATATGCATAGCAAATTAAGAGTCAATTAAACCGTGTGGCTTGAAAAGGAGAATCCTGTGTCATTGCATTGTGTGAACACTATGTGCAAGTTCAAAAGTCTCTGACTCTTGTGTTACGTAAAATTGTAAATATTTCTTATGTTTTCAGTATTTTTTATACTTGATTTATGAGATTATTCTCCGAAATAAACATTTTTAACATGTTACTACAAACTAATCACGTTAGTTTCCAGACCAACTTGATTCAGGGTAGAAATGCTTATATTCATTCAGACTATTTCAGTGGAATCAATGTAAGTGCAACAAGCAGTAGCAAAGCCAGTAGGTCTCACCTTTATAATGTGAATGCTGAGCTGTTGGCTTTGCCAATGTTTGCCTGTAAGTATTGTTTAAAAAATGTAAAACAACAAAAATTGAAAATGCTGGAGGAAAAGCAAACACATTCTATAAATGGTGACCTTTAACATGTTGAACAGGTGCAGCACTGAGGCTGTATTGCATAGTATATGGCGTGTACACCTTGTGTAGCATAGGTGTGTTTATCAAGTGGGACAGAAGATGGTGAGAGAGGAGAAGGTGTGAATGAAGAGCAAACGAGTGTTGAGAGTAAGAGAAAAGGGTGAAAACACGGTTGAAGGTGAAAGAGAAGAAAATAAGAGATGGAAATGTAAGCCAAAGTTCACTATTGGCTTTGTCAGGGTGGGTAGAAGCATGAACGTTTCTAAAATTATGTTTGAAAACTTACTTACAAAAAAATAAAAAACTTACAGTAATTTAGGCTGATGTACAAGTATTACTAAGGTAAAATAGTTCTGCATGCGAATGAAATACATTTTTGAAATTTTTCCAGAGACCTTTTCATATTTAACATGTTTTTGCAAAATTCCTCTTCTTTGGTAAGTCCATTTAATTTGTGAAACTGCCTTTTTAGAAACAAAGTACAAAACCACACTTCACTCTCAGCTTCAGCCTAACATATAGTGATGTTGGGCAATTCACACTGTGTATGGACCATTCACTGTCAAGCACAGGATAAGATCTTCTCACAGCAAAGAGCCAGCCGAATTGTAATACAATTTAACAATGCTTGCTTTTCACTTTGACGTGCTTTTATGACAGCTGTGGCAATTCGTTTTGGAGAGTCTGATAAGTTTAAAGGCACTTTTTTATAGATGCCTTTGTGTTTATGTTTAGCTACACAATAATTATGTATTCCGTCTGCAACTGTGCCCATTTCAGAACACATGTATTACTGCATAGAAACGATTTCCTCATTTGTCCTTGCAGGCAGTAGGGTCATGATTTGAATGGTACAGCAGGTGCAGTGGCACAAGGGCCAAAAGGTCTCGGAAACCCACTGAACACTGATTATTGCTATATTTACCTACTAAACAAGCAGTCACAAGAGTAGTTACCTTGCAGGCACTAGGACCATGATTTGAATGGTGCAGTAGGTGCAGTGGCACAGGGTCCAAAAGCCCTAGGAAACCCATTGAACGATTACTGCTATATTTTACTACTAAAGAGGCAGCCACAGACGCAGTTACCTTGCAGGCACTAGGGTTATGATTTGAATAGTTCAGCAGGTGCTTTGGCATAGAGGCCAGAAAGTGTAGAAGTCTACTAACACTGATTATTGCTATATTTTACTACTAAACAAGCAGTCACAAGTGCAGTCAAGATGCTGGCATTAGGGTTATGATTTCAATGGTGCAAAAGGTGCAGTGGCACAGGGGCCAAAAGGTCTAGAAAACCCACTAAACACCAATTATTGATATATTTTACTTCTAAACAAGCAGATCACCTTTTTCACAGTACAAGCAGCTTTTATTAAAAAGCTGTTAAAAGTTCTATAAAGTATTTCAGCGCTTTATAAGAGCACTAGTTGTACTGCACAAATACACTTTTTGTATGGCACTGGGGAGATTACACAATCTGGCAAGGATCACAGGATATTAAGTCGACACCAAGACTCAAACCCAGTTTCCCAAGTCGACAGCTCTTTCTATTACTTCACATCTTTAATATAGTCATCTGCAAGGTGTCCAAATAACATTGACAAAGACAATAGATTTTGCATAGGTGAAACCTATTGGCTTTGCCAATGCTTGTTCTTTATTATTACATATAATATGATCATGAAATACATACTTTCAGGCTGTGTTCTGTACGAAAAAGTCGTCAACATTTAATTTTACTAAAATGTTATCCATGGAGAATAGCAACCCAGACCATTCAAAGGGTGCACCTAACTGACTTACCTCTTAGTTCAATTGCCATTGTTAAGGTTGGGTGGAAGCAAGAACATTTCCAAATTCACCCTTGAAAAGTATTTCTTTAAAAAAATACTTGCACTGATTTCATCTGATGTACTGCTACTACCACCAAGATAAAACAGTCCTGCATGTGAATAAAATACATTTTTTGAAGAGACATTTTCATATTTTATACGTTTGTTGCAGAATGACTTTGCAAATTAAGGTGACCCAAAACTGTGCAGGACACCCTAGTTAATTGGGTTGTTTTTTCACTTGATTAACTTGTAAATAAATGCTTGCCCTTTTTAAACAGGGGGCTGCATGCAAAGGCGAGGAGTGCGCTTGCAGCTCTCAGACTATAGATCAACAGGAACGTTATAGTTCAGATTATACAGCAGCGCTGGCCTCAGTACAGCACAGCTGCAAGTTAAAAAATTTTTTTTAAATAATGCAGTCAATGCTGGCTGTGTCATAAAGTTTTATCTTTACTTTTAGCCATTGCAACATGGCTAAAATAAATTAGCAAAGTCAATAGATCTCGCATAGGCAAGACCTATTGGCTTTGCCAATGCATGTCCATAAAATGCCATGCTGTACATATGTCACTCCTTCTCTCACACCAAGAGCAGGGAAGTTCTCTGTGTTTGTGTAGCAAGGGCCCATCCTTTGATAAATATTCATGTGAACAGCAGCAACTAGAGCTGAAGGAAGTTACAGCTGCAAGACTGTAGGATATGACACCAGGATTTACAGCAGTGACAGCAGATCTATGGAGTGGCAACTGCTGCACTTTGAGGGTGCTGATGTGAAATATCACCTAAATAAGAAGGGTGCTACAACTCACATATTTACTCGCTCATCCACTTATACATTCCTCTCAGTGAGTCAAGCACCCACTCGAGAGATCTGTCAGTAACCTACATGTCACTTGGGCATCAACTGTGCATTGTCATTGAGCAATGAAAGCTTGTACTAGTCAGCACAGCTGAATCTGTTCTTTAGAGAATGGACGATTGCACTAGTTGTTTTCTGAGACAAAGGCTTTCTGTGGGAGAGGGAAGAATGCCTGCTCAGTATGAACCACATTGTGCACTGCTCCTACCTAATTTGGATGTGTCCTGAGCTGGTGAAAGTTTGTGCTGCTGCTTATCTGGCTGTACCTAACTTCCGACAGACCAAAGCTTATACTGTTTCTGCCCAAGATGTGTCTGTTCTTTGAAGAAGGGTTGTCTCCAATGCTATTGCCCATCATATGAGAAACAAAGTGTATATTGAACTCACTCACATAACGTGCCCTACGAATCAGACTGTTTCAGAATCCCTGATGTGAGCTACCAAGACTTTTCATCCTGAGGAAGATGCCTGACCCTATAGGGGCAATATTTCAGTGTCAAAACATGGTCGCAGAAAAGAGAATTAGGGTCTATTGCTCGACCCTCTTGTACTAGAGAGACATCAGTGAAAACATTTTACTCTCCAACAGGCAATTCTAATATAGCCAATCATTTAAATAGGCCAGTACTCACCAGTACTGAGCACTGGAACTTCTCAGTTTTCTTTAGTTGAGTACCAGAACTTCTCCTTGGACATGGAGAGTACTGGTACTCCTACTGGCAACTGGGCTCAGATACAAATGAGGCTTTCAGATCAAACATATGAGCCACTCTGACTGTCAAGAAGCAGAGTATTCTAGCATTGGGATGCTGCTGCAAACTTAGGGCCTGATTACAACTTTGGAGGAGGTGTTAATCCGTCCCAAATGTGACGGATATACCACCAGCCGTATTACGAGTTCCATAGGATATAATGGACTCGTAATACGGCTGGTGGTAAATCCGTCACTTTACCGTCATTTTTGGGACGGATTAACACCTCCTCCAAAGTTGTAATCAGGCCCTTAATTTCTAATTGACAGTGCAACAGGAATGAAGAGATGTGGTCCAATAGCCAGGGCTACCGATATTGGTACTGGGGAATCAGAATTAAGTTCCAATTCTGGCATCAGCTCAACATCCTTTGATACAGGCCAAATCGCTAAACCCCAAACTCAATTCCTGAAAAGCAAAGAAGTATGCTTTTCTGTAAAAGTTATGCTTATGTAAAGTGCTCTAAAGCCCCTGGGACAAGATTGCTGTCGATAGAACTGCACAAACATTTATCAATTAGGCAATGCACATATGACGTAAAGGCTGATGCCTGCCATTTCTTGCAACACACAAACAATACAAATATAGATAGTAAATTGAGGCACAGAACACATAAGTGGAAGCCAGGCTCAATGTATAAACAAGCATTTGGAAAGACAATAGGTCCCACCTATGCAAGAGCTATTGGCTTTGCCAATGTGTTTTAGCCATGTTGTTCACCAGCATGGCCTCTCTTCAGCATGGCTAAAAGTTAGTGGCATAGAGGAGAATGGCAAGGAGTGTTGTAGAGTGCAATGGCCAAGAGTGGAGTAGAGTGTTGTAGTATGTAGCAGCAGTGTGTGTTGTGTACTGGACTGGAATAGTGTGGAGTCGTGTAAAGTGGCATACACTGGAGTGGCACAGAGTAGAGTGGACCGATGAAGAGTACATTGGTGCAGAGTGTTATAGAGTATAGTGGCGTAAAGTGCAGTGGCACTGAATTCAACGGTGTATAATGCTGCATCGTAGAATGCAGTGGCATGGATTAGAGTGTGCATAGTAGAGTGCAGTGGCGTAGAGTGCAGTGGCATGGAGTGGTGCAGAAGGGAGTGGCATAGAGTTGAGTGAGGCAGAGGGCAGTGACCAGGGTAAAGTCCAGGGTAAAGTCCAGTGGCACAGAGTGCAGTGGGGTAGAGTAGTGTATAGTAGCATGGAGTGGGGCAGAATAAAGTATAGTGCTAGAGAGTGCAGTGTTGTAGAGTGGAGTAGTATGGAGTAGAATCGTGTAGAGTTTAGTGACAGAGTGCAGTGTTGTAGAGCACAGTGTCAGAGTGCAGTAGAGAGGAGTAGAGTGGCACAAAAAGCAGTGGGGTAGAGTACGAAAATTCTGAGTAGAGTACAGTGGTTATGAGTAGAGTGGCGTAGAGTGCAGTGGCATTGAGTGGAGTGGTGCAAAGTGCAGTGGCATAGAGTAGATTGTTTCAGAGTAGAGTGAAATGGAGTATAGTGCAGTAGTGCAGGGTAGAGTGGAGTTGCGACAAGTGGCATAGAGTGCAATGGCGTAGAGCAGAGCGGTGTAAAGTGCAGTGGTCCAGAGTAGATTAGAATGGCCTACAGTGGATTGGCATAGAGTGCAGGGGCATGGAGTTGAGTGTTATAGAATAAAGTGTATTGACGTAGAGAGTTTTGGCATAGAGTGCAGTGGCGCTGAGTGCCATGTTGCAGAGTGGGATAGAATACAGTAACGTAGAGTGGAGTTGTGCAAAGTAGGTTAATGTGGCCTAGACTGGAGCGGTGTACAGTGCAATGGTGAAGAGTGCAGTAGTGTAGAGTAGAGTGGCGAAGAGTGCATTGGAATAGAGTAGTGTGGTACAGGGTAAAGTAGAGAGTTGTAGCATGAAGTGTCAGAGTGCAGTGGCATATAGTGGAGTAGTGTAGATTTCAGCGGCGAGGAGTGGTGTAAAGTGAAGTGGTGCAGAGTAGAGTGGAGTGACGTAGAGTGCAATGTTCATTGTGTGGTTGCACACTGCCATTACAGACAATACATTTTGAATTGAAATGACCACTACATTTGTACAGACATACAGCTTTAGGAAGAAAACTATACAGTACACAGACGAAAATGTGTGAAAACGGCATTACCTTTTTAATGATTTGTTTTGATCATATTAAAATATTTGCTTCCAACACACTTCAGAAACAAAAAAAAATGTTCTTCATTTGTGCGTTCACAATTCTGATATATTCTCAAATGCGTACACAGTTCATTTAAATGTTGTTGTGTGCTAGGAAAAAAAAAACCTTTCCTACCCCTAATATCCAGCAAGGTTGTCACATAAATCCTCTCACTTTGAAGTCAGAGAAAAAAAAGTAAACAAGCACCCTTGGAAGACAGTGCCTGACATTTGACCTCAGCCTTTGAATGCACAGCAAATGTGACGAGCTAAGAACAAGACTTAAAGGTCTGATAACAGAAAGCAAGCTTGTGTAAGAATAGAGAAAATACGATTTAGGTAACAGGTGGGACAAACTGAACCTGGAGATCCTAAAGCAAATGAAACCAGCAAATGAAAAGCCAGAAAGTGTGAGTTACAAACCACAAAGCCAGTGGTAATCAACGAGTGGAATGCATTCCTAGGTCAACTTTCTGAAAGCCCCCAAGATGTGTTTAGCAAACCAGACAGCTGCTCTGTCTGGTAGGCTGTGACCTAAAAATTTATTGAATGTTGCTGCAAGTGTTGATCTGAGTATTCCTGCTTGTATATGCCCATCCCTGTGGTCAGAATCCCACAGGTAATGGCAGAGCTTGAGAAGACAAGCTCAAACTCAATTTCAGAAGGGTGGGATGCCTCTCCTATGCCCCTCATTTCCCACCTACCTTGAAGTCTATAGTTAAAAAAACTGTTGCAGGGAGTAGGTGTGGTGATCAGGGGCAGGAGAAGGGAGAAGAATGAAGGAGATAGGTTTCAAAGCTTTTCATGTCTGTGGAAGAATATCTACATGCAGGTTCAATAGCGCACAGGATTGGGTATTTGTATTCCACTATTGATAGCATGAAAGCTCAGATAAATTGAACAGCTGCTGCAGACATCTGCTTCCAGCCACTGGGTTGAATTTCTGATGTGATAGCTTTAACCTTTAACTTGTCCTTTTTTGATCAAATCCTTAGTGATTAAATTGCTCGTGGTAAATTATTGTGCTAATTAGTAGCACTGCAAAACTGCAAGAATCCTCGCAAAATGCACCAGTACTGAAAATAAGTGAGAGATTACCGTTTTGATATGGTTTGGTGCTCGTATACTTTAAATAGTGTAGATGACTGCATCATAGAAAATGTTATTTCAAACTTTTATAGAAACATAGTTATATACAATGCAAATAATAAATTGGCAAGGTCTCTTAGTCTAATCACAGTGATGTGAGAAGTTCTGGATAGAACACACATGCATCTTCATTTCAAGAGTACAGGTACTTCTACTGTTAGGTTTTCGTACAGCATATTTGATATTTATAAGCCCATCAAAACACAGGTTATAGCTACCAATACAAAAACTGTTGGCAATTAATGTATCCATCTCAGGCAGATGAACGGCTGAGTATCTGTTCTATCACATGGATATCGCCAATTGGTGGTACTTATTTTGTGACGATTTATAGTAGCAGCCTAATGATGTAAAGGGCCACAGTCTAAGGGCCCGTAGTATGAATGTGAGACATTAAGGCTACTCCATACCAGTGTCAGTTGGGCAGAAAAGGAGATGTCAGAGTATGAGATATGCTACACATTTCAAAAAAGGGAAGAAAAGGAAACTTGTATTGTAAAAAACTGTGTTACTGGTTGACAGGGGTAAAACCCTACTAAAGCAGCAAGTACAATCCGTGTCAGAGTGAAGTCACAAGCAAATCCCAAATTAGCCTGTGCTCAACACTCTGGTAGCTTGGCACAAAGCAGTCATTATAAACTTAGTGGCAATGTGTAACGTATTTATGCAGCACTACAAACAATAATAAAGTGAAAACACAACACAAGAAAAATCCCACACCAATTTAGAAAAATAGAGTATTTTGTATTAAATAATTTAAGACCACAACAACAAACATCCGATCAGTAGAACCAGAGATATGCAATTTTGAAGGTTTGTGTGAAAATAGCACCAAAAAAATACAAAGCAGCATCTGCGTATATATGGTTGTGCTGGACCTGGACAAAGTCACATGTTTAAGCCAACCACGATGGAGCATGGGCTGGCTACAGGGTCAAAACTACCTTAAATCCTGGTTGTGAAGAATTGCGGAGTACAGCATCGAGTATTGTCCTGCAGCTGAGGCGAAGCTAGGTCCGGGTCAGCGATGCGTCGCGCAGAATCAGTTCCTTGGAGCTGAGAAGCTGCAAGGAGGCCATCGACGAGAGGGCTTGCAATGTGAAGTCCTGCATCAGGGATGAGAAGTGCACCAGCTTGTTTCGAAGAAGAGTCCTGTGTTGTCGTCAAGTCTGCTGTTGATGAGAGGCTTCTGATGTAAGGGCCTGCATCAAGGATGCGTCAGGGATATGCTGCGCAGCAGCAGCTCTGATGAAGCTTCGGGCTGCGACGGCGATGCAAAGTCCTTGTGCCAGGAAAGTCAATGCGGCAGAGGTGATGTCTTAGTTCTGCTGGGGGTTGCACCACGCAACAGAGAGGATATGCATTGGTCCTGCAGTGTTCACAGATGGGACAGCAGAGCACCTTCAGGCCAACTTCCAAGGGTCCATGACTGGGGTAGCACCACTTGACAGGGTAGGACTTATAGATGGCAGATTCCAGGTACTGGGTTCAAGGTTGTTGAAAGCCTGTTGTGTCCTAAGGCTTCTAATCAGCAGGCCAGCCAAATAACCCTAGGACTCACTCTGTGGTCATGATTCAGAGTTGCAGGTCTACTCTTCACACAGGCAAGAGGGCAGCAGGGCAACAGGACAGCAGTCCTTTAGAGCAGCAGTGCAGCAAAGTGGCAATCTTCCCAGCAGCACAGCAGTCCTTCTTTCTGGCAGAGTACACAGGTTCAGAAGTGTACTGAAAAACTGGTGTCTGAGATCCGATATTTATATGTGGTGCCTTCTCTGAAGTGGAAGAAGCTTTCAGACGATTTCATTTAGGAGTTTTTCACTGCCAGACATGTAATACTCAAAAGTACATGTCCAGCTTTCAAAATACACCACATCCTGCCCTCTGGGCTGTGTAGGGCCTACCCTCTGAACAT
This sequence comes from Pleurodeles waltl, assembly GCF_031143425.1. Taxonomy (NCBI): domain Eukaryota; kingdom Metazoa; phylum Chordata; class Amphibia; order Caudata; family Salamandridae; genus Pleurodeles; species Pleurodeles waltl. The sequence goes on along the minus strand of NC_090451.1, from coordinate 604,285,632 downwards.
TTGTTTTGAAAAAGAAGATTTGGGCCTTGCAAAAGGCTTATTTTGCCAGGTAGAAATAGCAGTTTAAAACTACACACAGGCTGCAGTGGCAGGCCTGAGACATGTTCAGAAGGGCTACTTTAGACGAGTGGCAGGCCACCAGGAGTCATCCCATGCGGAGGGGGTAGAGCCAAAGATGAGGACTTCTGTCTTGTCGGTACTGAGTTTGAGGCAGCTGCTCTTTATCCATTCGGCGATGGCCTTCATTCCTTCGTGGAGGTAGGTCTTGGTGGAGTCCTTGGTGAGGGAGAGGATCAGCTGGGTGTTGTCGACGTATGAGATAATGTTGAGGTTGTGGGATCGGGCAATGTTAGCAAGCGGGGCCATGTAGACGTTGAAGAGGGTCGGGCTGAGGGACAAACCCTGGGGTACGCCGCAGATGATTTTGGTGGCCTCCGAGTGGAATGGGGGAGGCGGACTCTCTGGGTTCCGCCAGTGAGAAAGGAGGTGATCCAGTCCATGGCTCTGCCGCAGATTCCAGCGATGCTGAGGCGTGAGCGTAGGGTGTGGTGGCAGACGGTGTCGAACGTGGCCGAGAGGTCCAGGAGGATGAGGGCCGCGGTTTCGCTGCTATCCAGTATGGTTCTGATGTCGTCGGTGGCGGCCATGAGGGCGGTTTCAGTGCTGTGGTTGCTGCAGAATCCGGATTGGGAAGGGTCCAGGGTGCGGTTCTCCTCTAGGAAGCGGGTTAGTTGTCTGTTGATGGCCTTCTCAATTACTTTTACCGGGAAGGGGAGCAGGGAGATAGGCCGGAAGTTCTTGAGGTCCTTTGGGTCCGCCTTGGGTTTTTTGAGGAGGGTGTTGATCTTGGTGTGTTTCCAGCTCTCCGGGAAGGTGGCAGACTTGAAGGAGCTGTTGATGATCTTCCGTAGTTGGTGTGCGATGACGGAGCTTGCTTTGTTGAGGATGTGGTGAGGGCAGGGTCAGATGGAGAGTCGGAGTGGAGGGTGTTCATGATTTTGATGGTGTCGTTGACGGGGGTCCAGGAGAGCAGGAGGTTGGTCAGAGGTGAATCTATAGTGTTGTGGGTTGCCTGGGGGTGGGCGGTCTGGGTGCTGAAGCTGTCAAAGCTGAATGAAAAAGAAAAAAATAATTCCCAAAATATGAGCAGTAGAAAGACGGAAGTCTGCCAATCAAAACGATTGCAAAGAGGATGTGCCCCAGTGGAAGGACAAACACAAGAAGAGGAAAGTCAGCCATCAGATAAGCAAGCAAGCAAATGAAAGTGACAGTAACATCAATGAATGGAAAAGCAATGGGTGGGATGTAAGCCCACTGTAAATTCTTAATAGATAGCTTGCAAGCACAACTTTTGGTAGGCAAGACCTAAAAATAGGAGATTGTGTCAAAAGTAATTGAAAAAGTAGAACATATCCGTTATGGACTAGTGCACTGCTAAAAACAATGGTGTCTATTTTGTCCAGGAGAATGAGGAGTTTCTAATCTCAAACAGTCATTTTTTGTGAAACTCTATCCGAGACCGAAGGTTGCTGATAACTGTACTGCAAAGCACCTCTTAGTAGAATATAAAGCATAGTGCACCATATGTACAAAAATCAAATAAAACCGCCCAACGTTTTGTTAGTAACGTAATCATAGAATATATGTACAGAGCAAAGTTGCTCACAGAACAGGCAGATTATAGACCAGGTGGATAGCAATCAATAGTGCAGCAGGTGCAGTAGCACCATGACCTACCACACTCCAATTACGGGTGTGTGTTTTTTTCTAGCAAATCAGGGGTTCCTGGGCATTTTTCTTGCTTGCAATAGGGCCCATGAAAACCTTGGTGCTCCACTTCGACAAGACACAAATTTAAAAGTGACACATGTAGGTCAATCAAGGCAGTGGGTTTGGCACAGTACCAGCGTCGAGTCGGCCAGACAAGGAGAAACACAGTGCCAGCAATGTTTCCAACAAGAAGTTAGGCTGGGCCTTGACATGGGCGAACCCTTTGGATAGGGGCCAACCTTCTTTCCCTATGCTCTTTGGAACATTCAGAGGAAAGAAAATACGGAATCCGGGAAACTCCCGGTGGTTGTTCAAGCAGGGCAACACCGGAAAATATACAGGGTATAAGACGCACTCCAAGGAGCAGAAAAATACAAAAAATATGAAAAATTATTTTCACAATTCTGTGGAAAAAAGAACGTTACAACTTAGAAGGAAACCGAGAAAATATGCAGGAAACAACGCTGAAAAGACACGTTTCCCAAATGAATGCCAAAAGTAAGGAGAAAAGTACATCAAAGTTTAGTCTCCGTGTTTATTTTTAACTTTCATGAATACTTGAAGGTTAGCTTAATTGAAACAAGTAGTCTCTCTAACTTCCTCGCGCGTGGCTCACTCTAGGTACCTCTTTGCGAGTCCTGACATTTGAGTCTCAGTCTCCTTTTCACACGCCTCCCCCTCCAAAAACACACACACGCAAAATATCTCAGCAGCAGGTTCAGTGGCACCCAGGCTCCGAGGGGTTACATATCCACTTCTTTTTTGCAGTAAGGCGTATGACACCAATACTGCACTATTGACAAGCACACACGACACACCATACCTCAAGGCACCATTTACATGTTTGTACATCACAACGGTGCACATGTACTCGGTGCATTCGGTTATAGGGAGGGGACAGATGTCAATGGGCGACTAACTTGGGCTGGATGACTTGCATACATAGCTCACTCTGCCGGTATCCTCTGCTCAGCACAGCCACAACAAGCTGAGCTTCTATTAGGACTCGGAAGCCGCCAGCAGGCCCATTACCCCAACACCAGTCACACACCAACCGACAAGACAATAATTTTGTTGGAAGAAGTATTTATTTTATATACTTTCATTAAAATCAAATATCATTAATCAATTTATGCAAACCATCTCATGCAAATTACTCTATTAAACATTTCACTGCAAATCCACAATTAATATATACTGTTATAGGTACTTTTTACATTTGTAACCATAAATCATTTTGACAGAATCCCTTCCTGTCCTGAACCTCCTTTGGACCACACAGGGACTGGTCGTCACCTGTATCCCTAGGGGGGGCGGTACCCCTGCTTCCTCTGTTCCTTGCCCCCATGCTCAGGGTTCCACCCCCTCTCCAAACACCAATCAGCCAAGGGGTGTACCGGGGCGGCCCAGGGCATGATCTGGGCTCACTACCCCCAATCTGGTGTGTCCATCCGCAGGTTGGTCCAGGTCTTCAGGATCCTATCTCTGTTGTTATACCGGGGCCCCACCCTTGGGGACCCCTCTGTTGCTTCAGGTTACTTTAGTCTCTCTTCTTCCGCCACAAGGGCGACCAGGGCCCCAAAGGTCCTTCGCCCTCCCCATCAGAAAACAAACACCTAGCGAAGAACCACATATCAGCCATGAATTGGTCAGTACCGGCATCAGACAAGTGAACCAAGTCCCTGTGAAACATTTCCAATCCTTTTAATTGTCTATGAGGGATGTTCCACAAACGGCCTGGACCCGGGCATAGTTTTGCCATCTCCGCGTTAAGTCTCCTAACTGACACATTGATTGTCCTTGGTTTTATTCCTGGGCCCCATTTTTTCCATGGCACCATGTGAGATCAGGCAATGGCTGCGTTAGGGAATTGTTTAGCTAGCTTCGTAATTTATGGCCTCCCTGAGGGCCTTCCGTTCTAAGTGCACCAGGTCGTTGCCCCCAAGGTGAATGATGATGAGGTCCGGGGACTGGAGCCCTGCACATCCATGAGCCAGATCTACCAGCTGCTGCAGCTGTTTAATTCCTTTGCCGCCAACCCCGCACCACCTGAAGGCCACGTCTAAGCTTGCCGCTGGATTCGGTTTACGGAGCTGCTGCAACCGGTATGCCGCCCGACGAACGAATGAATGCCCCAATACCCAAACCACACGAGGAGCCATCTCTTGTAATAAAGGGAAAAATGCGTGAGAAATGATAATGAATTTGAAGACATAACAGATAACCACTGATTAGACCAGTTCTGGCCTAACGTAACGTTTGTAACAGTTGGATGCCCATCTTCCAATGGCTATCACCTCTGAGATGGGCAAGCCTGCCCCTGCTGCCAAGGTAGCTGCGCCAATCCTGAATGAATGGGGGGAGTAACCCCGAGGTTCTACGCCCGCTGCCAGTAGTGTAATCTTCAACACCTCTGCAAATTGGTAGCGCGACAGGCAGTCCCCATTTGCGTGTATGAATAGCGCAGTGGATTTCTCTATAGGGCGTACCTTTAAGTAAGCAGCTAGATTGACCCATGCGCTGCCCGAAGCACAATCCTCGCACCCTTGCCTAACTGATCAGTTTTGGACTTATGCAGCTGTATAGTGGTAGAGTTTTTATCGATTATCACATCGGGCCACTGGAGACCCCCCCGCGTGGTCGTACTTGGAAGCACCTATCATTTCCCCAATGCGTAAGGCCCCATGAAAGGCCACAGAAAAGGCCGCTGTGAATAAGGTAGCCTCAAAAGGTGAAGATGTAACTAAGGTGACTGAGCCCAGCAATTTTTCTAATAATTGAGGTGTTATGGGCCGCCTGGAGTCTGACCTGGGACCGTCCGTTCTAGACCACCCCACTAGTGCCTGCTTAATAACAAAGGCATTGAGTTTAGAGTCTTGCCCGCTGAGCTTGGCGAAAAAACGGATGGCTGACAAGTTGGCTTTGGCGCAAGACACTGGTTTACCATTGCTCTTTAAATGTTGCAAAAAGGCACAGATTGCTTCGTATGAAAACCAATCTAATGTGTTGTCTATAATGCAAGAAGGCCCTTTCGTATGCCCCCCCTTGTGCGTGTCGCCAATGATGCCACCACTAGGGCTGATAGTGCGGGACACCAATCCTCCACAGTGATGTTGGAAACTCTGTCATCCTCTCCGACGCCTATGGGTGGAACCTCTGAAAATCCTGCATCAATGATCGAGACAAGGCATCAGCTGCATTGTTATTTACCCCTGGAACATGTTTTGCCCGGAATGTGATGTTGAGTTTCAAATACTGTAACACCAAATGCTTAAGTAGTCTAAGTACCCATCTGCAACTAGCTTTTTGTCTATTGATAGACTCCACGACTGCCATGTTGTCTGACCAAAATACTGCAGACTTGTCTTTTAATATGTCGTCCCAGACAGATACCACGACAATGATGGGAAATAGTTCTAAAAATGCAATATTTTTTGTGAGTCTCAAGTTAACCCATTCTGTTGGCCAATCAGCCCTGCACCAGGCGGAACCCAGAATAGCCCCAAACCCCACACTGCCTACAGCATCCGTGAATAGTCCGAAGGAGGGGCTATCTACTGGGAGATGAGGCCAGATTACCGCCCCATTGAAGTCTTGCAGAAAAGCATCCCAGACCCTCAAATCTTCCTTTACTTCTGCAGACAGTCTGGTGTGGGGGTGTTTCTTGGTCAAACCCGCCATGGACCTAGCTAAGGATAAAAGGTCGGGCCAAGGGTATGATCCTCAGGGCGAAATTCAATTGTCCCACCAGAACCTGTAATTGGTGAAGTGTGACTTTATTATGGGACAGGACAGCTCTGATGGACCCCTTAAAAGCCTGAAGCTTATCTAGAGGAAGGTGACACTCCCCCGCCTCAGTGTCAATCTCAATGCCCAGAAAAGTGATGCAAGTGGTGGGGCCTTCCGTTTTATCCTGCGCTATTGGGACCCCGAATTCATTGAACATGGTTGTTAGGGACTGCAGGGCCCATAGGCATTTTTTAGACCGAGGGGGGCCCAAAACTAGGAAATCATCCAAGTAATGGATCAAATTTAGATGACCGGTACGCCTGGTGAATATCCACTGTAAGGCAGAACTAAACTGTTCGAAATAACTGCAGGACACACTGGGCATACACTTATCATAAACATAGGCCCCGTTAAATTGAAATCCCAGGAGATGGTAATCTTCAGGGTGGACTAGCAGAAGCCGGAAAGCTGCCTCAATATCTGTTTTTGCTAGCAGCGTACCGCGCCCCAGAACCCTCAGCTTCTCCAGAGCCTGGTTGACGGTAGCATAGCGAACTGAACAGAGGACCCGGTCAATAGCCTCATTCACTGAAGCACCCTGAGGAGCTGACAGGTTACGAATCAACCTGAACTGACCAGGATCTTTTTTGGGTACTACCCCTAAGGGGGAACAGACAAAATCAAATGTGGGGGGGAAGGGAAAGGACCTGCCAGTCTCCCTAGTGTGCATTCCTTACCAATTTTTCTAGCAACTACACCAGGGTTCCTCGTGGCAGACAAAAGATTCCTGCAATGACCTAAAGGGGGGACATGGGTGGCGGAAATTCTAAATCCCTGAGGAAAACCTTTAATCAGCAGTTTAGCTGAAGCTTTAATTGGGTAAACCTTCAACCAAGGGATAAGAGCATCTAAATGAATGGGAGAAGGCAGGGAGGAACTAGACACTGGGCTTACTCCCCTCTTTAACTTTATCCCTCCTTCCCTCCTTTACCCTTGATTTCTTAAGGCATTTGAATTCGGTGTGGGAAGGATGCCCATAAAATGAACAGGAGTGCCTGAATTTGCACGTCCCTGAGGGGCGGGAACATTCCTTTCTGTTGAACGCCCAACATGAGCCTTTTTTGTCATTTGTATACTGTGCTCGAAAGGGCTGCTTACTAGGTAACTTGTTATTCACGCACTCTAACCAAACATTTACTTCAGTCTGATCCCACCCGATCGCTGGGTCCTCCACCTTTGCTCACCTGAAATCCCTGTCATATTCTAGCCAAGCGTTCCCTCCATACATATGGTGGGCTTTTAGTATTTTGTTCGCATAGCATATCATAGCAATACTGGTTTCAGGCTTTTTCTCTAGCATGACTGACATAAACACATTAAAACGGAACAACCAATTCGTAATGTTCTCTTCAATCTTTGGCTTTTTATCACTAAATGATGAGTCTTTTGAGTCCTTGTCTTTTGGTTCTACATCCCTTCTCTTAGCTCTAACCAGGCTGAAAATATCCACAAATTCCCCTTTCCATATTTTTTCCTTAATTTCAGGAGCCACATGTGCAGCTAACTTCCATGGCCTAGATAGCAATGTGTCCAATCCTGTCCCCTCAGCAGAAGCAAGTGTTTTCATGGCACTAATGCCTTCTTCGATAACCTAACCATGCTCTTTTTCCACCGGAGGATTCTAAGACAGCGAGCCCGGTGCCTGGCTGACACAGGGGCCTGGAGTTGTCACCTGTAAAAAAGGAACTTTACGCGCTGACGCCAATGCCTCGACCTGGCGCTTAAGTTCTTGCACTGTATTCTGCAATGAATCGCTAGCCCACGGAGTCGTAGGGGGGGCAGTTGGCGTATTAATATTGGTTAGCATCTGTGTCACCGCCAGCAAGACTTGAGTTGTTGGGTCTTGTGATGCTCCTGGAAGGGCAAGTGCGACCTGCCCTTGCTCTGAGGTTGTGCCCACCGCTGGTGCCACCACCTGAGGATTGGGGGATGTTTAGGGGGAGCTGCCAAGACTTCTAGGGACCGCCTTATGTCAGCCAGCATAGCTTCCACTCCTAACGCTGGTCCTGGGATAGACGACCCCTCCCCTGAGCTAGGCACAGGGTTGTCCATAACTGGTCGAGTAAGTTCAGGAATAGGGGCCCCAACCCCGACTGAATCTATAGGAGGGGGGGAAACTATATGCACGGGCCTGGGTTGTTGGACTGCTGTGACCTGCTTTTTATTCCTCAGTTTGACTGGAGGAAAAGCTGCGCGCGGGGCCACATGCGTTCTATGAGGGCGGGAGGGGCCTTCCCCACAGTCCTCTCCCTCTGAAGGGGCATCCCCCCCATCTGAGTCACTGTCGCCTAATTTTGTAAGACCAGTTTCAACAGTTGGGCCAACTCTGGATCAGTTCCCTTCCTCTTGCCCACCCTCACTCTATTGGATGCCATAATGTAAGAAAAAGGTGAAAAAACAAGTCCCAAGGTGCAACACACACCCAGTTAAACAGCAGTTATCCTGCAAATTCTTTTTGTTAAAACAACATAAACAGCAAACTTGAAAGACCAGCTGTTAAAAGTAATTTCTCTGTTCACTAGCAGGCCAATTACCTGCCAATATCTTAGTGTTTATCCCTACCCTAGCCACAGTAACAATGCAAATCTTTTTCATACGGAATCAACCCAGTAATTCCACCTGAAATACATTTTTGCATTAAAATAACACCAACATTGAAAAACAATTGGTTAAACAATTTCTCTGAACATCAGCTGGACCAATAGCCTGTAAATACCATTGCGTTTAAAAAACAGACTAATGTAAACGATCGCGCTGTGCAGAAAACAAGGGGGTGGGGGGTATGAACCTAGTAACACCGATCCACTAGCAATGTGTCTTACAAATTAGAAATGCCAAAAGTCGGTAAATCGGAGAGACCAAAGCAATGCGGGCTATCGATGCTTTAAATATCCTAGTGAACCACTACCGGTGTTAATAACCGGATCCCCCCAAAACAAAGTGTTATGGGTGCCTGGAAGCCCTAGCAGGTGAGAGTGCGCACAGCCAAAAACTTACTCCTAAAAACGGAGCCCAGCCACCGTGCGCAAACTCACCTGATTTGTTACAGCAAACTCCGTTTTACGCGCAGCACAATCAAAGATTAGTGCATCCTGATCCCTGCTCCACGTGGCCGGAGGCCTGCTGCTGGCTCTGCTCCTCTTCCCTCTCTGTGATCGGAAGCGGGATAACGAGATGCCTGACTTGCTCCAAAGCCCAGAGGAATCCGATAAATGTGCAGAATGCGCGATCAACAAAAAGCCTGACCGTTCAGGCCGCCGCGCCAGGAAGAAGAAGGCCGAGCCTTCTGGGGGGGGAGCTTTTAAGCCCCCCACTGGCTTGCGGTGGCCCAAACAGGTCCGGCTCCGTCGTCGGACCAACGCTCTCTTTTGCGTTGCTAATTCCACTCCCACGCCTCGCGAGGCGTGTGAGCGGAAGCCGCAGGCCAGCCCGCACACAACTAGTGCGAGGGTCCGGCCCCCGGCATCCCCCGACCCCTAAGGGGCCGTGCTCCCCCCATGTTTGGGGGGCACTTTTCCATAAGGTGAACACATAGCTGAGCTAGTGCATTCAGCCAATGTACGTCAATATCTGCCACTGTGAATATGCTTCATCGGGCACAGTCATTCTTCCTTTCTTTCTCGGGCTTTTACATCCTTTCTCTGTTCCAACATTCTGGAACAGTTAGAACATTATAGCATAATTTCCAAAATTTCATCAATTTCTAGAAAAAGCTTCAACATGCATAGTTTCTGTGGGAACTATAAAATCTGTCTTTACTGAGCCTCAGTACTAGGAAGTACCTTTGCACACCTATTACCTTTTTGGTTTTGATGCTAAGCTGGAACATGCACTGGAATTGTGGGGATGGAATGGGAGTGGGTTTACGGGGAAGTCACCTGCCCGCCGATTCTGGAGCTCTTGGATGCTCTGTTGGCCTGAGAATAATTAGGACGTAATTTGCTGACCTGTATGCATCAGTGGTCTTATTAGTGGCGTCAGGCACCAACTACAATCGATTTCCGGCAATGTTACTCCAACCTGTTGTTCCTGTGCACGGCAATGTTCATGCTACGTGCTCTTGAACTCCAATGCGTGTTGAAGAATTATATGTTCCTCGGTTAGTAAGGCACATTTACAACTAAAGTCAGCCATTGGGCCAGCTGCACATTCATTAGGTTGGTCCCAACTTCATCAACTACAAGGCTCTTTTACCGGCTTCTACACATATAGACCAAGCAGACGTATTGCGCCTACTAGCGCATGGCGTCACCACGCATTGACATTGAAATTGCCTGACGTGCGCACCTTCTCAGTGAGTGACGTACAGCAAAACAATGCCTGCCCGCGCCTTCTACCTAGGGTGACCACCTGGCATTGAGGCAAATTCTGGACAGGACTGTAAAAAATTCAGGACAAAGGGTCAAAATTCAGGACAAAAATTCAGGACAAAAATTCAAGAACAAACTTCAGTTTTACAGAAACACGCAAGAGAGGCCATGCCTCACTATGTTGTCAGTGCATTTATTTTACTCTTTTTTAACATAGCACTATTTATTCACTGTGGTCTTTTTGTGATTGCCTCCTGGTATGCTACATTCAGGTGTCACATTACGTCCTTGTTCAGTAGTAAATTAATGTCCTTCAGTACTGCGGCAAGCCCATCACCCCTACCCAAATCTACCTGATCTTTCTTGAAGAGAAAGTAAGAGCAACATTTTGATTATGTTTCTGAACATTTTAAAATCCCTGGCAAACAGTATGGGAAACATTAAGGTAATTAACCTTATGCTAATTTAAACAAATTGAACAAAAACATCTGGCTTACCCCAACCGCCCATGGACTTTCAACCTAAATTTCTGTAGGGCAGATGGTGTGGACGACAGTCTCACACCTAATGTGAGGCACCCATAAGTTGTCTGTAATCTCACTGCACTACAGTGTATGTCTGGGACTCTACATTTATCTCAGAAATGGGAGCCTGGACTACCAATCAAAGATAATAAAAGAGGAGGATGAAATTGAGATTAAATGGGAGATCCACAGCAAGTAATTCAAAGGGTTGTTGCTAAAAAATGGATAAATAAAGAAGAGAAGAACAAGGTGGGACAATTCCTAAAATCAGACAAGATGGGTCCACCAAGACTATTCAAAGGTATTGGGTACCTGGGGAGTTGTCTCTGCACACAGGAGTGAAACAGAAGAGGCACTGTCAAGTGGCTGAACAAGCAACACCCACCCACCTTGGCAAACTCTTCTGGAGCAATGGTCCGCTGTTAGTGCTTGTGAAGAGTGAGCAGGGACCAGACCCCTTGCAAGGTTGTGCAAGGTTGTGCAATGCATTTGCCTGCTTTGTCCATGTCTTTAAATGGTTTTGAAATTGAGCAAAAGCCACACTAGAGATCTGGGTTATTCCTAAGTGTCAAGTACACATAGAATCTTCAAAATATTTGGGATGCAAATTTTACAAACAAAATGTACAAATTTTAAAATGTAATTAGTGTTTCTTTAACATATTGCACTGTTTTCCCCTTTATATACAGATTAGATATCAGATTGAACTGGGAACCAGTTACCTTTGATACCTAGTGATTAAGATCTACCATTCTTACACCGATTTCCAGGATGAAAATCTTGGCAGAGCGAACGGTCCCTCCAAGCCCAATTTGCTTTTTGGTCTTCTCTTCTGCTTTCTGTAGTGGGCCATGAGGCACTAGCGAAGATGGTGTGCTACCCCAATGATAGTATTATTTTGCAAACCTTCCACTGCTCGTCCTTCATTCCTTCTTCAGACAGGCCACACATCTGATTTGGTTGCTGCAGTGCCATCAGGTAGCTCTTTCCAGTCTAAAGTTACCTGTGACTGCGGGTGGATTAGGTCTTCTGGACTTAGAATGCTATTATTCAGCTGCACGGGTCCACTGGGTGGCTCGTTGGCTTTCTGCCCACCTCCCTGCATGAGATGGGGTTTACCAGTAAAGACTTTTAAGGAAGGCTTAAGACACTGATCATTGTTTCCTACTGACCATTCTACGGAACACCATCCGGGGTTATCATGCACAGCTTTTTCTTGCCTTTCCAGAACCCGTAAGCTCACTGACACGAAGAAACCCTATGCTCCTGCACTACCTTCGCTAAGCCTTCCCACTCGCACAGGATGGCTGTGCTCAGAGCAACTCCATCAGTGGCATGTTGCAGGTATCTTAAAATTGGGGAATTTGTTTCTGAACAGCGAGCTACTAAATTTCCAAACCCTTGTGGCAGACTTGAATTTGATTTAATAAAGTGAGTAAGACAATGTAGGTGGGATTTCATATGAGTGAATAGCCAGGCTCAACTTCTCTCCAAATAATGGATTAAAATACTGCCTTGTTGGAACCTTCAGAATGGCAATCTGTTACACAACTTATAATAATTGTATTTATGTAGCTATTACTCCCCGTGATGACGCGTTGAAGTGCTTTTTAGCGAGTGGCACACTACTCCAGAACCCAAAGGTAGATTAGTTATTTAATACTTTAAGCCACAAGCACAATGATGAGGTGTGGTAAGCAAACCATTACTGTATCCCCATATCAAACTCAAAGGCAAACAATTTCAGATAAAGCTGGAGATTGCTAACAGTCTGTTCTCCGTGTCAATGGAGCACCCCGAATCCTTTGCTCTGTCTGCATTGAGCTTTGTGTGCTAGTATAAATATCTGATAGCCTTCAGGCTTTGGGGATCTTCAAGCATGTACTCCTTCAAATGGTTTCCTTTATCAGTATGGATGGATCAGAGGCAGCCCAGCCATGTAGGAGCATCAGGACTGCACCTATGCAACAAATGTCTCAACACATTGTGAGGATGGTTATATTGGGCTCTGTGGAAGAAGGCAGACCGCTTCTAGTGCGGACTAATACTACACCATCGCTCACCTAAAGGTGTACATCATGGACTGTCATCACACCAATACTGGCCTCACACCTCCATGTGTAGGCTTCACAACAGCTGCACAGTGGTTTTTTTTAGCACTGAAGCAACAAGGTTGGCACACTGCAAGGATGAACCACATTCAGCCACCCTAGTTGGTCAACATTCTGCATAGCTCATTGATCTGCCAAACACCAACATCAGTTATGTCAGAACCCACAAGGTGCCAAAGTGGCGTACTGGTTAGAAAACTAGCAGGCACCATATTTATTTGGAGGGTATTAGTGCTCTTAATAATGTTTGTTTTCCTTACAGGCAACAGGTTATTTTAGGGTGGTAAAGGTATTGCACAAGAAGGTTGGCACCTTCTTAAATTGCACACTGTGTAGCTGTCACTTTGGCACACATCTATTTCTCCTGCTTTTTGACTTGACAGAGTCTCTTTTGTGAATACTTTGGTGTACTCTGGCCCACCCTCTATCTCTTTGGATTACTTTAACTGGGCCTGCCCCATCCTTCTTACCTATGAATTTTAGTAAGGTGATTATTCCTGCTCACATGCTTAGCACCTGCAGCCCTTGGTGGCAGGATGCCACAGAACCGGCATGTGCATTCCTCCTTTTGAGAACTTTTCTGAGATTTAGCTTCAAGTGGTCTGAAGAAACCAAATTATTAATTGTGGTAGATGGTAGTCCACAACACGCAACAAAGACATCAACTTGTTAGATCGAACCCAAGATTTAAATAGTTTAAACCTGAGCTCAAACCCTGGTAGCCATCGTACAAAGCAGAATGGCTTAATTTATAGAAAGTGTATAACTTATTTAGATGTACAAAAACAGCCAGAAAGTCAGAAACTCAACTAAAAATAGAGAAAAATCTAATGAACAAAATGACACCAAAACAACAAAAATCCAAACAGAGATAAGATTTTGTAAATATATTCAACAGAAAACAGAGAGAACAGTTTGTGTGTGGCTTACAGGCATGGCTTCAGGCCAACCATGATGGAGGGCGGGTCAGGTTTTTTCCAGTCAAAATTATTTCTTTCCAACTTAGTCTCTGAAATGGAAGTCAGAATCCTTCAGCAGGATAAGGAACCAGACAGTATCCAGCAAAGTCCCTTTGAAGATGAATAAACGTTGAGCACAGTCCAGCTAAAGTAATTGGTTTTGTCAGGTAAAGCTTAAAGTGGGAAAACTCAAATTTTGTACCCAAAGAAGACCTCTTCTGCCAGATTCTTTTCGCTCCTTCTGGTCAAGATATCTACTTTTAGACTGATTTCTGAGTTTGGCGGAGGGGTTACTCCATCACAACGTTGAGCGATAGCCCCTCAGCCGAAATACAAATCCCATTACATCATATAGTATTTATATTTCAGCAGGCAGGATATCAGTCACCCTTGTGACGGAGTAACTTGTCCGTCAAAAACTAAATCAGGCCCTTAGTCTCTCTTTTAGAGCACAGATTTCTCCAGTGAGGCATGGCAGCAGATTGTATCTGGGAAGGTTACAACAAAGTTGGATATGCTTGCTGTGAAGGTCCACTGACAAAAAAGTTCTGAGCGAGCACTCTAGAAGTGCAAATGTTTCTGAGATTTCAGAATAAGTTGCTGTGGACACAATTAAGGCTCCAAGGACCTCATGAACACCACTTAGGGGTCAGGACTCACTTTAGCAGAGGCCACCAGAAGGGTCCAGTCCTTTTACAGTTGTAGGTGGGCACTCCAGGAAGAAGGACAGCTTTTTATGTCCCTGTGGCCACACAGGAGATCAGCCGAATATTCCTCTGGAATCCACTTCTTTGTCCTGGGTACACATTGGAGCTGGTCCAGTACATCAGGTTTACTCACAAGTCTTAGACAGCAGTTCTGACCTATTCTGTCCTGCCACAGGTCTAGAATATATTCTGTTGTGCTGTGGTTGAGAGGCCAGCTTTGTAGATTTAATTGGCCAGTGGGCGGGAGTGACTCCTGGATACTCCCTAACCAGTGAGGAAAATGTTGCTGGGGGCAAACCTCCCCACTCCTTCAGTACATCCTGTTGCCCTCATGCAAACTATCCCACAGTGCACTAATCTAAAGGAAATCCAAGATGGCTTAGTCCTTCTGCCACTGAGGGGAGTCTGTGGGCCAGCGAGGGGTGTGTTTAGAAAAAAGGGGCAACTCCCTTCTCCGCAGCAACACCAAACTGGTTTAGAGAATATGGCACTCATTACGAACTCGGTGGGAAAACCAGCCGAGTTTGGCGCTGCCAGTCAACAAAAGACCGCCAGCGCGAAGAACCCCCCGCCAGCCACATAAAGAACATTCAGCTGGGCCGGAGGGTAGAAACAGTGTTTCCGCCAGCCGGACCAGCTGAATGCAGGGCCTGAACAATGACGCCGGCTCCAAATGAAGACAGCGGCAATGTAGCAGTGCAGCGGGTGCAACAGCACCCAACGCGCATTTCACTGCCTGTAAATCGGGCAGTGAAATGCGTGAAGGGGCTGTGCATGGGGGCCCGAGTCACCCATTCTGCCAGCCTTTCCCTGGCGGGGTAAACAGCCAGGGAAAGGCTGCTGGAACCTGACACACTATTCGGCGGGCAGCTCTGCTTGCAGCGCTGCCCTGTTGGATATGTACCTCCGCCACGCTGCCTGGCGGTGGAAGCCTGGCGTGGCGGAGTTACAAAAGTGCCGGTTCTACCATGTTTATTATCTGGCGGTCTGGATCGCTATGCCGGTGGTGGTATTTATCGCCACCGCCGGCATGGCGGCCTGGATCGCCATGTTCATAATGAGGGCCTATCTCTCACTCACACTGGGCTGGTGCCCAATTGGTTACACTGGGCCTAAAGATCAAAGGCTTTCCTTCCCCAGACATCATTTTAAACTTGATTGTGAATGGATTCTTGAAGTAAAAAAAAGTCCTGAATGCTCTCAGCTGTTCTTCGTGGTCTGCTGGGTGTCACACACCTCACCTGAGCGGATTCTGTCACCAGACCTAAGCTATTGTCCCATCCTTGGGAGCAGTTTTCACACCTTGTTGTGTTCACACAGTGGCAGGGACAGCTGCTGGCACCTGCAAATTAGCATCTGGGGGCTTCAGGAAGGGGAAAGGTAATTTTATGAAAGTTATGTTTCCCAAATATTTATCAAACATCTAACTTCACCATTAAATTGGATTTTTAATAAACATTTAAATTGGTGGTAGAAACACTTTTCTACGCTGTCCCAAACAAAATTAATGCATTAATCTTCACTTTAGTTTTCCTCATAAGACACAGAGCTTCCACAGTGAAAATAGCTTTTGGGGGCTTGCGATTGTAGGGACATTTTAACATTTAATTTCTACATGTTCCACTTTTAAATCTGCGTTGTGGGCTACAAGACCTACTTAGGTGTGTCTTGTTAATATTTAAAAGGAAATATTTTTCCCTGTCAAAAGGGTTATTTTGAAAGGCCTGGTGACTGGTTTAAACAGAGCAATCTGGCTACATTGGTACGCCTGAAATAATGTTTTCCTTGTCACACTAGTGGGCAGCACAATATGTGCTGCAGTCCACAGGTGACATTTAACTTACCATGCAATGGGTGTACTTTCTACATTATATTCTGTGGGCTTAATGGAAAGTTAAATATTCCAAACAGGAGTTAGACAACTGTACCTAGTTGTAGGGGTCATGGCACATACAATGGGGACTGCACTGCAGAGCCCCATTGTGCTGGGTTAAAAAAAACAGCAACATAAATTCAAAATAAATGGGAGTGACCATGCAGAAAGGACACTTTCTCACAGGTCTCATTGTCATTAAAGGCAAACAGTATGGAATTGTTTTCCATGCAACAACCATTAGCTAGCTAAATGGTGGATACAGATCATAGTCAGAGAAAATGAAGTGTGGTTGCCACACATAAGGAAGGGTAGAAAGACCTTTCACCTTTGGAAGCCAAAACAAATTCCTCCATCAGCATTGCAGCTGGAGGAAAATTACCCCTGCAGCAGTATTTGCTTTGCGCTTATAACCCGTCAGGCAGAAGATCCTTACTGAAACCTGGAAGCAGTAATGTGTTAAATGTGGGCAACGAGTGGATCATGAAAGATGCTATATGACAACAGTGAAGCAGGAATCCTAAAATTGCCATTAAATGGGAATACAGAAACTGACAATTGTTTTGTAGAAAACTGACAGGTGTATTCAATGTCCTGTAAACTAGACAGACACAAGTACACTCCAATACATTGGTGGTAGCAACACATTCTAGAAAATGTCAATCAGAGGAAAACAGGCAGTTTGATTATAGCTTCAAAAGTTGAAGGCCCCTGCCTAGTAAATTATTTGTTTGGACCTAGAACCAATACACAATAAATACAGAAACAACTATGCATGAAACAACTACACATGAAACAAATTATGAAATATTTTATCAGTCACAAAAAATATGCAAAAAGCTAAATTCTAATTTTAACGGACAGGCTAGAGCTTTTCAAAATGTAGTTTTATTTCTAAAAGACAACGCAATAAGCCTAGACTCTATTGTAACACTTTGTCTTTCTGGTCCTAATCCATGCTCTCATTTTGTCACTCCATACCATGCCTTCATTTGAAGCCACCAGGTATCCGTACTAGATTCTGTTTGCTGTACTTGTGCTGCCTCCTCGAAACAAGATAAGGATACCAGCTTTCTATTTAGGCTCAAATTTAAAATGAATTCTCATTTACAGAGTGTTTAAAAAATGTCAAGATTGCCTTTATATGAATATATAGCTTATTAATATGTTAATAATATTTAAACAGTTGCAGACCTTGCAAGTAGGTGATCCCAGGTTAAGAGCTGCTGGAGTAAAGGATTTGCAGTTCTTTTTGTAGGCGCCTGTTTTGTTTTGTGGGAAACCAGAAGAGTTAGAACACAGGTAAAACATATGCCCTTGTGATTAAAATCACACCAAAGCAAGTTACTGCCCTTCTGGTGCCATGTGACAATGGCAGAATTCACTCTGACGGTGCATTTATAAGAGAGATTACATTTCTTACAAGGTTACTTTGTGAAACCATAGTAGGCTTCCTTGCAGCTGTATTTTTACTTCTGGCTCTGTTTGTTGGCTGTCACAGAATCAACAGAGAAATCAACAAAAAATGAAAACAGAAAACCATTGCTGCCTCAGGGAGAATAATGTTTGAATTATGCTGAGGTTGAGACAAAATCGCTTTTGCAGCTAAGGTTAGCTTACCTTCCAAAGACATAGCATTATAGGCCTTATATAGAGTTTTGCAGGTGGTACATGCTGTCACAAATGTGGCTGATGTTTTGTCTACTGATTTACAAGTGCATTACAGCCTATGGCTCTTGTACTATTGAGGACGGGATATCCATCACGTTTTGACAGTGTACCCCCTCCCCCAAATTCTAAACAGAGCATGTGTGTGTTTAGCATGCATAAACAACTAGTTTCCAGCTCACCTGTTCAAGAGAAGATGAGGTGGGGGGGGGGGGGGCATATGCACAGATACTCCTGAGGCAAAAGCAGTGAGCGTGTGACTATGGGGGTAAGGTAGGTAAACAAGCCTTGATAGGTTCATTTCACTTTGTAAGTTAACAAAAAAAGATGCAATAGCATAGAATGCAAATTCCTTGTTATTTGCACTTGGAATAATAACATTGAAATCATTTTTAAAATCCCCTGCATGTGTTTTTACCGCAATGCTTGCAGCGTACTTGGAGCAGTCTGCAGGCAACTAGTTTGTATATCTGTTGAAGTAATTGCTATTTTGCCAGCTTGCTGCACCTAGGTTTTAATGGGTTTGTTCCAAAACACACAGTCATGACTGGACCAAAACGTTTTTGTCTTGTATAACGCTTAAAGAAACAAGTGAAATTTGTAATCTGTGAAGGGTTCCCATGTCATCTAGATCAGTGGTTCCCAACCTTTTGACTTCTGTGGACCCCCATTTTATCATTACTGGAGCCGGGGACCCCCACTGAAACTTTATTGGAATCCGGGGACCCCCGACTGAGTCATTACTGATAGCAGGGGACCTAATCTGTTTATATCATTTAATTTTCTAAGCAGTCGCAGGCCCCCTGAGGAGGCTTTGCGGACCCCTAGGGGTCCCCGGACCACAGGTTGGGAACCACTGATCTAGATGCAGTGGTGCTGGAACACTTTCCCGCATGGGGGTGCTGCCATCAACGTTAAATCACTGAAGTCATAGGGATTGTGAAAGATCCAAGTATCACACAAACAACAAACATAGCATGTACATTCAGCAGGAGAGTCGTAAGGATGTGGTATGTAGTTTGTGGTGCATTTTGGAACCCAGTGTCACAAATATATTTCTAAACCATAGTGTGGTATCAGAATGTCATTTACAGACAGCACATTTTCCATTGAATTTGCCACTTAATTGGCACTGACCCAGAGTGTTACTGATTAAACTATACAGCACACACAAATAATGTATGGAAATAGCCTTCCAGTGAGTATTTAATTTGCACATCGCCAAGTGTATTGATTTATTTTGATTATATTGATACCTTTGTTTCCATCACACTTCAGAATTACAAAAAGGAGCTTCCTTTGTGTTTTCCTAACCACTGATAAATTATAAAATAAGTATACTGTTCATTTGTAGTCATTTAATGTTTGGTGTGTGTTTGGAACAAATTGCATTGTAAAGCCTTTACTTTCACAGTCACTGTACCCAGGTAGAGTGTGGCATAGTTCACTTAACAAAACCCTCTATTTTTGAAGTTGGAGAAAGAAAAGTAAACACCAACCTTCCTTTTAAAAGGAAAAAAGCAGCAAATTGACAGAAAACATAGCCTAACATTTGACCTCTGTCTTTGAACGTAAAGCAAATGTGACAAGATAAAAACAAAATGTAAAGGTATCTTTCTTGGCCATTCGCATAGGATAGTTATTTTGAGGGTGCTATAGCACCTCCCTCCCACACTTTACTTCCAGCACCCATGTCTAGTGGCACGGTGGTTGTTTAAACAAGCTGGGACGCATTGCAGTGTTGACAACCCATGTCCTAATAATTGTAATTTATAACAATTTATAATTTCACTTAAAGCAGTGAGGTTAAAGATTGAGGCATTTGTATTGTGATGTTTATATAGCTGACAAGTGTCCGCATACTAGAGAGGATCGCTGTGTTCCCAGGAAATAAATGCATATATTAAAAAGAAGATATATTTCCCTTTTGCAGCACTAATAAATTGGAACCTGTGCAGCTCTCACAAAAAAGCTAAAATGTTGCCTTGGGAGCCTTGAGCACTAATCAGTAGAAATGTACCATGCACGCCTTTAAACTTTCGGATGTCCTGGGATGTGTATTATGCCTTTTTCACCCCACATTGCTGTTGGTAATAAACGCACATTTACGTCTTGGCCACCTACGCATACCCTATGAGAAGTCACTGAGACATATAATACCTGAAGCAAATAATGGATATTTGGATTGGGTCAAATGATGCATATGCTGTTTAGGACCATTGATACTTGTTACAGCATGGGTGAGTGATTTATGTTGCTGCCAGAGGGCACTGACACATTAATACTGAAGGAAAACTGATACTCATTACTGCTTTGGGTCATGCATGCTTACTGCATGTCCGCCAAACTCCTTTTCTTTAAAACGAAGACTCACAGACCCATTAAAGAAAGGGGCCCTTGCAACATCACATATGTAACATATATGATACCATACATGCTTTGCCAATCGTCTCCTAGAAGCTCAGGATGGACAATTTTGCCAGTATAGTGGATTCAAAGAGAGGTTCAGCCAAAGTCAAACCCAAAGAGTGAAGGGTACCATAATTACATTCTATGTATTTACTCTTAGTGATCTTGTGGATTTGTAGGGTTTAAACATTTATTTCCTTGCCCAGGGACATTTTCAAAAATAGATTCATGTTCTCCTATAAGTACTTGGAAATTTATTGTAGCTCTGACTGGAAATTATATACTTTAATATAAAAATACCACCTACTGATTATTGCCTGCCATTCTACTGCTTTTTATGAGGCTAAGATTCCTGCGTGGGCACAGTAAAAAAAACAAAAACAAAAAAACACTGGCAAAACGAATAGGTCTGATGTTGGCTGCCATGCTTTTGCAATTCTTGTTTTTTTGTCATGACTGCTGAAAAACGTAACGGTTTAGAAAGCTTCCAGGCCTTCATTATATCTAAAAAACACAATGGCAAAAGACAAACGTGTTTCTGGTCTCAAAAATGTACACATTACCATAGTACATCTGGCAGTGAAGGGAAACTACTGTGTGTGTGGATGTGTTCTTTGTGAAAGGGCAGCATGCCTCCATAGTGTAATCAGTCAATGGCTGAAGGTGGTTAACATTGCCCCTTTGATGCATGCTGGAGTGAGTGAAAGAAAAATGTGATTAACCAAATCACAGACTAATGGATGATGTTTGGCTGAAAACCTCTATAAGTAACTGTGTTAAACATACGTTTAGTAAAATCAAAGGGTTTTGGCTAGCACAGTCCTAAAAAGCATTTGGTCTGGCATTGGCTACTGGCCTCACCTTTGAGAAATAAAGCAAGAAGAAAGTGGAGACAAAAAGCGAGGAAAGAAGAAAGACAAAAAGGAAGAAACGCAGACAAAAAAGGAAAGGAGAAGAGCAAAAAAGGTAAGGAAGGAAGGCAAAAGGTAAGGAAGGAAGGCAAAAAGGGAAAAGAAGGAAACAAAAAGGAAATACGTGATTAAATAAAGTAAGATGGAAGAACGAAAGAGAAAAAACAAATAAGGCAAAAAAAGAAAAGACAAAAAAGAAAGAATAAAGAAGGAAAGAAAAGGCAAAACAGAGAGAAAGAAGGCAAAAATGGGAGAAGTAAAGAAAGAAAAATTAATGTATGTAATAAAGTACAAAAAAAAGGAAAAAAGCATAAATAGAAAAGAAGGAAAGGAAGAAAGAAGGTAAGAAATAGGAAACAAGGCAAAAAAAAGAAAACAAAAGAAGGCAAACCATAAAGAAAAGGAAAAGAAGGAGAAGAAAGAAGGAACCAAAAAGGGAAGAAGGGATGTGAGAGGGAAAGAACAAAAGGAAAGGCAAAAAAGAAGGAAAGAATAAACAAAAGAAGGAAAGTCAGCTAAGAGAACGCAAGAAGAGAAAAGAAAGAAATGAAATATGGTTCACAGTATAAGATTGGATAATAAAACCCACATTACACCCCACCTATGTTTAAATAACTGTTACAAGTGTGCTGCACATTAAACACCATAATTGTTTTATTTTTTTCCTCTGCAAGGTTTGTGAAAGAACCTTTGGTGAAACTGAGTCTAGAAATACACGTGTATGTTGTGAAATAGCAGCAATCCCTTCAAAAGGAATTTACAACAACAACAGAAGGAGACAGAAACTGATAAAGCTGGGATGTGCCCTGTGCTCACTTCAAATGCATCCTACTATCACATCAGGCAACAGTGGGACTAAAGGAAACACCTTGTGTGTGTGTATGTGCATCTTGTAGAGGAGAAAAATGCAGTCACACAAAGTGATGTTAACCAGAGGCGTAAGTAGGCTGACCAACAGCACCATACTGTATGCTGTAGTGGGCAGAAGCAAAATGGAAATGACACAACAGACCAATGGATGTAGTGAGATGGCTGAAAACCCCTTTACAAAAGCATATCATACATATTATTATGGTTAAGTCAAAAGGTCTTGGCTAATACTAAGCCTAAAAATATTGAAAACAAGGCCCAGTGCAGCTAAGCATTAAATTCCCTTTGGGTCTTTTCATAAAGCGAGTTTAGTGAAACTATGACTAGGGCTATTTAACTTGTGGGCGCTGTACTGCACAGATTTCAATATGTAAATTTAATATGAAAACTAAAATTATAAATGGACATGGGAAACAAGGGCTGCCATTGCAGACTTTACTTTTGCTCAGTCTGCCTTCAAAACCAAGCTGTATTCCATCATCGCACAGCGACAGGGCTACCTCAGGAGCAGCCAGGTTCTTCAAGACTATATAGGAGAACCATCTAGGGTGAGGAGGGATGGCACTGCAGTGCCCTTTGTGTAAA
This sequence comes from Pleurodeles waltl, assembly GCF_031143425.1. Taxonomy (NCBI): domain Eukaryota; kingdom Metazoa; phylum Chordata; class Amphibia; order Caudata; family Salamandridae; genus Pleurodeles; species Pleurodeles waltl. The sequence continues at coordinate 604,263,146 of NC_090451.1, read as the reverse complement.
ATAAATGACTGTCAGCATAGAGCTGGGGGAGCACCCTGTCCTGCAACAGAAACATGTGCTATGCACTAATATTTCAGTAATAAAGATCATTGTTGTAGGCCCATACTAGACTGTAAGAAATGAAGTTGGATGTTGTATGCCAGTTGGTTTACGTCTTTGACCACCCCTCACACATTTCCCAACCTAGCTTTTTTTTAAATGGTTTACTGCACAAATTTGATTTCCCTTCAACTATTCCTCTAGTGAAAGAAGGTATTAACATGGACAGATCAGAGTTGCTCCTCTTCTTTAATCTCACTGTCTTCTTTTTCCGCACCCTTTTGCATTCTCATTGTTGAGTTCTTTCCCTCTCACAATATCTTTCCCTCCTCTCAATCATTCTCTTCTTTACACTTTCCCTATATGTCAATGTCTCCCCCTTATCCATGCTCTACCGCCACCCCACGCCTCCTTTCTCTTTCTCCCCATCCCTCATCTTCCCTCTGAATTATCCATTCGCTGGTGTTAGACCTGGCATCCTTAGGGTGGTCTTACCCCAAACGTGTCACCTTTCCCTCCTGTTTTGTTGCTGTGTCATTTTGTTGGCCTTGGGACTATGAGCACTTTACCACTACTAATCCGTGCTAAAGTGCATGTGCTTCTCACCTATAAACATGGTAATATTGGTATACACCACAACTGGCATATTTATTTCCCTATAAGTTCCTTGTAGAGTGGTGAATTAAACCCCCATAGCCTGTAAATTAAATGCTACTAGGGGGTCTGCAGCACCAATCGTGCCACCCACCTAAAGTAGCCCTGTAAAACGCTCAGGCCTGCCACTGCAGATTCTGCGTGCGCAGTCCCAGTGCCACCCCAACTTGGCACTTAAACCATTGACAAGTCTTACATTCCTCTTTTGTTTACATCTAAGTCACCCCTAGAGTAGGCCCTAGGTAACCCATGGGGCAGGGTGCAATGTAAGTAAAAAGGCAGGACATGCACCATGATGTTCCCATTTCCAGGTAATGTAAAACCCCTCAAGTGCTTTTTCATTATTGTGAGGCCTAATCCTCTCATAGGTCAGCAGTAAGAATGCCTTATAATAACCTTAATTTGTAGTACTATTGGAATGCTAATAATGAATCCTCTCTAATGGTATGGTTGGATTTATTACTACTAGTCTAGAAATACCACTTTTAGGAAGTGAACATTTCTCTCCACTCACTGCCCTACCTCCAATACATGTCTGGCTTGGATGGGATGAAAGTCCCACCTGTGTATTCCCTTCAGACACCCACAACACAGGACCCACAGCAATATCTACATAGTGATGTGTCTTCCTGGGGAAGGGGTGGGGAGGATTACACTCACATTTCAAAGGATAGGGGCTGGGATACACACAAGAGGGCTGATTATCTCCCACTGGCTGCCTGGAGCCGAAACTGATTTGAAAGGGGAACCTGTGCACTTCACAGGGTTTCTCTGTGGTAACCCCCTCACATCAAAGGCACTTTCTGTATAAGTAGTGGGCCCCTTGACCCACTCGAGAGATCACCCATTGAACAAAAAAGAGCCCTGCTGGAGTAACTGCTGCTGTGTTTGAGGGACTGCCACCTTGCTGTGATTTGACTGTTTTCAGGAACTGCTGCCAGACTTTGCTGAGCTGGCCTGCTGCCCGCTGACCGCTGCCCAGCAACATTTCACCTCCAAGCCCTACCAAGGAGCCTCCAAGGCCTTGTCTGGGGTGCCCTGTCCTTTCCAGAACCACCACTTGAACAGCTCGAGGAGCCGTTGTTCTCTGCGGGCTTACCATCATCGGTGTGCCCCTGCTCCTAGGACAACAGAGCAGTCCCACACCATTCCCGGGACAACCACCGTGTTCATGGTACTTCCGACGCCCCACCAGAAGGCTGTTCCCACCCGGAGAACATAGCACTCCTGACTCACTGAGATTGCCGAGTCTGAGCGGCACGAGAAGAGTCTCCAGGGAAGCCTACTTCCTACAGGAATAACACCAGCGGCTTGCTCCAGTTGGCACAGGAGTCAGCGTAGCGGTAGTGCCGAGCACTAGGACCGCTTGCACTGAGGGAAGCTGCCTCCTGCCCCAGCGGCCCTCACTTGCCCGAATCATGGAGGCTGGAACTTGGCACTGTAAGGTATCCAATTAATTGTGGTATTAAGCCCGGCTTGGTGCCAAGGTCAAATTTAATGTCACCGTTGAAATAATGTAACTTTTTGAACATCGTCACTCTGTGACCGAGCTGGTCCAGTGGTCTCACACGGGCACTGGCCAACAGACAGCTTTCTGCCCGCCTGGGGAGTCGTGTTAAAGATGCCCAGGCTTAGGAACAACAGCAGCTTGCTAAAGGGCGAGGTGTTATCTCTCCTTCACAGGAAGCCACACAGGTTGTTAGCCCAAAAGGCTAGCTTTGAAGGGGAATCCACCTTTGCTGGGCAAATGGCATTCACACTCCTGAGGGGCAGCCCTTTGTTCAGGTAGACAGATTGGTGACAGAAACATAAGAGAGAAATCAGTGCCCAAATCATTTTCCCATGAGCGTGTTGCCCACAGGTTGCCACACCCCTAGGGTGTGCTACCTAGCTCCTAACAGCTGAGTAAGGGCGCCGACATTGTGGAAGTGGGCAGAATAGTGCATTCTGGGATTGTTAGGTGTCACACATTGCCGGAATGTTTTCATCAGAAGGGAGGCAAAATGGTAGCCCATTGGCTAGTGTCCACATGGCCCCATCCGGGCACTTTTCTGGGATAAATATAGCACTCCTTGCACCCTGAAACCAACATCTTATGGGAACTGCTACAAGGACTGAAGAAGGACTGCCCTGCTACCTTTTGAACTGCATTAAGAGAGGCTACACCGTCTGCTGGACTGCACCTCCTGCACTTTGGCCTAGCGAACTTGGGACTGTGCCTGTGGTTCCTGGCATGGGGAGAAGTCGTGCCTCAGACCAGTCGTGCCTCAGACCACAGCAGTGACTCCAAGGATCAGTTGGCTGATCCGCTGGACAAAGCTCCAGGGACAAAAGAGCTGAAGAAGCCCAAACCCGCAAATTGGTACCCACAGCAGAAGATCTGCAGCTACATGCCGTTGGGCACCCCAACAGACCATTCCTCGAAGGCCAAAAGTTGCACCCGAGTTTGCCAGACCCTGAAATGTTGTCAGACTCCAGATTGGTCAGCCAAGAGGGACACCAGCTTCCACCAAAGGATTTTGCTTGAAGTGCTGTATCCAGAGATCAGTAGCCCAGCAGCAGCTGCACTGTCTCAAAGAGGACTTCATAGGACCCTGACCTCTGTGTTCAAAGTTGCCCCACATTACCCGTGGGCTGAGGACTCACCACAAAAGGACCCCTATTGACAACACAGCAACTGGAGCATCCTTGAGCATTTTTTCATCACTCCATTATACACTATGGCAATTGTGTTGTAAAGTTTTTAACTGGACTGAAAAAAGCTCTGTTGGACAGGTAACTGTCCAAATATACCCCACTGGACTCTCAGGCCTTCATACAGTTGGATGTGGTTGCCCAAGTCAGGCTGGAGTAGTCAAACTAACTTTTATAAACTTGAACATGCCCCAGGACCATTGTCTCCCTGGGCTCAATTAAAAAATAAACACGGGGCAGCACAGACCCCCCCCCGGGCCTGGGGACCATCACCTCTCTGGGGCCTATTAAAAAAAAAATACTTGGAGGGGGGTTGCGCGCTCCCTCTCTGAGGCTATTTCAGCCCTAAAAACCCCGTCCCTCGGAGCCTTGCCATGTCAGCCTGGGTACCCTAATCCCCACCCAGGACACTCAGGCTTCCACCTCAGTCCCCATCTTTGCAAACTGAGGGTCCCTGCAGGCCCAGCGGGCTCCCCATTGCCTGCAGAAGCCAGTATTGCTCCCACATGCAGGAAGCTGCTAAATATACAGTTCCCTGCATGAGGAAGCAATATTTCATCTGTTTTCCTGCCTGCGTAACAGTGGGCAGGGAAACAGATGAAAACCCTACTTCCATCAAGCGGGAGCAGTTTGACAGTTCCCGCCTGCTGGGGGCAGAGTTGGTGGTTGCTCTTGCTTGGCGAGAGGTGTCACAGCTCCCATCAAGCAAAAGCAAACAGCTATTTTCCAAGGGTGGGCACCTCTGGAAATTGCAGAAGCTGGCCTTGAGGGATGGTGGTCCCCTGAGCTATTAATGGCTCCTGGAGCGGGGCCACGGTGCACAATCCTTTAACATGCATGGTCCAGCCCCGGGAGGTGGAGGCCCTAGGCAGTATCAGGCCTGGCAGATGGGCTGCATGGTTCCCCTCCGAGTTTAAATTATGTATTTTTGCCCCGGGGAGGTTTTGGTCCTTGGGCTGCGGGGTTTGTACGGCCCACCTCGTTTCTTAATTTAGCCCTGGGGGGATGTGGTCCATGGGGCATATTAAAGCCCCAGGGAGGGGTCCTTGTGACCCACCAACTTTTATTTAACAAAGCCCTGGGGAGGTGGTGGTCCCCAGGGTTCCAAACAGCCCTAGGATGAGGCCCTGTGTGCCCCCTCCTTTAATTTTTAAATACCCACATGCCCCTGGGATCTATCCCATATGGGGGCTAAACTGAAAACAAGTGCGGGAGACCACTCTTGTTGGTTTTTTTTGTTCGGTTTTTTTTTGCTGCAGATTCTTGAATCTGCCGTGATTTTGCAGCAACTTTTTTTTTAATGCTTTTTTTTTTACCCTGGTGGGGTTCAAGGTCCCCACAACAAATCTAGAGGGTCAGGTTATTCCTACTCTGCCCCCTTTCCTTTACCTTTTATCTTTTTGTTTGGGACTCAGCTGAGTTCAAGTCCCACAATGGTTACCAACAATTCCTGGTTGAAATGTTGGCAGCCAATCAGATCTCTGCACATGATCAGGAGGATTCACAGAGCCTCCGTGGCCCTAGATATACAAATGTGGTTTTCTGTTAATATCTCAAAAACTACTGAATGTATTTATACCAAAAAACAAAAGGGTCACTTTCTGAACCAAGGTCTAACCTTCATGCCAAATTTGATATAATTCGATCCAGTGGTTCAGGCTGTAGTCGTGTTTAAAATCACTATGGGAATTGACATGGGGAACTCACTTTTGTAACCCCCATTTTATTTGTGCCCCTGCGTCATGAATCACCCTGAAACTTACCAGGCACAGTAAGGCCCAGCAGGGCACTTTTTGGGGGAAAATATCAGGAAGATTTGTCAACTGGCGCCAAAGTTATAGGCAAGTAAAAAAATGCTTTTTCTATGGAAACTAGGTCCTAAATATAACTACCTTTTTGTTGCATAGCCAGATTTCATGAAAGTCTTAGGTAGATAGCCAACTCTGGATTTGTCCAGATTCGTAACCAATACAAGATTGGTTTAAGAACTAACGTGGTCTCAACAGTTTTCATGCCCTCTTGTACCCTTAGTTCAGCCATTGGGGTCCCTGGCCCTAGGCATAATAAGCTGCGTAGAAATCGTTTTTCAACCGTGCCCGGTCTGGTAGCCTTTTGAATCCCCAGAGTTCTGCTCTACAAGAGCTTGCAGCCATTGCTTTAATTTGGTAGACTTATAAGAGAACCATAAGACAGTATTAGAATACTGGCAAATAGTGGCTTCACTTTTTACTAGCTGCGTTGCCTTAGACAGCTTCTCATCAAATCTAATCCACAGTCACAATAATCAACTCTATATAAGCCTTTGCTGTAGATTTTGAATGCATTTTTCAAATGTCTTCATGAATTTAAAAACATAAATCTGTTTTTTTAGTGTTGATCGTAAGATTCTTTAAGCAATAATCCTTGAATCCTCTGAGTAGCTTGTGCATTGATAATTCAGTACAGGACAAGAGAACAACATTATCAGCAAGTCCGAGGGTGCAGGGGATGTGCAGGAGCCTAGCCCCACCAGCAGCACCACCACTGTGCATCCGTCCGAGGGTGCAGGGGATGTGCAGGAGCCTCCCCCACCAGCAACACCTCCACTGTGCACCCATCCGAGGGTGCAGGGGATGTGTAGGAGCCTCTGCCCACCAGCAGCACCACCACTGTGTAGCCGTCCGAGGGTGCAGGGGATGTGCAGGAGCCTTCTCCACCCAACAGCACCACTACTGTGCAGCTGTGACTGCCGGCGGATGCAATGTAATCCTGCCTCCATGGGCTTCTGTGCGGCCAGCCCCCTCCAGAACCAGTGGGCGAGACACCCACTCGACAGACTGTGGCCCATCACTCCCCAGGATCAGGCACAGGGACCCCCTCAAGAGACTGTGGCCCATCACTCCCCAGGATCAAGCACAGGGCAGGTTGCCCCATCCAGAACCAGTGGGCAAGACACCCACTCAACAGACTGTGGCCCATCACTCCCCAGGATCAAGCACAGGGCAGGTTGCCTCATCCAGAACCAGTGGCCTTGTTTCATCTCCCAGCTGAGGTGCCTGCCTATTTACCAACCAATGTCCCTGCAGTGTTCTCTGTGTGTTGAAGCAGGTGATAAGTAGGGCTTGGACTTTGGCCTGTGGCCATGTGGCCCACGCAAATTGAGGACAGGTCTGTCTCCCTTTTTCTGTAAATTTGTATATATCTGTTATATTGCCTAACTTATTATTTCTACTGTGTTGATCTTATTACATACACTTTGGCAAAATCGTTTTGTCCTTGCATTATTCAGCCGATTTAGGCGGGTAACTTGTTTTCCTGTGCATCTGGTTGTGTGTATGGGGTGTGTGTGGTGCGTGTGTGTGTCACTGTCGTTTTCCTCTCCCCCTCCCTTGTGTGCTAGGCGGATGTACTCACTGTTGTCACCTTCGCCGGCGTTGATGTTAGTGGTTGAGCAGAACGTAGAAAATCATTGGAAAAACATGCAGTTCTGGTTCCATGGCGGCGTGGTTCTTCCCTGTGTCTCCAATGGTGAGTCCTTTCACTTCTGAGCTCAGTTTCCGCCAGGCTTTTGATGTCGTTGGTACCGCCTCGGAAAAGGTGGTGGTTTGCAGGGTCTTAATGGTGGGCGGAACATTGACTTCCACCTGGCTGTAGGTGGCTACTGCTGTGGTGGCTGTTGTTTCGGCCCTGGCAGGCGGTGTGGTACATTGGCTTTCTGCCATGGTCATAATTTGGCAGTAGTTACCGCCAGCCCGTTGGCGGTATTACCGCCACTTTATCACCGACAGCCAGGGTCGTAATGAGAGCCATAATGTTTTCACTTTGTATCCTTGAATCTGAAATCTTAACCTTTTCCAGTTTCTCTACCCAATCTATGAATTATTTTGATCTCTTGGAGAAACTACCCATCCGATCCTTCTAGCACAACCAAAGAGAACAAAGACTTTATGGTGATCTCTCAGGGAGACTTATCATTCTACTTGTTGCTAAACGTTATGGTGGCCTCTTAAGGAGACTAACTATCCTTCTCTGCTACTATTTCTGTTAGAGCGCCTGTCCTTATTTGGTCTTTTTTGTTTAATTTATAAGTGGGCACATTAGAGGTTCAAAAGACCTTTTGACTATGCTTAGAGTGATTCCACCATAAGTCTTCAATTCACTACAATTCCAACATCATAACCTATAAACATCATCAAATATTCCTTGGAGTCAGTAATCTTTACACACCATGACCCATTTGGTCACGAATAACCATGCCTTTATGTAAAAGTAATAAAAGTTTATTTCCCTGTATTAACAATGCTAATATCATGTAAATTGATCTCAAAACCAAGTGGTAAACATACATAAACGACACCAGTTGACCAAATCCTCTAAAGAAACTCAATTTAGCAAATGCATTGACCACTAAACATTCAAGAGTTACAGTACAAATTAAAAGGAAGAACAATTGTGCAACAGAAATAGAATACATCTAGATTCAACAAGTGAATTACATCAATCCTCAGTATTAGCCAGTTAACATTTCAGGGCTCCCTAACTAACCTTCTGATTAGAATAGCATGTTTGGACTTCATTCAAAATGATTTAATCAAAGTTAATTTGGAAAACATCTAACTATGGCTCTATCAAAATAGCGGTTGGTAACTAGAAACAAAGAACAAACTTACAACAAGAACAATAGCATTTTGTTATACCTCTCGTCATTTGGATCAGCAAGCTGTGGTTATCTTCGTCAGTTGGACATCAGTTCAGTCAGCATCAACAACGGGCAGTAAAAGGGGATGGTTCAAACATTTGAAACATTTAAGAAGCGACGTCTAAGGGATCAGCATTCAGATTCAGAATTTAATAAATAAAGTTTAAAGATAGAAGTAAATCATCAGGAACTGTTCAGCTCCCCAAACAAAATAGAATAAGCCCTCCGTCCATCTGTGCAGCTGGGCTAAGTTAGAATTGCCTAAAGAACTTCCCACATTGTCATTGGTCAGGAAATCGTGAGTTTACAATTAATCCAGTAAGGATTAAACCCAAAATCAAAGATAAAAAATAAACTGTCTTTCACATGTTGATGATTGTCTTGTCTCCTCCTATTCCCATTGTCAGACTTGTCAGGTAACCTTTTTTGTATTCATCCATACGCCAGTCAGTGCATTCATTGTTAGCTCCCGGGAACATTGCTGCCTCACGCATCAAACTATATAAAATAGCAGTTTCTTCTACAAGATGTTCTAGCAGGCAATTCTCATGAGAAAGTTAAAGACATCTGCTAACGTGTGGTCAACACAGTGTGAACAATACATGAATTGATTTCTCTGGACATACATTCCCATGATTTTATGAAACAGTGCAGCTTAATATGATGCTGTGCAGACTAGGCCCAAACCTCGCTAACTTAAGGCATCTAATTAACAGAGCAAAATACATAGTGTAAAGTAACTAATAAGACGTACTACCACAATTGTCTAAGTGCAGGCACTTCAATTAATATTATTTAATTTAATAAAGACACTTCGTAATAAGTGACGCCCACTCAAGTGGGCACATTTTCCAAGTTGCATATAATTTTCTATATTAGTCAAATTCTGTGCAAATTCATAATCCAAAATACATAAATTCATTACTAATAAATTCAGCGTTCACACCTCTCACATAATGTAGTCAGCCCTGCCACATAATTTCCATTGGCCCTGCCTTGAGTCTATAATAGGTCCATCTATGTTTCTATGGTGCATTAGTTTGTATTATTAACAGCGGACATCGGATGGGTGAAAATGGAAGGGTGCACCCCTAGCAAGGCATATGGTAAACAGCATACATGTGCTTTTAATACTATCTATATTATCAGTGACGGTACAAAATGATGAACGCCCCCCACCCCCAGAATGTGATGAGGGACCTCTGAGCCTTCCGTATCTCGCAGACATGGGCTAAATCTGGCCCGCGTGAAGGGTTACCAAATTGAGTGCATATTACATGTTTTTCATTTTGAGGGAGTCTCTTTCTCTTAGTCCAAAATAATGATAAATACAGTTCTTAAAATAAAACGTTCTAAACCCTTTAATACAAAATACGACCGTTTGGTATACAGCGTCCTTTTAAACGTCTGCCTAATAGTGAGGAAGGAAGACAACACACCCAACATGGCAACCGCGTCGCCTTTTAGTGTTCAAAAACTGAGGTTCCCCTCCCCCCAGTAGTTCTGGTCCTCCTTTTTGATGGTTCTGGGCTCGTTTCATCATCCTGGCGGAAAACATCAATTGCCGAAATAGGAGCCAGTTTGAAACCAGGAGCCGCCAAGGGAACCCCAGGGATATTAGCTAGTGAGAAGGTTGGAGCGGGGCTAAGTGCAGATAGGCTCGAAACAAAATGGAGCCTATATCAGATTATGTGAGCCTCGGTTGTAGCCATTTTCCATGGTAACAATCCTATTGGAGTCCAACAAAAAGACCTGACCCGCCCAGATAACTGTATTTTTCAACAATCGAATCAATAACTCTTGATTTCAGTAACTAACACCATTTGATAATATGTTTAAACTATGCAGTAGTAAATATTATTTGCAGCACCAAATACTATGCAGTAAAATTGCAGTATTACCAATGGATTTTAATATCGTTTCGCTACTAATGTGTCATATGATGCTTTTGCGTAAATGCACTGAAAGTGAATGTCATTTAAGAGTGATCTGAAACTTTAAGATGGTCGCCACGTTAGGCTGTGCAACTTTCCGGATTTAGTGGGGGTGTGACGTCGTCCTTCTTCCGTGTCTACTAAAGCGAAGAGTCTAGAGGGGAGGTGGTCAGAGCGGAGGAGGCTCGTTTTTCTTTCCCTCCGCCAAACACAAACAACGCACCCAGAAGCAATTAACAGCGCCTTCGCAGCCTGCGAACAAAAGCGCCAAAACAGCGCTTGCCTCCGAAGCGTCACAGTGGTAGTCCTACGATAGATATCCGAAGAAGAAGTCCTAGGAAAGCTGTACGAGGACATTACAGGGCCTTAATCGATTAGGGCGAGGGCAACGGTAAGAAGGCCGCCCCCAGGGAGCGCGCGGACACCCGGACGGGTCCCCACAGTCTGACTAGCACTTTTCCCGCCAACAAGAGACTTCTGCATTGTTTGTGTCACCGACGCTAGAAAGGAAAAGAACTAAGAGGCGTCTTCGCGCCAGAGTCCTCCGTGGCCTCCTCTTGGCAAGAACACACTTTCTAGGCGTTACGCTTTACGTTTTAACCGCGACAATGAAGAAGATAGCCCGCCCCAACCGACAGACGGAGTACAAGTGTGGGGACCTGGTCTTCGCCAAGATGAAAGGATACCCGCACTGGCCTGCACGGGTAAGACCGAGTTTCGCTAAGTGCATGTTCCCCCACGGCGTACTAATTTAAGAACTACCCTAAACCATGTTTTTGCGTAGGAAGTTGGTTGGAGAAGTCTACATTTCTGAATTGCTGAGACATGTTTTCGTCGTTTGTACCGCTTAGCTTGTTTTAGCCTTCGTTTTACGTACTGCATGTTATCAATATAATAAAGGACATGTTATATACATAAAGGGCATGCCAAACGCTTGCGTCGTTTTGACGCTAGCTAGCTGGTATTCACGGCTATCCTTTTTAAGTTGTACTAATGTTACCGATTTTAAAAGAAAACGGGTAGTTTAGTATTCCACGAGTTTTTTTGTATATGTCGTGGTGCTTGTCTTCACTTTCAGTAATCAATATGCATTTGAATTGCAACACAACACGATCGGCAGAAGTTCCATAAACAGTGCGATACTTATTTTGCCCAGTTATTGAACAACACTGAGTGTATCGGTGCTGGGTTGATCAGTTCTTGCAGCTTTATTGACCTTGGGGGCTTTATCCCTGAGATGTTCCTAGGTCCTTCCCTTCACGTGGGTGGACAAAGCTGCCTGTTGTGAAACGCCTACCATGCCTTTCCCCATTCTGTGCTAGAAACTATTTCATTGCCGAAACTATTAATTCCAGAATAGTTAGAAAGCCGCCAGGCAGACACGTGACATGGCACGTGCTGTTCTGGTCGCTTCGAGTTGTGTTAATGTGTCTGGCCGTCGACCACTCCATTGGCTACCGAAAAGTTTGCTTTGGCGGCAGCCTCGTTGGCATAGGTGGTGTTGGCGGAGACGTTGCATAAACGTCTCTGCATCTGCGGTCTACCTGGGAAATCAGCCATGGTGATCAAGTCCATGTTGCACCCCTTCCTTTATAATTGCAAATAGTGGTGAGTTTGTCGGATGATTTCCATCACTATATTACCCGACATAGAAGAGGTAACTAAAGAGTACTCGTCGCGTTAATAAAAATAAAGTATACACTGATTTTGAGTTTTCTCTGTTAGTGAAATATATGTTGTGAAAGATTAGACGCCACAAGGCATGTGTTCCAAAGTGGAGCAACGCAGTCTTCAAGGTGACTGCGGTTCAGGTGAATATAATTGGGTGCGTTTACATCAGTAAGGTCAAATAGGGACAACCACTTGCAAAAGAAGATTGTGTTTATGCAAATTCTCTACGTTGCTCTGAAAGACCAATTCATTCTAGCTTATAAGGATACAATGTTGATACGGTTGCCTTAAAACTGTACGGGAACCCGAAGAGAGAATGATTGCTTAATTTAAAGATACTTTCAGGTGGTAGCAAAGCCTGCTCGCCAAGTGTTGATGATGAAAGCGCCCAGGTAAGAACTACATAACTTTCTGTAAGGCAAAAGGTTGGGTTGATGACGTATGTGATTGGTTCTAATTGGTATCTAGTGATCGTTTCACCAATAAACTTTGGGATTTGAGCTTGGCTGGCATAGTGTACACAACATACATTTGATAACGAGCTGCAAGGCTACGCACAGGGAGGAGAGGAGATGCCATTTGTGACTGCATAGTGGTGAAAAGCGGACTCTTGACACTACCAAATGTGGAGGTTATCATAGAACTAGACCACTTTGCCACAGAATGCCTGCACAGTGTTTCAACATTAATCCACCTAAGGAATTTAATTCCACTTGGACATGTCTGGAACTGAAGGGAGTATTTTTCATAACTTCATTGCCACAGTTGAAGAAAGCACGGTTTCTCAAGGACGGAAAAAATACATCTTGTTATATTCTCTTGTTCTTGAGGGGGTTACAGATCTGTAGTCTGGTACCAAAACAACTTGGCGAAAGGGGAAAATGTGTTCAATAGTACTTTGAGTTGGATGCATGCTTTACACTTGAGATGTGCGTCAGTATTACCGGACATGTTTTTTCAGTAGAAGCAAAAAACAATATAGGATTTTGTTAATGCCTTAACCAGACTAACTGTAGATTTGGGGAGCTGCAGCAAGAGCTAATTGGGGAAGTAGTGTACTCTTAAAATCCGGCTAATCGTGAGGAATTGTGGGTGAATAGAGATGCAAATTTGAAAAAGATTTTAGCATTTGTGCAGAAAGCTTGATTGTTTTGTAGGAGTGCCAAGGTGGTTAAGGGTTGTACACAGACTAAATAGTGGCAAGGTTGGAAAAGTCAGTGTGAAGAGTGAGGGCGACATTTTCGAAGTCTAATAATGTTAAACTGGTAGGACAACGTTCACAAAGGTGTTATTGTTGGCAGTGCGAAACATCTGGCATGTTCAAACCTGTGTCCTGCTTTAAAACAACATTCCCGCTCTTGTGGCTTTATAGGGAAGTTTGCTAAAGTGTTTAGGAAGAATTCCAAAGTTAAGTATGTGTCTAGTGAGGGTTCATAAACCGATGATTAAGTGGGTGCAGCTGATGAGGAATATCAAGTCACGTAAGAATAACGCTATTTGTGTTACAGCAACTGGTGTGGTGGCAGTTTGTGGGCCACTTTATTGTGGAAGTGTGTGTGGATAAAAGTTTAACAAATTGAGAAAGATTGTGTGAACAAGAAATTGTTCCTGAAGGGAATAGCTGTGAACCAACAGATGTTGGGATACCTCTCACTAGTTTTTTGATTTTTAAAACGGCAAAAGACTTAGGAAGTTAAATGTGACAAAGAGGACCTTCGGTGGTGGGATGGTTCAATCAGGGCAATTTGCACCTGACTAGTCCAGTTATTGTTGGTGGATGACAGAGAAACTACAGGGAAGGAATTGTTAAAGGCATTCCCAAAAGTATTCTGTGGAAAATTGTTTAAGTTGAATAGATCATCACCAAAATGTTTTAAAAGAGAATGCTCAACCTAAGGTATGAACTATACCAATCTTGCTGATGGGTGAAGTAAGCAAGGAACTTAAAGTTTGTTCTGGCAGACACAATTGAATCAATTAGTCTGAATGGATTGCTCTGGTGGTAGTTGCAAGAAAATCCAGTGGATGATCAGACTATGCGTTAACCTACACCACCTGAATAACAATAGAATTGTGGTTCGGTTTCCTCTACCAAAAATGGATAAAGTTAACTATGTTAAAAGGATCAGTTTTTTTCTCACTTTGGATTTTTCCATAACAAAAGATTTTAATTACCAAAATAATGTAGGCCATTCACTGGTTTTTATAACTCCTAACAGATGCTTTAGTTTAAATATATGCCCTTTGAGTTGCAGTTTCCCAGATGCTTATGTTGTCTTTGTTAGCAACATTTTATGGAGTGTGTTTTTCCCAAGAGGACACATTATTGGCCGGAAAGAGCAAATGTGTGTATGATAAACGGTTGTGGAAGGTAATGCGTGTGGTGTAGGTTAAGGAATTGACAGTGGAATTTACAAAGTGTAAGTTTGAAGTGGGAAGTGTGACTCATTTGAGGCATGAGTTTAGTGGTAATGGTGTTTACTTCTACCATGCAAGCATGAAGTTTAATCAAAACAGCACTACCACCAAAGGTAGGAAGGATGTATAGACTTTCCCGAGGAATGACACACATGCTCTATGAAGTAATTTCATTTAAGGCAATTGTTATAAGGCAATAGTAAGTTTAAATGGAATCATCAATGCCAAAAAAAACCTTTTGTGAGGATCAGAGATATGAGAGCACTGTCACTTCAAGGATTTGATCCTAGTTCACAAAGCATAATAACATATACCAGTAAGTTAGGGTTGGGTACTGTGTTGAAGTTAGATAGCCAAGAATGGTAGTAAGTGGGTGACTACTTTCACTTAACATTTTCTGTTGCAAGTGAAAGAAAAGTATTCGGAAATTGAGCAATAAGCATTGATGTGTGATTTCCATACATTTGTATGGGGGAGCAATGTAAAAGCTGTGAGCAATCATAAACCTTAACAGATTGTTCACTACTGATGGATTAGTTCATGCATTGGCAAGCCTTGCTTATGTGTCTGGATGCAGGATTATGCATACAAATTTGTGTATGTACCAGTGAAGAAAATTTGGTGGCAGACTTTCTGTCCAGGGTGCCTATACAGGTGATGGATTAAGCACGGCAAATGGATTATTGAATTGCCTTGGTGTGTGATGTCAGTAAGCCTGCTATTACACAGAAAGAATGGAATGATGGGTACATGAATGACAAGCTTTTGTGTGAAGTGATAAAATATGTTGTGTTCGAATGGCCAAAGAAGGGAACATTGTGTTGGGTGAGCTTTCAATGAAAGGATAATAGGATGTTTGTGGTGAGGGAGCAGTACCACCTGGTATTATGAGAGCAAACACTATGCAACAGATTCACAGGGGTCGTCTTGAAATTGAAAATGAAAGGGGCCATAAAAAGAATGTGTAAGGTGCAGTATACAAAGGAGTATTTCAATGAGCGAGAGTTGCAAGTTGCCAGATACTGAGATTGGGCATATGATGCGTGAATAAGCTGGGTATGGTGTCAAAGAGTTGCCAGTACATTTTACAAACCTGTGGAGGTGACAGATTGAGGAGTTCTGCACAGTTGGAAGATGTAAAATGTTGCCATACAAGATGTGTAGCAGTGTGTAGGAAAGAGATTAGTGTATCTAAAAGTGTGGGTCAAAGATTTCCTTATGGAGTGGATGAAAATGGTGGTGCCAGAAAGAGCTGGTGTTGATGGTGGAAGTGGTGTTGAGAATAGAGCACATGTTGATGTGCCAGTGAGGAACCTTTTAATGGTAATTATGAAGTTACTCAGGATGATGGAGGGAAGTGATCCTGGTGTCTTTTTCAGGAAGAAACAGTCATGTCAGATGTTATGGTTCCGGTCAAGGAGGAACCCCTAAGCAGTGATTGTGTTACGGAGTGTCCTGCAAGAGGTGCTCAGGGTGGAAAGGGTGCTGCTGTAACCTTTAAGGGAAGATCTGTTAGTCCACCAAAGTGGTTGGTGGATTATCAGTGTGATTTGTAGTTACTTTGCACCATTATGTTATGCATAGGTCGCAATCATAATGCATGTATAGATTTATATTGTGTGTATATATAATTGATTTTGTGTATATCTGTAACTTGTTGCTGTGTTCTTGTCAAAGGGGGGAAAATGTGTTGTTGACGTCACATGGATTGTGATGGGGTGAAGGTTCTGGGAGAATATGTATGGGGAAGGTTTAGTTGGTTGTGGGGAGTTGTATCTTGCTTGTGATCATTTCACACGCAAATCTTGGAATTGGAGCCTTGCTTGTACAGTATTTACAACACAAGTATGCTTCTTTAAGCCTATTAAATGAAGAGTTCGGTTTTGCATGGAAAACTATTGTACTGGGAGGTTTGGTTTCTTTAAATCTTTAGTTCTCTGTATGTCATTGCATTCTTTGTGCCTAGGATTCCATTGTTGTCCAAGGAGTCCCTTTTGCTCATAGTTTCTTGCCTGGCAGCTGTGGATCCTTCAGTTCTTTTTGACTGTTTGTCGTGGGCTTCTATACATATCTACTGAGTGTGGTATGAAGCTCTTTAGCCCATGGATGAGCAAGCAATGTAAAGGTTTTTAAGTACTATAGAGATCGGCAAGCTCACGAAAGAGGAACAGGAGCTTTTGCGGGACAGAATCAGCACGGATGAACTTGAAGAGGCAATTCAGGGACTTTCCACTGGGAAAGCCGTAGAAACGGCAGCAATCCCCTTAGAATTGTATAAACGTTTTAAGGCTTTATTGCTTCCTGTAATGTTAGAATTGTTTACTCTAGTGCAGAAAGGCAGCAAAGCTCCCCTCTTTTGGTCCTCTGCTAATATAGCGGTATTTTTGAACAAGGGGTGGAAAGCCGCATGATCCATGTTCGTATAGGCCAATCACATTAATAAATAGTGATAAGATCTATTCTAAAAATTTAGCATCACTGCTGTCAATTTATATCAAGAAGCTAGTTAAACCAAGCCAACTTGGGATAATTCCCGGGAGGGATACTGCTGATCATATAAGGAGGGTCATCACGCTGTTTGATGTGACTGGTGTGGCAGAAGAACCTATGGCAGTGGCATTATTGGATGCAGAGAAGGCCTTTGACAGGCTTAACTGGGATGATTTGTGGCAAATACTGGAGATGTATGGTCTGTGAGAAAAAGTTGTGGGCAATAAAAGCTATTTATTTGCACCCAAGTGCACGGATACTTCTAATGGGAGGACAATCTGATAGTGTACAAATAGGGTGAGTCACTAGACAGGGGTGCCCATGCTCCCCATTGCTGTTTGCAGTGTATATTGATCCTTTGCTCCGGCAGCTAGAAAATAACTTAGCCATTTTGCCAGTTCGTATGGATGGAATACCGAGATACTGGCGCTGTTGTAACAGCTAATCCAGATGGAGTTCTAAGAGAAATAGTGAAGGAGGCGAGTACGTTTGGAGAGTTTTCCGGATATTTATTAAACGGAGAAAAAACTCCAATCGTTGGTTAATTAGTACACAACTACTCCAGATTTCTGTAAGGTGAAGCATGCAGTAGGTTTAGGTATAGACATTACCCCTATGGTGGAGGAGATAGTTTGAATCTGAAGCCGATTTTAGGGAAAGCAAAGAAAGATTTTAGCAGATGGAACAACCTGCATATGCATTTTTTTTTTCTGGACAATCCCTTTGAGAAATCATGGTTTATAGCAATAGATCAGCTAGTAGCCAGATTTGTTTGTGCATATGGTAAAAGCAGGAGAGCTAGTAAATTAATGTCCTTACCTAGAGAGAAGGGAGGATGGTCCGTTCCGAATTTAAAATTGTATCAGCTGGCAAGGGCTTTCCAATATATGCCTCTGTTGATGGTAGGTAATCATGGTATGAGAGGGGTAGAATATCGACCAAGTATTTATGAGTTATTAATTGGACCAATAGCTAATGGGGGACTGTTGGTGGACCCTAGCTTTTACAAGAAAGTGCAGTTCAAAGTATTAGAAGCTGCTTTCAAATGTTTGAGCCCTTGGCGGTAAAAAGCAGGACTTGGAAAGTTTAATCACTATACGCCAATAGACGACAACCCTGCCCTCCCAGAGATTTTTAAGGATTGTTGCTTTGCTAAGTGGTTACTGCAAGGGGTTCGAAGGTTAGGAGATTTTTATGAGGGTACTAGGATTAGTACATTTGAGGATCTCCGAGAAAGGTACGGATTGGAGCAAAGGATGTTTTTTTTATGTTTACTAATAAGAGACTTAAGTATGAAATCTGTTGGGATACAGGGATTTGCATAAAACCCACTCTTGGAGAAGGTAATTGGGGGGGGGGGGGGGAGGGGGGCGAGTGTTAAGTTCTCTATATTCAATGTTTGTCGGAGCAACCCAAAGATCTTGAGAAATATAACAAGAAGTGGGAAGGCCTTCTTAATAAGGGAGGTATACAATTTTATGAATCCCTTGAACTTGGATGCACCATGCTGATTTCTTCAACATTATAAGACAATATAGGACTTATATTATACCCCATTTCAAGTAGCTAAATGGGGGAAGGTTGAAGAGGACCCACTGCCCAAGATGTCGGGTATGAGGCATATATTATACATATGTTTGCTACCTGTGTCAAATTGGAGCTGCTGAGAGGTGAGATTAAACAGGTGTTAAAGGGGGTCGTAGGATAAGAAGTGGTGCTTACACCGGATATTATGGTTTTAGGTGTATCGGGGAGGGAGAAAGCTACAAAAAGCTTTTATTTTTATATCTATGGCTGTGTATAGACTGTGTTGCGTCTGTATGGTTAGCCTGTATGTCAGCACTGGTTGGGACGACTTATCTATTTATCATTTGGAGACTACACTGTATCAACGCAAGGAGAGGAAGGCTAGACTGAAGGGGCAGATAATGTTTTTTGGGGGATTGGGTCAGGTCTGGGTAGTGGCTCAGGGAAAGGAAAACAGGGCACAAAGCACTTTAATCTGAATGTATTGTATTGCTGGTTTATGATCTCTCTTCTCCCTATTGTAATTGTCTTTCTCTTCTGCATTAAAATAAATTTAAAAAAGGAATCCTATAATACATATAATTATGTAATCCCTGTATAAACATCAGTTTCTAATTTCTTTATAATACAGGGATTACAGAATCCTATGTATACATGGCAGTCACTAATTCCTTTATAATCAGTGATTTGTGACATATCCAGTCGCCTATTAAAAGAAAAGATGTCTGAGCTCACTTACTGTACGTTGTTACAGCCAAGTTCTGACGTGTAAATGCTTGCTGCTGGTACATTGCTTTCCTTTTAATTTTTTTCTGTTCAATGTATGTCATGGTATGTTGTGCATTACAGGTTTATGTAACTTGTCTGCCAGCAATTCTTAACCTGTGGTCTCTGGACTCATTGGAGGCTCACAACTTCTTCACGGGTTAGGGGCACAGGGTCTGTAAATTTCCAGAAAAGTACAGAATATTAGTGTCTGCTTTACCGTTGGACTGTCACCATACTGGGCCCCAAGTTTAAGAGCACTCCCATTTAAAATATCATACAGGGTTGCAGGCTTATGCTGCAGAGTTCCTTGTGTGAGAGGTCTGAGTTTGGTCTTGAAGTTTTGGTTCATCACAGAGACCGGGTTTATAAAGGGTATACACATAACAAAGCTAAAATGAACATTTTAAAGTACATTGTAAATTTGAAGCAGCTTGATACTGGAATTGAATTGTAAGCATTCTCAGCCCCTAGACATGCAGTCCATGTATAGCAGCACCAGTCACTGCGTTGTAAACATTTTCAGTTCCTATACTATACTGAGTTGGCCATGTAGTGCCTTGTAAGCATACACATCACCTGTACTTTTGATCAGGTTGCGAACCTTGAGTAAATCGGTTCCAGTCACTGCATTGTAAGTGTACACAGCTCCCATACCCTGTACAGGCAATGTAGTGAATTGTACGGATACGCAACCCCTGTACTCTTGTGGAGTGCATTATAAACGTACACCGCCTCTCTACAGGCTGTGGAGTGCATTGTAAGCGTACACAGCCCCTCTTCTCTGTGCTTGCAGTGCGTTTTATTTGTCCACAGATCCTGTACTCTGTGCAGGTTGTGGAGTGCATGTACAACGGTGCCAGTCGCTTGATAGTGAGCATATACAGCCCCTTTACTCTGCAGGCCATGCAGAACATTGTAAGGCATGCAGCAGGACTTCAGTGCCTTGTGAGACACCCATATGTACAGAAAAATAAACCTAATACTTACCCTCTCAGTTCCACCCTCACCATTCTATTCCTACTCTAAAAACCACTAAACAGAAGAAATCATGAGCACAAACAGAGCACAACTAATGCACTTGGAATTAAAATTACTAACCTACTACTTATCTCTTGGGCTACTGTGTACAGTGCTACTTGCCGCTGTGCACTTCAGCGCCACGTCAGGGAGAGTAAGCGGTATCTAAATTAAATTTACAATTACAAATGTAATTGTATATATGCAGTTACAATTATGTCTGTTTTTGTGTATATATAAATTTGCATATACGTGATGTTTATTAGGGACCTGGTGTTCACTGGCAGATGGAGACAAAATAGAACAATCATTGCAGTGCAATATGTTTTGCGTTTGCTTGAGTTAAAGCTATTGGCATTGTAAATTCATAACTGGAATTTTCGTGCCACATAAATTGGTCAACCCTTTTCCTGCTTTATAATCCCTCCTGTCCTGCATATAACTAAAGCACTCCCATTTACTTTCTTCCTCTATCTGCAGCAAAAAAAAGAAAAATTGTAATTTAGCAGCCATATTTAAATCTGCCATGCTAACTCCAGTTTCACCACCCCAGCATCAGCTGTGTTATGAGTAAAAATGTTTGGTAAAAGTAATGTCCTGCAAGCATGGTGAGGTGAGTTTTCGTGTCGTGAATATTATCGTATGTTGACTGCAATGCTCAGAACAGCCCCTAGAGAAAACCACAATAAAAATAGCATTTGGAAGAAACACTGTCATATAACCATACAGTCAGCCCTTACGGAGTATAACTACATGAAAAAAGAATGGGAGAGACTAATGCAATGGAACCATATATTTAGCCCTTAAACGGGGTAGTGCATTACACATTTTCAAGGCTAACAAGCCCATTACAATGATATTGCAAACAAGGCCCTTAAAACACAAGCTGTTCCTTGCTGTAAAACAAACTTTCCAGCCACAACAGCACTTAAAAACATACTTGTGGAAGGGTATTTTTTTTTTTGTGGTTCCCACTAACCTAGTGTGGGGAAACTCCAGTCTACCCCAATTATTCACCCACTCTATCCAACCCCAGTCTGCTCCAATCTACTGCGGTCTGGTTTCCTATCGCCCCCCGCACCCAAACTCCACTGTAGTCTACCCCACTCAAACCTACCACAGATCTAATCTCTACTCCACTATAGCCCACTCCAATCTCTCTTCCACCAATCAACAAATGTCACAGGTTTTCGGTTATCACTGTTTTTACACTTTGATTGCATATCATTGCTGCCACATTACAAATGATGACCCTGCCCTAAAAAAAAAGTGACTGCAACAAACAGAGAACCAATTGCGATTCTCCTTTCTTCCTGTTGACCAGGAATACCTCCACTAAGGTGTTGAAGGGGTCTTACCCTAAGAGGGTTCTTTACTTTATGGAAGAGGAATCCTCACACACCTGAGTGTCATGCTTCATCGGCTTTCTGTCCCCAGTCAGGTAAGACAGTGCCACGAGGGCGGACTCAACCTCCGGATGGATTCAGAGCAGGAGGGAGTTATTAAATAAGTAATCTACTGGATAAAACTGGGATCCAGATAAACTAATCTTAACAATATCCTAGAGTACCCTTGCCTGTCAGCTTTATTGAAGGGGTACCACAGGTGATATTAAAAGCAGTAACAAAAACAAAGGATGGCTAATTGAGAAGTAGAACACAAACCGCCTAATATAAGGCCAATGTGTTTGCCTGAGACCTGCTAGCGCTTAGAAGAGAAGACATTCTTCAGGGCCATTGATCCCTACTCGTCTGCTGACTATTCAGCCCTAACCTCTATTTTTACGCAAGGGAAGCAAAATGCGTATAGGTCAGTTCTATCTGAGTGAAACTGAGTTTTTAAACCACCCTAACTTTGGGGGCTGTCAACTTCCTGGTCATAGAAAAGGACGATAACCTTTGTACTCTCACATACCCCAAAAGTTGCATTGTGCCTGGAGTCCTATTGGCTCCCACTCCTTGCTGAACTGCACTTGTCGTTCTGCACTTGTCTCCACACTCCTGTCAGGTCCATCTTATTAGTCACGGACTGAACCCCAAATATAAACTTTGTGTTTCATTTTTATTTTATTTAAAAAAAAAAAAAAACATTTAAAAAAAAAAAGGAAAAAAGCAAGCTTTGTTTGAGACAACTGACAGGGCTACATCCAGGTGTGCAGCCAATTCGTTATTGCATGGAATATATTTGTGGAACACCTTTCACCACTTAACACGTCGCATTACTAGTAACACATCATACTTGACTGACCACATACACAATTACTGGCTTGAACCTATACAGGGTGCGGTTTCCCCAATGTGGATAAGGCCACCCTTCTCCACCCCAGCTCTGTGCTGTACGAATCTCAATAGAAACTTTTACCTTAGTACATGTCATATGTGAATGCAAGTACATGCGTCAAATGTCCCACAGTCCAGTGACATCCCACAAAATCAACTCCACCTTGCATTCATCCTACAATCATTCAGCACACACTTCTCTTCAGTGTAGAACTTTAAACTGTTAAAACTTGATTATAACTATTGCGTTGATTATCCCAGATAAGATGACTGCTGTCCTATCCCCTTTGCAGACATTTGGCAAACACCTTACAACTGCTTGACCCATGGACTTTTACGTGAGGTCAGAGTAAGATCACAGGGCACAGCCCCTCTTTAGAACTCCTTTGTTTGCCAGTACCTAGCAAAGTGTACCAAAGAAATGTACGTATGACTATATTGTGCTAATCACTCTCCTGCATGCATGCATAATTCATGGTCTCTCCACTGTTTACCTGCACTTCACATTTGGAGAAATCCACACAACCAGGGCACTAAATTGCTGAAATGTCAATCCAGCCACAAATTAAATAATTGGACCAACTCCATAAGGCCTAGTAAATGGCAAATATGTGATCTCCGCTTCGTATGGAACCCAACCATCGGACGTCCAGTTTTCAATAAGAGACTGTTGGGATAGGAGTTTCTCCTACATAACTACCAGCTACCCTACTCTGAAACCGTATGAGTGGTGTATTCTGACATTTATCTTGGTTATGACAGCCTAATCTAGTGGGTGCACGAAGGCATATCCTTTGCGATGTGAGGTCCATTCCTGTGTTGAAACCATGTGTGTGCTTGTGATGACAGCTGACCCTGTCCTGGTTGTAACACAGTGGTGGTGGCAGTTTACAGTGCACTACAATTTGTAGTGTGACCAGACTTTTCTCCTGACCCCTCTTGTGTAAAGTTCCTCTTATTGTGAGACCCAGAACTTTGTTCTGACATTCTTTGTACATGTTGAGTGAGTACAGCGAGCATATGATAAATATGTGGTAGAAGAGCTGTGAGCAAGTGTTAACTTGAGTACTGAAGCCTGAGGGATCCGTTTTTAGTGGCCCTGGTGTACCATGATAAATGCGGGTGGGTGATAGATTTTCCATACAGTGGAAGTGTTTCGCCAGCATTCCAGTGGCTGGATGGTGAAGCCTCGGTGAGAATTGCAACAAGGCTGTCTTAAGACATTTCAAGAATGTTTGGTAGGCAAGGTACTGCTGATAAGCTCTTTCTATGTAGTGCCATTTTATTGATGGTAGTGGTGAGGTTTCTAGGCCAAGTCTGCCCTTTTTGTCTGCCTCGGATTTACAAAAACTGTCTGAAGCTTTAGAACCAGACAGTAGATCCACACCCCCTGTCTGAAATGTGTATAAAAGTAGGAGCCAAACCAATCCACTTTGTTCCACTTCAGTTTTCCGTGATTAAGGAAGGGAGAGTACTCTAGGGACTGCTGTTTTCTGGTGTGATTGACTCACTGTTTCCCAGAAGTGAGGTGATATCATTTGAAGTCTGCACTTTCTGCTGGAGGGACAGACACTTTCTACTGCCCGTAAGCATTCTTGTTGGAATAAGTCAGACCTGACCCTATGGGAGGAGAGACCCTGGAGGTAGAGAATCAGTGTGGTCACATCTTGAGAAATGCCCAGAGAAGGCAGATTCCACTACAGAGCGACCAATGTTGTGACTGGGTCTCTCTCTGTGTGGCTTCTGCCGCAAATTGCCCCAAAAGACTTCAAGCACAACTACTATCATATATGGTGGCAGCAACAATGGGCTACGATCTGTGATGGGGACAGTACTTAGACAGTAATAAGCTGCATTTGCTGCTGAAGCGGCCAGGCCAGTCCTAAACTTTGATAAAGCCAAAGAAGCTTCACTGAATCAGCCCAGGTAGGCAGCAACTGCTAAGCTGTAGGACCAGTCACCACTTGGGTGAAGGAGACAACTGGTTAAGATGCAGAGCTGCAACTTCGGAACCAGCTGGAGTATGAGAACTTGACTCATTGACAAAATCAGTATGTGGGATATGAGCTATTATACTTAGTTGCAGCCCTCAACCTTGTGGGGGAGGCAAGGGCGCTATAGTGAAATATTTTCCACATGTCTAAATCATACGTCTGCCACAGAGTACTGGGGTTTATAGTTACCAGGGTTGCCCAGTTTAGGAGAATAATGGAAAAGCGGGGTGTAGTGCTTACTGTAGAGATACCTTCCTGTATTGGCTAATCAATACAATTTTAAGGTATTTAGTTTTATGCAAATAAAGTGATTTCCTTTGAATAAAAGACCATGACCAGGCTGGCCATTATGTTAGCATTTGTTGGGTGACTTGTGTTCTGAGTAAGTGCCTGCCTGAGGAGCCTGTGACTGCTCACCCATGCTACTCCAAGAGTCAAGTAAGAAAGGTTTGAACTTTGCCCAGTTTGCACAGTCCTAGTAGGATGGACCAAAGGCAAACTCTGTCAACTGCTGCAGTTAAGGCCTGGTAGCTCATCTGCTTGATGTCAATATTTTGCTAACTAACCTGAGTAAGGCTGCCTTTTGTAGGGAAAATTGCCTTATTGCATCTACTATTTGAACAATTAAATTGATGAAATCCAGGAGTTGGTAGTTCAACCTAAGTATGATAACTTTATCTCAGTCACTGGCTTTACACACTTTGACTTGCTGGCTAGACAAAGCAAGTTTGAGAGGAGCAGTAGAACATTTCTGGACACATGCTTCTAGGTGTACAGAATTTTTCATACTTCAAGATTTGTTTTAAATCCATGTTTAATATCAAAATGTAAAATGTTTATGCTTCCTTATCTCTAGATTGATGAGATTCCGGAGTCTGCAGTGAAGGCTACCTCTGGTAGATATCAAGTCTTTTTCTTTGGAACCCATGAAACGTAAGTAGACCAGTAAACTGAGGCATTTACAGATAGAAGTTGGATTTTTTTTTTTATAGCTCAAGATTGTTTTGTAAAACATGACAAAAAAGCTGCGTAAGTTGGGTCCTAAGATATGGCCACAAACTCAGCAAGAACACGTATAATGATAACGTTGTCTGATATACATCAAAACCCTCCTTAAATTCTATTACAATCATATATGTTCTTAAAATTAGATCTCCATAAAATATATATGAATATCTGTTTTATAGTGTGCATGCCCCTCATCTTAAACAGTAGAAGAGAAATGAAATAAAATTAAGGCAAGTGTAAATTTAGGGGAGAGAATAATGGCCCAGTGCTGACATAAATTTAGACGTCTGTCTGGTATTGAGCCAATAATGAAAAAAAGTATGTGTGTATATATATGTGTGTGTATATATAATTATAGTATGTATGTGTTTATGTAGCATTTCCTTTTTTCAGATAAAACAGATCATACCTGGTACAACACCACCCATGGGAATATTTACATTTCAATAGAGAAGGGCAAACATTGGCCTTCTCTGCAATTCTGCTATTTTGCAATTCTAATAGTCCCCTTGCCTCAAAGCAGTTTAATTACAGCCGCTGCCTTGAAGAACTTTTCTTTGATGGATACTCCTGCTGTGACTTGTGGGTCGCGATAAGCCCCTTAATATGCCCCTAAATACATCTGCAAGTTCTTTAGGTCCCCTATATACTTTGGACCTAATTCCACTCTGCTTTTGGGACTATAGCTCATCACATATTGAATTCACTATCTCCTGTATATTGTTGTGTACTGACCAGCACATTCTCAGCCAAATTACGAACAAGGTGCCTATCCAGGCCACCACTGTGATCTGTGTGGAACGGGGGTTTTGTAGCATGAATCCTTCTGGATTCACATGTTGTACATCTGTTGTGCCATATAGTGGTTGGGTCCGGAAACCTGTTGGTCCTTCTCCCTCCCATTTCATTTAATTCCTTTTTTTTATTTTGTGGGCGTCCTCTAGCACAGTTTGATGGTTTGTCAGATGGTGCCCTAGAAGTTCTGTGCGCGGTAGCCATCTTCAGACTTTTATTTTGTTCCCATTTGAGGAAGCGCAGTGGAGGAGCTTGAAAGAATCTTTGGAAAAATGAGAAGCCTTCTCAACCCTGACACAAGACCCTGCCAGTAAAACCCACGTGGCTGGAGAATGAAGTGTACTGATGCTGCAGAGGCTCATGGCAAATACCCTTTGAGTTCTGCCTAAACTACCGCCAAGAGTTTGTACAGGGGAATCCACATAAGGTCTGCAATCTGTGCCTGCCGAAAGACTGAGGGTGAAGATGGAGAAGCCTGTGCCACATTTGTGTAGAAGACAGCCAAAGTATGACTCTGATAAAGACTAGCACACCAAATTGTGGTTAGCACCCTCTAAAATCCCTGAAAACCATGGCCATTCAGTCAAGTCAAGGAGAACATTAAGGAGGCTGAACCAGCGCAGGGAGGGAAGTCTGACACCGAAGGCACCACACCCCGACGCCAAAGAAGGGAAGCATTGAGGAAGGGGACTAAAGATGCTGAAAGAAAACAAACATAGGGAACCGTGGAGGTCCCGACCTAAGGACACCTATGGGGCAAGCCTTTGGCAAAACCCTTGTCACTAACTGGTGCCTGAGAGGGAGTGAAGGAGAAGAGCAAGGACACTAAAGCGGGGGAATCCACTGTTAATGAAAAATAAGACACCTCACACTAGATGCCCTGAACTAAGGGTGCTCAAGCTTGAATGGAAAAAGCAAAGGCTTGCAGCTGAAATGGCAGCCTTTCCCCAGAGGAGGGAGTTCAATGAATCTTTTATATAATTTTGTTTGACCTTGGATCTGTGGAGGTTGAGCAGGAAGACATGAGGCTCCCTCAACCCTGAGGAAGCAGGGGGGAGGGGGGGAGGGGAGGAGTTCTTTCAGTTGGAGGACAAGGCCATATCAATGGCAAGATCAAAGGACTGATGCAGCATCTCCCAGAGGAGTTGAGCAAGAGAGCCAAGGCTGTAGTCGGAAGGAAAACATCAGTAACTCCTGCCTCAAATCTGCCCTGGATATAGCAGACACAGCCAAGAAACAGATGTGTACAGGCATGCCATTGAGGAGACCCGTCTGGTAGAAGGTTCTCGGGCTTCAAAACAGGTACTGCCTTGAGAAATCCATATACCTTTTCATGGGCAGGACCCTTTTCGGACAGGCAGACTGACACACAACCAATGGCAACACACAGCAAAGCAGCCCTTTCGAGGAAGGCCAAGAGAAAGAGGCCAATTCCTGAAAAGGAGGGGAATCGACAAGCAAATGACTCACTCACCCCCACAGCCCCACCACAGACATGAGAGCGGTGTTGGGAGCGGGGGTGAGAGAGAGAGAGAGCGGTGTTGGGAGCGGGGGTGAGAGAGAGAGAGAGCGGTGTTGGGAATGGGGGTGAGAGAGAGAGAGAGCGGTGTTGGGAGTGGGGGTGAGAGAGAGAGTGATTCTCCTAGAGTGGAGGTCGGGCAACTGGATCTGAAACAGAAGTAGGGCTCCCAGTTTTATGGTATTTATATTTCCGTCTGTAGTTATCCATATTTATTTTGTGACTTATGACAGATGAGGCGATAACTCGTATATTTCGACTTTTATTTAAAGGAAAAAAGCACACTCATACTTTGATCACTGTCAGGTTTTTAGCACATCACACCCCCAAAAATAACACCAAATTAAACAATTAGAATAATATCACATTTACTTGTTGTGATATGCAGTGATTTAAGCAAATCTTATTGAGTTTCATAACTCCCCATGCTGACTGTACAGCTTTTTGTCTGACAGTCATTAATCTCAGCATGGAGTCACTCAAAAGAAGCCACATTATTTGTATTTTTTTTTGCTTTTAACATGGTTTCCCGTCTGTACTTTTTTCTGCCTGTATTTATCTGTAAAAATCTGCAAAACGGAAAACGGAGCCCAATAATAAGGCATGGTTACTTCATAGAACTATAGAAGCCACCACTGCATCACCGCATGTCCTTCCAAGGACAAAAACATTAAAGGTACTGCAACTCATTCAGTTAAAGGAAGTTAAAGAACTCATCCAAAAATGAGTCATGGAGAGAGTCCCTCCAAGGAAGGCCGGCAGTGGTATCTACTCACCTTACTTCACCAGACTTAACACGGAGGATGATCCTTGATCTCTGGTATGTTAAACAAGTTCATTCTGACTCAACACTTCAAAATGACAATGCTACAAGAGGCAATCTCACCCAAAAGGAAGAGGGATTACATGGCCACCTTGGATCACATACCAATAAACAAGGGACATGAGGCATCTCAGGTCAGTCCTGGACAGGGTACAGTACCAATTCAGAGTACTATCATTTGGGGTTTACAAATATCTAGTTGCAGTGGCAACACACTTGAAGACACATTATCAATGTCTACCCATATCTGATAGACTTCTAGCTGCAGATTCCTTATCTTTCAATTTCCCCAGGCTTCAGACTGGATCTAAAAAGATATTTTTTTGGGAGCAGAACACCTGCACTCAGGTAGGTGGTGTTGATCAGCTCCACGTGCATCATCCGAAGTGACGGCGTTGTACCCTCTATAGTTACCACCTAGGCACGCTTACATTACTTATTTTCTTTGCACGACCAGCCAACCAACGCTGACCTGGCTAAGCGCTCCCCCCTCAGTCACTTTTTTTAACTTGTTTTTTTTGATGTTTTGTTGAGTTTTTTTAGGTTTTTCTCCTACTGTGAAAGATGTAATCTAAGAAGACAAATTCAAGCCCTGCAGAGCCTTTCATTGGTCGATTTCTATGATGGACTGCAGCTTGTCTACCTGTGGTGTCTGGCATGCGACCAAGACCCGAAGTTGAGCTCAGAGTGCCGCAATATGCTTCTGAAAGCTTTGAGGGAGCGGGCCTTAAAGCTCATGATGGCCAGGCATGTGACTCTGCACTAATCGAGGTCTCTATCTGGAGAAAGGTCCCGGGACTGGTCGCAGAGCTAGAGTCATCGTTCCATTCCAAGTACTCGACTGTAGGAGAAAGTCAAGGCACTAGTAAAGACACCCCCCTCCCCCCCCCCCTTTACACCTTAAGAAATTCTTAGGCCATGCGCTTCATCTTTGGGTGGCCTGATCTCTGACACACCTTCAGGTTTGCACATTTTGCGGTGGCCCTGTATGGTTCTACGACTCAGACCCTGGCTCCTGGAATCCATTTCTAGATCTGGCACAGACGTTCAATCTTGACCTTACCTGATGCTGGCACTCCCAGCACCTACCAGTGGTGCCCTACCCATTGTGATCCCTGTCAGACACAGACCCGGAGGGGTGTCGCCTTACAGCAGCAGAAACTTTGCTTCCTCCATCAGATCCTGTTCCCAAGGATTAGGACTCAGGGAGGGCTGGGAGAAGTCGCTGGACCCTGCAAAATAGCCATGCAAAGACCCAAATATGGACTGGTGTAAGGAACTGGGTCAAGCTAGTGGATTGGCTATTTCACCAGATTCTGGTCTGCTTCCTCCCTCTACCGTGGCTACAGACCAGTGAGCCTCGTATGCAACGGTGGTGCAGAGGGTGGCTGAGGTCATTGACATTCAGCTGACCAGTGGGAGCAATCAAACATGTTGACAGATGTTGCAGTTGGGAATTTCGTTGTCCAGACTCTTCCTCCCACTCAATGACACACTCACTGGCATCCTTTTGGGGACTTGGTCCAAATCCAACACATGGACTCCTGTGAATAGGACGCTCGCCCACTGCCCTGCCCCGGGGGACTGAACCTCAACATCCCAAGGTGCATTCCCTGCTGTCCCTCTGGATGGGTAATCCAAGAGGCTGAACTCTTGGTGGAAGAAGTTTTCTTCCACCAGCCTTGCTTTGAAGGCTCCGAAGACTGCATGCCTTTTGGACCCTTACTGTCCCACTCTGTGGGACAATGGTGCGCAAGTGGTGCCACAGGTCCTGGAGAAGGCCCTGGCAGCGCATTCTCGGGCTGTTGCTGATGAGGAAAATTACGCAAATTTCACAATTCAATGTGGACTTGACACTGCTGGTTTACTTGATGGCGGTTTCATAGAGGGTGGCCCTGGTGCACCACGCCTGGTTGAGGACAACTAGTTTTTTTAGGGGATGCCCAGGCTTCCCTTATGGACATGCCCTTTGATGGCACCCGTCTCTTTGGAGAAAAAGCAGATTTGTTGTTCGAGTGCTTGAAGGACCATCGTGCTATGGCCAGATCCTTGGCCTCTATGCAGGCCTGCATCACATTTTTTTGCGCTTTGGTGGCTAAGTAAGGGGCTTCCAGCCTCGCCAATTCCCTCCCAGCCACCATGCTGTGAATGCTCCCCAGCCTCTATGCGGCTAAAGGTATGGTACCCACAGGCCTACTGGGGTCAGGTTTCCAGCTGTCTGGTCAGTCCACCCTGATTCTTCCCTATCACCCCCTCCTTGGTAGTAGCTGTATCCTCCAAGCCTTCCTAATCCTCCCCTTTACCATCATGGGTATCTAGTTTGCGGCAGGATTAAGCATCACCCGCCACACTGGCAGTCCAGAACATCAGACAGGTAGAGTATTGCAGATTGTCCGGAGTGACAACTCCCTTCCCTTCGAGACAGCCGCCATCTCACGACCAGCTGACAGACCGTCCTTTCTCTGGTGCCAAAAATAGGCTGTGGTTGCTATTCCTGCTAGATATTGGTTCCCCACAAATGCCTTCATCCTTTTCTAGATCTTTGAGCCCTCAACTCCTTCGTCAAGAAAGAGAACTTCAGAATGATTATGTTGGCTGAGTTCTTGTCTACCCTGTGCCCAGGAGACTGGATGGTAGCATTAAATTTGCAGGATGCCTATTTCGAAATTCCTGTCCTGCCTGCTCACTGGCGCTATCTGTGGTTTACGGTAGGCCGCAAGCTTTATTATTATTTTATTCTTTTTTTTTCCCACCGGGCTCCCTTTTGGCCTTACCAAAACATCTTTGTTGTTCACCAAAGTAATGGTGGTAGTTGCAGCCCATCTGCAGAGATCAGGGGTGCCAGTCCTCCCCTATCTCGATGACAAGCTGCTGAAGGCGGGCTCTTCCCAGGCTGTTGTCCTACCTTCAGACTATGGTGAACCTTCTGCACTCGCTGGGGCTCACTATCAACGTGCCAAAGTCACACCTGACTACCTCTCAGATGGTCCCTTTCATGAGAGTTGTTCTGGACACAATGCAGTTTCAGACACATCTTCCTGATTGGTGAGTCCAAGATATTTGGGCTGTGATACAGATTATTATTTTTTTCCTTTTTCTAAAGCCACTAGCCTAGATTTCAGCGAGACCGACTGAGGCTGCTGGGCCTCCATGCCTCCTACTAGTGACATGCCAGGTTGCTTATGTGTGCTCTGCAGTGTGACCTGAAGTTCCAGTGGGTGCAGCATCAGGGCAATCTCTTACATGGTTCAGATCTCAGAGGGAACACTGCAAGATCTGCAGTGGTGGCTGTTGGACCTGGCTTTTTGACAGGGTCATCCCCAAACTTTTTGCCTCCTTCCTCCCATTTTTTTCTGACCTGTTGTTGTTGGCTTTTGACCTCTGGGCACTTTGCCACTGCTAACCAGTGCTAAAGTGCATATGCTCTCTGTGTAAAACTCCTAAATTCGTTTTTACACTACTGTGAGGCCTGCTCCCTTCATAGGCTAACATTGGGGCTGCTCTCATACATTGTTGAAGTGGCAGCTGCTAATCTGAAAGGAGCAGGAAGGTCATATTTAGTATGGCCAGAATGGTAATATAAAATCCTGCTGACTGGTGAAGTCGGATTTAATGTTACTATTCTAGAAATGCCACTTTTAGAAAGTGAGCATTTCTTTGCACTAAAACCTTGTTGTGCCCTTCAATCCACGTCTGGCTAGGTTTAGTTGACAGCTCCTTGTGCCTTCACTCAGACACACCCCAAACACAGGGTGCTCAGCCTCACTTGCATACATCTGCATTTTAAATGGGTCTTCCTGGGCTGGGAGGATGGAGGGCCTGCCCTCACACAAAGGACTGCCACACCCCCTACTGGGACTCTGGCAGACAGGATTGAACTGAAAGGGGGCTTGGTGCATTTCTTAGACACTCTTTGAAGTCACCCCCACTTCAAAGGCACAACTTAGTATAAAACAGGGCCTCTGCCCTACCTCATCAGACACTTGCTGGAGAAGGAACTTGAACCAGAAACTACATCCTGCCAAGAGGAACTGCCTGGCTGCTCAAAGGACTCACCTGTCTGCTTTTCTACAAAGGACTGCTGCCTTGCTGTTGGCCTGCTGCCTTGCTGAACTCTTGTCTGGCTGTAAAAGTGCTCTCCAAGGGCTTGGATAGAGCTTGCCTCCTGTTCCTTGAAGTCTCAGGACCAAAAAGACTTCTCGCTTTCACTTGGACGCTCCGTGCGCTGAAATTTTCGACGCACAGCTTACTCCGCGGCAAGAAAAACACTGCACACGACGCTGATCGACGCAACGCTTTAGGGGTGACCGAAACTTTGACGCACGGCCTCGCAAGAACAACGCCGCCTGACTTCCAAGGAGAAATCGATGCGATGCCTGCCGTGAGATCAAAACTTCGACACGCAGCCCCGCAGAATGACGCGCAGCTGGAAAACAAGCAGGAGAATCCACGCACAGACCTGGGCCATCTGGTAATCCCCGCGATCCACAGAAAGACTGTCCGCGCGCCGGAAAACGACTCACGACTTCCCCGTGTGGAAAATAACGACGCAAGTCTGTGTGTGCTGGGGAGAAATCGACGCACACACCATTTTTCCACGTATCTCTTCTTCTGTGGCCCTCTGAGGAGATTTCCCACCAGAAACCAGGTACTTTGTGCTTGAAAGACACTTTATATCACTTTTCAGTGATATCTTTACAAATTCATATTGCAACTTTGATCGTTTTGACCTGCAAATACCCAGATAAATATTATATATTTTTCTAAACACTGTGTGGTGTATTTTTGTGGTGTTATACTATGGTGTTGTATGATTTATTGCACAAATGCTTTACACATTGCCTTCTAAGTTAAGCCTGACTGCTCGTGCCAAGCTACCGGAGGGTGAGCACAGGCTGATTTTGGATTGTGTGTGACTTACCCTGACTAGAGTGAGGGTTCTTGCTTGGACAGAGGGCAACCTGACTGCCAACCAAAAAACCCATTTCTAACAGTGGCTAATTGGGTTAGGGGCAGACATCCCTCTCCCATCCCCAACCAAATCTGTCGATAGTGATGGATAAGTCACTCTTGGTATGAGGTGGCCATCTGGGACAGGTGGAGTCTAGAATCCACATCAGTATGCAGGAGCTCTGAGTGATCTGACTGGCATTGAAAGCCTTTATATCCTCCATCGAGGGAAGGCTAGTGCTTGTGTTCAGGCAACACCACTGCCATGTGGTACTGCAACAAGTAGGGTGGGATCGTGGACTCCATGTGAAGAGGCCCTGCATCTCTGGACTTTGCTGGAACAGCAGGGCATATCCATGGTGGCACAAGTCCTGGAGGGCTCTCTAAATGCCAAGGCAGACAAACTCAGCAGTCGATGCCTAGCAGATCACAAATGGATACTCCACCCAGAGGTGGCACAAGGTCTTTCTCAGCAGTGGGGAGAGCCTTGGTTAGATCTGTAGGCGATGTTTCTTCACCCAAACCTGTCAACTCTCCGCCTTCTTGCATGCAGATGAAGTGGCAGCAGTAGGCTGCTTTCGACCTTCCTCCTAAAGTCTTCCAAGTCATTCTGACAGCCAGCTGTCTCTCACCCAAGACAGTATAAGCCTGTACTCAGGAAAAAAACTGTGGTGTGCAGACAAACATGTTGATCCTCTTTCTAAAGTTTTGCTCTTTATTCTTTCCCTTGCTCTACTCTAGGCACTCTTAAGGACTTTCTGCCTGCTTGATTAACCCTCCTTGTTTATGTCCCCTATGGCACATAGGTTTTTAAAGGGTCTTGTTCATCTTTTACCTCCTTCACCATGCTTCAGTGGGATCTCAACCTGGTCTTAACACTCACAATGCGTGCTCCTTTTGAGCCTCTCAACAGGTTTCTGGCATTGAAAATAGCCTTCACTATTGTAATTACATCTGCCTGCAGTGTGAAAGAGCTGCAGGCCTTTTCGAAGCTGCCTTACCTCTATCTACCCTGACAAACTGGTACTTTGCATAAGGGCCTCCTACTGAAAGTTGGCACCTTATTTCATGTAAGCCATTCAATCACACTACCTACCTTTTTTTTTTTTTTTGCTCCTTCACATCCCTCTAAAAAAGTGGAGCGACTCCCCTGTGTGGATTCCGTTTTGTCGTTCTATCTTGACCGCACACAAGAGTTGCAGGTGGATGACCAACACCTCATGGGGTATGTTGGTGCAAAGAAAGGTCGAGCAATACAGAAACTGACTATTTCTAGATGGGTCGTACTCTGCATAAAAAATATGCTGCTCATTGGCCAAGAATCATCCTCCTGGTGACTTGTGTGCTCATTCCACAAGAGATACTACTGCGACTACTGCATTAAATTGCGGAGTTCTGTCCCGGACATCTGCCAGAAAGCAATGTGGGCATCTCTGCTCACATTTAGCAATCCGTGTCTGAACGTTCAGGTTTGTAGGGATGAGCACTTTGCCCATCCAGTCCTACAGGACTTATTGTTTGACATTGGTCCTCAGAACCCACCTCTGGGGAGGTATTGCTTTGGTATCTATTCAAAGGTAAGGCCTCTGGGGCTGTCAGATGAACAAGTTACTTACCTTCGGTAACGCTTTATCTGGTAGAGACTATCTAGCTGCATATTCCTTAACAATCAACTCCTCCTTCCTGCTCTGCAAATAGATTTCTGGGGACGGGGCTGATCCCTTTCAGGGCCGTGGTTGTTCACACCAGTGGTTAGTGCGCTTCATGGCTCGGTGCTTCAGTTTCTTTTCACGACTTTCCACACCAGGTGTCAGCGTCCCAAGGTGGCACCTATATAGGTACTGCAATGTTGCTTCTGTGACAAATGCACTGGAGCCGATAGATGCCACATAATGGCTGCTACGGAAAAATCTTCCTGATCCAGTCTAATGCCTGGGGAAATTCAAATGGAAGGATTCTCAGTCTAGATAGTCTCTATCAGATAAAGTGTTACCGAATAACTTGTTCACTTAGATTATTGACTGGTCAATGCAAAGTTGAAATAAAAATCCCACCAAGACACGCACACAGTAATTGCAAGGTTTCGATTTAGTCATGAACCACAAGTATTTACCACAACCAGAACAAGTAAAAGTATTCCTAGGAGAATAGGCATACTGAGTCCTCAAGAGAATGGCAGTTGCAGAGCACACTTAGCTTTATCAGAAGGGACATTCTGTGTCATGAAATTGGGCATGATGGCATCATGCATTCCCCTCATACCGCATGCAAGATTGCACATTCGCCCCATACAGGAACAGATCTACAAAAGATAGTCAAACAGTCTGCCTTCCTAATGACGATCATGCCCTTGTGCAGCGTCCCAGAGCTGTGAGCATTGATGATCTAAGAACAATACCTTCAAATTCACAAGGTTGTCCTATGAACAAACCCACAGTTCATGTGGTGTATGAATTCCACGTCAGCCAAAGCATCCAACTACCACCATTTTTCCAGCATTCAGAGCTTCAGGTCAAGAAGGCGCTTCACACATTGGACGTATGAAGAACGTTCATGTATTACCTACAAAAGACAGACAATTCAGAAAGGAAACCAACTTTTTGTTTTTTTTCGCCAGGACAAGCAAAAGAAAACCAATGACAAAAGGAAAAATTGTACAATGGATAAGGGAGACTTTACCAACCTGCTTCACAAGGATGGGAAAGGCACTACCAGCATGCCCCAGGGTGCACTTTACCATGACGAAGGGTGCATCCCTAGTATTCTTAGCAAATGTATTGATTAGTAACATCTGCATTGCTGCGACTTGGTCATCCCACACACCTCTACGAAATACTACTGTGTGGACATCCAGACAAACAAGGAAACACAGGTTGGTCAAAGTGCTTTAACACTTGTTTGCCAACACATCCACATTTCAGCCCAGCCTACCCAAAGAACAAAATACTGCTATGTAATTAGATGCCTATCATGTGAAACCTGAAAAGGATTCATGCTGCAAAACAAAATGGTTACTGTGTTTTGCAGCCTGAAGAATTTTCTCAATTCACCAACCACTACTCCCCCCCCCCCCCCCCCCCCCCCGGAATGAATGAATGAATGAATGAAGTAAGACACAGAGGGATGAGGCGAACGAACATTCAAGGCAAGAGAAAACCCCCCCCCCCCCCCCCCCCCCCCAAAAAAAATTTGTAGAAAAAGATATATAACAGATAATCAGAAGATGGCAACCACGCACAGGAAGTTCCAGGGTGCTGTCTGATTTCATACAGGAGATGGACTTACCAACAAGAGGTAGTTGACCCCACAACAACAAAAAACATTTGCAATGCAACAGGTCTCGCATTTGCTTGTTAGAGCTATTAGCGTTGCAAACTCCAAACCAGACTTTTCTTGCCATATAAATTGCAATAGTTTTTTTTCTTTCAATCGCACTATGTAAAACCCAGCACGATTGTGCTGAAATTAAAAAAACAAAAAAACGATTGCGCTGCATGGAAAATAGTCGTGCAGAAACCAGGCTGAAAAAATGGAGCCTCGTATGTGTTAAGTAGTTGGCCGGTGTGCTCGAGGAGGGCTATCAATCAAATAAAAATTTTTTGTAGAGCGCGCTACTCACCCGTGAGGGTCTCAAGGTGCTGGAGGAGGGGAGACGGGGGGCAGGGAGGGGAAATAGTTGGGGGGGAGGGTGGTCACTGATCGAACAACCATGTCTTGAGGTTCTTTCTGAAGACCAGTAGGTCTTTAGTTTTGCGAAGGTCGGTGGAGTGGGAGTTCCAGGTTTTGGGGGCGAGGTAGGAGAAAGACCTGCCTCCTGTGGTGGTGCGCTGGATGTGGGGGACTGTGGCTAGGGCGAGGTCGGCTGATCGGAGGTTGCGTGTGGGAGTGTGGAAGTTAACTCTTTCATTGAGGTAGGTTGGGCCGGTGTTGTGGAGAGATTTGTGTGCGTGGATGAGGATCTTGATTGTGATTCTCTTGTCTATGGGGAGCCAGTGAAGGGATTTGAGGTGTGGTGAGATTCGTTCGTGGCTGGGGAGGCCAAGGACTAGGTGTGCAGCTGTGTTCTGGATTCTCTGGAGTTTGAGTTTGAGTGTGGTGCCGGCGTAGAGGGCGTTACCGTAGACCAGTCTGCTGCTGAGTGCGTGGGTGACTGTCTTTCTGTTTTCTGGGGGAATCCATTTGAAGTATTTTTTTTTTTTTGGGAGTGTGTGGAAGCAGGAGGTGGTTAGAACATTGATTTGCTGTGTCATGGAGAAGCAGGGCTCAAGGATGATGCCGAAGTTGCATGCGTGGGTTGCGGGGGTGGGAGCGGGGCCTAGGGCGGTGGGCCACCAGGAGTCGTCCCATGTGGTTTTGTTGGGGCCGAAGATGATCTCTGTTTTGTTGGAGTTGACCTTGAGGTGGTTAGTAGTCATCCAGATGGCTGTGTCGAGGAGAGCGGCGTGTAGGTTGGTTTTGGCGGTGGTGGGGTTGAGGGAGAGGATGAGTTGGGTGTCCTCTGCATAGGAGAGGATAGTGATTCGTGTGCTCGGAGGATGTTGGCTAGGGGGATCATGTAGATGTTGAAGAGTGTGGGGCTGAGGGAGGACCATTGGGGGACTCTGCAGGTGATCTTGGTAGTGTTGGAGTGGAAGGGCGGAAGGCGGACTCTCTGGGTCCGGTCGGTGAGGAAGGAGGTGAGCCAGTCTAAGGCTTTGTGGCGAATTCCTATGTTGTGGAGGAGTGTGTGGTGGCAGACTCTGTCAAAGGCTGCGGAGAGGTCTAGGAGGATGAGTGCGACGGTCTTGCCTTTGTCGACTTTAGTCCTGATATCGTCAGTGCATATGATGGCGGTTTCTGTGCTGTTTTTCTTGCGGAACCCAGATTGTGAGGGGTCAAGAGTGTTGTTTGCTTCGAGGAAGTGGGATAGGCGGGTGTTGACTAATTTCTCTGCAACTTTGGCAGGGAAAGGGAGGAGGGAGATGGGGCGGGAGTTAGAGGATCTCTGGGTCGCCTTTTTTCTTTTTTTAGGAGAGCGGTGATTTCCGTGTGCTTCCAGGCGTCTGGGTAGGTGGCGGAGTCGAAAGAAGAGTTGATTATGTTGTAGAGTATGGGGGCGATGGTAGAGCTAGCTTTGTAGATGTGGTGTGGACAGGGGTCAGAGGGGGAACCGGAGTGGATGGAGTTTATGGTTTTTTTCGGTTTCTTCGTGTGTGGTGGGGGTCCATGTGCAGAGTGTGGTGGGGGGGGGGGGGTCCTGAGTGGGGGTTGGGTTGGGTGAGTGAGGGGTGTGTTGTGGGTGTGTGGTATGAAGCTGTTGTGGATGTCCAGGATTTTGTGGAGGAAGTGGTTGGAAAGGGTGTCACATATGGGCCAGTTGGGAGTTTAGCTGTTCTGTGGGGATCTTGTCCCACACACATGCAGTAGGGTGTGGTGAAGAAGTGGATGCAGCAGTGGTCAGTCCAGAGGAGTTTGGTGGTGTGGGTGTAGGCTATGTGTTGGCTTGAGGTGAAAATTGCGTTGGGTGGGTGCGGTGACCAGTTGTTTAAGTCCGAGGTTGTCTATGAGGGAGGTAGTGTTATCTTGTGGGTTTTCTAAGTGAAAGTTGAAATCACCGAAGATGATGTAGTCTGTGGAGGTGAGGGCGTGCGAGCTGATGCTGTCGGCGATGGTGTTGCAGAAGGCGGGTCGTGGTCTGTAGATTAGTGTACCTCTGAGGGTGGAGGAGTTGTTAATGTGGATGTGTTCAGTGTTGTCGATAGTGTCTTGGGAGCTGGTGGTGACTTTGATGGTGTCTCTGTGTAGGATGGCGATGCCACCGCCTGGCCTGTTGAGGCGGTCTTTGTGTGGGAGTTTGTATCCCTTGGGGGTGGCTATGGCTATGTCTGGTTCTGAGGAGGGGTTGGTCCAGGTTTCCATGAGGAAGGCAATGTCAGGTGAGTGTGATTTGGTCCCAGAGTTCTGTGGCATGTTTGTGAAGGGAGCGGATGTTGAGGAGCAGGTAGTTAAGGTGGTTGTGGTGGGTGGTGCGTGTGGGTGTTGTTGCGGGTTGTGTTCTGGTGTGTTGCGGGGCTGGTTGGTGGGGGCAGGGTGGGTGAGTTTTGTGTTGGGGGTGTTGTGTTTGTTGAAGGTGGGGTCGCTATGGTTGGTGTGTGGTGTGAGGGATGACGAGCAGGAGAAGCAGCAAGTGTGGCAGGTGAAGGGGCCATGAGTGTGTGTGTGTGGGGCTAGATGTGCATGTGGGGTGGGGACCTGGGTTGAGAGAGTGGATGGTGAGGGGGGAGGGGAGTAGGTGTGTCCGAGAGGGGTTTTGGCGCTGGGCGCGGTCCAGGCGCGGATGGGCTTGCCTTTGGCGTGGCTGCATCTGCCATAAGAGGATGGGGGGTGGGAGTGGCAGCTGGGAGGCGGGAGGGCCTGTCGAATGAGAGGGCTGGGGGGTGGGGCTGCATTGGCGGGAAATTAACAAACAAGCGGTGAGGCGGAGGGGGGAGGCTGGAGGGGACGCAGCGGCAGGGAAATTAACAAAGCGGTGAGAAGGAGGGGGAGGGGCTGCAGGGGGTGCAGTGGCGGGAAAATAGCAAAAGAAGCAGTGAGGGGGGGGGGCCGCAGGGGATGCAGCGGCAGGGAAGGAGTAAGCAGAAGTGTGGAGTGGAGGTGGAGCGGAAGGCCGGGCGGGGAGCGACCTGCCTGCAGTAGCAGGGTCAAAGGGCTAAACACCGGAAAAGGCATGATGTACGTATGCCTTTCACTAATTAAATCAAGCGGATTTTAAAAGGCTAGCCCAGGAACTAATGAAAGTGACAGGTGTGGCAATGGTGTGGTTAAAAGCCCAAAGAGATTACAGCAGGGATGGTGCGCTTGTGCACTCTTTACTAAAGTGAAGGGAAGGACAAACACTTCCGGACCCAACCGCCATATGACCAAATAGATGCTCATCATGTGAATCCAGAAAATTCTTCGGGTTTCAAAACTACTGTTACTGGGAAGTAGTCATTTTGTTTTGCCCTCCTGAAAGCTCAGGCATCCAGAATGTAGTAATAAATCGCTGTGCATAGTGGTGCCTCTAGAATTAATGTCCTCCCGCAAAGCAATTTACCCACTGCTCCTGTTTAGTTTTATATTGTGAAGTTCTGAAAAGCATGCCTATGAGTTGTGCACCCCCACCCCCTCCCAACCTTTGATTCAGAAGAACAAGGACCATGTAATGAACGTCTAACGCAACCATGCACGGCTGAGACTTGGTCCATGCACTGGTTTGGCTGAAACTGCATTGTCTGCAGCATACACATTAACTCTGAAATTTTGTGTTAGTTTGAGCTGCAGAAAGTGTAGGAGTGTAGATCCAAAACTTAAATGAGGCTGCCGCTTCTCATGATGCACTGCCAGGATCATGAAGTTAATCTTCAATTCCTACTGCGTACATGTCGAAAGGAAGATTTGAACTTGCTGTACAGAATCAAGGTGAGACTTGTCAAATTCAACCGTACAAAACACGATCCAGACCTATTGAGCTGTGCTCCTTTCTATCCCCCAAAGGCGAAAATGAACTAGAACCGCTCGCGCTGCACAGAACCCAAAGTCAAAGTGCATTTTGCAACTTTCACGTTCTTAACAGGAATACAGTATGCACTGTTTTTAAGTAAAGAAATGGCCACATGTTTGGTAAAATTAATGCTTCTAAATAAACAAAGCAAATCCCACTTGCAAACGGCCCAAAGCATCCTGCAGGTCATAAAGTTTATTTTACTTTTACTACCGCAGCTTTTACTTCATACAGCAGAAGAGTTTGCTGACAACAAAATACCTATAGCTAAATGTTAGGGGATTTTTTTTCCCCCCTGGACCACGTGGAGTAGGGTATGCCTGGATCATACTATGACACATTTATTCGGTTCAATCCCATTCCTCCTTTTTTTTTATTTTTATTTTTTAAACTTTGTTTTCTCATATTGTCAACACCTCTCTGGTTAGTTGCACGCCGTGCATCCAGGTGTTACCCCAGGGCTCCATACTCTCACGCATCATGTTCATTTTATGCATGGAATCTATGGGGGAAGCGACCACTGACCCTCGGGTAGGTCGCTCCCCTGCTCACGCAGCGCCTCCAGTCCCTGACTGCCTTCCTCTCCTGTGAGTGTGCTCCCCCCTTCTTGCCCGTGTACCCTGAGTGCTTGAGCTTGTGCTGGTGCTGACTGAAATCCCTTTTCTCTCCTTGTATCCCATGCGTGTGCCCCCGAGTGACTGAAATTCCCCTTTTCTCTCCTTGTATCCCGTGCGTGTGCCCCCGAGTGCCGTGCGCCGTCCTCCCCTCTCAGCCCCTCCTTTTTAGTAGATTTAGTAGGCTCTTGTTCCCTTTCGCCGTCTTGCCGCTTTTCCCGCCGCTCCTACCGCGCTTTTCCCGCCGTTTTTTGCCGCTCTTTTTTGCCGCTTCCAGCTCCCCTGCCCGCCCACCTCCCGCCTCCCAGCTGACCCCGCCTCCCGACCTACCCCTTAAATGGCGGCCGCTGCGAGGCAGAGGTAGCGACCACTGACCCTCGGGTAGGTCGCTCCCCTGCTCACGCAGCGCCTCCAGTCCCGGACTGCCTTCATCTCCTGTGAGTGTGCTCCCTCCTTCTTGCCCGTGTACCCCGAGTGCTTGAGCTTGTGCTGGTGCTGACTGAAATCCCTTTTCTCTCCTTGTATCCCATGCGTGTGCCCCCGAGTGACTGAAATTCCCCTTTTCTCTCCTTGTATCCCGTGCGTGTGCCCCCGAGTGCCGTGCGCCGTCCTCCCCTCTCAGCCCCTCCTTTTTAGTAGATTTAGTAGGCTCTTGTTCCCTTTCGCCGTCTTGCCGCTTTTCCCGCCGCTCCTACCGCGCTTTTCCCGCCGCTTTTTGCCGCTCTTTTTTGCCGCTTCCAGCTCCCCTGCCCGCCCGCCTCCCAGCTGACCCCGCCTCCCCACCTACCCCTTAAATGGCGGCCGCTGCGAGGCAGAGGTAGCGACCACTGACCCTCGGATAGGTCGCTCCCCTGCTCACGCAGCGCCTCCAGTCCCTGACTGCCTTCCTCTCCTGTGAGTGTGCTCCCCCCTTCTTGCCCGTGTACCCCAAGTGCTTGAGCTTGTGCTGGTGCTGACTGAAATCCCTTTTCTCTCCTTGTATCCCATGCGTGTGCCCCGGAGTGACTGAAATTCCCCTTTTCTCTCCTTGTATCCCGTGCGTGTGCCCCCGAGTGCCGTGCGCCGTCCTCCCCTCTCAGCCCCTCCTTTTTAGTAGATTTTAGTAGGCTCTTGTTCCCTTTCGCCGTCTTGCCGCTTTTCCCGCTGCTCCTACCGCGCTTTTGCCGCTCTTTTTTGCCGCTTCCAGCTCCCCTGCCCGCCCACCTCCCGCCTCCCAGCTGACCCCGCCTCCCCACCTACCCCTTAAATGGCGGCCGCTGCGAGGCAGAGGTAGCGACCACTGACCCTCGGGTAGGTCGCTCCCCTGCTCACGCAGCGCCTCCAGTCCCTGACTGCCTTCCTCTCCTGTGAGTGTGCTCCCCCCTTCTTGCCCGTGTACCCCGAGTGCTTGAGCTTGTGCTGGTGCTGACTGAAATCCCTTTTCTCTCCTTGTATCCCATGCGTGTGCCCCCGAGTGACTGAAATTCCCCTTTTCTCTCCTTGTATCCCGTGCGTGTGCCCCCGAGTGCCGTGCGCCGTCCTCCCCTCTCAGCCCCTCCTTTTTAGTAGATTTAGTAGGCTCTTGTTCCCTTTCGCCGTCTTGCCGCTTTTCCCGCCGCTCCTACCGCGCTTTTGCCGCTCTTTTTTGCCGCTTCCAGCTCCCCTGCCCGCCCACCTCCCGCCTCCCAGCTGACCCCGCCTCCCCACCTACCCCTTAAATGGCGGCCGCTGCGAGGCAGAGGTAGCGACCACTGACCCTCGGGTAGGTCGCTCCCCTGCTCACGCAGCGCCTCCAGTCCCGGACTGCCTTCCTCTCCTGTGAGTGTGCTCCCCCCTTCTTGCCCGTGTACCCCGAGTGCTTGAGCTTGTGCTGGTGCTGACTGAAATCCCTTTTCTCTCCTTGTATCCCATGCGTGTGCCCCCGAGTGACTGAAATTCCCCTTTTCTCTCCTTGTATCCCGTGCGTGTGCCCCCGAGTGCCGTGCGCCGTCCTCCCCTCTCAGCCCCTCCTTTTTAGTAGATTTAGTAGGCTCTTGTTCCCTTTCGCCGTCTTGCCGCTTTTCCCGCCGCTCCTACCGCGCTTTTGCCGCTCTTTTTTGCCGCTCTTTTTTGCCGCTTCCAGCTCCCCTGCCCTCCCGCCTCCCAGCTGACCCCACCTACCCCTTAAATGGCGGCCGCTGCGAGGCAGAGGTAGCGACCACTGACCCTCGGGTAGGTCGCTCCCCTGCTCACGCAGC
Organism: Pleurodeles waltl; assembly: GCF_031143425.1. Taxonomy (NCBI): domain Eukaryota; kingdom Metazoa; phylum Chordata; class Amphibia; order Caudata; family Salamandridae; genus Pleurodeles; species Pleurodeles waltl. The sequence goes on along the minus strand of NC_090451.1, from coordinate 604,219,536 downwards.
GCCTCCAGTCCTTGACTGCCTTCCTCTCCTGTGAGTGTGCTCCCCCCTTCTTGCCCGTGTACCCCGAGTGCTTGAGCTTGTGCTGGTGCTGACTGAAATCCCTTTTCTCTCCTTGTATCCCGTGCGTGTGCCCCCGAGTGACTGAAATTCCCCTTTCCCCTTTTCTCTCCTTGTATCCCGTGCGTGTGCCCCCGAGTGCCGTGCGCCGTCCTCCCCTCTCAGCCCCTCCTTTTTAGTAGATTTAGTAGGCTCTTGTTCCCTTTCGCCGTCTTGCCGCTTTTCCCGCCGCTCCTACCGCGCTTTTGCCGCTCTTTTTTGCCGCTCTTTTTTGCCGCTTCCAGCTCCCCTGCCTCCCAGCTGACCCCGCCTCCCCACCTACCCCTTAAATGGCGGCCGCCTTCCTCACCGAGACCTGGATGAACCCCTCCTCGGCACCCGACATCGCCATAGCCATCCCCGACTGCTACAAAATCATCCGGAGAGACAGCTTCAACCACACCGGAGGAGGCATCGCCATCGCACACAAGCTCCATCAGCATCTCGACCCACACCGACAACTCACTTCCCGACGCCGAACACCTCCACTTTGCGATCCACATCGACCCCAAGACAACCCTAAGAGGCACCCTCATGTACAGACCACCAGGACCCCGCACCAAGTTCAGCAAAGACCTCGCAGACTTCGTCAACCCCCACGCACTCATCCACCGACTACATCCTCCTAGGAGACCTCAACTTTCACCTGGAGAACCACACCGACAACAACACCACCGCCGTTCTAGACAACCTCGCCAACCTGGGACTGAAACAACTGGTCAAAAACCCCCACCCACTACGCCGGACACACGCTCGACCCCATCTTCTCCTCAAGCAAACACATCACCTTCAGCCACACCACCGAACTCACATGGTCGGACCACAGCTGCGTCCACTTCAGCTTCAAGAAAACCACCGTGCATCACCACACCCGGCAACCACCAAAAAGATACTGGAACCGAATCACCACAGAACAACTCGCAGCAACGCTCTCCCTGAACCAACCCACCAGCAACCCCAACGAGGCCGCCAACAACGTCACCAACTGGATCTCCGACTGCGCCAACCTCCTGGCCCCTCTGAAGACCCAAACCAACACCAACAACCACAAGAAAAACTCCTGGTTCACCGCAGAACTCAAAAACTCCAAGAAAGAATGCCGCCTCCGCGAGAAGACATGGCGCCTCAACCCGACAGAGGAAAACCTGACAGCTCTCAAGGACACCACCCGCCAACACCACCAACGCCTCCGCACCGCACGAAAAACAGCCTACCAGAACAGACTTGACAACAACGCCCACAACAGCAAGGAACTATTTGGCATCGTCAAAGAGCTCTCCAACCCGGACGCAGAAACCAACCCCATCCCTCCCTCACAGGACCTCTGCGACTCCCTCGCGACCTTCTTCCACCGTAAGATTGCCGACATCTACAACAGCTTCACGACCACCAACATGAACCCGCCCCCGGAAGCCGCGAACGACATCTCCACCATCCTCGCCTGGAACCCTACCACCACCGAGGAAACCACCCGCGTCATGAACTCGATCCACTCGGGATCACCCTCCGACCCCTGTCCTCACCACATTTACAACAAGGCCGACCCCACCTCCGAGACGTCATCAACGCCTCCCTCACCACTGCTACCTTCCCTGAAAGCTGGAAACACGCAGAACTCAACGCCCTCTTAAAGAAACCTACAGCAGACCCCACCGAACTCAAAAACTTCCGGCCTATCTCCCTCCTACCGTTCCCCGCCAAAGTGATTGAGAAAATCGTCAACGCTCAACTCACCGCCGCCCTGGAAACCTCCGACTCCCTCGACTCCACTCAGTTCGGATTCAGGGCCAACCACAGCACCGAAACCGCCCTCATCGCAGCCACGGACGACATCCGAGCCCTGACCGACAAGGGTGAAACCGTGGCCCTCATTCTCCTGGATCTCTCTGCAGCCTTCGACACGGTCTGCCACCGCACCCTGATAGACCGCCTCTGCAGCGCCGGCATCAGAGGCAAGGCCCTGGAATGGGTCATCTCCTTCCTCTCCGGAAGGACCCAGAGAGTCCGCCTCCCCCCCTTCAGATCCGCAGCCACGGAGATCATCTGCGGCGTACCCCAAGGATCCTCCCTCAGCCCCACCCTATTCAACGTCTACATGACCCCCCTGGCAAACATCGCACGCAAACACGGACTCGACATCATATCCTACGCCGATGACACCCAGCTCATCTTATCCCTCACCAACAACCCCACATCAGCAAGGACCAGACTGCACGACGGCATGAAGGAAGTAGCAACCTGGATGACAGACAGCCGACTGAAACTGAACACAGATAAAACGGAGGTCCTCATCCTCGGCCCTACCCCCTCCGCATGGGACGACTCCTGGTGGCCCCCCGCCCTAGGCAGCACTCCCCAACCAACCAACCACGCACGCAACCTCGGCTTCATCCTGGACTCCTCCCTCTCGATGACCAGACAGGTCAACTCGGTGACCTCAGCGTGCTTCAACACTCTCCGCATGCTCCGCAAGATCTTCCGCTGGATCCCCATCGACACCAGGAAGAGCGTCACCCACGCCCTCGTCACCAGCCGCCTGGACTACGGGAACACTCTGTACGCCGGCATCACCACCAAGCTGCAGAGGAAACTTCAACGGATCCAGAACGCCGCAGCACGACTCATCCTGGACACCTGAGAAAACTCCACTGGCTCCCGGTCAACAAGAGGATCACCTTCAGACTCCTCACCCACGCACACAAAGCCCTCTACAACCTCGGACCCAAACTCATCAACTCCCGCGTCTCCTTCTACACCCCTCCGCGCACTCTGCGCTCCACCGGTCAGGCCTTGGCAGCCGTTCCCCGCATCCGCAAAACCACCGCCGGAGGAAAATCCTTCTCTTTTCTGGCAGCGAAGACCTGGAACTCCCTGCCCAGTCACCTTCGCGCCATACCCGAACACCTCCCCTTCAGAAGGCAGCTCAAGACCTGGCTCTTCGAGCACTGACCCCCTCCCCCCCAAGCGCCTTGAGACCCTTATGGGTGAGTAGCGCGCTTTATAAATGTGATTGATTGGGGGGCACTGTCGACCCAGCAACACTCCTCCCTCCACCACTGTGCAAGTATATACCCATATATTTCAAACTTTTAAAACTCATAACTAATAAAACGCCACCAGAGAGAATATTTGTCATTCATGAGAAACTGGAAACGGTTGATTTTTGATGGACTTTGCTGCTTTGGCACTCTCTAGTGGCAAAGCAGTACAAGCGCACCCTCAAACTATAAGCAATTTTCTGTGATGTATGCTCCTGTTGCGGCCCACTTTGTCCGTTCCAAGTTGCAGTCTGCTTTTCTACAATCTGCGAGGTACCTGGACTCCTTGAACACACTTGTTTTAGGGGCATGATTGCTTCCTACTTCTTCACTGCACACTTCCGTGTAATGACCAGCTGCTTCACAGCTGAACTATGACTAGGGTCTCAATCCAGGACAAAAGCCCATCATTGTGCTACTGTTCACGAGGGTGGGAGGGAGCTTTACTTTCTTACAGCTCTGGTGGATTGTGGTAACAAAGGTGTAACTGCCGTTGCCTTTGTATCTTGAATCAGTCTTCCTGTTATTTTTGCATTGTGATGGTCTGTAAGATATGCATATGGAAGTCCCATCTCCTCCTAAAGGACAAGGACCATAAAGTATGAATATCTTTAGCAACGGTGCAGTCTCAAAGGGGTCCATGGACCAGGTTTACTGTAACTGCTGCCCACAGGTCATGCGTTAACTCTGATCTGAATTTGCGTTGCAACAGTACAGCGCAGAAATATGAAGAGGAAGCCATTACTTTGTTAGTTTTTGTAGCATGCAGAATTTAAGCAAAAACGGTTACTTGGACTGGTTATGAGCCAGCAATTAAAATAGAATGTTCTTGTGATATTGTCACAGGAGTCAAATTTCAAAAACAAATTTGGGGGTCCACAGAAGTCAAAAGGTTGGGAACCACTGCTCTACATCACTTTTGCTAACCTAGTCCCGGCGCAGGGTATTGCTTTGGGAGTTACCTTTCAGTGTTGTAAAGTAATGCAAAGTAGCACTCAGTTCCATCTTGCTTTATGGGGGTGTCCCAATTGTGGTGCAGGGTGGCATGCAGCCACCATGTTGATTCAGAGTCCTATCTGCTAACATCTTGGACATGGCTTTGTGCTAAAAATGTACGTGTCCTCAGGCAGTTGCAAAGTTTCCGTTCTCCAAACTTTGCATGCTTGCTATACTGCATAACACACCTGAAAAGTGGTGTTTTTTTTTTGTGAAAGATTATCCTACCAGGACCAAACTAGTGCTCGACTGACAGACACTTTTGCATCATGGTGCAGAAGTGTGTGCATTGTGCTAAGACGTGTGCCAATGAAAGGCATGACAGCAGCACCCTTAATGCTAATAGATAAGGTGCTGGTCTGCTCTCTTTAATCCAACTGAGTGCAGCAACTTTCATTCCTGTGCTGCATGCCACATTAGTAAATATACACCATTGTTCCTCCAGCCAGTGTCAGAAAGAAGCTTGGAACGTACAGTGCTATACCCCGGCCTGACGCTCATTAAAATCACCTGTAAATACTGTAGTGACCAAATATGCTAGAAACATATTGAGCTAAACTCCTTTCGCTCAAGATGCAAAAAGCATTAAAATGGTGAAGTTTAAGGTACAAATGACTCTGTAAGGTAAGGAGATTGAATGCTTAACTGAGACCTTCCCTGGTGCTGGTTCGATTTGACGCACCTGACGTCTGTGGTGCCCACCCCGGATGACCGAGGTAGCGTCAGCCGATGCAGTTCCGACTCAGTCTTCGATGGGGCCTACCCTTATGGGTATGATTTCGGGGAAAGATTGGAGGGGGTCCCTGTACTCTTCTGAATACCAGAATGACCCTAATTTGAACAGGCACAGGAGTTGGGTGAGGCCAGTGGCCTGATAACTTCTCCAGACACTGGCATGCTGTCTCCTCCTACGGCAGAGGGAGTGACTTATTATATGGTGGTTAGTAGGGAAGCTGAGGTCCTTGGCCTTGAGCTACCTACTGTAGAGTTCTGGTCAAATCTGCTGATGTAGGTGCTTCAGCCAGGGAGTTCCGCACCTGAGCCCCTTGTGCCATTCAATGAAGCCATCACTGATGTCCTCTTTGGTACTATCTCCAAACCCAAAACAGGGGCTTCTGTGAACAGGATTATTGCACGCCGCCATTGGCCTGCCCCAAACGACCCTAAATTCCTGTCCCAACACCCCACGCCTGAGTCATTTCATCCAGGCTTCCTCTTCCTCGGGCACCTTCGCTTCCGCACCCCTCGATAGGGAATCAAAAAGGCTGGAACAATTTTGCAAGATGTTCTTCCTCCAGTCTCGCGCTGTAGTCTGTGAAAACAGCATGCTTTATGGTCCGCTATACCCACACTCTGGGGGATACAGTTGCGCAAGTTCTGCCGCAGATACTGGAGAGGCCTGTGATATTGTCTCCAAAGCTGTCCCTGATGAGAGAGATGCAGTGAAGGTCGCAATCCGATGTGGGCTGGACAAGACAGTCTCCGGGCAGATCGGTTGTGACGACAACGGCTTTGAGGTGTCATGCTTGGTTGCGTACGTACTTGTTTTTCGGGGGATGTCCAATGGTCTCTTATGGACATGCCCTTTGATTTCTGCCATCTCTTTGGAGACAAGGTGGACTCTACCCTGGGGAGGTTCAAGGACTCCTGGGCTACGGCTCGGTCCCTTGGCCTTTCCACTGCCCCTTGCCCCCCAGCAGCCCTCTACGGCTCCTCACTTAAGACCGTCTTTCTTGTTGCCATCACTTGTGCTCACAGAGTAAGTGAGCTTCAAGCTCTTTCTTCATAATTTACTTATAGCTAAAGGATCTCTAAAAGAATGCTGTCAGTCAAGAGTCTGAATACCTTATTTGGTGATTTGTATGCAACTGCCCACTTCCAATCATTGGAGTCCATTTAAAACACCTAACACATCTTAATTAAACTCCGATATCCAGAATAAAGACATGGATGTACAGCTTGACATCAAAACAGCCATTTAATGTGAGGCCAAGAATGATGGCCAAGCCCTTGAGTATCTTTATCCTAAGCGTTTAAGGTTTGGGAGTTCTCTAAACTGATTACCACTACCAAAAGATTCTCTTTAACAACAATACCTTTACACTAATAATGCAAACCAACAGGAGGAATTGGAAGGCTTAGTAGCTTCACTATCCAGTTGCAGGCATCTTCAGTCTCCTTTGTCCTCTCAAATTGCTAGGATAGCAGAAGCAAGCACTAGAGCTTTTGATAGCACCTCCTGGAGGTTGTTATTATCAGGGCTATTTGCAGAAAATAGTAAGGAGTCTGAGGTTCTTTTATGGGTAGTTTGGGCATCTGGATGATTGTAGTACTAGTTGACCTGAATGTTTTTATTTTTATTTTATTTTTTTCCCCTGGTGGAGCCTTTCCACAAAGTAGGGCAAACTGATCATTAAGGACCATGGCGACAGGGAACTGGATGCAATCTGATTATTTCAAGGGTGTGTTCTTGAAGTACCTGAGGGACAATTGCCATATTCTGGAAATGAACATCTGACATGAACACAGTTGGTGCAGACGTCTCTACTATGACTTCTGTGTGACATCCCTCTCAAGCGTTATCCATGCTTTCAATAATGGTAGCTTAGCTTCAGCCGACCACATTCTTCTTTATCCAATTGGCTGGATGACTTGAATCCTCATTCTTTATAGATCCATTTAGTCTTCAGCACTCTTTTTGATGTGAAATTGTCAAGCAACCATAAGAAGACTCATTAGATGCTATTGCTTGTATTTCTAGAAGCAAATACGGACTACTGTAAACCCTAAGACAATGTTTTTAATTAGGTAATTGAACGTTTCTGGGCTCTGATTGCTTTTTCAGTAGTTGTGAGTGTAATGACTCCCTGGTTTCATGTTGTCCCTTCAGCCTCAAGGTGTCTTGCACACGGGCTCAGACTGCTCCTGCCAAACTGACAATGACTATCTCTTGCACATGTGCTGAGTTCACTGCAGAGCCATCTGAATAATCTGACCCCCAGAGCATGCACCTGTATGTAATCACCAGTTTAGGCAGTACATCATCTTTCAGCGGATTGACCAGTTCACTCTACAGACCTGCACCCAAAGTTTACATTTTATCTTGATTCTTTACCGTAATTTAGTTCTTTACTTTCTCTGATTCATTGGAATCTTTATATTTGTGCAATCCTTGAGTGCGAGTCTTAAAACACCCATTTTTGCTGTCTGTGTGTTTAACCACTGTACATAGCACGTGCTAGTACCCAGCTTGATTCTCTTGGTTCCTATTTCTATGCAGCATGGTTTAACCTTGTTAGGATAACATCACTGCATGTTTCTATTGTGAATGTTAAATTTCTTGACTCATGAAAAATTGAGGCCCGTTTATATTGAGTAACATATCTTTCATGGATAAGTTCTTCCGGTTCGGACTGCTTCGTTTAGAAGTGCCATTTGTCTTAGTAGTTATGTACTGTTTGTTTTAAATGTCCCATGTCATTTGAAGCAGAATCGTTGCAGCTAATTCTTTGTCCAAATAAGGGTTTGTTTTTCTTCCTTTTTACTTCTGCGACAGTGGATCTGCTGTTGATGCTTTGTATTTATCCACTATGGAATTTCTTCTAGTATTCTAGCCTTCCCGCAAATTCCAAAACTCCACTGTATTTTGCACAGTTGACCTAGCAGGCATTGTAAATGATGGACTACAAACCTTATTGCTTTTCATGGAATTCTATTGTGACTTATTTTAAATTCTTTCAAGATTGGTAATTGTTACTCATGTGGGTCTGACCAGACTTCTAGCAGCAGATGCCTCGCCTTTTGAATAGTTTACATCAGACTGGATATGGAAACTTTCCATCAGTACCTCTGCACGCCTCAAGGACTCTCCTTGTGGCTCCACTCTGATTTCAGCACACTGTAGAAAATGCAGGGCCCTAGCAGGTGTCACTCCCATGTGCTGACGTCAGTTTTTCTTTCCTCACCACTATAAGCAGGTCGGAGTGCCCTTCGTGTGCGCTATTGTACCTCATTTTTCCAGTGAGCACGGGATGTCGCCTTCAAACTACCGGTTTTAAGCCCTTTAGGGACTGTTTCAAACAAATGTCTGCAATATATCCCCACCAGATATGTTTTACATGGGGACAAGCCATGACTCCAAGGCCTCCACCAGTTGTGCATTGATGAACCTAATGGCCATCGGGGAGCACAATGTGAAATTCTACGTTACCAAACATCTGAAGACTAAGGCCCTCATTACAACCCTGGCGGTCTTTGACCGCCAGGGTTGAAATGGCGATCGTACCGCCAACAGGCTGGCGGTACAATTTGCCATATTTTGACTGCGGCGGTAGCGCTGTGGTCACACCAGCGGTTTTCCGCCATGGTTGTCCCGGCGGTTTGAATCTGCCAGGGCGGCGCTGCAGACCGTGAAAAGTGTGATGGGTGCTTCTGCACCCACCGAACTGTCAAATTGCCGCATGCTCCATTAGGAGCCGGCTGCGATGTTACGGCCAACATCCCCGCTCTGTTTCCGCCGGCCGGCCCAGCAGAGATGTCCAAATGCAGCCGGCGGGTTTTTCGGTCTTGCCTCTAGCTCCACTGTCAATCCTGCTTCTGGCCCAGAGACCTGTGCCAGCCCTAGGGTCCACAATGCCTATGCCGACTCAGTCGACACGGGAGGACCTAATTGGTCTCACTTGTAGAGTCAGCACTGATCAGAAGTAGTCTAAAATCTGCTCAGGGTGCATCTTCCTCAGTTGGACATACCAGCCCCTCAAGGGAGGAAGTCAACACTACTCCCATTTTGGCACAAATTCAGATTATGACCAAAGGGAGGAGTTCCTTCAGCCCTACACTGAAGACAGTTGGTATGAGGACTTACAGGAGGCTAGTGGCCTCAATACTTCTCCAAAGACATCTGTTTAGCTTCCGAGACCTGCCACAGTGGAATCTGCTATGGTTATGCTGAGGGTGGCTGAAGTGCTTGACCTCTACCTCCCCATCATGGAGGTAAAAACGGATGTGCTCCCGGAGGGCCAGCAATCGGGACCGACTTCAGCTGAGCCTCTCCTCCCATTTAATGAGGCACTCCTTACCACCAGCTTGTCTAACCTCCTCAGGGGGCCCACCACCCATGTGGCCAAATTCACAAATCCACCAAGGCTCTTTACCCCACCCCTGCAGTCCAACCTGCCAAACCTCTTTAGTGTTCCCTTTTCTGGTGCGCATCCACCTGGTACAGTGAACCTCCTGTCTTTTGGGGTTCACTAATAACATGCTGAAGTCTCATCCATCTTCTCAGAAGCTCTTTCATCGTAGCCATTCTGGGTTGCAGGAAAGTGCCTCTTTTTGTATGGTTACTCCCCACTTTTTGCTTTATGCCTGGTATCTGATGTGATTGGAACAAAGTGCACCGTGTTCCTGCTAACAAGGTCCCCAGTCTTGGATCTCTTTCCCAAAACTGCAGTTTCCCCAAATGGGGAATCCTTTAGCACCCTTGTAAATCCCTAGTAAATGGTACCCCTGATGCCCAGAGCCTGGGGTACTAAGTAGGGTCCCTAAAGGCGGCAGCACGAATTCTGCCTCCCTAACGTACCCCTCACCCAAGCACATGACGGGCTGCCATTGCAGACTTTGTCTTGGTGTAAACAAAAGTGAAAACACAACATTGCATACAGCTTGTGTGCCATGTCCCCCCAACACTGCATTACATATATGTAAGTCACCCCTCTAGCAGGCCTTACAACACTAAAGCGCAGGGTACATTATACTACATGTGAGGGCATATCTGCACAAGCAGATATGCTGCGGCTATTTGACGATTCTCAGACATAGTAAGTGATCAAAGAAGACTTTTTAAATGCATGCGCTAGAAACTGGTCAATACAAGTTCCCCATCTACATGATGGCTTTACTGAAGATAGGGATGTTGGGTATCCAACATCTTGTATTGGTGAGCCAACACTGATGCCAGTGTTGGATTTACCAATGCACGCACCAAGAGGGCACCCTGAAACCCTACAAGCCTCTAGTGTGTTTGCTGACCACTGTCTGCCAGCCTGCCACCTGAGCATCATCTTGGTAGCCAGGCATCCGTCAACAAACTGTATATGCCTGTTGTTGGGACATATTTAGTCTGGTGTGTCACTCACCAGATTGACCCCCAAACTCCCCTTTAAAGCCAAGTTCTTATGTTCTCTTGTATGTTCCTTCTCTTGTCCTGAAAGACTTTGCTTTGGTCACGTTTAAGGGCTATCTTTCTGGTGTCCTCCGGTTACCAGATCTGTCCTCATGGTTTAAATCACCAGTTGTGATGCAATTTCTGGAAGGGCTTCAACTTATATTTACCCCTTCTCCCTATGTCCTGTGCCATTGGGAGCTTAATCTAGTCCTGACTTGCCTTATGTGCACTATGTTTGAGCTGCTTCACAGCTGTCACTTTTGTGCCTAGTCACCACAGCATGGAGAGTGAGTAAGCTTCAAGGTTGTCAATCCTTCATACACTACCTTCTTCCCAGACAAACTGATTCTGCAGACTGGGGCATACTAATGCCAAGTTGATGCCGTTCCACGTCTCTCAATCACCCTGGTGGAGTTCTATGCTCTGCCTCACCCCTCTAGGGAAGAGATACTCATTTGCTTTATCCGTAAGAGTGTTGAGCTTCTGTATAGATTGCACCAAAGAACACATGCTGGTACATGAAAGATAGAGCAGTTGCTGAAGATAACTCTTCCCCTGGATCTTTCCCAGTGTAAAGATCTGCTGCTCATTGACCAAAAAGTAGCTTTCAGAAGGACAGTGCTCACTTTTGCAAGGACAGAGCTGCTACCACTGCATTAGCACACACAGGCCCTGTTCTAGACATCTGCTAGGCAGCTACATGGGTGTCCTTCTAAACATACATGAAGCCCCATTGTCTGGACAGTCTGGTTTGCTGAGGGTGTATTTTGCCTGCTTGGTCCTGCAGGACTTTATGGTTAGAGTCCAAGCACAAACCCATCTCCAAATATACACTGCATTAGTATATATTCAAAAGATTTTAAATGTAAGGCTAAAAGTCCCTATCATAACACCAAGTTTCTTGTCTTGGGTAATGCTCTTTCTGGTAGAGACTCTATCTAGCCACAAATTCTTCACTGACCCATCCTCCCTGTGTTGTGAATGACTATCCTTTAATAAGATTCCAAGTCCAGGAATGTGTACTGTCTTCCAGTTCGCTTTTGGGGCTCTGCGTATTGGGTTAGGCAGTGTCTAAAGCAACTGATGTCAATGCGCAAGAGTGGTGCCTAAATAGGTATTCACAATTTCTGAGCGTATTGACTGTGTAGAGCTGCAAGGCTCCACCTTCCAGCACACAGGTGCTGCTGCTAAAAGGTATACTGGTCCAGTCTGATGCTCTGAATATGCAAAAGGTCTGGTTGGAAAAGTCTTGGGCTTTAAAGAGCTGTACTGACAGTGCAGTGGGATTCTTTGCTGCAGCCCTCCCTGTTAGGAGTACGCCATGGCAAGCTTAAATTGTCTGCATTTTCAGGAGACCTGCTTTGTCCTTTAAAGTTGTGAAGGACCTAGGCAACAGGCTTATAGCCCCTGCTGCCCACCAATTTATCAGTTTCATGTTCTGTTCCTATGTTTTGTCAGTGCCTACTAAGTGTTTTCAGCCTATCACACCTCTTGCTTAGTGAGACAAACACCATAATGGCCCCTGAGGGTCACAGCCCTGGCAGTGGTTTGACTGGTTTCTGCCTTTCTCACCAGATAGTCTCAATAGTAGACACTCAGCCTGGACAAAGACTGCAGAGCACAAGCTGCTAGTATCCTTGGACCAAACTGATTTAGGTACCAGGACTGTAAAAGTCAGTGCGGCCATGTGTCTACAAACAGGGCTGTAGTCCTATAATCTAAAGCCAAGGAAATGACGGCTGTCCCCTACTTTTAAAATAACTTTTATATTGCTCCATGGGAGAGGTTCTCCAGCAAGGACATGCCACATCGCTGAGTGCCTTCAAGTGATACCGGTAAAAAACCCTTGATTTACAGTTATTAAAGGCCTTTCCTGACTTAAGGCTAGAACCCTTGGGACTCAAGTCCAGCTCCTGTGGGAGATGGCATGTGTAAGTCCTCTTTGGAAGGCCTTATCCTTCATCATAGTTAATTTCCTGTGTCTGAGCCATCCTCCTTTACACCATCTTGATAGGCTCACATCAGTCCATTGTAAAGAAGGCTTTCCTCCACTATTAGGTGCAAATTGGCAAAGATGTATGGTTCAGTGGTGAAAAATAGCTATACTTCATAGATGACCGTGCACTACCATTCAAGCCAGCTCAGTCTGCTGGTGATAGAAACTTCTTCTTTCAACGGGAAAACGTTTCCTTGTTAGTAAATAAGGCTATGGCAGGTAGGCCAGTCAAAGCTCAATATACTCCATTCATAATTTTTCCTAATCTTGAAATAAATAGCATTCTTTCAATATTTGGTGGGATGGTTTTTCTTCCTGCCTGGATTGCTGCTCATGGTAACCACTAACTCGTCAGAGGATGGGTGTGAGGCTCTGGTAAGGTGTGGTCCTACATCTCCTACATCGGTGCCTTGTGCCAAATGAGATACATCCCTGCACACAACTAGCAAGTGGTCCGTTTTTGCAGCTTGGGTGTCATGAACATTCTAGTGATCCTTTGAAGCCTTTGACCATACATATTTCAACATCTGCTGTTATCATTATGAAAAAAGGCATTAACATTGGTATAATGGGGTAACAGCACATACTGTTGCTGAGCTATGCTCAAACTAGATTTGGTATGCCAGTGTTGCAGTGTTTTCTTGTTTTGGTTCAGCTAACATCCTAACCACCTATGCATTTTGGGTTCATTGGAAGTAACCGGTAGTACATTTTTATTAGTTGAGCGTGTTACTTTTCTGTCTATTTCTGATTAAGTCCCTAGATTACTTTTGCTGTACGATCCATCTTGTTTCATATGTTCTCGATTGTTTTTGCTGTGTCTGTGTATATATCTCCAAACGTTGATGGAAAGTGAAATATGGAGGATGTCACTGGGGCATGTGATGTACCTTTTGTGACGGTCAGCACTCTGGAGTCGGTAAAAACCACTATACTGCATACAGCATCACCTTACATTGGTGATGAAGAATAGCCAAGGGAAAAATGTACAGATGCTGTCTCGCACCTGGAAAATTGTTCAAGTAAAGAATGTGAGGGATCCCTAACCATCAAAAGTGACGTTCCAAACCTAATTAACTTAATTCTTTAAAATAAATTAAATGCTCTTCTCTTTGTCACTTGTCTTGTGTTTGTTTTAACAGGGCATATCTTGGCTCTAAAGACCTTTTTCCTTATGAAGAGTGCAAAGAAAAGTTTGGGAAGTCCAACAAGAGAAAAGGATTCAGTGAAGGATTGTGGGAAATTGAGAATAATCCAACTGTCAAAGCTGGCCAAGAGGTACAGTTATGTTTTATTGCATTAGTTGACATCCATCTGTAACAAACATTCCGAACACTGGAAACCAAGATTAATTCTACCATCATTTGTGTTAATCTGCCACAGCTTTATTAAAGAGACTTTTTTTTTTTTTTGTTTTTTTTTTAAGGTGTATAAAGGGGCTTGAATGGTAGCTAGCAAAACGTCAGTGCTGTTCAAGACTTTTGCTTGTTTTTAAAGTTTGCCTGCAAGTTCTTGAATATTAGTCTTCAGTTTGGAGAGAGGATACTCTGGTATAATGAGTCGCAGGGGGAAGCCATTCTCCGTACAAACATGTCCGCCTCTTTCAATGCTGAGAGATGGCTAGAACAGAAAGAAGTGTTTTTTTAAAATATTTTTAGTCTTACCAACTTTTTTGGCACACTTCATCCTACTTGATTGCAATGTGCAAGAGACCAGGTGGTAGGCTAGCTCCACTCTCATAGGTCATGGGGAGGGGGGAATCGCACGTTGTGGCTTTGTGCCCCACATGCTTCACAATACTTCTTACTTTGTATTTGATTTTTGTCCTTGCCCATTGGATCCTTACATTCCATTTGTAGGCTGGTGACACAAGGTGCATGGAAACAGATTTTTTTTTTTCTTTTCAATTTAGTGCCTATCCTACACTGTCATGGCGGCATTTAAGCTTGGCTCTGAGAACATTTATTAGGCACCACTAATACTATTTGGTTCAGTAATACATGTCTAGCATGGGAACTCACAACTGTGATTGGGACAAAAGCTTTGATTCTGTTTGAAATAAAAAACAAAAAAATCAACACTGTGTTCCAGATAAAAAAAAAAAAAAAAACATCCTTACTATATTTCCTAGTGCATTTTGTAAAGCTACCCCTGTGCAACATTTTTGTCGTGGTTGGAATACTGCAATATCCCCCTATGAGGTCCTTCCCAAGCAGGCCCTCGTGAGATATCAGTACAGAATGCTGCAGCCTCTTTCTTCTTTTGAAAGATTGTTTTCATGTATTGCAGTGCCTCCGTTTTATCAGCGAGTGCTTTAGTCTTCCACTGATGAATCATTCATCAATGTTCACTGCTCCTTCATTCATCTTCTGCCATCTTGCACGCCCCCAGGACCCACATAGGACAGTGTCTTCAGCCCTTATACCTAAATCTAGACACTAGCTACCATTTGCCTTGTGCTTTCATGAGCAACGTTTCTTCCTAAGACCCTGTCACTTCCATATATATATATATTTTTTTTGTTGCATATATGAAATGCTCTTTGGTCTTTACTGATGGGTTTAAGAGCACTTTTTGTATACTATAATTTATTTCTGCTTTATGGATTTTCATGTTGGATAATATTTACATATTTTTCAAATGTTTCAGGGTAAGCCACTTCTGGACACTTACACAGGAAATGAGTATTTTTTTGTCTTATGAAGAGCTCTGTATGTTCAAAGCATGTCACTGTAATGGTTTTTATGCTACATAGTGTAAAACATGTTGAAACTGATAGCTGCCACTTTAGAAGTACAGTGTGGCAGTCGCAGTGTCATTGTAGATCTCTTCTTCACATATCATTACTCAGGACTTCTTATTGCTATTTATATAGGTGTATATTTATGCATGTAATTTTTCCTCTGGTCAGCTGCCCCAGAAGAAAGGTGAGGCAGATGCTGAGTGCGATGCAGACGCAGAAGGAGATGGTGAAAAGAAAGGGAATACAGAGGGAAGCAGTGATGAGGAAGGAAAACTGATTATAGATGAACAGTCAAAGGAAAAAAATGAGAAGGCTGGGATCAAAAGGAAAGCGGAGGATGCATTGGAAGTAAGCTGATCATGTTAGTTGACAGTTTGGGTTGTTGTTTTAAACCGAGTCGGCAGAACTGTTTGTTGTAGATGCAGTTATGGAAGAGGGGAGGACCAAGATCGGCACAGTGTATGCATGGGTTTATCTCCATAATTACATTTTACCATATCAAGAGTACGAGTTTGAACGTGGGCCATTCGTTTTTATGTTCTTTAAATGCTGTTAAAAAAAGTCCCTGCATCACATACTTTCAGTTATTATGTGTGTGTGTGTATATGTAGATGTGTGCTTTTTTTTTTTTTTTTTTTTTTTTTTTTTTTTTTTTTTTTTGATGGCACCTCCGTGCATTTATCTGCTTTTTGATCTTAGACTTGTTGCACTAATTTATATAGAGCACTTACTAGAGCTACTCCTGGTGGCTGCAGATTGTAATGCTTATGCTGTTTAGCAAGCTTGGTGCTGCCTCCTCCCTCTTGGGCCACAACGGTTGACTCGAACGTATGCTAGCATGTGCACTTCTTCTTTACGGCATATGATCTATCTTATATTCATAACCATTCAGTTTTTTTGTCTTATTTCTTAGAGATGTTAAATCTGTTATGAGGAAAAACAACCGAAATGTGAAACTAGCATTGTTCGACACGCATGAACTGCTATAAACTGATTGTAATAGTTGACAGTTTAACTGCAGTCAGATCTAATTTTTCTAAATTATTTGAGGTGCTACAAGACCATACAGGTTGTTGAACCTTGTACACATTGATATTGTACAAATAAAATTTAAACTTTGTATTAAAACATCCAGTGACTCAATTACAGTGTGATCAAAATTAGGCTATACAAGAGTTGTGTTCTTTATGTGAAGACCAATATAACACTAGCCCACCAGAAATTAAAAAATTAAAAAAACATGAAATCAACCACTTAACTCTTTAAACTCCGTACAAAGTGTGTCTAAGGGAAAGATGCTGTTTGCAAATTAAGCAGAAAAATTATTGTTGCAAAGCTGCTTAAATATATCCACTTGTCTTGTAAGAGACTAGGAAGACTAAGTTTGTAGTTTTCTGTATGGTAAAAGGTGATAACCTTCATTGTGTAGATTAAGAATTTCACAGCTGACAATTATGTTGATGGTGACAATGAGGCAGTTGAGTGCCAAAAATAAATGAGAAAAGCACACATTCCCCTGGACAGCAAGGACCTAGTTGGCAGGTCTAGTCAAATCTTGTGTAAAATCATATTGATGGTTCTCAGTCATGACATTTTGTCTGATATTCATAAACCATATAATGACGCTGAATGAGGAGGATCTTAAAAAGGAACACAGTAAAATGATTGACTGTTGAAACTTTTCACTCACCCCCCCCTTCAGTGCCCTCCCTCCCCCCCCCCCCCCCCCCCCCCCCACACACCCACACACACACACACACACACACACACACTCCAAATCAAATAGATCTGGGTTTAATCGATTTGCTATTTTGCTTGCAAGATCACCCCACTTTGTACCCGGCCGTATTGAAATCGGATGTGGTCCTGCGCCTGCTGCGATCATTTCAGCCCGAACTGCCAAGCCAGGTCCTCCCTGGACTGGAAACAAGCATTCTGGGACCAGTTTTGGGATATCAACCCTCATTACATTCACTCACACACTGGAATTCATACAAAAAAGCCCTCGATTTCCCAAAACAAACATTTCGCATGGTCACACACAAAGGTATCAGACAACTTTGAAACCAGGGAGATTATGTGACCTTAGATCTCCAAGATGAATATTTTCATGTCCCAATTCATCCACGCCATCAAAATTAAGATTCACAGTAGCTGGCAGCCATTATCAGTTCAAAGTCCTCCTATTTGGCTTGAAAACCTGCCCTTTGGATTTTCACAAAGTGCATGGCGCCAGGAGTGGCATTCTAAAGGCAAGAAAAACACAAAGTCTTTTCGTACCTTGGCCATAGGCTGGTCAAGACACCTTCCCATGAATCTGCACAGAGGTCAACCAACACATGCTTATTCCTTTCCAGCAAACTAGGCCTTATGTTGATCCTGCAAAAGTCAGCCCTTCAGCCATCCACGTGGAAAACATTCTTGCGGACTACGCTTGATACAGTGCAGAACAAAGCATATCAAATCCAGAAAGACTGGCAAGATTGCTGCACTTGGCTCCTTTAGTACCAGGAAAAAAGCCACTTTCAGTTTGCCTGTTCAAATCCCTGTTTGGAATGATGTCCTCATGCATCCCTTTGCTATTATTCTGCTGTCTTCAGATGCGACAATTGCAAAAGAAACTGGATGAGCAGTGGATCCTAACACAAGGATCTTTTGATCTAGCTAGCATCATCCCATGAATATGCGCAGCCCTTTCCTGGTGGACGTGAGAGGCAAAACTTTCCTCAGGCTTAATGTAAGGAAATGCCTCCTTGGCATGGTTACCCCCTGACTTTTTGCCTTTGCTGATGCTGTGTTGATTTGAAAGTGTGCTGAGGCCTGCTAACCAGGCCCCAGCACCAGTGTTCTTTCCCTAACCTGTACTTTTTGTTTTACACAATTGGCACACCCTGGCATCCAGGTAAGTCCCTTGTAACTGGTACCCCTGGTACCAAGGGCCCTGATGCCAGGGAAGGTCTCTAAGGGCTGCAGCATATCTTATGCCACCCTGGGGACCCCTCACTCAGCACAGACACCCTGCTTGCCAGCTTGTGTGTGCTGGTAAGGACAAAACGAGTAAGTCGACATGGCACTCCCCTCAGGGTGCCATGCCAACCTCACACTGCCTATGCAGTATAGATAAGTCACCCCTCTAGCAGGCCTTACAGCCCTAAGGCAGGGTGCACTATACCATAGGTGAGGGCACCAGTACATGAGCACTGTGCCCCTACAGTATCTAAGCAAAACCTTAGACATTGTAAGTGCAGGGTAGCCATAAGAGTATATGGTCTGGGAGTCTGTCAAACACGAACTCCACAGCACCATAATGGCTACACTGAAAACTGGGAAGTTTGGTATCCAACTTCTCAGCACAATAAATGCACACTGATGCCAGTGTACATTTTATTGTGAAATACACCCCAGAGGGCACCTTAGAGGTGCCCCCTGAAACCTAAACCAACTACCCGTGTAGGCTGACTGGTTTTAGCAGGCTGCCACACTCGAGACATGTTGCTGGCCCCTTTGGGAGAGTGCCTTTGTCACTCTGAGGCCAGTAACAAAGCCTGCACTGGGTGGAGATGCTATCACCTCCCCCAGGCAGGAGCTGTAACACCTGGCGGTGAGCCTCAAAGGCTCACCCCCTTTGTTCCAGCACCACAGGGCACTCCAGCTAGTGGAGTTGCCCGCCCCCTCCGGTCACGGCCCCACTTTTGGCGGCCAGGCCGGAGGAAATAATGAGAATAACCAGGAGGAGTCACTGGCCAGTCAGGACAGCCCCTAAGGTGTCCTGAGCTGAAGTGACTCTAACTTTTAGAAATCCTCAATCTTGCAGATGGAGGATTCCCCCAATAGGGATAGGAATGTGACCCCCTCCCCTTGGGAGGAGGCACAAAGAGGGTGTACCCACCCTCGGGGCTAGTAGCCATTGGCTACTAACCCCCCCAGACCTAAACACGCCCTTAAATTTAGTATTTAAGGGCTTCCCTGAACCTAAGAATTTAGATTCCTGCAACTTACCGAAGAAGACTGCTGAGCTGAAAAACCCCTGCAGAAGAAGAAAGAAGACACCAACTGCTTTGGCCCCAGTCCTACCGGCCTGTCTCCTGCCTTCAAAAGAAAACTGCTCCAGCGACGCTTTCCCTGGGACCAGCGACCTCTGAATCCTCTGAGGACTGCCCTGCTTCCAAGAGACCATGAAACTCCAGAGAACAGCGGCTCTGTTCAACAAAGACTGCAACTTTGTATCCAGAGGAGCAGATTTAAAGACCCCTGCAATCCCCGCAAGAAGCGTGAGACTTGCAACACTGCACCTGGCGACCCCGACTCGACTGGTGAAGAAACACCTCAGGGAGGACCCTCCGGCGACTCGGAGACTGTGAGTAACCAAAGTTGTCCCCCCTGAGCTCCCACAGCGATGCCTGCAGAGGGAATCCCGAGGCTCCCCCTGACCGCGACTGCCTGACTCTAAAATCCAGACGGCTGGAAAAGACCCTGCCCCGCAGCCCCAGCACCTGAAGGATCGGAACTCCAGTGCAGGAGTGACCCCAGGAGGCCCTCTCCCTTGCCCAGGTGGTGGCTACCCCGAGGAGCCCCCCCCACCCCCCCCCCCCCCACCCCCACCCCCCCCTCTTGCCTGCCTGCACCGCTGAAGAGACCCATTGGAAACCCGACGCTTGTTTGCACACTGCACCCGGCCGCCCCGCGCAGCTGAGGGTGTACTTTTTGTGTGGACTTGTGTCCCCCCCCCCCCCCGGTGCCCTACAAAACCCCCCGGGTCTGCCCTCTGAAGACGCGGGTACTTACCTGCTGGCAGACCGGAACCGGGGCACCCCCTTCTCTCCATTGAAGCCTATGCGTTTTGGGCACCACTTTGAACTCTGCACCTGACCGGCCCTGAGCTGCTGGTGTGGTGACTTTGGGGTTGCTCTGAACCCCCAAAGGTGGGCTACATTGGACCCCAATCTTAACCCTGTAGGTGGTTTACTTACCTGCAAAAACTAACATTACTTTACCTCCCCCAGGAACTGTGAAAATTGCACTGTCCACTTTTAAAACAGCTAAATGTGTTTTATGTAAAAAGTATATATGCTATTGTGATTATTCAAAGTTCCTAAAATACTTACCTGCAATACCTTTCAAATGAGATATTACATGTAGCATTTGAACCTGTGTTTCTTAAAATAAACTAAGAAAATATATTTTTCTATAACAAAAACCTATTGGCCTGGAATTGTTTCTGAGTGTGTTCCTCATTTATTGCCTGTGTATGTACAACAAATGCTTAACACTACTCCTTTGATAAGCCGACTGCTCAACCACACTACCACAAAATAGAGCATTAGTATTATCTCTTTTTGCCACTATCTTACCTCTAAGGGGAACCCTTGGACTCTGTGCATACTATTCCTTACTTTGAAATAGTGCATACAGAGCCAACTTCCTACACTTAACATTTACCCCCCTTTACCCGGTTGGTCATCACAGCAGATGCTTCCTTAGACGGTTGGGGAGCTTATCTGCAAGATTTGCAAGTCAGCTGCAAGTGGGAACCGTCTCTTATCTCTACATATCAACCTTCTAGAATTCAAGGCACTAGACTTGGCCTGTATTACCCTTAGACTTGCTGCAGAAAGTATGAAAGTCTGCAGTGCTTATCTGCATGGACAGCACTACAACCGTGCACTATATCAATAAGCAAAGGGGCAAAAGATCCCATGCTCTGTCCTAAGAGGTGCAAAGGATTTAGGAGTGGTCGATCAGTCACCAGATATATCTGATAGTGGAGCACGTGCCAGGGGAGAGACCGCACATCCAAAAGCAACCACTTCTATGTCTACTGCCAATGATTCAAGGCCAAATACTTCCTTCGGATCCGAGATACTTGCGCTTATCAGCTTGGTTCCTGACTTCAGTGAGTTGACTTGAGTATCCCAGGAGAATGCAGAGATACTCTGGCTAGAGCTGATAGAATGAACAAGTCCTACAGTCTTAAATGGAAGCGGTTTTGCATCTGGTGTCAATGAGCAAGCGTCCACCCAGTGTCCTCTATGCCGGAAGAAATTATTCCTTACTTGCTACATCTGGCTGGGTCACATCTGGCTCTTAAGGTTTACTTACTGGCCATATACTGATTCGGAAGATAATAGGCATTACCATTGTTTATGGTCTAGCAGGCTCAAACAATTTCTCAAAGGTATTTTTAGGGTTTACCTGCCAGTAAGATGACCTCCCCGCTCTGGCAACTAAATACTGTGCTTGCTCAACTAATAAAGTCCATTTGTGCCTATACACAAAGCAGACATTAAATCTCTGTATTGGAAACTGGCAGTCCTGCTGGTAACTTCTGAAAGACAATTAGGTGAAATACAGGCATTCACAATGTTAGAACCCTTTTTACAGTTTTGGAGCTATAGTGATTTTGTAAACAAATCCAAACTTAATTTGAAAGTTCCATCAGTCTTCCATTTAAATGCACCACTAGTTCTAAAGGCATTCTTTCCAGATCCCCAGGATGTAGCAGAAAGGTCATTATATTCTTTGTATGTCAAGAGATGTTTGAAGTTTTACCTTGACAGGACAAAGCAATTCTGCAAATAGTTGTTAGTGGCATACAACGCTCCTAGAAAGGGTTATTCGCTCTCACGACATAGCAAGATAGATAACTGCCATACAATTGTCATCAAACCTGGCACACCATTACAGGATAAAGTGCAAGCTTATTCTACCAGAAGTACATTGACTTAGACAGCGTTGTTTGCTGGTATGTCTCCAAGATATCTGCAGCGCAGAGATGTGGAATAATTATAGCTTCAAGATTGCCACAACAACATTGGTTCACAGAGCACATCCAATGGCAACCACTTCTGGACACCTTTAAGCAGCACTACTGCTTGGATTTCACAGTCCATAGCGATGCGGCAGTGGGCCAGATAGTTACTTCCTATTTCCTCTAAAGGTGAGCCATCGTAATAAGTGATATCTTGTAATCCCCTTATGTATTTGGCACCTTTCACATTGAGTGTGTGTCTATATAAAGATATACACACAGATGTACACGCAAGCATATTCTAGCGTTCACATGTGATTCAAGTGTGTCTATGAAAGATACAACACTGGAGAAGAAAATGAGTTACCTGTAACTGTTCTCCAGTATTGGTATCTAGCATAGATTCACATGCAACCCCCACTCCTCCCCTGAATGGTTCACCTGTTTAGTAGGAATAAATTGTCACACTTGCCTGGAAAATCTGAGACCGAAGCCTCTGAGTGGAGTGTTCTAGAAAGTACTGCAACCTAATTGGTTACATTTTGGTTTTATTCTACATAATTTGTTACTAAGGCAAACGCTTCATGGCCTGCCCAAGCTGTTTAAAATTACACTGCTTTTCTAATTGTGCCATGGGACTCCCACGTCAAAAACTGGGAATTATCCAAGCATACCAATCAATGAAGGACACCAGTACTGGAGAACTACATTTACAGGTTTATTTTCTTAACTGCTTTCTAAGTTGGAAATTGAAGTTCTGCTGCCTGCTTTCTTCAATGAGCTGTCTTAGGAGATACCTGGTCAAGTAGTAAAAAATGGGCCTTTGTGGAAGATACAGCTCTATCTTGGAGCCATACTCTGTTCGGTCACAGCAAAAGCGTAGCCCAGTCCACACAGGGTTCACAATGTCCAGAACCAACTAGCTCTTTTAGCCACATTGTTGCCTACCAGACAAAGTAGTGATGGGACTTCTAGGTATCATGGCTCTTGTATAGGAATAGTTCCACATGCAAGACTACATGAGGCCCCTTCAGAAGTGCCTAGCATCGCAATGGTCACAAGCGGGCCAACATGGAGGATCTAGTGTTGGCTTCACCCAAGGTCCATCAGGCAGTACAGTGGTGGAACTCGCGGAACAGACAAATGGAAAGCCTTCAGGGGCCTAATCCCACAAGTGATAACAAATGTTTCACTTATGGGTTGGGGTGCTCATATGGAGGACATTGTGGTACAAGGACATTGGTCTCCTTAACAGACATTGCACATCAGGGTTAGCTGCTAGCCATTCAAATGGCTGTCAAAGCCAACATATCAGGAAAAAATCTCCTGTGAACAGACAATAGGACTGCAGTGTCTTTACATTCAGAAACTTGGTGGGGGGCATTCACTACAACTCTCAGCTAGCACAAGCCGTATGGAAATGGGCCAACAAACACAAAGTCCACCTCCTAGCACATATACCAGGAGTAGGCGACTGACTAGCAGACCTACTAAGCAGAACGCAACAAGTTCACGAGCGGGAAATCCACTCTCAGACCATACAAACATACCAGTGGTGGGGTGACACCAACAATAGATCTCTTCACCACTGTAGAAAATGCAAAATGCCAAAACTTAGCATCCAAGCACCCACAACCCAAGGGCAATGCACCATGGATGAATTAGTTGGACATATTTGCATATGTTTTTCTGCCTCTCGCACTGTTTCCTTAAGTGGTCAGTAAACTCAGACTTCACTAAATTATAGTCGTAGCTCCAACATGGGCATGTCAACCTTGGTGCACAACTCTACTGGAGCTTTCCCTAGTACCTTACGAGAAGCTACCAAACATTCCAAATCTTCTCAGTCACAGTGGGGGCAGAGGGAGACACCCCAGTGCTCAACAACTCAATTTTGCAATCTGGCTCCTGAGGTCCTAATTTGTGTATCTAGATTTACCTCAGGAGTGCATCAACATTTTAAAAGAAGCCAGAAGGCCAACCACAAACCCATTTTATACAGCTAAATGGAAACATTTTGTCCACTACTGTGCTGCAAACATAAACCCATCCTCACCATCTGAACTACAACTTGTATGTTACTTACTACATTTAGCATGCATATCTATACACTTGCATTTAGCAGCAATTGCCAGTTATCCACAAAACAGAAAACATCAATATTATTCCTATACCTGTCATAAGAGCATTCATGATGGGACTTGAGTTATTCCACCACGTACATCTCTTGTACCAATGTGGAACCTAAACATTGTGTTCATGAGGCTAATGTCTACATCTCTTGAACCAATGCATAAATGCAAACTACAGTTCTTATCAATAAAAGTGGCCTCCCTCGTAGCCATGACATAACTGCAAAGCCAGTGAAATACATGCACCCACTATTGTGGAACTTTTTTGATTCAAGTATTTTAAGTCATTTTGCCTTAGCACAAACCAAAGGTTTCACTTTTCCATTTAAATCAAACACTAGATTTACTTTCTAGTTAAAAAAAAAAAAGTCAGCACTACATACACTGGATGTAAAACGTGTCTTTATGTACTATGTAAAATGTTTACCGAAAGCAAAGCTAACACTACCTACGATACCAAGACCACACTCACCATGGTGAAAGGGCAGCATCATTGGCATTTTAGGAAATCTCTTTAACTGACATCTGTGAAGATATACATGGACAAACCACACTTACTAAACTGTATTGTGTAGATGTGCAAGCCAGACAACCGGATCTAATAGGACAAACCGTTCTATGCACATTATTTTAAGCAAGTGCAGCATCTGATGCCTAAGCCAACGCTAGAGGATTATTGCTGTACAGTCTATGTATAGTATGTGTATCCACAGCAAACACATGCTACGAATGGAGTATGTTACCCCGTAAGCATCTGTCCATAGCTTATAGTGCTACAGATTAGCATGGATCTTCCTGGCAGGTATTGGATGGTGACACACACATGCAGAACTTTCAGCATGTTCAATGCCAAACACTAACTCAGTAGACTATATCCTCACTTCTTGTATGGCAGGGGAAAAAAACATAACAATCTTAACAAAGGAGCGCCGTGCACATGTACAATACCTCGGAGAGGAAATACCATGTACAATGTCTACCACAAAACCTCTCAGAGAAAAACATCTTGCAGAGTCCAGGATAAACACTAGATAGTGCATAGCATGTGTATTTGTAGAACTACATTCTGTGAATAGATGCTTACAGTGTAAGTAGCACATTCCTTACCAACCATGTCTTTAAGTCCATGGTGTTTGACTCAACTTCTCCTCAAATTCCCTGGGGAATGCTAATGTGGGGGTCTTCTGTTAAAAAAGTAAGCCATGCTGTGCACTCAGGTGCATATTCTTAATGAATTTTGGAATGCTGGTGGTATAGTACCATGTGCCAAATTACTTTTTGAAAAATTGTATTCAAATGGTAAGATCCTCACTCAGTCGTATTCCTCGTGTTTTTTGTGAAATATTTTTTTTCTGTTGGAATTTTATGATTATATTGATAATTTAAACCGATTCTCTTCTAGATGTGTATCATCATAACCATTGTCCCCAGTGCATTTCATATATTCGTAAATTCTACATAGTTTGACATCTGAAATTTGGGGATTGTATCCGATCAGTACAGTGTACATGTGCTGTGTGCACGGTGGCAGCATAGTGTATAAATATGTGAACTCTGAACGCTAGCAAACTGTTAGAGAACCAATGATGACTCTGCAAGGAGCAAACACATTTCAGTTCTCTTCTGTCTATTCTTACCAGTGTTCCAATTTGCAGCGCACACACTTGGAAATCTTTGCACATCTTTCCTAGAAATTTTGTTTTCTAGGTTGAGATTCCAAGGCCTACACACAAACTCCCATGGTTTTTTCCGACACCCCAATGGGGAATAAACTTTGTATCCATGAATGGAAAAGAAATTTGACTTCCTTTTAATTATCGTTCCCAGCCTCTGCTCTTGCAATGTGAATGTAGTTTTTTTTTATTTGAGAGAATTTGGAGTTCTTCTGTTATATAGAAAATGAACTGAGAAACTGTTTGTAGAAGGAATTATGTGAGAGAACATGTTACCTAAAATTCCCCTAAATTTTCCATTTTAAAATGATTGCTGTTCTCCTATGCAGATCGTGTAGCCTATTGAAGCTTTGCATTGATAAAATTCTATTGGCTTAAATAAAGATCCCTGTGATGGAGAACTCCAGATAACCAGTTACACTGAGAGAAATAAAGTTTAAAAGGCAGTCAAAATAATTTATCCATTACTCAAAGTAATAAGGTTGAAACACAACACGAGGAATCCCAAAGCATTTTAGAAACATATATTAAATATTTGCACTTTAACATTTGTGGAGCAATGAGTAATCAGTAGGGCAAAGCAGCAGGCTGCCTGAAGCCAGGCTCGACTAAGACTAGGAGCTGACGTTGGAGGTCTGTTATGTCCTCAACAAAAACAGGAAGCTCTGAAAAGGGCAAGTTTGGGTTTCGCACCCAGTCATCCCTTAACACCAGACAGGTGCAGGTGGTAGCATGGTCCCGTTCCCCAGAGGCAAGGGCTACAGGATATGACTGAAGAGGAGGTCCAGTCATCAGGTCAGATGGCAGTCGGCAGGGGTCCCACTGAATAGAATTCGCTGATGCATAGAACATAGTGGGAGCTGCAGCATGCTCAATCCTACAGCAGATGCTTCCTCTGTGGATCATCTTAGCAGTTTGGTCTTACATTGCTTCTCAGGCCAAAAGCTAAAAAGTTGGGAGGGTCCTGAACAGGTCCAGATGGAATTGGTCAGCTAGGAATACAGGAAAAGTCCTCTTGAAACTTGTGTATCTGTAGCTCAAACAGGAGGTCCACCGTCTGACCCTTGGAGTCACTTCTGGGGTCCTGGTTGCAAGAAGAGGTGGTCTAGTATTCTTCAGGTCTTCAGTCTGCAAGATGATCATTATTCTGAATGTTTCTCTGGTCCAGTGGTGTTCTAAGGCAAGTACTGGAGATGCAACATTCCTGCCCAGTGCTGACCTGCAGGTAAAAGCTCCCAAGGATGACACTGGCCCCTGTTCTGTCCAAAAACAACACTACACCCTTCTCCCTTGTGCAGAACTCCTGTGCTCAACCTAGAGTTGTAGCCAGGAAGATGAACAACCCTTCCTCTATGGTCACTCAAACCAGTTCTAAGGGCAGCACTTCTACCACAGGGCCTGGTGCCTGGCTGGTTTCTGGCAGAAAGCAGTGGGGCAGCCCCAGGTGCCTGCTACATCTACTGGTGGCAGGCTGCTCCCCTTTGAAGTTAATTACGTTTTTGGGCATAGCCCAAATGGTCTACCTGACAGGTCCCCAAAACTCAAGGTCTTTGTCTTGGCTCTGGAAGGAATTCACCTCTCATCAAAGGGGTATTCAGCTCCTGGGTGAAAGTTGGATTTCAAACAAATGGGCTTCTAGGGGCTTTATGAAGATAACTGCACCTTTTCTCAAATTAACTGTTCTGAAATATTTATTACAAATTCAACTTTACAAATGAATTTGACTAGTAATATTTTCAAAAGACCAATAATGGATTCTGTAGCAGTTTCCTAGGCACAGAAGCCAATATTAAATTTAATATTGTATCCCAATGTATTCCTGTGAAACAGCTAGCCCACTACAGTGAAAATGGCTTAAGATATTTTCATTGTGATGTCCTGAGTCCTATGGGCTGTAGGGCTACTTAGAACTTAATTCTAAATGTTCACAAAGAAGGTTTAGGCCTTTAAAAATGGGTATTTTGGCCGGTCTAATTTGCAGCTTAAACCTGCACGACAAGCTACTAGTGGCAGGTCTACAGTCATGCTAACACTCTATAGTGGGTGGCTCATTAGGTGCTGCAGGCCTCTTAGGACATTTAAATTGGAGACTCGATCACACTTGGGGATTATAGGAGCCTATAGCTAATTTAAATATGCAAATTAGGTGTATGCCAACTTCATCCTGGGGAAAGGAGGGATACAAACCCTTTACTACTTGTTAGCAGGGGTAGTGTCACTTCCAAATTGCAGATGCTAAATGTCCCCCCTGTTGTGCTGATTTTAAGACTTATTGTATTTTTAAAGTTCTAACCGCTTTAGTACAGTACAAATTTATTATCCCAGAAAGGCAGAACTTACTTATACAAGTGCTGAGTGGAATAATGTATTTTTTTTATGCATGAGTAGCATTCCCACACTACCAAAGTTGCATCCCATTGCTTTCTGAAGGACATATTTGTAGCTGAAACCAAACCAAATATTGTACTCCAGATTTGTCATCTTATTGGCTGTGTCTGCTTTTGGTGCAAGATATAAAATGGTGCATGCTGGATTATGGTTCTTATTTTAAGTCTTTTTGCTGACCACTTATGCTAGCAAAGAAACTGTCTCAAGCAATTGAATATTATAGGATTCATCGAAAAGATCAAAGGACCAGGAAGAGAAAAGTGAGGATGAAACCAAAGAGTCCTTAAAAGAAGTAGAGAAGCAGAAGCCTGATGCAGAAAAAGAAAACAGTGCCCCTCCTGACCCCGAAGATTCCAGTGACGAAGAAGACAAAGATAAAGATGTGGAGGAAAGGTAAATTTGTATCTTAACATACAACTTGACATTGGATATTTCCAATCTTTGAATTTAAAAGGAAATTGTGTAGGAAAACTGACGCAGCCTCGTGATTGCCATTTATTTTTTGTATATTACCACACTGTTTTCTCAAACGTCCAGATTTGTGTCTTCAATGCTGCTAAAAGTAATGATGGTGCCCTCTTACTCTGCTAGATTCTCTCCACAGGGTGTCAGTCTGTGGGCAAGATTCCGGACCTCTTGGAAAAGGCCTATTTTTATCTGTTATATATGCACTTTTTTTAATAACCTATCCAGTACAGATGTAAACTTGATAAAATGGTAAACCTAAGCCTCCTTTCTTCCCCCCCATACTTTGCAATTTTTTTTGCTTTAATATTTATTTTTCAAAAACGACAATCATTACAATTATTGAAGCTTTGGCCGAAACAACAAAGACTCTGCTCTCTTATAGCAAAGAAGAAAAACAAAACAAAGGGATAAACAAAAAACATGCTAGTACAACAACATTCCGAGTTACCACGCTAGCACAATCTAAGGCTCCCGGGTGAACCTGGGGCAAATGTGATCTAATTTTTTTTTAGTGTATGCCCCTTGACTTGGCCAACGCAAGTTCTTGCTCATAAATCTGCTTCAGAGTAGCCTGCCGCTCATCAACCTTGGGCGGTAATGCAGAAACCCATGCTCTCGCAATACAGACTTTGCCGTTTGAGTGACGATGGATAACAATAGCTTAAATCTGAAGTCTGTTCAGTCTACAGCTCAACATAATTTCCTTAGATGCAAGATGTACATCATTGCTGAGACAACCTGGTGATCCAATTCACATCTGGCCAGACCCCAGACCCCAACCCCCCCCCCCCCCCAAAATTCAGGGTAAGAGTCAAACGTATAAAATATCCGCTGCAACGAGGATACACTTGGGACACTCCTTATCTAGGCTGTTCTTTCCGGCCCACTGTTATCCTGTCAGGTGTATAGTACAACATACGTATAATTTTACATTGTTGTACTTTTAGGTTGGTAAAGTGTACCGAACTCTCTAATGCAGAGACTTTAATAAACAGTACTTATTAAAGACTTCCTTGGAGGACTTTGTAAGCAAGAAAGTAAATCGGAACGTAAAGCTAAGATTGCGAGCCTGCACCTTACCAAAAGATATTTTTTGATTTCAAGTACTTAAAGAAAAAAAAGATGCAGAATCTCAGTGACTTTACAAGCAAGCCATAGAGATGTCATAGACATTAGCCCCCATGATTAGCCCATCCTTTGCACATAGTCTTGGAAGATTGCCGGAAGCATAGGGTTATCCCACAAGGACTATCAGAGCTAATAAGCGATGGACATATCGCCGCAGATATATAATCTTTAATGCATTTAAATCTGACCAGCTTAAAGTAATTAGGTGTTCGGTGGCATGTGTAGCTGCAGATACACATGCTGTGCATAGTCCGCCGTCTGGTGTTGGGTCGGAGTGTTACAAGTTGTTTTTCTTCGAAGAAGTCTTTTCGAGTCACGAGACCGAGGGACTCCTCCCACTTCGGTTCCATTGCGCATGGGCGTCGACTCCATCTTAGATTGGTTTTTTTCCGCCATCGGGTTCGGACGTGTTCCTTTTCGCTCCGTGTTTCGGGTCGGAAGTTAGTCAGAATCAACGGAAAATTCGTCGGTATTGTTTCGTTCGGTATCGGGATAGTTAGGGCAAATCGACACCGAGCCTTAAAGAGCTCCGGAAGCCCTTCGGGGTATTTTCGATCCCCCGTCGGGGTCTGATGGAACGGACCCCGTTCCGATTCTGTCCTAAATGCCACAGTAAATATCCTTATACAGACAAACATTTGGTCTGTAACTTGTGCCTGTCCCCCGAGCACAAGGAAGAGTCGTGTGAGGCCTGTCGCGAGTTTCGGTCGAGAAAAACGCTCAGGGACCGAAGAGCCAGGAGGTTGCAGATGGCTTCCACGCCGACAGGACAACAAGGGTTCGAGGAGGAGGAAGAAGAAACTTTCTCCATCCGCGAATCGGATTCCGAAGAATTCGACGTCGACGAGCAACCAACCGTGAGTAAGACGTCGAAAGAAAGATCACACGACAAAACAGACAAAGCCCAGGGGACGCCACCGCCAACAGGCCATGGAATAACCCATAAAGTAGGTGACCGTCCATCGGCACCGAAAAAGGGCGAGCTGGTGCTGAAGTCGTCCGACTCGGGTCGAGACACAGGCACGCAACACTCTCGGGACCGAGAGAGTGGTACAGAAAAGGCTCGGCACAGAGACGGCGGCGGCACCGAAGCTGCTCGGCACAGAGACGGCGGCGGCACCGAAGCTGCTCGGCACAGAGACGGCGGCGGCACCGAAGCTGCTCGGCACAGAGACGGCGGCGGCACCGAAGCTGCTCGGCACAGAGACGGCGGCGGCACCGAAGCTGCTCGGCACAGAGACGGCGGCGGCACCGAAGCTGCTCGGCACAGAGACGGCGGCGGCACCGAAGCTGCTCGGCACAGAGACGGCGGCGGCACCGAAGCTGCTCGGCACAGAGACGGCGGCGGCACCGAAGCTGCTCGGCACAGAGACGGCGGCGGTTTTGGTGCCAAAACACCCGGCAACCGAACCAAAAACCAGTTCCTACTCAGAGGAACAATCACTGTCCTCCCACCTAAAAAGACACAGATTTGAGGAGGAATTACAAACTACAGAGGTAGATCACACTCAAAAGCGGATCTTTATCCAAAGGGGTACAGGAAAAATCAGCACTCTTCCCCCAATCAGAAGGAAAAGGAAACTTGACTTCCAGCAACAAGACAAGCCACCACAAGCAAAGGTGGTAAAGAGGGTAACTCCACCACCCTCTCCACCACAGTCAATTCATGTATCACTGGCACAGACTCCACCACAATCACCAGCTCATACCACCATGAGTCAGGATGATCAGGAAGCATGGGACCTCTATGATGCTCCAGTATCGGACAATAGTCCAGAGTCGTACCCAACTAAACCCTCACCACCTGAGGACAGTACAGCATATGCACAGGTGGTAGCTAGGGCAGCCGAATTTCATAATGTATCTCTACATTCGGAGCCTATTGAGGAATGACTTCCTCTTTAACACCCTGTCCTCCACCCACAGCCATTATCAAAGCCTTCCCATGCTCCCGGGAATGCTAAGGCACGCTAAACAGATTTTCAAGGAGCCTGTTAAAAGCAGAGCAATAACTCCAAGGGTGGAGAAAAAATACAAGGCACTGCCCACAGACCCTGCTTTTATTACATCACAACTGACACCAGATTCAGTAGTCGTAGGAGCAGCTCGTAAAAGGGCCAACTCTCATACATCAGGCGATGCACCACCTCCGGACAAGGAGAGCCGCAAGTTTGATGCAGCTGGGAAAAGGGTTGCTGCAAATCAGTGGCGCATCGCCAACTCGCAAGCACTCCTAGCGCGATACGACAGGGCCCATTGGGACGAGATGGAGCATCTCATCGAGCACCTCCCAAAAGAATTCCAGAAACGAGCGAAACAAGTAGTTGAAGAGGGGCAAAATATCTCAACAACCAAATACGTTCTTCTATGGATGCAGCAGATACAGCTGCAAGAACAATAAATACTGCTGTGACAATAAGGAGGCACGCATGGCTGCGCACATCTGGCTTCAAAGCTGAGATACAACAGGCGGTGCTCAATATGCCGTTCAATGAACAGCAATTGTTTGGCCCAGAAGTGGACACTGCAATTGAAAAATTAAAGAAGGACACTGACACAGCCAAAGCCATGGGCGCACTCTATTCCCCGCAGGGCAGAGGCACATTTCGCAAAACAACTTTCAGAGGAGGGTTTCGAGGTCAAGCCACAGAAGCCAGCACCTCACAAACAAGACCACCCACCTACCAGGGACAATATCAAAGGGGTGGTTTTCGAGGCCGATACAGAGGGGGCCAATTCCCAAGAAACCGGGGAAATTTCAAGGTCCCAAAACCCCTCAAAATAAACAGTGACTCACAGGTCACACAACCCCTTCACACAACACCAGTGGGGGGAAGACTAAGCCAGTTCCACAAATCATGGGAGGAAATAACAGACACTTGGGTCTTAGCAATTATCCAACATGGTTATTGCATAGAATTTCTCCAACTCCCTCCAAACGTCCCACCGAAAACACTATGTCAAAACAGCATATAGACCTTCTAGGACTAGAAGTTCAAGCATTACTGCAAAAACACGCAATAGAATTAGTACCAAATACACAAAAGAACACAGGAGTTTACTCACTGTACTTTCTAATACTGAAAAAGGACAAAAGTCTGAGACCAATATTAGATCTCAGAACACTAAACACCTACATCAAATCAGACCACTTTCACATGGTCACGTTACAAGACGTAATACCACTACTGAAACAGCAAGACTACATGACAACGTTAGATCTAAAAGACGCGTATTTCCATATACCGATACATCCCTCGCACAGGAAATACCTAAGGTTCGTATTCAAAGGAATACATTACCAATTCAAAGTGTTGCCATTCGGAATAACAGCACCAAGAGTCTTTACAAAATGTCTAGCAGTAGTAGCTGCACATATCAGAAGGCAGCAAATACACGTGTTCCCGTACCTAGACGATTGGTTCATCAAGACCAACTCGCTAACAAAGTGTTCACACCACACAGATTGTTATACAAACCCTTTACAAACTGGGTTTCTCCATCAACTATGCAAAATCACACCTTTTGCCGTGTCAAACACAGCAATACTTAGGAGCGACAATCAACACAACAAAAGGGATAGCCACTCCAAGTCCACAAAGGGTTAAAAATTTTCACAAGGTGATACAAGCTATGTATCCAACACAAAAGATACACGCAAAGATGGTATTAAAACTCCTAGGCATGATGTCCTCATGCATAGCCATTGTTCCAAACGCAAGATTGCACATGCGGCCCTTACAACAGTGCCTAGCATCACAATGGTCACATGCACAGGGTCAACTTCTAGATCTGGTATTGATAGACCGCCAAACATACATCTCGCTTCTATGGTGGAACAGTACAAATTTAAACAAAGGGCGGCCTTTCCAAGACCCAGTGCCACAATACGTGATAACAACTGATGCTTCCATGACAGGGTGGGGAGCACACCTCAATCAACACAGCATCCAAGGACAATGGGACGTACATCAAAGAAAGTTTCATATAAATCACCTAGAATTGTTAGCAGTATTTCTAGCGCTGAAAGCATTCCAACCAATGATAACCCACAAATACATTCTTGTCAAAACAGACAACATGACGACAATGTATTATTTAAACAAACAGGGGGGAACACACTCGACACAGTTGTGTCTCCTAACACAAAAAATATGGCATTGGGCAATTCACAACCACATTCGCCTAATAGCAGTTTATTCCAGGGATCCAGAACCAGCTGGCAGACAATCTCTCTCGGGATCACCAACAAGTCCACGAATGGGAAATTCACCCCCAAATCCTAAACACTTACTTCCAAATTTGGGGAACACCTCAAATAGATCTATTTGTAACAAAAGAAAACGCAAAATGCCAAAACTTCGCATCCAGGTACCCACACCGGCAATCTCAAGGCAATGCTCTATGGATGAATTGGTCAGGGATATTTGCATACGCTTTTCCCCCTCTCCTTCCATATCTAGTAAACAGATTGAGTCAAAACAAACTCAAACTCATACTAA
The DNA here is from genome assembly GCF_031143425.1 of Pleurodeles waltl. NCBI lineage: Eukaryota > Metazoa > Chordata > Amphibia > Caudata > Salamandridae > Pleurodeles > Pleurodeles waltl. The sequence continues at coordinate 604,185,465 of NC_090451.1, read as the reverse complement.
TAGCACCAACATGGGCAAGACAACCTTGGTATACCACACTACTAGACCTGTCAGTAGTACCTCATGTCAAACTACCCAACAGGCCAGATCTGTTAACACAACACAAACAGATCAGGCATCCAAACCCAGCATCGCTGAATCTAGCAATTTGGCTCCTGAAATCCTAGAATTTGGACACTTAAACCTCACACGAGTGTATGGAGGTCATAAAACAAGCTAGAAGACCATCCACTAGACACTGCTATGCAAGTAAATGGAAAAGATTTGTTTGTTACTGCCATAATAATCAAGTCCAACCATTGCATGCATCTCCAAAAGATGTAGTAGGATATTTACTACATTTACAAAAATCAAATCTAGCTTTCTCTTCCATAAAAATACACCTTGCAGCAATATCTGCTTACCTGCAGATTACTCATTCAACTTCCCTATTTAGAATACCTGTCATTAAAGCGTTTATGGAGGGCCTAAAGAGAATTATACCACCAAGGACACCACCTGTTCCTTCATGGAACCTCAACATTGTCTTAACAAGGCTCATGGGTCCACCTTTCGAACCCATGCATTCTTGTGAAATGCAATACTTAACGTGGAAAGTTGCATTTCTCATTGCCAGCACATCTCTAAGAAGAGTAAGTGAAATACAGGCGTTTACCATACAAGAACCATTTATTCAAATACACAAAAATAAGGTCGTTCTAAGAACAAATCCAAAATTCTTACCAAAGGTTATCTCACCGTTCCACTTAAACCAAACAGTGGAATTACCAGTGTTCTTCCCACAGCCAGATTCAATAGCTGAAAGAGCACTACGTACATTAGACATCAAAAGAGCGCTAATGTACTACATTGACAGGACAAAAGAAATTAGGAAGACAAAACAACTATTTATTGCCTTCCAAAAACCTCATACAGGAAATCCAATTTCAAAACAAGGTATCGCCAGATGGATAGTAAAGTGTATCCAAACCTGCTATTTTAAAGCAAAGAGAGAACTGCCTATTACACCAAAGGCACACTCAACCAGAAAGAAAGGTGCGACTATGGCCTTTCTAGGAAATATTCCAATGACCGAAATATGTAAGGCAGCAACATGGTCTACGCCTCATACATTTACTAAACACTACTGTGTAGATGTGTTATCTTCACAACAGGCCACAGTAGGTCAAGCTGTACTAAGAACATTATTTCAAACTACTTCCACTCCTACAGGCTGAACCACCGCTTTTGGGGAGATAACTGCTTACTAGTCTATGCACAGCATGTGTATCTGCAGCTACACATGCCACCGAACGGAAAATGTCACTTACCCAGTGTACATCTGTTCGTGGCATTAGTCGCTGCAGATTCACATGCGCCCACCCTCCTCCCCGGGAGCCTGTAGCCGTTTAGAAGTAGATCTTGAACATTTGTACATTTGTAAATATATTACATTAAACCTTCATTTTATACATACGTATTTATTCCATTGCATGGGCACTATTATTAGCATACACAACTCCTACCTCACCCTCTGCGGGGAAAACAATCTAAGATGGAGTCGACACCCATGCGCAATGGAACCCAAGTGGGAGGAGTCCCTCGGTCTCGTGACTCAAAGACTTCTTCGAAGAAAAACAACTTGTAACTCTCCGACACAACACCAGACGGCGGACTATGCACAGCATGTGAATCTGCAGCGACTAATGCCACGAACAGATGTACACTGGGTAAGTGACATTTTCCTTCTCTCGTAGGGGATTTCCATGTATAATCATAAGCGTTGAATAGTTCAGCCCGCTATGGGGACCCCGGAGCAATTTTTCCAATATCACTTAAGTGTTCATGTTCGCCTTACTTCAGGAAGCCCTGCAAAGTCAATGTCAATATGCATCCTAAAAAAGGCTGCAGTGTCTGAAATTCTTCATCTTGCTTGCTTTAAAAAGGACAAATAGCTAAGGCACGTGCATTCAAATGATTGAGTTGAAAATTTAGCAGAAACAATACTTCACAAACCTTTTTGTAAAGCAAAATGATGGAGTGCAGGGCAGTGTAGCTCATAGGCTACCTTTATAAATGAAGAACAAGCATTTGCAATGTAATGGGTCTCGCATTTGCTCGCGTTAGAGCTATTAGCGTTGTGAATTACTAACTGGACTTATCTTGCCACACAAACGGAAAATGAAACAGTTGACAAACTAGCAGATTCAAAGCTCCGCCATGAGTACGGAGAGAGAGACAAAGTTTGCTCGCAGTTATTGTCAAAAAGGGGGGGTGGGGGCTCGGGGGGGTTGCTTATGACTATCATGGAAATACCCGTACAAGGAACTGGAGTTACAGGTAAACTATTCCTTCTCTGGTAGAGAATTTCCATGTATAGTCATATTCTTTGAATAGAATAGCAAACCCATCCCGTAAACAGAGGAGTAGGCAGTACAATAATTAAATATGCTATCAAGCAATGAGGTTCCTGAGAGAAGCCTGTCCTACTTGAGGATCTGTCCTGGCATCAGAATCAAGACAGTAATGTTTAATGAACGTATTGACAGACCTCCAGGTTGCAGCTGAGCAGATATCTGCTAAGGGAACATTCCTCATCAAGGCAGTCGTGCAGACTTGCCTCTGGTAGAATGTGCTCTTGGTCTGCCAGTTAGGGTAGGGTTTTGTTAGCTAGTTGGTATCAAAATAGAATACAGGAGACAATCCATCTGGAGAGGTTCAAGAGAAGTTTAACCCTTTTCTTACCTCAGACAATTTGGACAGTACTGCCTTGCAGTGACGCAGTGAGGTCTCTTGGTAGTTTAACAATAAGGGTGCTCCTTATTAGGACTGCAGTTGTGAATTTTTCTCTGATAGAATGAAATTTGTCTCTTTGAAATTTAAGGACTGTTTGCCTTTTGTCAGCAGTGGGTTATAAAAGACCAAATTCAGGTAGCTTAGATTTCCTCCATCTCTGTACAAACGGAACCATAGTTGACGTATGATTACTTGTTTTTGTCTTATCCAAGCAATCTGTCTTTTATGAGTGGAAAGTGAGGGAATTTTAGGAAATAATTTAGACATTTATATTTTGATCATGGAAATCTGTTACAACTTTCAGGTACAATGTAGGTTGAAAGCACCGTACTCATGTAAAAAAAAATCCATAAGGCTTATTGAAGTGTAGAGTATGAATCTCATCAACACTGCATGCAGAGTTAAGGGCTGATGAAATGGATACTTTCTGCAAATGCACATACATTCTTACTAATTTAGAAAACAAGTGGCAGGAAAACAGATGGCTGTAAAGATATTTCCACTTGGTGTTGTACATTCTGCATGCAAATCACAGTAACTTTACAAAAGTGCAGATTTTGCAATTTATTTTTATTTTTATTGCAGCTCGTGATATCCTGTTTTGGGGGTTGGGGCTAATGTGGTGCAACTGTGCTCACATTTGTAAATGGTGAAATAACTATGTACTGCCGAAGATTGAGCTACATAATCTGCTTCATCATTTTGTCAACGTGCTGCATAATTTGTCTATGCCAATTCCTGTCCTGTGTAATGTGTCCAAATACACATGGAGTACTGTCCTCGGACGTTCTGGAGTTGCCCATCACAGGAAAGGGCAGAATTTTTTTTTTTTCTTTTTTTTCTTTTCAGCCCATACATTGACTTTGGGCAGTGTTCTTAGTAATATGCATGTCCTCCTGAATGGTTTCTACTTTTAAGAAATGCTTGGTGTTGGTTTACTTCCCTATGTGTCCAGGGAACCAGGACTCAGATGCTGCTGGCATCACCTCTTCGAAGCTCTCCCATTAAAGCAATTCCTGATGATATAAATCCAGAAAACAATTCTAAGGAAAAAACAATGTTATTTAAAGCATGACAATAGATAAAGTAAAACTCCTCAGTATGCAATTTTATAGCATATACATACAGATGAAACTGAACACTTGCAAGGCCTAAAAACATGATGGCCATTGAAAACCATGAATTACCCATAATTCATTAAAGCGATGTTACCCCCTAATAATTCAAAATGTAAACTGAAAAAGCACAATTACTTAACTAGAATTCACTACTCATTAACTTGCCAAGCACCATTGAGATCAGACATTCGGGTGTCACGCTCTATGATGCCTTTACAGAAAAAACAAACAAGGTATCTTCAAGTAATTTTGTTTCCTACAGCCACGCACGCCTGTTGCCTCCTAAACTGCCTGAAACTGACTTCATGAAACACAACTTTAACCACAACAGAATGTACAAAAGGAGAATGTCGAATGTATGCAAATGTGAGAATGAAAGCATGAAATGAAAGAAAATTTAATGGATATGTGGAATCTCTTTAAATTCACATACTGTGCATTATTCCACCATCTAGTGATACATCTTCTTGTATGAAGTCCGATGACACCATGGAAATCCTTCTACATAATCACCCATCTTCAGGTTCTTTATTTTCACTGTATGGTCTGAAAGCATGGGGGAGAGCTCGAGTTGAGCAGGAAGAAACTGCCAAGAAAGAAAGCTCTTCCCTGAAACACCAGAACCGAGTCAGACAGAGTGCACAGTGGATGTCGTGGGCCAGCAGCAAAACAAAGACATGAGAGAGATGACTAGACCGAAACCCACTAGGACTACAAGGGTAGATTCCATCATCGTATGCACCTTCAGGCAGAGAGCAATATACCAACTACCTCTCGGCCACCACCAGATAAGGGTCAGCCCATCGTAACTGGGAGGAGAGGACCGAGTTAATGAGACATCTGCCAGAGCAATACCAGAATAGGGCAAGTGCCCTTGCAGAAGAAGGAAGGAACATACCCAACACATGCCCAGTAAGCTTTGGACACTGGGCACAGCAGCGAGGCAGCTGGTGACTGGAATGGCCATAAGGCGCCGTAAATAGCTAAGAATCTTTGGGTAAAAAAGAGGCACAGGCCAACATCAACACGCCTTTTAATGGAGAACAGCTGTTCAGTATTGCAGCAGATGACATTTACAATTATTTCCACAAAATAAAATCATTAATTTAAAAATCGTATAATCGGCAAAAATATTCATTTAAATAAACATCACAGCAATTTTTACTTAAATTGTAAAAGCTATGGCCATTCGCCCACGAATAAAGTCCTTATAAAGTCCTCCTTTTAATAAAACACGTTCTGTGGAGAGAAAGCTACCATGATGGGACATGGGTCAAACTAGATGACATATTGTCCAGCAACTGTAGTGCAAAAGTCGTTTCTACGAATTACAGAGGCCATTCTTGGATCTTACAATCCAGGCACTTCTCAGGAAGCTAGTAACTGCAAACACTAACTTTTCATTAGTGTCACTTAATAATACACATAGTGACTCCCCATAGTTTCTAATCCCAAGGCGACGACATAATGGGACAATCCATTTCCTTCTTGGCTTTAAATACCTCGGACGACAAAAAAGAAATGGGCCAAAGATTCAACTTCCATTGGGCAGTAGGGGTAGGAGCTGCTCACACAACTACTTTTCCCCCATCTAGAAGTGAAAATTCAGTGGCCAAATTCCCAATCTAAATTTGATAAATTCTTTGCCTGTGCCGGATATATGTTCATGTAATGTTCACATTTAGGCAGGCACTTATGATGGAAGAATAGATCTGTTCTACTGGCCATTGACTGTGCTTCCCAAGTTTGAATTAATACTGCCTCCTAATATAACCTTTTTACACGCAATGCCATTCCTCTGTAATATTCTGCTGTCATCTACATAGCTCCTTCATTTTGATCCAGTTGCACGTATCCTTAATATAACTAAGTCACGGAATAGATGCCACTTTATCAAAGGATAGTTGCTCCATCCTATAAGGTCCTAAATGGGCAGAAGACCACAGGTGCACCCTGTATAATAGGGGTTTCAAACCAATTACACAATTCATGCTGTAAATGCCAATATAAACGGAAAATGTCACTTACCCAGTGTACATCTGTTCGTGGCATGAGTTGCATGCGCCCTCCCTCCTCCCCTGGAGCCTGTAGTCGTTGTAGTACTTAACCCCTTCGCTGCCAGGCCTTTTCCCCCTCCTGTGCCAGGCCTTTTTTTGCCTATTTGGGGCAGTTCGCGCTTAGGCCCTCATAACTTTTTGTCCACATAAGCTAACCAAGCCAAATTTGCGTCCTTTTTTTCCAACATCCTAGGGATTCTAGAGGTACCCAGACTTTGTGGGTTCCCCTGAAGGAGGCCAAGAAATTGGCCAAAATACAGTGAAAATTTCGTTTTTTTTCAAAAAAATTTGAAAAAGTGGCTGCAGAAGAAGGCTTGTGGTTTTTCCCCTGAAAATGGCATCAACAAAGGGTTTACGGTGCTAAACTCAGCAGCTTCCCAGCTTTCAGGAACAGGCAGACTTGAATCAGAAAACCCAATTTTTCAACGCAATTTTGGCATTTTACTGGGGCATACCCCATTTGTGCAATTTTTTGTGCTTTCAGCCTCCTTCCAGTCAGTGACAGGAATGGTCATGAAACCAATGCTGGATCCCAGAAACCTAAACATTTCTGAAAAGTAGACAAAATTCTGAATTCAGCAAGGGGTCATTTGTGTAGATCCTACAAGGGTTTCCTACAGAAAATAACAGCTGAAAAAGAAAAATATTGAAATTGAGGTGAAAAAACCATCAATTTTTCTCTACGTTTTACTCTGTAACTTTTCCCTGCAATGTCAGATTATCGAAAGCAATATACCGTTACGTCTGCTGGACTCCTCTGGTTGCGGGGATATATAGGGTTTGTAGGTTCATCAAGAACCCGAGGAACCCAGAGCCAATAAATGAGCTGCACCCTGCAGTGCGTTTTTATTCTATACCGGGTATACAGCAATTCATTTGCTGAAATATAAGGAGTAAAAAATTGCTATCAAGAAAACCTTTGCATTTCCAAAAAGGGCACAAGATAAGGTGTTGAGGAGCAGTGGTTATTTGCACATCTCTGAATTCCGGGGTGACCATAGTAGCACGTGAATTACAGGGAATTTCTCAAATAGATGTCTTTTTTACACACACTCCTATATTTGGAAGGAAAAAATGTAGAGAAAGACAAGGGGCAATAGTACTTGTTTTGCTAATCTATGTTCCCCCAAGTCTCCCGATAAAAATGGTACCTCACTTGTGTGGGTAGGCCTAGCGCCCGCGACAGGATATGCCCCAAAACACAACGTGGACACATCACAGAAAACAGAGCTGTTTTTAGCAAAGTGACTACCTGTAGATTTTGGCCTCTAGCTCAGCCGCCACCTAGGGAAACCTACCAAACCTGTGCATTTCTGAAAACTAGAGACCTAGGGGAATCCAAGGAGGGGTGACTTGTGTGGCTCGGACCAGGTTCTGTTACCCAGAATCCTTTGCAAACCTCAAAATTTGGCTAAAAAAACACATGTTCCTCACATTTCTGTGGCAGAAAGTTCTGGAATCTGAGAGGAGCCACAAATTTCCTTCCACCCAGCGTTCCCCCACGTCTCCCGATAAAAAATGATACCTCACTTGTGTGGGTAGGCCTAGCGCCCGCGACAGGATATGCCCCAAAACACAACGTGGACACATCACAGAAAACAGCTGTTTTTAGCAAAGTGACTACCTGTAGATTTTGGCCTCTAGCTCAGCCGCCACCTAGGGAAACCTACCAAACCTGTGCATTTCTGAAAACTAGAGACCTAGGGGAATCCAAGGAGGGGTGACTTGTGTGGCTCGGACCAGGTTCTGTTACCCAGAATCCTTTGCAAACCTCAAAGTGGCTAAAAAAACACATGTTCCTCACATTTCTGTGGCAGAAAGTTCTGGAATCTGAGAGGAGCCACAAATTTCCTTCCACCCAGCGTTCCCCCAAGTCTCCCGATAAAAATGATACCTCACTTGCGTGGGTAGGACTAGCGCCCACGAAAGGAAAGGGCCCAAAACACAACGTGGACACCACATTTTTTTATAAAAAGCAGTGCCTACCTGTGGATTTTGGCCTGTAGCTCAGCCGGCACCTGGGGAAACCTAGCAAACCAGCGCATTTTTGAAAACTAGAAACCCAGGGGCATCCAAGATGGGGTGACTTGCGGGGCTCTGACCAGGTTGTTACCCAGAATCCTTTGCAAACATCAAAATGTGGCCCAAAAAACGCTTTTTCCTCATTTCGGTGACAAAGTTCTGGAATCTGAGAGGAGCCACAAATTTCCTTCCACCCAGCGTTCCCCTAAGTCTCTCGATAAAAATGGTGCCTCACTTCTGTGGGTAGGCCTAGCGCCCACGAAAGGAAATGGCCCAAAACACAACATGGACACAACATATTTTTTCACAGAAAACAGGTGTTTTTTGCAAGGTGCCTACCTGTGGAGTTTGGCCTGTAGCTCAGCCGGCCCCAGGGGGGGGGGGGGCAGAAATGGCCTAAAATAAATTTCTTCCCCCCAACCCCCACCCCCCCCGGGAGCGACCCTTGCCTACGGGGTCGCTCCCCCTGCGTGACATTGGCGCCAAAAAACAAATCCCAGGTGCGTAGTGGTATCTGCCCCCAGGGGGGCAGAAATGGTGTAAATACAAGTTGCCCCCCAGGGGAGCGACCCTTGCCTGATGGGTCGCTCCCCATCTCGTAAAAAACAAACACAAAAAAAATAATTACCCTGAGGGTTCTGCCCCCCTCTGGGGGCAGTTCGGCCTGATAATAGGCCGATCTGCCCCTAGGGAGGGCAGAAATGGCCTAAAATAAATTTGACCCCCCCAACCCCCCCCCCCCCCGGGAGCGACCCTTGCCTACGGGGTCGCTCCCCCTGCGTGACATTGGCGACAAAAAACAAATCCCAGGTGCCTAGTGGTTTCTGCCCCCTTGGGGGCAGATTGACCTAAAATCGGCCAATCTGCCCCCAGGGGGGCAGAAATGGTGTAAATACAATTTGCTCCCCCCCAGGGGAGCGACCCTTGCCTGATGGGTCGCTCCCCATCTCTAAAAAAACAAACAAAAAAAAAACACAAAAAAAAAACTTGCCCTGGCGCCTATAGGTTTCTGCCCCCCAATGGCCAAAATATAATTTTACCCCAAGGGGAGCGACCCTTGCCTAAGGGGTCGCTCCCCACCCAAAAAAATAAAATAACACATAAAAAAAAAAAAAAAAAAAAATGGTCCCTGGTGCCCTAGAGGTTTCTGCCCCCCCTGGGGGCAGATCGGCCTAATAGTAGGCCGATCTGCCCCCAGGGGGGGGCAGAAAAGGCCTTCCTGAAAAAATGCCCCCCTGGGAGCGACCCTTGCCCAAGGGGTCGCTCCCTTTTGTCAATATCATAAAAATAAAAAAAATCCCTGGTGTCTAGTGGGGTTTCAAAAGCCGGATTGCAAGCAATCCGGCTTTTGAAACCCTCGGAGAGACTTCAAAGGGAAGGAAATACTTTTCCTTCCCTTTGAAGCCCCTCCGGGCCTCCCCGGTGATTGAAAGAGAAATGCTTTTGCATTTCTTTTTCAATCGCGCTGGAAGCAGAGCTTCCAGCGCGACGAGGGAGGCCCCTGTGACACATCAGCGCGCGCTGACGTCACAGGGGGGGTGGGGGGGGGGGGGGGGAGGTCTTCCCCTTCCATCCCCGCCTTGGGGGGGGGGGAGGGGGGGGTGCACGGGGGGCGCGCTAGTGCGCCCCCAAGTTCCCCTGTGCCATGGACGAGATCTCGTCCAAGGCACAGGGGAACTGTAGCCTTGGACGAGATCATCTCGTCCAAGGCACCCAAGAGGTTAATCATGCAAATACATTGCATGAACATCTTTACTTTCTATATAATTTTGTACTTGTACAATTCTTCACTCCTTACTTTTCCCTCTTGCGGGAAAACCATCTTAACAAAGGAGTCAATGTCCATGCGCACCATAACCGATGGGAGACACTCGATCCCATGACTTGAAAAGTCTTCAAAGAAAAACAACTTGTAAGACTCTGAGCTCAACACTAGATGGTGATATATGCACAGCATGTGAATCTGCAGCACTACATGCCACGAACAGATCTACACTGCCTAAGTAACCTATATATATATATATATATATATATATATATATATATATATATATATATATAAAAATCTCCTACTGGCAGTAGCCAGTAGGTGTAGTTAGGACCTAGTTTTCATTCAAGTTTTTTGACTTGCCTATAACTTTGGTGCCGTTCGAATCTTCACATAAGTTTCTAAAGTATTCCAAGAATCTTGTTGTGCATAGTAAGATTTAGGGTGATCTGTCAGGGAGGGGCTAAAAGTTTGTTTGCCATTTTAAATCCCATAGAGATTTTAAACACTACAGCCGAACTGCTGGATAGAATTGCACCAAATTTGGCATGAAGTTAGCTCTTGGTCCAGAAGAGTGTGTTTATCTGGGCAGAATTGAAGTACAGGAGAAATCTGATTGGCTGTCAGCACATTACCCAGAAGGTGATGGCACCCACCTTGGACCCAATATGCATGATAGCGACCCATTGAATTGCGTTGTAGTGAATGGCAGGTTCAGGGGGTCACAGAAAATGTATAAAATGTGATCCATTTTAGTTACAATATAAATCATTTGATGGCATGCTAATTTTAGGAATTGTGGTGGTCTAAGGTGATTTACCCTGCTGGGATTTCATGTTTGAGAGAACTGTTTTCTCATGATTTTCCCCACGAGATTCCGGAAGGTGCTCCAGCAGCTAAAATTACACCATATTTTCTGTAAATTCACAGTATCTTTCTCAGTCATATGAGAATGAAGTCACATTCTCAGTAAAACATGTACTTCCATAGGAGCATCCTGTCTGATTCCCTTGTGTCCTGCTGCAGTCTCCTAGAGTGTTCTTGAAAAAAAAAAAAAATAATAATTCTAACAGTCTTACTTATGACAAAGTTGTGACACACCTGAAGCCATCTTTATTGAATAACACTGATAGATTCTTTCAATTTAGAAAGGAATAGAATGAGGGTGTTAATTCGGTCATAGAAATTATGGTTTGTGCTGTAGAAAGAAATTAAGTTTTAAGTGAGTTCTCAAATATCTTTCTCCATACACTTTTTAACACCAACAGCAGACTGCCAGTTAACTTCCTGGTGATCAGCAGCTTACTGTGTTCTAATGAGCAACTAGAGTGCTTACATTCTGTATTTGTCAAAAGTGTGATACAGCTTAATGCCACCATGATGGAATCTAAATGGAAAACTGAAAGTATTTCATACTGAGGGTACTGCATTAAATAATGAAATTAAGGACTGCACATGGTGAGGACGTGAGTTAAAGTTACCTTAGGGCACCAGTTATAGTTACTTGAAATAACTAACAGCTGCATTTCTATGGTTTTGTGCATGTAAAATGTAAACGTAAATATAACACCCTTGTAACTGTTTTTTTTTTTTTTGTGTGTGTATATATGCAGAAGCGAATCAACAAGGCATTAACAATTGTTTTTTTCCGTATAGATTTGTGTATATATAATGTATTAATACTTATTTTTTATCCTCTTTCCAGCCAGTAACCAATAACCTTTCTGGATGAGCACATTCGCCACACCTGTCCTATTGCTGGCTTTTCAGGGTGCTATAGAAAAGAAGAAAACTAATGTCTGCTGACCACACGTCTACAATTTGGAAGAGATCTCGTCATTGGGACAACCCATTTGCAACGCAAAAGTATAAGGGGGAGGGGGGCACGCTTGCACTATTTACCCTGGGGTATTTGATCTCCTTTAACATTATAGTTCCAGTCCTTGCAAACTCTTTACCATTGTTTCCTGCAGGCCTGCAACCCGCTTCATATGTTTTATAAAGATGTCTGCAGTTTTTTAAAATCTTTATTTTAGAACTTCATTAAAGAATCTTCTCAAGTCCCAGTAAATCATAATTTACTGATTGGCTTGCGATATTAAACATTTGGAAGACATAATTAGGGCCAAATTAAAATTAACACTTGTACATTGCAATTCATTTTTTTGAGTAGAAGTTCAAAATATATTGGCAGCGTTGTTGGTTTTAAGGAGGTTATGCCAGTGCAGTTTTCTCCATTCAAGAGTTATTTCTTTATGTATATGCTTTTTAAGACTTTATATAATTTACTTCTCATGCTGTAAAGACACAAGATAAATGTATTTTCTCTTCAAGCAACTGTTTTAACATGGAAATAATCACAAGTTCTATTCAGGAATTATCAAAGCGTGATTGATTGGCTGGATTTAGCACATGTCCTCCAAACTACTATTTGCAAGTTGACCCTTCACTTGCTTCATAATGTTATGCTGATTTCTTCCCTGTATTGAGATTGTTCTGCCCAAATTAATTACGGAAAATATATGTTTGCAAACAAACCTGTTTTACTGATGTTCTGGTTTAGTGATCTACGTTTTTGTTCAATATGGGGATTGATTACCACTTCATTATATTTACAATGCATAGGCTACAAAACTAGACTATTGTGAATTGCCTTGAATAATAGTGTATGAAATTGCTGTTGGTAAGAATGTATGCTACCCTCCTAAACACTTTCTCTTGCCATGTAGTTTGGAGTAATTCAATATTTCCAGTAATAAAGGAGCGTGCATTGGATCAGCCTAGTTACTACTTCTAATTTAGTAATTGGATCTAGAGGGAGCATGAGTCAATTAAAAGCATATGTTAATTTATTTTAACAATCGAGCAGTTTCAGTTTTTTTGAGGTCAAGGAGAGGGCATGTGTGTATGTGGAAAATAAGCTTTAATAGTTCCACATAGGATTACATTGATTGTGCTCATTCCTTTGTGTGACATTGCTACATTGTGTGTAGAATGTAGTGTAAGAGAATTTGTATCCTGAAACAAGTGATCCTAGAGGGACTTGTGTGCAGGGCTAAGGAAATTAAGCTTTTAGGAAAAAATTAATTCCAAAGAAAAACTTGTTCTGGGAGTGACAAAGCAGAAACAGAGGATGTGTTCTACATGTTTAGACATTCACTGTTATCCTCAATTTCTTAGTGTGGTTGAAATTAAATATGTTGCTGGAGCATTGACCTAAAAACCAGTCTTGAAGTTCACAAAACTATTGTTCTTGGAGCTTCCTACTTTTTTTTGTTGGCTTTCACTAGTAAATGCACAAGTATATTTTTTAATATCTCATTGATTTAAATAAATGCCCCGGATTGTACACCTCTGCAATGTTTAATTCAGAAGGTTGGTTTGCTCTAATCTGCACACTTTTCCCTTGTATGGTGTGAAAATAGTGATCTTTTAAGTGCTGTTTCAAAATATTAAAGGCTTGAGCTGCCTCCTGTTCCTTCCCTATACATGGCGTGCATGCCATTGGTGTAATTTGAATGTTGGACTACTGATGCTACATGCAGTTCACATACACAACATAATTTCATGCACAAGAGCTAGGCCAGGGGCATGGTAACATTCCAGCCTGCTGGACTGTGAGGTTCTTCCAAAAAAGGGACTATTGCAGAAAAGTCACTATTTTGAAAGCACTGTCACTTATGCTTACTTTCCAGGAAGCGCTCTGCTTTGGAAGCTCGGCAGTCTAATGCCTTTTTTGTTTTAACAATGTTCACCTCCTGGCGTTTGAAGTGTATCTAAGCAGAGATAATAATGTGGTGTTTTTGATGACCGTGATGCTGCCTTTCTAGCCATACTTTGATTGCTTTGCAGAAGGATCATTGGAATCACTGTTATTGCATAATAAGTTGTATAGTTTCAGCATAACAATTGAAAATAATTTGCTTTTGTTACTTAAGTCTGTCTGTAAAATTGTTTATAATTTAAAAACTGTGGTGCTAAGCAGACTACTTTTGATTTTTCTTGTATTGAGTTACCAGTTAAATAAGTGGAATATTTAATTTTCTGCATATTACAAGTATTTTCTTTCACGCTTTTATGGCTATCTGGGGGTGCCTTAACATTGTACTTCCTTCCAGCTCTGTTTCCTGCCATGCCATTTGGTTATGGAGCTTGGTTTACCTTTGCAGAATTTGTCATGTTTATCTCCCTAATTCATCTAAGTGGATCTGCCTCACATGGGACCCTTCTGTAATAATAGGAAACCCATTAGTCTGTTTTGGACAGGCCGGTGATTAAACAGATCAGCTAGCCAGCAGACCAAAGCAATTTTAATCATGTATCGGCTTGGAGCCTCTAATATCACCCTTCCTTCTGCGATAAGACTAATGATACTTGTATAGCACACTGTGCCCAGGGGTGCAAACTAGTAGTAACCACCATGAGCAACAGGAGGAGGGTCACTATTTGTTGCCAGCGTTATTCACTCCCATTGTTCAGATATGTGAAAGGGATCTTTGAACTGTATATCTGATGTGGTTAGTGTGAATAGAAATGATGTAGATGTTAATTTTAAACCTTAAGCTTCATGTATCTTGAATATGCATCAAAAGATTAAACATTTTTGTAGGTAACCTTTTTAATTAAATAACAAAAACTCTTTCAAAATAGAAAAGAACTAGCTTGAAACACAACTGCTTAAGTCGGTTTTGTAGTTTGATTTCTTAA